>NC_044278.2:5000000-5625000 GCF_004027225.2 Strigops habroptila
TGAACTCCAGATCTGGACTATATTTTGGAAAGAATTAGGAAAATTCAGACAGTTTTAAGAAATAATAAAAATTACATCATAGAATACAAGGTTGGAAGAGACCTCAAGGATCATCTGGTAAAACCTTCCACTTCTACATGTTTTCACTCTGTTTCAAAAACAAATATGGTGCTCCAAGGTAAAATCTTTTTCAGCCACTCCATTAACCAGCTCTCTAGACAGGTCATCGGACCCTCCATAGCTAGTAGTGTTCTCCCACAGAGCAAAGGAGGAATCAGAGCTAGCTGTCCTATATCTCCCAGTACAGAAGTTAGAAGCACCTAATCATGCGATTTTCTCTTCCCCATTCTGATTCAGTAAGCATCCAAAAATAGGTTTAATTGGGAAGGAATTTAAGTGCCTTTATAAAATCTAACATAAATTCCACAACTCAGTAGTGCAGTGTTGTCAAAAAAAAAACCCCGCATTTCTTCCCTTTACATTTGGGATCAGCAACTGAAAACAAACTAGCACATTCAATTAATGGTTTAAAAAGTGAATCATTTCCACTGAATAATAATGCAAATACAACATTTAAAAACCTAACTACAGTGACACAGAAGTTCTTTTACGGACTTTCAACGCAAACATTGATAAACCACACAGTCACCCTATATTTTATTTCCCCTTCTCTAAAAATGAGAGACTAGCATTAATTTCTTCCCAGTTTTGGCTTGGGTTTATTTTCTTAATTAAGAAGCAAACATCTTTTAGAGCAGTGTATGGAGCATCAGGTAAGCATCTGTCACTCAAATGACTGTCATTCCAAGAACACAGCATGTGATCTCAGAAAAACTAATCTTGCTTATCAGGAATGTTTTGAAGGACAAGTGAAATGTAGTTTCTTGGTTCATAATTCAATTTTTAATTTATTTATTTAAACGTCACGCTTGTCTTTCTCTAGCTGGTATAAGTTATGTAATTTAGAACTACCCTGGTGGCTTGATAGGCCATTATGAACAATAGTATAGCAGCCTTAAGTCAAGGTTGCTTTTCTTCTTCCAAGTGTCTCAGAAAACACACGTCTTAGGACAAATGTTCCTCTACATCAACATAGATTCATGTATGGCACTGCTGTTCATACATTTTAGGTAAATTAACAGTAAGAGCTGTTACAGCTTTGAGGCTTTATGAGAAGAGTACACCATTTAAAAATTATGCTCATCTCCAAATAGCCAGGCCATAATGAAAGTGCTATGAAATGGCTATGAGAAAAGCATCAGGAAGGCAATTAAAGCTGGATGCACAGCACTTACTAAAAGACAAGAAGCAGGAAAAGCTGGAAACAGTGTTAATCAAAGTTAAGTTTCTCTACCACGTATCTGCAAGTTCCAGAGGGAGTCATAAATCTAAAAAGATTTTTTGAAGGACAGAAAAAGAATTTCTGTTAGGAATGAGGCAACCACAGATTGTTTAAGTTGTTAAGAAACAAAGATTTGATAATACATGCTTGACTCATTTAGCAATGAGAAGTTTACTGGAGTTGTAAGTTGCAAGAGGAGCATTTTGGTGTTGTTTTTTTGTTTGTTTTGGGGTTTTTTTCCCCTCTTCTTTTTTTTTTTTTTGGGGGGGGGGAGGGGGTGTGTGTTAGGTTTGGGGGGGGGTTTGGTGTTTTTTGTTTTTTTGTTTTTTTTTTTTTTTTTTTTGTGGGATTTTTGGTTTGTTTTGTTTTTCCCCCAGAACCTCATTTGCCCTTTAGGCAGCACTTGAGCAACAAGCACAAGTCAGTTGCTGAACCCCAACATCCAAATAAAGGGTTTGCTACTCACGTTACTTCTACATTGTTCTTGAGGTTGGATAATTTCT
Source organism: Strigops habroptila (assembly GCF_004027225.2). Taxonomy (NCBI): domain Eukaryota; kingdom Metazoa; phylum Chordata; class Aves; order Psittaciformes; family Psittacidae; genus Strigops; species Strigops habroptila. The sequence continues at coordinate 5,001,846 of NC_044278.2, forward strand.
TAAAATCATGACAGGGAAATGATGTACTGAGAAATCTTTAAAATACTATGACGAGAGCCTGGTTTATTTGTGCTGAAAATTTTTCTAGACAGTTGAGAAGAAGTTTTATAATAACACTGGTTGCCTCATTATAAAAATAGAGGTATTTTTAAAGCTCTTCTATCAGTTCTACTTATCCAATAAGATTTTAAAATGTCAAAAAAAAATGCTGAAATGTTTGTTGTACCATATAGAAGTAGCATCTGTTACTTTAAAAGTGTGTAAAGAAAGAAATCTAGAATGGAGCAATAGCTGAGAAAATGAAAGACAATTACCCTCCATGGGTGACATATTTGATTTATTACACTGAGATTAATTTCCTTGGATCTTAAACCACGACAATTGTATTGTTTAGTTCAATATTTTGAGTATCCAGTATTGGAGAGGACACCTGGGAAGACCTGGTAAGAGAGTTGCCAAAGGGATAGTTAGAACTTTCAGCTAATTACACAAATTAAATACTGTGTTTGTAATTATTTGCATTGGGTAAGTTGTTACTCTGATATCATCTGATCTCTTCTACTGTTTCTGACCTCTTCTTCCTAACAGCAGACATGCAACAGACATACAATTTCTGAGAGAATGTTTTTGCAAGAAGCTTACTTTTGTTGAGTTCTAAAATCTTTCTTATAAAAGTCCGAGGCCAATATTATCAAAGCAAATCTATGGAAATTGCATCTTAAAGAGATTGCTATCAGTTCCCTCCCCTCTGTTCACAAAGAATACCAAATATATTCAGCTTTAAATTTTCCTTTCTCATGCAACGAAACTGTACTATAAATTACACATGAAAGCTGAACACCCTAAAGAATCTCTCTGGGTGCATGACAGATGAGTTCCATATTAGCCAAATATCATAGAATTAAGTGTCAGTTTATATTACTTTCAATAAAACTGATGAATAGATTAAATAAAGAAAGAAAAGAAAAATCCCTGTGCTGTTTTCATTTAAATTGACTAAAAGAACAAATGCAATGCTGAGGATGTCGGTCTACTCATTTTTCAATACTGCAGCTTCTAAATACTTCAAAGGTATTGAAAAGCACACGGTAAAATTTAAACAGTAATTCATTTTGCACAGGATGTATACATGTTGTTTCTATAACAACACACTCTATACGGCTACAAATATACACGTAACCTCATTACAGTGTCCCCTTAAACAGCAAATCCCAATAAGGAAAATAAAACCAGCCTGATGATTGACATGGATTTTGAGGTAGTCAAAGAGCTTCTTGGTTACTTGGGACCTAGAAAATCCTCAGTGAACAGGTGGACATATGAAGGGTTACTTGAAGTTTATGAGAAACATGTGCTGCAACAGAAGACAAGTGGGTGCCAGAATAAAGGAAGTTGTCAGGAGATCTTTAAACAAACACTGTCTAAAAACCTGTGAGATTTGGAGTTAAAAGTAGACTGACTTAGCGCTATATATTTTATAGAAGAAATATCATAAAATGTTTTGCTAAAATATGAAGCAGCCTACAGAATGTTCTAATTAACTTATGTTGAAAGGAAAAGACACCATTCTGCTTTATTTTTTACTATTTTTGTCATTGTGTATTTCTTATCCTTGCAACAATTACTGCCACATAGAGCAATCCTTAGAGCTTATCAGGCCCTCCCAAAATATTTGGAAACTTATTAGCAATTATGTAGGCATAACACAAATAATATGAAAAATACTAGTAGAATCAGTTAAAGTTCTGAAAGCCAAATGCTTCTCAAGTTCTTCATGTGTTTTTGTGTCCTAGAAACACTTAAACTGGTACTAACACAGAAAGTTTTAGTACTGAACAGTAACAATACAGCCCCTGACAAAAAAAAAAAAAAAGAGTTAAATTTATTAGCAAAAAAACTTTTATGAAGAGGTACAAAGATAGAAATGTTTCAGAAAATACCTCCTTTTCTACTTTGAGGTCATAAATCGTATGTAAACTCAAGACTGTGTTAACTGTAACTGTGCATATGCTTATTTACTGCTTAGAACCTCTAAGTATAAAAGAGAACTCCTCATTTTGATTAAAAAGTCCTTAAACAGACGTTAACAATAAATCCTGTTATTCTGACAGGCTTTAGCAATTCAAAATAGGACCTAATAGAAATTTGATGCTTGCAGTTTAATGAACTTAGCTGAAAGAACACTTAGAGGGCACAGTACTTGTAAAGAGTACAGACAATTGCGAGATATCACACAAAATGGTAATTCAGTGATTTTCTTTGATGCAACGTAAGTACCAATCATCCATTATAAACAATGTACTGTTGGATACAGTGTATTTATAATGTCATCTACAATGTAAACATCAAGGTAGATTGTGGGCAGATTCAGATTTCGGCTTCTGGATAAGTCAATTTGCTGTACTATCTTTTAACCAGCAATACATCACTACTATCTTTTGACCAGCAATACATCACTGATTCTAGAGTTCATTCTATCATACTGGAAACCTGAGTGATGATTCTAATATGCAATTGAATCCAAACCAGAAATCTAGAACTATACATGAGGTATACATATGTATAAGGTACAAGCTCATAGTAAGAAAGAAGGCAAGTTTATGGAAGAACTTAGAACCTGGAATTTTATTCTAACTAAATTTACACAAAATTGTCACCTGTATACAGAAAAAGAACCACCCTCACCACCACAGCTGAAAGCATATTTAGACATACTACTTTATGGACAGAGAAAAACTAAAGAAACAAGAACCTTGGGGGAATGACATGCTGCTATGATTGTATGAAGCTGTTTGTCTATAACACATATTAAAAAAAAAAAAATCTGATAAATTTATGTTGGAATATGTATTCATTTTATCGGGAGTCAGAAAGGCTCCTTGAAAAAACAAAGTTTCCTATAAAGACTAATATGCATATGTGGCAAGTTAAAGGATTCGAAAATCAAAATTCATATATTAAAAACACAGCCTGGAAAACATAGGCTAAGGCAAGGTACCCTACGGTGCAGAGCACTGTAAACCAGACGGCTTGGGGTATGTCATCTGAAGCCAGTGGTGCCATGGAGGCAAATGAATTTGATTTCCTGAGATATCAGCATCATTCATAGTCTGAAACACTAGATGTTGAGATCTTTTTGCAGAAATTATTTGCTTCATGTCAACGTTTGTAATGTTTCCCACAAGTGGCTATAACAGAACATGTATTCTTGTCACAAATAAGAATAAGAGGCAAAGATAGGACTTCCATTGTTTGATAAAACATTCTCTTCCAAGAAGAGAAGAAAAGAGCAATCCGAAGCCACTAACACCAAGACCAACAGGACAACTGAAATAAAAATTGGTAAAAGTTACTTTACAACTTGCAGGTTAAAAAAGAATAGGTAAGAGACTTGCGGATACATGTCTATGCTACACAAGCAGTACACTTTATAATCAGGCAATTAAAGTCTGGAATTGAGCATGCTGGAACAAATGCTAGTTTCTGTTTAAACAAGAAATTTCAAATTCACTAGGCTGACATTTGCACCAGTCAAGACAGAATTACTGAAGTGACCTGGACTCTCAAAGGGAACAAGGATTGAATCAGTTTTGAATATTCTTTATGTATGGCTTGCTGACCGTATACTACAATATGCAGCAAAATACGTACAAACCCCTTAATTCTAATAGCCTCTGACCAACACAGAGGAGACATTTTTCTATGTGAGGTATGTGGTATCCCCTGAAGAGCACATAATGATATCTCAACACAAATGTAAACCCACAAAGGAAGCAGCTTTCAGAAGTTCATATAGGTCAAAATGTATGACTTTTAGGAAAAGGTTAAAGGAAACCTGGTTTTTTTGTGTCTCATCAAATGACTGCTTTCTACACAGATCATAGGTTTCCAATACAAACAAACCTCGTATTCCAAAACAACAAAGTTGTGAGAACAGCTGGTCAATTCTTCTCCCTATCCTCTCTTGGAATACATGAAGACATAGACTCAATCTGCAGGGAAAGATTCACACCAACTATCTGGAAGGCACGAAAATAAAGGAAAATCCATCTATACACAAACTAAAGCAATGAAAGAGATGATGTCAACCCACTGAGCAATCACTGAGTATTGTTGAAAACCAATACTCAGGTTCTGTACCTATGCGGGGGCTTAGATAAGTAAACAGCTAAGCCCCATCCAACCCTTCATTTTTGTGATTGAGGAAGAGTTTCAGCATTTGGAGTAAACCTCAAGTAATACCAACAGACTTAGACCTACATGCCAATAATCTGTTATAAGAAAAATGAATGCTAATTAGCCTTCTAACTATATATATATATCATGATTAAAAGATGCTGTAACCTGTGTTATTACTGGAAAATGCAGCTGGAGAGTGAACAAAACATTCCTTTTGTTGGTTTTACTTACATATTTTGCAGCTTCATTTTTTTCCAAACTGAATTATACACATTGTAACTACACTGGGATTCCTTTCATGTTTCAATTGCCCCATAGTGTGCTTATTTCTCATCTTGCTGTTTAAAGCATATGAAAAAGGTGAGGGAAGTGTTGCAGGTAAGGCTGACTGTCAGCCATAAGCTGCTCTCTGGTCAGCATTTGTTTTTAAATACGCACGAGGTAAAGCATTACTGTTAGAAGAGATTTCCAAAGAGATTCAGAAGTAAATTAAAGAAGCTACCCAGCTGGTGATAATGAGAAAGAATAATCAGACACAGAACATGATTTCGCTTGAAATATTTCCTGATTTCCTTAAGCAAATAAAGTATGTGATTTTAAGGTTAAATAACAAACTAGTCTGTGTCCAGTATGAACTTGGAAAGTAATTTACTGCTTCTGTGATCTAAACCAGAACACATGTAATGCTCTTAAACCCACATGGGGTTGGGGTGGGGGAACATAAGAAAAAAACCAAATTTCTCTCATATCCCTGAAGATGATGTTTCTAGACTACAGAGTATGTTCTACCAATAAACTGATACGATGAAATTTATCAGAAATCTAATTAAAACAAGTCAAATGTGTAAAATTAAAAAGGAGAAATACAAAATCTGTCCAAGCTCTTCTTCAACAAATTAAACAGGAAAAAAACAAACAAACTAAAAACTGACTAGCATTTGTTATTATTTCCTGTGTAAGAAACAGCATGTGTTACTTTTTCATCATGAGAATTTACAGTTAAGTTCTACCCTAACACACAGCACCTTATGGAAGAAAAAAGTACCTGAGTCCCTAGTGGACAAGTCAAATGTGGGCCACCAGTGTGTACCTGCAGCAAAGCCTGGGCTCTATTAAGTAATGGTGCAACCTGCTGGTTTAGGAAAGGGAGCCTGCTTTCCTCTCTTCAGCTTCTATGAGGCCACATCTGGATCCTATTTCAGGCTCCTCAGTACCAGAAAGATACTGACACGCTGTAGTAGAACCCATGTCAGGCCACCAAGCTGGTCAGGGGGCTGAAGAACATAATGTACAAGGAGATGCTGGGAGGGCTGGACCTGTTGAGCCTGGAAAAGCAATGATAAAAGGATGCCGAGGAGATGGAACTAGACTCTTCTCAGGAGTATGCAGTGATAGGACAGAGGCAGTGGACAAGTTGAAATGTGGCAAAATCTGATTATATTAGGAAAAAAGAGGTTAGGGGTATTTTTTGTTGTTTAAACCATGAGGGTGGTTAAATATTGGACCAGTTTATCCAGAAAGGTTGCGGGATCTCTGTCCTTCAAGGTGTTCAGGACTTGAATGAACATGACCCTGAGCAACCTGACCCAATTACACATATTTGAAGGAGGTACTTGGACTAGATGACTTCTGGATGACTTACAGCTTAAATTATGACTCTACCATTCTATTAAGGAAACATCCAAATACAATTTTCCAGAGTGCTCCAATTCACTAAAGATTTAAACATGTTTTCTTTGGCAATCAGCAAAACTAATTGTCTTCCTATAGGTTTACCTTTCTCACTCACTGGATCTCTTCCCTCCAGCACAAAAAATCCCATATCCCTTCCATGAAACACCCACTGGACCAGAGATAGAACACATACCACAGTTAGACAGGAGCTGACTTTCTAGCTAGTATATATGTACTGACCAGTGGGCTAGCTGCTTTCAAACAGAATACAAATGATCTTTTTTTTCCCCCACTATTGACATTCATTACAATACTCTTGCCACTACTGCTTTCATGGAATTCTGGACACTGAATATCTTGAAGACCTCTAACCTTTTGACAAATGCTTTTGAAGCTATTGGTTCAGACATTCCCAGTGACAGTAAAAAGACAGGCAGTGCACATTTCCTCTTTGGAAACCACGTTCAGAATCACTGCTGGATAATACACAGGGCAAGCAGCTTGAACTGTGGCTCCACTGAATCCTTGTATTTTCTGACATCTAGTATTAACTTTGATTTAGCATTTCAGTAGTGGCTTTTGTGTTTCTAAGCAAGTGTAAGATGTCCAAAATGAGGATATTTCCTTACTCTTTCTTTTGCTCCTGTCAAAGGCCAGAAACAAATCCTTAGACACCAAGATTAGTCTTTCAAAATAAAGTTAGAACAGGAATCTTGAAGACATCATTGAAGACAAGATTGCTTTAAAACCAAACATCCATTCAAATCAGATCATGTTAGATCACTAAGCAAATATTTTTTCCATAGTGCAGGCACTGTAAGTTTCTAGGTTTACCATAGGATTGGGCAAATGTAAGTGAATCATAGAATCACAGAATGGTTTGGGTTGGAAAGGACCTTAAGATCATCTAGTTCCAACTCCCCTGCCATGAGCAGGGACATCACACACCAAATCATGTCACCCAAGACTCTGTCCTAGCTGGCCTCGAACACTGCCAGCCTACTGCAGATCAAAATGTACAGGTATGGGGGAAATTTGTGTTCTTCCTCTAACACCTTTATGTTATTCCCTACTTCTAATTATATTGTATATTTTCCCTGAATACATAGTACTGTACATGACAGTCACTGGTTGGACAGCAGTTTATTTCTTCAGCATTTTGAAAGTGCATAAACCCATTTTTCTTAGAAAGTAAGAAAGAGGAACACTTCGAGAGAGAAACACAAAATATCATTTTTGCTTTTAATACTTGTCTTGCATTTCTACTGCTTCCTGTACTGTTGATACGTTTCTCTGGATTCCCAATTTGAAGAAAGGAATTCGTTAGTCAAAGTTACATAAAATTCTCACACTTTGCAAGATCCTCACTTAAAAGTTGAGACTGCCATTTCAAGACTGAGAACCATTCATTGAACTGGAGATTAAATCTTTTCAGACTTCTCCACTGGTCATAGAATAGCTTTGCTTTGCTTTTCCCAGAAGAGGAACAGATAATTCATCTGGCAGCTGGTCTCCCTGTTGCCAGTATGTTGGTAGGACATTTTATCATCAGGCTAAATAAATATATTTAACTTTCGCACTATAAATAAAATTGCTGCCTCAGGAATAACCATTGTCTAATACTGTTTAGTAAAAACATTAATGTAATGAACACTAAGCATACGAAAAAAAGAAAAAAATGCAGAAGCACACAGGCATAAACTTCTAACAATTTTATGTGATGATTCTAAAATTAACCTTTTTAGCTACCCACATTTTTTTTCCCTAATCTACATTTGCTTCTGCCTCCAAGTTTGTCTACGTTTGTTTCCTAGTCTCTCTGTCATTCCTTGCAATCTGTAGCTCTAATTTCTTTTCACATACACACACAGCCTGAGGTGGCAAGGAAGCAGATGAATCTTAATCAAACACCAACAAGTTTTCTCCATACCCATCAGGAGAATCCCTTAAATTTGAGTGACTAAGACTTTCCAAAAAGGAAGATGAACCTTCCTCCCTTTCCAAGCTTCCCTTCCATTTTTTGGTTCTGAAATTGAGGCATAAGCCAGGATGGCAACTAGTATTTGTAGATTTGGGATAAACCAGTAATTCATCAAAACTTATTACTTGTCCAATAACTGTTTCTACCTGCAACAGTTTTGTTGTGTTTGTGGATTTTTTTAAACAAGTTTTGAACCAAACAATTTCTGAACTCTGTACACCGTATTTGGTTACCAACAACATTACTAATAAAAGCAAAAAGACAAATAAGAATGAAATCTTAAACTTCAAATCTGTCTTCTGGATTTAAAATGCATTTGATACATATGACAAGGCAACTCACACTTGCAATTATATTTACTTTTTTAAAAAAACTTCATTCCAAATAGAAAATATTATATTTTAAACTGCTGGAGAAGTGCAATGATTAGTGAAAACCAGGAAACAATCCCTACTGAGGGATGAAAAGGCTTTGATGTGTCAAAATTAAAAACTTTTAAATTTGCCACATTTTTGTTTTGATGTAAGCCAGCACATTAATACCAGTTATTGTACCTGTTTCATACCCCCAGTATGCTCCATTCTAACAACTTGACAGCTTAATTTCCTTGATCTTGCTGAAAAGCAATTATATTATGGGTTATTTGCTGAGCTGATGCTTCCAAAGCAAGCTCAAAATTTGTATACAAGGCCTTATTTCTCTTGCTAGATTGCTTTTAGTATCAAATATACTTATAATGCTGTTCTTATGCTTTTCAAATTTTCTAAAAGCCTGGAGAATCATTAGGGTCGTCTAACATGTTCTTATTAAAAACTCCTTGAAATTATTTTGCTGTTGAAATATGTTCTGCCATTCATCCATTAATAGAGATCTTTCCACTACAAGAAAATCTTCTTACATTTTGTTTTAATTTGAACAAACCTTGGGTAGTGGCTATTATATAGCACAGATTGCACAGGACACTAATTCCACCTCTGTGTAGATATCGGCTCTTTAGTACTCTTCTCAATCCACTGCCCTCTCAAATCCTCTGCCAGCAAAATGAGGAAGTAATGTCAAAGTAGCGTTGCCTGGTCAAGGTGATTCAAGGTAAAGAAGATTCAAAGTTATACTACCCTGTTGAGTGTCTACATCATGCATCACAAAATATAAATTCATCTACTGAAACAATTGTCTAAATTACACTTATTCTGCAGTTAATGGAACAGTACAATTCACCACTCAGTATTAAACACTTTCAAATGCAGTGAGACTTCACTAAATGTTTGTTTCCAGCTCTAATTACTTGCATTTTTTTTTTATTTTTTTTTAAGCAGAGCTGTTTGAAGTGCTCTCTACATCTTTCTTTATGTTATCATTATTTGTATGCAGAACTCTACATATTATAAATGCATATAACACACAAAGAATATTCACATGCTTTTCTATTCAGACTACAGAAGTAGGCACATCCAGCCAACCTCTCCTGCCCCCAAGTGTAACTAGGTAGACAGAAAAATAAGCTAGGGATTTTGCTGTGATCATTATACAGAACTCAGGTCTGTATAACAACTCATCACAAGCTAGTCATATTAAATAGCAACTTAAAACCTCCCAAACCAATCAGACTATTTCTTTTTAACTATTACTTATGAAAGGGATCTAACAGTAAATTCACAGAGGATATCTCTGTTCCCAGTTGTTGTAATCTTACTAATTTAGAACATGGTTTCTCTAAAAGCAATGATCACATTAGAATTTACACTAAAAACAACATCAGGAAAAATTCTAAACTAAAACTGAACAATTTTTTACTTTGTAATTCAGCTCTTCCTAAACAATTTTTTTGTAATCTTTTTAATCCATGATGTTAGAATACATATTTACATCATTTGAAAACAGCACACAGCATCTCATTTGCTTCTGCTGTATTGCAGGAGGATATCTAAGGTTTGCAGTGATCATCTGCACATATAAAAACATTACACGTATACACTTTTTATTAATGTATTCCCATTACAGAACCCATTTGCAGGGTTCTGAAATCAACCTTAAGAAGTTTCCCAGTTAAGACCCAGAAAAAAAGTCTGAACCAAGAGGGTTTTGTGTTTATCTTGTCACTCTGAAAAAAAAACAGTTAAAATTATTGCTTAGTTTTTTATTTGGGGAAAAGGAAATGCATGTCTTACTAGATCAACCACAATCTCTAATACAGCATTACTGAAAGTCATAAATGGCCAGTTTTAAGTTTTAGATAATAAAACTGTTATCAAATCCACCAATAAGTAATTGTATTCTCTAAAATTCAAGAGCAACAGCAGTGGCAAGCCTCATCCCCCCAAGATGTAATTTCTTTCTGTCCTTACGACCAAATGAGTTTCATTCCATACTTCTTTCAAGCTTCTACAGCCCGAGCATCCTGCCTTTTTATGATTTTCATGCTAAAATTTAAGAAGTAGAGATGAGAGGTATGAGGCAGAGATGAGATGAGCTGAAAAAGGGGTTCCGGGCGAGCAGAAGGGAAAGAGAACCCTTTGAGGGAAGTGTTCAAGGCCAGGCTGGACAGGGCTTTGAGCAACTTACTCTAGTGGAAGGCGTCCCTGCCCGTGGCAGCGGGTTGGAACTGGATGATCTTAAGGTCCCTTCCAACCCAAACCATTTTATTATTTTACTATATCCTTGGCTATAGCGTTCAGAACAAACCTTTTTACTATTTTACATCTGGTTAACTACATATTTTCTCTTCTTTTTGCTGTTCTGCTATGAAGATCATCCTTGACACTTCTAATTTCATCAAAGACTGTGCTCTCATATGGACTAACTCAGTGTTCCCCGTAGACCTTGACACTCAAGGGAAGTCAGAAACGAGCCTACATGCCCTAACAGTTTTATAGTCGGCATTAATACCTCTGAGTAGAGATCATGTTGGGAAGAACTTTCTGAAGACAAAGGGTCTAGTTTGTTTATTTTGTTGAGGATTGTTTTGTTTGTTCTCTAGGTTTTTCTTCGGGCTTTCCATCTAAGCACGAAAATTTGAAATTTCTAAAACTTGTAGACATACGCAATATACCCATACTATATATATATACACACACACACATAGCTAACATTGCTAATACTGACAAAGATCAAAAACTCCTGATGAAGAAAATGGAAGTGATGGCTCTTCAGATCTTCAAAGCGAGGGATTAATATGAGTACACATTTTTACATTTAAAAGAAGAAAGAAGCAGGTATGAAGTTATTTGAAACAGACATGTTATAAGTGGCTATCCCTCTTTTGAATATAATTTCCATCGGGTACATTTTTCACATCCTGTACTAGGAACAGTAACTACCAGTTAGAAGCAACTCAGAATCAAGCTACTGACAGGTTGCTGCTAACAAGATACTTAATGCATGAAGTTTCTCCCATATGGTGCTACATTATCTTACAATAACAATATTCATTTCCTGAAATCTAAGCTGAGTATTAGTCAGTATGGAGTCAAAATACCGTATTCTAAACTTCTCCAGAAGCATTACAAATCATGCAAAATTGTATCTTCCTTCTCCTCTGTTGGAGGTCTTACTTCCTCCCTCATGAGCTGCCCAACATCTAGCAGCTCATTCCTATTCCCTGCCCTGCAGCTCTGAAAGCTGCTCTAATTCAAAAACGTAGAGAGCCCAGCACAGTGGCTCTGGGGAAAAAAAGGTCAATGGCTGTGCATCAGGTTTTTGTCTTTCTTCCCTGACTTGGATAAAATGTCATCACCAACGGAGCATACAAGTCTGGAAGAACATTAAGTAGTTAGTTTTGCTGTGTGGAAAGGGCCAGAAAGATAATCCAACACTGAAATACCAGCTCATCAAATAATGTGCTGTGGGGGTTGGTTCTCATCTAAAATTTCTCTCCTCCTCGGCAACCTTTTCTTACTTTATATTCTACTTTAATTACAGTGCAACTATTGGCACTTCCTCCATAATCATGATATCGTTGGTACACAGTGGTATAAACAGCCCACACATCAAATAGCTCAAGGCAATTCTAGTCAACACCTGCCAAAGAGCATTAGAAGCTGCAATGGAAATTGTACAAAACCATATTGCCTATTTGAGATCACACCTAGACAGTTTCCAATATAGTGAGCAACTTAGATTACAAAAAAGCAGAGGTAATAGTGCAATTATGTGTTTACTAGTATAACATTGACAGTCAGGCTTTTGTGACTTATCTGATTATATTGATACTATGTTGGTGCTCCTGAAAAAGATGACGTATACTCTTAAGCATCAGTAAAACAAATTAGCCAGTCTTATTCTCATCAATAACCTGTTATCTTCAGCTTTTGCAACAGGAACACAAGCATGAACCAGCATACAAACCAACTCTCTTTCAGTATGAACAAGACTTTCTATATAAAACAAATAATTTTTCCAGAACACTCAAGTTTTACCTCTAATTACTAAGAATTCTTTTTATACCTTTAAAGCTAACATATCAGCTGAAGACATTCATATTTTACATGAAAGTGAAGGCCTTAGAATATTAGTTACATTGACACCCTAAATGATGGTTTCTAAGAAGCCATCTCTGCACTTACATTCCATCTCTTATCCAAACTTTACTTCCTCAGACAGGAGCTGAGTGAGTGTACTTATGAGATGCAAATTTATTTACCATTCAAGCTTTCTACTGATATTTTCATCTGAATTTAAACTATCTTCAGCTCGGATAAGCGGGTCTTATTAGTATTTTTGAAACTTCCGTGTCTATCTTTGTCATAGGACAGTTCTCAAAACACTCAAAAAACCTTACAGTTGAACCAAACATTTTAAGATTAGAGAAAGCGAGAATAAACTCAGTTAATATTAAAGGATTCCTACTGAAGAAAAAGATAATTCTAACGTCCCTGAATTTACATTTAAGGTCGTAAACACACCACAACCAAAAGTTGGTTTCTCCTTGTAAACAACCTCTCCAGCCTCTCGCTTTTCTGTCTGCGTGTCCTCTTAACACATTACAAAAACATGGAAATTTTAAATTAGTTTGGCTCCTGACTTTCACAGCGATGACAGGAAAATAGCAGCAAGTAACAGTCACACTATTGCTCCCTGATAGCTAATCTGAAATATTTGCAGCTCTTGGAAGTTACTCCTTGTAAACATGTGCAATGGCAATACTAGATAGCTAGCAGGCTTCCCCTTGAAGGCTGAGACTATCATCATCCTATCTTGATTGAGATCCTTCCTGACTGAGGGTGAGCCAGATCTCTGGCAGTTTCCACACAGTACATTATCGGGAGTAAAACCCTTTCCCTTGCCAGCAGGCACTGTGCGACACTTCTTGCAGCTGTCTTATCTATTCCAGATTATAAGAAGCCTTTTCATGAGTTAGGCAGGGTAGCAATTTAGAAGCTTTCTCAAAAGCTTGAACTTGTAGACACACTAAATAAGGCTTAATGTTTATAAACGACATGTCTGAGTAACTCAAAGCCTCTGGAAGAAGCTTTCTTGCCTTTTTGTTAGAGACACAGTAGCTTTTTCGGTGTCTGCCTATAAAAAGGTGATCAACTGACTTCACAATCTGGAACGGTTATGAAAGGGGTTTGCAGCACTGGACAAAAGCCTCAAATATATTATTTTCTTTTAAAATGAAACCCCAAATATTTTTTGCCACTGTAGTTGAGTTATCACTTCAAAGATACTCTCAATGAAGTAGAATACAACACTTCATCTTAAAACTGAATTCAATGGTGTACTTTGAGGACCACAGACCTTTGGCTATCTGCCTTTGGAAAATGTTTTTTCACTTGCACGTCAGCAAGAAAAAAAAAAGGTAAAACAGAGCTAAGACCAAGCCTGAGTGTGCATTTCTGTGAGCAAATTATTACAGCTGCTGCCATATTTCCTTTGATAAAAAGCTAAACTGCTCTTTTCTATGTTCAAATGAACCTTTCAGTATCCAAGTAGTTGGAACTGTAGAGTGGTATGAATCAATCATTATCAGAATATCCTTAAAATGTGGTGTTGAGGTAACAAAATCTATTTGCCTCCTGTTCAACACTATGTGACTTAGGGCTTTATGGAGAGGAGATGGATAAATACCTACCTCTACAGTGCTTATATAAACTCAGGAGCCACCATTTACCATACTTTCCAGTAACTAACCGATTCACTAACATCCTGGTCCTCTGGCTTTTAAAAATAAAAATAACAACAAAAAAAACCCCCAAAAAACAAACAAACAAAAAAATCAAAAACAAACAAACAAAAAAAAACCAAACATCTAGAACTGTTCTATTTTGGTCCTTGCACCAAATTTTTAATTAGTATTTTATAACACCTGTGTTAGGAAAAATTCAATGACCAGTGATGAAAAATATGAAAACTAAGCTCAGTGAGTAAAAAACATGAGTATTGCAAAACGCGTTCATCAGCAATTTAGAGCCACTACAGTGCGTTAGTATTTTACTGGTAGTCTTGACTAGGTATTGAGAGTACATATTTTGAAAGAGATCCAGATAAAACAGTTCGCTCACTGCTGAAGTATTTGTTCTGTTTTTCACTATAAGACAGTACGATTTCTAGGACTCCTGTGCTCCAACTGATGTACATGAAATATTAAATATGTTCTACCTAACTGTACTAATGATATTTCATAGTTTCTATTTGTTAGTGTTAGTGGCCTACTCTGTACCACATCATGCATATTTTGCACAAATTGGATTTCTAATGCCGAATCTGCTCTTGCAAATCACTCCCAATTTTTCCCATCTTTTTGTTTATTAGGTGCTAAAACATTCTCAAAATCCATTTAGGAAATTATTTGTCACTCTTTAGTTATTTGTGAGAGATTTCTTTATTTAAGCACATCTTGACAGATGGTGACTAAGATGACCTAAGTCAGTTCAGTGGTTGACCAGTCATAGTCTACACAGGAATTAAGAAATTAAAAAACAAACAAAAGACTCTGTGGTAAATTAGTCACAGAAATAAGACAGGCTTTCGTGGCCTCTCCAGGAGTGATGGGGAAGAAATAAAGGGAAGAGCTTACTAGTGTCAGGTACCCAACTTTGACCAAGGAAGTTCCCCTGTATTGTTTTCTGTTTGAGTAATGAAACTCCTCCCAGAAAAAATAAGCAGAATTCTGTAAGCATCATATGTCTTCTCTGGCCTGAACAGACCCGCAGCTTTCAGCCATCAACGGCACTGAAACTCTATGTCATCCTGTTTTTTCCAATGCTTCACCAAAGCCACTGTTGAAAAGGAGTAACAGTCTATAAAACACAAGGTCAGTCTAACATATTCTTTTCTGCTTCTGTAAGACATCTGATCTAAACTTAGTATTTGGATCACTTCAAATTTCAAATCACTTTCAAATCAAATATTAGAGAGCAATGACAATGCATAGTTAACTGTTTTCTGTACAAGAAGGATAATACTCTAAGCAGGATCCATTACACAGTGCTTAGGGTTACCTCTAATGAGAGGACATCAAAGGCAGAAGGTGAACAGAGATCCCAGAAAAGTGAAATAGCTCTGGATGGTCTAAATGGCTATATCAGGGCTGTACTTCTAAAAGACTTTCAAAAGATAAGGCAACAAAAAATTGTTTGTTGCCGGCATTTAGTTATTTTTACTCACAACAGGATACTGTGAAAGGCAGCAGTCCCATCTAATATATCCCAAGAGGTTTTAAAAATAAAAATGCCTTATTTGTGTGTTCGCACACATACATAGATGCTTGTTAGGTTTGAGATGTTTTCAAAAGAGAAAGAAAGAAAGAGAGGCACATCATAAGCTTATAACATGCCTTCAAAATTCTACTACTTACCAAAGGGCATAACCCATTTCTCTGTATCACTTTACTTATCTTCAGTAGCCCAGGTGTCATATCAGTTGCTTTAGGCCTCCTGTATCTCCCAGTACTCCTGGTATAGTTTTTTTGAAAATCAGGTTTTGATGCCCCTTCTCTTCTTATATAAGTGCGTCTGCAAGCTTGCTCCTGAACTGCTGCACTAGTTGATGAGAATCTTCTTGAATAGCTAAAAATGTACAGGCATGTAAATCTACCGTTTCACTTAAGTAAGAAAATTCAGCAAAATGATCTCTAGCAGATTTCCTATACCAACTATCAGAAGCTTTATAAACATACTCTAAACTCTGCTTGCTGGTTTAGAGCAAGAACTAAGAGAGGAAAATAGAAGGTTTAGTAACACATTCACATTTTTGCTGCTGTTTCAAACTGTTTGGCTTATTTGTTTTGAACTGCCACTGAATGCAAAGGTGGCAAGTTACTCCTGATTCAGTCTGATACTTCTTATTTACTTGCAGCATAGGCAAAATATTGCCCACAGTAGCATGATCTTCCTGTTATGCATATACATATCTGTACATAAAATTATTGAGATCATTTCTAGATACTGCATTCTTCATTCTTGCCTCAGAATGATCCTATGCTGCAGTGTAACAAACTATCCTAGCCAAGATTAATTTAAGTAACTCAAGTGCCAAGAGGAGTCTCCTTCAAGCAGCACAGACTTCAGTACTGGGTGATTTCGCCCCAGTTCTTGCAGTGCAAGACAGCCCAGACTGAATGTGTTCTGCTATAGCTAGCTGAATACTACTCAAATAGCTCAGGACTGTACAATGATGTGGCTATCATACTTTAAATACCCTATGGGCACCCTTTTATTTGGTGCCCATTCACATTTCTGAGCTCAGCTTTCAACAAAGATACTTTCCAGCATTATATGACTACTTACTGTATTTACATAAATCTCAAATCTCACAATACTCAAGCTAGGAAACTTCAAAAGACAACTAACGCACTTGTATGCTCGTTATATGTTTCATGGCTCACCTACATTTCAAAAGAGACAGAGAATAGTGTTTGCAGGCTAATGTACTCAGAGGGGTTATATGATATTTGTATTACTCCACTTGAACAGACAAGCAAACTTCCCTTGCTGCACTGTTTCTTTGTGCCAAAACATTACAGAATCATAGAATAGTTAGGGTTGGAAAAGACCTTAAGATCATCTAGTTCCAACCCCCCTGCCATGGGCAGGGACACCTTGCACTAAACCGTGTTGCTCAAGGTTCTGTCCAACCTGGCCTTGAACACTGCCATGGATGGAGCATTCACAACTTCCTTGGGCAACCCATTCCAGTGCCTCACCACCCTCACAGTCAAGAACTTCTTCCTTCTATCTAATCTGAACTTCCCCTGTTTAAGTTTGAACCTGTTACCCCTCATCCTACCACTACAGTCCCTAAGGAAGAGTCCCTGCCCAGCATCCTTATAGGCCCCCTTCAGATACTAGAAGGCTGCTATGAGGTCTCCACACAGCCTTCTCTTCTCCAGGCTGAAAAGCCCCAACTTTCTCAGCCTGTCTTCATATGGGAAGTGCTCCAGCCCCTTTGAAGATGATTAGAAAGTATTTCTGGTTTTATATGAATACTCACTGGTCACATTTAAGAATAATAATTGGTACCAGTTTTAAACAGCCTGTCAAATACATGCATTATAGGAATCAGCATGTTACACTGTACAAACTAAAGAGTTAAGTATCAGCTTTAGGATCTCTAAATATACAGTAAGGTAGACGGGGAAATTATTGTCAATAATGAGGCCATGTTAGGTAACTGAATTCAGTTTCAAGACTTCTGAAGCTTTACCTTGCTACCTTTTTTGTATTAGTTTCTTAATGCTTTAAAATGTTTCAACAGCTTTTAAAATTACTCATAACATAACAAAAAGCAAAGAACAAAAAAAAAGTATTAGTGCTCCTGCAAACACTTTATGAAACTCAGAGAGGAATTGCATTGTTTTGAAAATAAGGAATTCTTTGGTCCCAGTATGACTCCAACCTCAGTGTTCTGCAGCATGCTTCACTCGCTATACATACAGAATGCACTTTAATTTCATCTTTGGGTTGCATGCACATATTCCTGGTATTTTTAGTAGCACTTAAAAAGTATAAAATCTATTCCCTATGCCCTCATCAATTTGAAATTACCATTTTAAGGCTGATTAAATAGGGATTAGTGCCAATGTTCCACTTATTAGTCTGTGTCTTCAGCTGGAACTGATGATGTAGTATTTGTCAATAACTAGTTCACAGACTTAAACTTCACAAAAAGAAATCTCTGCAAGACAGTCCATCTGTCAGAAGATTTTGTAGCAGGCTCCCATGTAGAAGAAAACCATCTATTATAGGATGATACAAGCTTAAAGTGGCATGTATCACAGCTGTTTGATTACTACCGAGAAGATGACTTGCATCCCCTTACAGCCCTGTATCAGAATCCAACAGTGATGGATTGAATTTCCCTTGCTTTAGCATGATGATGGATTACCTCAGCAGTATGGGTAAGAAAGGTAAAGTCTGGTCCAAAATTAACATCATGACTAAAAGATGCTGGTCTAAGTTGTGATTTCCAGCAGATCTGAATAGCTAATGAAATACTTTAAAGACCTTCAAAAGTCTAAATAATGAGACTATAATCTGGGAATTCCCCACAGAGACGCTTATTACATAAGTACCTGGAAGACACAGACCAGGTAGCAGGTTGAGAAGTTTAGTGAGTTCGTTCAGTGTCTGAACTCAAACATGCTCTACTATCCAGAAACAAACCATTTAAATCACTTCATATAAACAGTATGTTCCAACTAACAAAGCCCCATACAATGATCCATTGACAGGACATGTGGGAATGGTTCAGAGCTGCACCAGGGGTGGTTTAGACTAGACATTAGGAAGCATTTCTTCACCTAAAGGGTGGCCAAAAACGGGAACAGGCTTCCTAGAGAGGCGGCCAATGCCCTGTGCCCATCAGTGTTTCAGAGGCATTTGGACAACACCCTTAATAACATGCTTTAACTTTTGGCCAGCCCCGAAGTGGTCGAGCAGTTGGACTTGATGATCATTGTAGGTCTCTTCCAACTTCCAGTTATTTTCTCCCTACTTCCTTCTTTCCCTAACAGTACATGAGGAGGAAATACTGGATGACATTTCTTCCCAGCCTGGCACTAGCGGAGGGGATTGAATGGGTATCGTGTCCCATCACAGGCATTGGCTCTGTCACTCTGTGGGAAGGAAGCCTGTGCCTTCTGATGGGGGTGAGAGATGTACATTGTCCCTGGACCATTTGAGCATCTGAACAGATTTGCAAAAAACATGTGTGAACTGGTTTTTGAAACTCTTCTGTGTTCAGCCAGTTTATTTGGGTTTCCACAGGATAGCAAAAGACCACATCTCTGACATCAGTGAGGCTCAAAGATCAAGCCCTCAGCCTGAAGCAGGGTGTGCGACTGAACGAAATGGCTGCAAATCTTGTTTATATGGGCAATACCTGCTCATTTCCTTGTGATTTTCCCCCATTCCCAACCCCACCTCTCCCTCAAATACCGGTTTGTAAAAATCTCCAAGCTGTTTCTTTTGGAGAAACAGAACCAAAACACAACAGCCTGAGAACAACGACACTCCATCAGGAGTCCATCTGGCCCAATACTCTCTTTCTAGTGGCACCCCATACATGTCTAAAGGAGAGTAGAGGAGTGCAGGTTTATTTCTGTCTGGGTCCAGAGAGTGTTCATAAGCCTCAGTGCCTGGGACCGGCCTCCCTTGGGACCGGCACTGCAGATAGCCCCTCAGACCTACCTCAGAGCTTATCATACAGAACTATATGCATGACACATCATAACTGTTCTGTTCTATTCTGTTCCATTCCATTCTGTTCTATTCTGTTCCATTCCTTGCACTCACAATGAGTTGTATCATGACGAGACTGTTATTTACCTGAACTGCCAAGGGGTTTTCAGCACCAAAACCACTCAAAGACACAAAACAGAAAGGTTACAGATGGAAAGAGGATTTTATTTATTTATAAAGTTAATTTA
Source organism: Strigops habroptila (assembly GCF_004027225.2). Taxonomy (NCBI): domain Eukaryota; kingdom Metazoa; phylum Chordata; class Aves; order Psittaciformes; family Psittacidae; genus Strigops; species Strigops habroptila. The sequence goes on from NC_044278.2 coordinate 5,021,546, forward strand.
TCTTACTTTGTTTTAATTTAGTTTAGTTTAACTTAGTTTAGCTAATTTTAGCCTAGTTTAGTTTAGATTTTTTCTAAATCTGCCAGAGCTGATGCTCACAAGCATTAACATGATGCACATGCGTAGCCAGCAGCAGGCTGACGCATCCTTCAGTTTAGCTTGGAAAAACATCCCTTGCAGCCTGACAAAGGAAAGCCGGGGCAGGAGCAGTGCCGTGGTGGTGCGAAAGCAGTGCAAGAACCCAGCCAGAATGGGCCGAGGAAGACCTGACAAGGGAGGGTGCTCAATGCTATAGAGGACAAGCAACAAGTCCCGGGGCCATGCTGGGGCCACCTTGGGAGTCAGAAGGCTGCCTCCCCCCGGATGTGGGGCACGAGGGCCAGCTGCGTGGAGCACGAGCAGCTGCCTTTGGGCCACAATAGCCCAAAGGAGCCCCATGAAGGGGCTGTGCTCGGCTGCGGGGGAAGGCAAAAAACCCTGGGGACACTTGCTGGTCCACCCTGGGGACAAAAAAGCCCTTCCCCCCCCAGCTGCAGGACACGAGGGGCCACCTTCGTGGTACATGAGCACCAGGCAATAACCAAGCCAGAATGGATCAAGAAGCCCTGACAAGTGGTCATGCTCAGTGCTCAGAGGAAGGCAAAAAACCCCCGGGGACCAGTGCCAATCTGCCCCGGGGGAAAATTCCTTCCTGACCCCAGCACTGGCGATCGGCTACTCCCTGAGCATGTGAGCAAGACCTGCTCCTGGTCCACGGGCTGGTTATGGCTCTTGGGGAACACTGGCACTGCCTTTTCTGCTTCCACCTGGAGCCACCTCAGGGGCTTCCAAGAATAGCAAAATGCCGCTGGGGGCAAGAATCCTTCCTGTGCCTGGCAGTGGGAGCTCCAAAGCACTGGGGGAGGGCACTGGGCCATCTGTGGATCCTATTTCTTATGGCTGCTGCCACTATCTCCCCAGAAGATGAAGATGGCAAGCTCCCCGAAGACTGAAGCAGGATTTCCATCCATCCGATGAGCTCTGAGTGTGGCCCCTCCAGGAGCTGGAATTGCAGTAGAGAACCTCCAAGCAGCTTCGGGCAGTCTTCTCCCCTCAGCCCCTCCAAGTAAATCCACCAGCGCCTCAAGGAATTCCTGTTGGGTGCCTTCAGGCTGCCAGCTCTGTCCTGGTGGCAAAGCCAGGCACTCTGGTAGCGGGACACACGAGGATGCTGCCTTATACTGCCCCAGAGCATTGTGATGCTGCACTGGCAGCTGGTGGCACTATGACACAGGCATGATGGGGCCCCCACAGCCCTGCCCACTGCAGCCCTACTGCTGCCCCTTTGCCCAGCATCCCTTGGAGAAAGGCTTTGGGAGTGCTGGCCCTGAGGCAGTGCCTGTGCCCAGGAGGCCGAGGGGGATGTCCCTGCCCATGGCAGCCACACACTGGGCACCGCTGCTGGGTGTCTCTGTAAATTAATCTGTATGTTCAGACTGTATCAATAAAGGCTTTTATACCACGTACAGTCATTTGACTGTAGCGATCCCAGAAGTGAAAGAAAGGGGTTTTGGTTCCCTCTGCATGAACTTTGCAGAAACGTAGACAGCATACAGGATTTCCTCACCATTCCTTACCAAAACACCAGGTGGCATTTGCTACTGCGCTGCTTATGGTGAGGTCTTCTTCTTGGAAAGAGGAAGAATTTAAGAAATCTCTTCTGCGTTTGTTACACAGGGTGTTTATATATTTGCTTGTGTTTATTAATATTCATGTGTCTAGTTTGGGGGGTTACTCCACACAGGGACTGGGAGAATGAAGACCTTAGGCTCACTGTAGGAAAGGATCAGATTCAAGACCATCTTAAGAACCTGAATGTCCACAAGTCCATGAGACCTGACGAAATCTATTCAGGGGTCCTGAAGGAGCTCGCGAATGAAGTTGCTAAGCCACTGCCCCCTGTAATTTAAAAGTCATGGCAGTCTGGTGAAGTTCCCGACGACTGGAAAAAGGGAAATATAACCCCATTTTCAAGAAGGGGAAAATGGAAGACCTGGGGAACTACAGACCAGTCAATCTTACCTCTGTGCCTGGCAAAATTTTGGAGCAGATTCTCCTGGAGAGCATGCCAAGGCACATGAAAAACAAGGTGGTTGGTCTTCCAGTATCTGAAGGGGGCTTACAAGGATGCTGGAGAGGGACTCTTCATTAGGGACTGTAGCGATAGGACAAGAGGTAACGGGTTCAAGCTTAAACAGGGGAAGTCCCTGACTGTGAGGGTGGTGAGGCATTGGAATCGGTTGCCCAAGGAAGTTGTGAATGCTCCATCCCTGGCAGTGTTCAAGGCCAGGTTGGATGGGTCTTGGTTTAGTGCGAGGTGTCCCTGCCCATGGCAGGGGGGGTGGAACTAGATGACCTTAAGGTCCTTTCCAACCCAAACCATTCTATAATTATATCCTATTGGCCTATTGAGGAAAAACAAAAGTATCAAATCAAAGTGGTTAAATCATTACAGACTAAAAAAGAAACAAACAAGAACACCCCCAATGATTTAAGTCTTGCACTGAAACATCCTGTTCCGCCTTGGCAAATACAAGTATTCAACAAATAGACACCACTACTTCAGTATGTTCCTTAAACCAAAACACAATTTTGCCTATGGCACTTTCTGAAGCATTTGGGTTTTTTCTTTGCATTTTGGGGTTCTCTGTGCAATACACCTACATATGTTGTAGCAATACAGAAAACTGTGACTGGACTCTACTCATACGGTACTTGCAAGTCATTAAACACAACTGGTTAACATTCTCTAAATTGTACTGCATCCTCTTTTGTGTTGTAATTTGTCATAATATTTTATAGTAGTTATCAAGATAATTACATTTTGAGGTAAGGTTCAAAGAGCAGGGAACATAGCAACATAAATTAAAAAGGTTTTAAATAAAATCTGGTTATTTAAATCCCCAACTGTACTCAGTTAAACAAATTTACCTTTCTGTCTAGAGCAGATGTACGCCCATGCTTTAATAAAAGTCTAAATTGAAAACCTTTAATTGTAATTGCTTTTAATTTCTGAGTTTATATAAAACAGCCAAAAAGATAGGGTCTGAAATTATGTCCTATTGACAGTTTAACTTGGCAGGGGCTGAGGTGGAGCGGATTGTTTTGGTTTAGTTTGGTTCTGGCTTCAGGTGATGCTTTACTAACATGAACTTCTGGTTTCATTAACAGAGTTCTCTATATATAGGTGTGTGAATATGTAACTAAAGGAATTTTAATAATAATTTTATGTGCCCTTTGTCTGAAGAACACTTTCATATGCAAGAGGCACCTAAACAGTTCTTCAAACTGCAGAGGTAAGATGACTTTAATAGTCACTGGGTCCCAAACTTCACTGAATTCTGAACAATCATACTAAGGCGCTAATACTGTGCTGGAAACGTATTCGTCAAAGCTAGGGCAAGACACCAGCAGCAGTCTCCTGCAGCCAGGAGCCATCTCCATATCTAAAAGGCAACACAAGACTGATGAGCTGCAGGCCAGGCAGCACTAATCTATGAAGCAGAAATCATGAAAGCATTATAATCCTCCCAATATTTGGTTTAATAAAGATAAATCAATTTTGTGGATGTGGTATAATAAAGGAAAGAAACATGTGCAATCTAACTCTCAAAATTTTAGGTGTCTTTCTCAGACAGCTACAGACCCCCTCCCCCTTTATAGAGTCCCTGAAGAAAAACCACAGCATTTTGGTTTCATCCACCTGACTTATTTTAGGCATCTACTCAATCAATATTGGGGTGATGCAGACTCTAGAAATGCCTGTTTCTTTCCATTAAATATTAATGGATGGACAATCTAGACAACTACATTAATTGACATACCCATGACCTACAGCAGGAAACAAGGAATAATACTGAAGAGTGACTTGCTTTCTCCACTGTTGTGTGAGCTTAATTATGACAGTATCTAATTAGGCATACTTGACCACCTTCATGATGTTCTTTAGTTTAACACCAAACTACACTGGAGGAACAAAACCCAAAATATGGCCGAATTGGGCACATTTAGTCTAGAAAAACTTTTTTTTTTTTTAAACAGTAGTTTCACTGAAAAACATTTATAGATAGCCAGGTTCAGATGTTATAATTTACTGACTTAAGCACATTATAAAACCTATTCTGATTTAGATGCCTCTACAGAAAAGGGATGCTATAACCTGCATGAAATATGGATACTCAGCTCTCGAGACGAACAACGGACTTGATAATTGGTAGGTGTTAACTTAAACTCTTCTATTTCATCTCACATTCAGAAAAGCTGCCCAGTGAAGAGAATAGTCAGCTATATCTGGTATGCTGCTAAATGCATTTTCAGAAGTCTGAATAGAAGGGTTAATGTAAGTTCTACTACCTTGTGTACTCCTGTGGTAGGTTATGACAGCCTTGGGCTACTGAAGTCTCATGAAATGCATCCAGGTATGGAAACCTGCTCTGGAAAATGCTTTAACATTACTAAGCAACCCACATCCCATTAAGCAGGAGGTAGAAAAAGGTAAGAAGTTGAAAACAAAATAGACATTTGAACTGTTCTGATACATTTAAGCCTTTCTGATAAAAGAAAAAGGGTAATGAGGACAGTACTATTGAGAAGAGACATAACTGAGTCCAAGAAAATATTTTCCCATTTACTAGGATTTTTAAATCCAAACACAACTTAAACTTAGTATTAGTAAAAAGTAGTTTTGTTAATAGGAAACCTAATTAAGCCTGCTTTTGTATGCATTATATTATATAACTCTAAATTACCAAACGGTAAGCGTTTTTATCTTATCTCAGGACAGGCAATTTCTACTGCTCCTGTTCATCTGTAATGCTAGAGGTAACAGATCCACAAACAGCAAATTGCAACAAGTCACTGATCTGCACCTTCTCTTTTTTCCTCTCTTTCACTGAAGTGTTAAAAGTCTTCTGCCAAAACTAACTTAGCCTGGGTACCAGGTCCAACTCTGGAAGGCCAGCCTGCCACTGGGCATGATGTTCAGGACTGTACTGTGGAGGCTTGCTTATTCCAGCAAGGGTAAGACAGAACAAGATCAGATGATCTGGGACAGCACCAAGATCCAAACAAAATTGTTTCTCTAGGTTCCTCTTTCCCTTCCTTTGCTTAGTCTGCCAGCTGGGCAAGACACACTATATCTGCCAGATGGCACACAGTAGAATACCACGTAGCTCATGCCACCACCCCATCTCCCCTGCCCCAGTCAAGAATCAGCTGGTTTAAGTTACAGGAAAGCCAGGTGGTTAAGGAGCATATGCTTGTGCAAGTATCATGAAGCACCTAACACAACTTTTTTTGTATATATGTTTCCTTAGTTAAAATTCTGTTACAAGATAGGAAAACTACCCCTGACAAATCTGCATGCATCTCAGCTAACAGGCAACACATATCAAACTTCAGATTATCAGCAAAATACTTAAAACCATTCTCCTAGAGATCTGACAGTTGGAAAGGCTCACCTTCCAGTGATGTTTGTTTTGTACTACATGGAAAACAGCGACTATGCTAGCATAATCTGCTGAAAATCAAGAGCTTCTGGGCACGTTTTATGGGGCAGCCCATGTGCATTTTCCAGGAACAATACACTTGTTAAGTTGGCTACATTCATATCACTGATAATTCTAACAAAGGAAAAGATGACACAAGCTCTCCCTGAAACTGGAAAAAGCTGTAAGTGTTAAGCACTACAATCTGATATTTTTCTACATGCACAGTTAGTCATTAAAGCATGGTGAACATGGGATCTTAGAGTGCATTTCAGCAGGAACATCACACATAAGTTCAAATCATGCTTTAATCTCTTAAGAATGTTCTTGAGAAAGAAAAATAGAATAATTTGCTTTAAAATACATTTTCCCTCCACTTACTGAGTACTTAAATTTCCAGGAAAGAAAAAACCCAAAAACTTGGCACTTTATCTATGCTCTCCTCACTTCTATTTGACTATTTAATTTCCATATCTTCTTATCCTTAACTAAACTAGACACCTTTAGAATCCATCAATGCTTCACGCTTCAATAACCCTTCTGATATTTTTTCCATACATTTATTACTCTAGGTATAAAAATATCTCACTTGAGCTGTGTTTTTTCAACCTTTCCTAATTTGTGTTGATTCCCCACCTCTTTCCTTCCTGCAAGAATAAAGACTTCATTTAACATTAGCAATCCTCTCCCAAATATATGTTTGCTAAAATCGCCATAAAATATATTATTCTTTTCAGTCAAAATGAGCCTCTTTTTTTTTTTCCTCGTAAACTATATCTTTGAAGCCTGGTATTATTTTTGCTTCTCCTCTTTGACCACTGAAGAGAAATTATCTGAGAATCAGTACTGAAAACTTCAGCTTGGGATTTGCTCTAAACATTGCTTCTAATAAATTAAGATTTCTATCTTCTGAATATGGATAATGCTCAAGAGCACTCCCCCCCCCCAGACACAGTGCTATGTTCTTTATATTGATTTTGCATTGCACCAGATGGGCAGGGAGAAAAAACATTGCCATTTTCTTCAGAAGTGCTGCAAGCCCATTACCTCTCAGTTAACTATCTCATAGGAAAAAAAAAAAAAAAAAAAGAATATTCAGCATCATTGTCCTTGTACCAACGCCACAAAAAACTATCTTAAAAAAATCAAAACAAAACAAAAAAAGCCCCCCAAAACCAAACCAAACAAATGAAAAAAAAAGCGATTTTGTTCTTACAGGGACCTTAATTTTCAGCACTCCTCACTGCTTTATTTCACCCTCAAGGAAGTTTCTGTATCCCAAGTCTCTCTCAAAGAATGCAAATATTACCCTTTAAAAAGTCATAATGTGGTTTTGCTAATCTAGAAGTAGCTTTAACATGACATATTTCCCCTGGAGCTTTAATTTCATGACACTGAATTAGAAGTTGCAGTTAAGAAACAGTTAACCGCTAAGAAACTGTGTCTATATGCATGTTAGTACAACAGGTCTTTGATCCTGATCCAAGCCTGTGACCACTAACGTTATACAAATATTAAATTGCATCCATAAAATCCTATACAGAAATGGTTGCTAAGCAAAATATTCAGGAGGAAATGCCAGACTCCAGGCAGCCTGTATAATCCAGTTCTTGTGCATTATGAAACAATTCCTAATTAAACAGTAAAATATTACCCTTCACCATCAGTACTCCTGCATACTGCAGTGACCTCGTTATTTGCATCTGTATGTTCGTTGTATAGCCCCACTTTAAAACACAAACCAGTATCTAACTAGTATCTAGTATACAAAATATTTTCTTTGTGAACATTTCTTCTGTGTTCCACTGATGTATTTAAGGATTGTATTTTCAAAGCCCCTTTATGGAATTAAACATTATTCTTGAATCTGTGTTAAAGTTGTGTTCAAAGTCTCAGTGTCTGGCAGCCAGGTCGAGTAGCTGCAGGGAAATTCACCTTAATCCAACATTCTCAAGTCTAGACCTATTCAGTAGTGAAAATCACCTTCATGAGCCATGGCCATCAAAATTAGAAATCCTCCATGTTGGTGCTTATAAGACACCTGCATGATTAACTGCTTATATATGTTGATTATCTCATTTTGCCTTCATTCATTCTCTATCTCATTATTTAATTGCAATGTCGTGGGTGATTGGGTCTTGTTTTAAATCAAATACCAGAAAACAAAATAATTTCAAACACAGAGCTTTCAAAAATATGTTTAACTTCAAGAGAGCTCTGCAGTAATGTTCTGGATAGCGAAAAAGCACTGTATCAATCACAATAGATAAAAACACAGTCATATATATTCAAAGCACTCCCTTTCCAAGGACTATGAAATATTTTTAAGCTTTACAGGATCACTCTTCACAACACTCCTACAGAGATAGTGCACCACCTTTTAACCAAAGATGAAAGAATAAACACATGCCATCAGTTTCCACTACACAATACCACCGTAATCGATATTACTTTAACACTTGGCTTCCATTTGCAATGTAGCTGTTGCACACTAACAATACACCAATATCAAACAGACAGTACTACCTGCTGCCTGTACTTCAGGTTGTTTGCTGATTTTTCTACCATTTTTATTAGTAATTTCTAAGAAAGGGTCTAAATGTGAAACTGATGTTACAGTATGTTAAATGAGCAGCTTTTATTCTCACTTTTGCTTTTATCTCACAAAGAAAAATACACCTATATGGGTACATTGCAACAAAGCAGTTACTGTTGGAAACTAGCCAACAATTCTAAACTGAATGAAGGTAAACTCCATAAAAGGGATTAGATAACTGGATTTTGGGGTATTGATAGCACTTTAGTATCCGCTCATGGTGCTATGGATTCACAGATGTTTAAAACCAATTAAAATAAATAAAACATTGTGTCACATTTCAATGCACAGTGAACTCACCGAAAGATATTCTCATCTTCCATCAGCTTGCCTCTTGCCCATAATGCCCCCCGTTTTTATATAGCGGCATTTCTGAGGTATTTCACTGTTGTGACTGAAGGTGTTATTGCTCCCAATTATCTTGTAGAAAACTTGGAGGGGCATGACTGTCGCACCTGAGTAGGCAGCAGAAGTGGATGTGAACCTGCTTCTCAAAGCACCATTCTTTGGTTCTTCTCAAAGCAGTGACACCCAGGAAACAGCTAGCTGCTAGCATTAGGTGGTGGCATTTCACTTCATTGCTGCTAAAGCCATCAGAATTCACAAGTTAGGATCTTTAGTCATGGTATCAACAACTATGCTGAGCCATGTAATCACCCTTTGATCAAAAGCGGCACCATCAGGACCTAACGATGCTGTGCTAGACTTGGAGAGTCTAGGGTCTATGCTTGGGTCAGATGACAACCTTCAACACAACTACAGACAGGTAGACTTACTTCACTTTATGTTTGCTTACTTCTCTGTCCCTTGGTCTTTCTAGTTTAGACAGGTTCAGTTATTGTTCTACAAAACATTTTATGGAAATGTTTTGGTAAGTAAAAAGGACCACAGTTACATTGGACAAACCCAGCAGACTTTGTGTGTTAGGGAGTTGCAGGGTGACCCATGAGGGAGTGCCAGTCATAGCCAGCTCCAACACTGGGACAAACACAGCAACATGGCAAAGCTACTGCCCACAGCATCCAAGCAGGAGACACATGAGAAGAGGTTTTTGGGGAGAAAAAAATGAAGCAGACACACTGAAAGATGCTCCAGGAGACACACAGAGGGAAGCACTTCAGGCAAGGGAGATACTGAGGGTATCTAAGAGATTCCCAGGGTACACAAGAGAGAACAAAAAAGATTCCAGAAGAGAAAGCAAAGGGAGATGCCCAGGGGGCCTGCAGCCCTGTGTTCATGCTGAGCACATTATGGCAGAAATTCTTATGCTGACAGACCCTACTTCTCTGCCAGAATCCCATCTCTCCTGCAAGGCACAGAAATCCTTTAACTTCCAAAATAAAGCATATGTGATTAAAGTGTTTTGGCATCAGTCTCCATTTACTCGCCATATTATCAATGTAGCCTTAAACCACAACACACACTCTGAAGTCTGTGGCCTTAAAGCAGCACACACTCTGAAATACATGGAAGTTCATTTTTTAGTATTGGTCAGATTATTTCTATGTTTTCACTGCCATCCTCCTTACAAAATGGGAAGATTTTACTTCCCCTCATTTTAATTATTCTTTCTTGAAATACACCTCTACCTGTATGGTAAATGCAGGGTTTATGTACTGAAAAGGCCTTTGCTCTGACACAAGGATCGTTCTAATGTCTTACAGGCTTGGAGTGCATTTCAGATACAAACATCTGGCAAGTTTTGAGTTTGCTCATGACAGAGATCCTGCTGGCACTGTCATGCAGCTAACATGGGTGTATTCTCTCCAGATTTCAAGTCGTCTCTGGAGATCAGTGTGCTTGTATGCTTCACTGTTTAATATTATTACCTGGTGAGACTGACTTTTTGCAGATTCTTTCAGAACCAAAACATGAATATAATGCCTACCTGAAACATGTTCAGGCTGAAGACCACCTGCATACTGTATTCAGAGATACAAGCTTTACACTTTTCTCACAGAAAGTTCTTGTATTTGAAGACCTAACAGGAAAAAACCCCTTTCTTCCTAAATATGTGATGCACTAAAGCACACTGATTTTAAACTTTTCCCAGGATTATCTCCTCTCAAAGGCAAGCCTGGTCCAAAGCTACTGCCATGTCTCATGTCAGTGGCTGAGTCCTAGAATCAAAGGAAATAGTTTCCCATCACACTGAGGCCTGAGGAAATAAGGAATTATTTGAGAGGCCCTGAGGAATCTCCCTTACATAAGCTGATCCCTATGTCATATGTTACTTGGAACGGCCCTAACTGAGCCCAGCTTCTGCCCCTGGGACAGGGAAATCAGGAGCAGACTCTTCTGTTATCACACATTCTCTGCTTCCTATGGCCCACAAACAAAAAACACAAACACACAAAACCCAAAATAAACAAGCCAAAAAGCACAGATTCCCCATGGCAAAATATTTTTATTACTTCAACTTAAGAGGGAGAGAAAGAGGGAAGAGAGAAGGGAAAGCCAAGACTCAAAATGGACAATGGTGGAAAGAAAGAGTATGTAAATTCAAATCATTAAAAGTTTAGAAACGCAAAGGATAAGCCTTAGGGTTTAGCTGACAGGAGGAATGGTTCCCTAACTCCATCAGGATTGTGAAAGTAAAGCCCCCAGAACAACTGAAATAGGTCCAGCCAACCACCAAGACGGTTTTCTGGCAGTTCAAACAGCAGCAGATGGGGAAAGGGCAGCATCTTTCAGAACTCAGGATGAGCCTCTCAAGTCAACAAGAGTTCATAGCTGACTTGGGTAAAGCCATGCTTACATCCTTTGTTTGGAGCTTTCTTTGCTAAGCGCTCACTAAATGCATGAGAAAAGATCAGTGTGATTCTTATAGAAGACGTTTATCTAGACCAGCTGTGAAAATGCCCTAGCTAGTGAGTTATTTCCTTCAGGCATATTTTCCAAGACACATGTGATGCATAAATTCCTCCTGTTTACAAGTTCCTCATTATTAGAATACAGAATTTTACTAGAACCAAATTTCACATATAGCTGTCTCTGGCTGGTTCCTACGCAACTATGTTAGTTTAGATGAGCAGCACCTCTTACAGCAGTCTTGAAAGGCCCAAACAGATCCCTTTAAGGTGAACTAACTGAACTAGATGTACTCCAAGAACCCCTCTAGAGCTCTCCAACCTCTGACAGGTGCTCCAATGCACAAGACTAAAGCTAATGCAAACCCAAGCTTTCAAAACAGCACACAGCATGGGTGTTTGGTCCTCAGCACCAGCTGTTCTAATCTACAAATCCTTTCCTCTAATATCACGCACCTTGCCAATGCAGAAATGGCCTTTGATTTCACAGCAATAATGTGCATATAATTTTAGTTTGGTCTTTCCTACATGGTGTTACAGAAAATCTTTCTGATTTCCACCTCCTCACTTAAAATACATTCCCTGTACATGAGAGTTAAAGTTCATGTTACTGGAAAAACAGAGACATGGGCTTTGTGATCACCAAAGGAAGACCCATTTCCCCAAACTAAATCAGGGTATTATCCAAAAGGAGCTTGCATTCACCTCAGATTATATTAAAAAGATAATTTTTTAATTTCTATTCAGGCACTTTTCTTATAATACATTCAACACAATTTAATTGCTAAACAGGACATAACAAGCTGTGAAAAGGCTGTACCAACTAATTTGCATCAAAACATATGAATACAAGACAAATTATTTAAATCCATCTGGATGAAGGTTTAGGAATTGTCGAATACCTTAAATTTTGGCAGCCCCTCCAATTTCAGCTAAGTAATGGGTTTTAACTATTTATGCCAGTTACAACCTAAGAAATTTCTCCCTTTTTCTTCCAGGAAGATCCATCACCAACTGTTGCCCAGTGACAAACTTCCTGCTCCCAAACTAATTCATATTAAAAAGAAATGTTCTAAATTCTGTTGTCTGGAGTCCACAATAGGCATTCCTCACTTGAGATAGGTATGAACTAAATCATGCCCATCATTATGCTAAAATTATTATGCTGAAATTGGTAACTGTTTTGAACAAGGTATACAACTAACACAATCCATTAGTAAGCTACTAAGAAACACCCCCACCACACTATAAGACTGAATGCACTGACTGTATCTAAGAGGATGAGAAAGTAAACCCGAATCTCTCTTCCTCATGCTTTGCAATCAGTATTACTACTTTCTTGTGCATATTTTCATTAGAAAAGCTAACTGCATTTTCATTGATGATTTGAATACTTTCATTTGTATCATTTTATAAACATCCCATTGACATTCTTTTATAATTTGTTTTGCACTTTGATAAAATGAATGAAATAAACACAATGAAATAAAAGTTACTGAAAATATTATTACAAGAAAGTTCTCCAGAGACTCACTATTACCTTCTCTCCCATCTTACCATGTATAAACCTCAGACCAAAGATGTGGTTTATAACAGTCTGAAGTCAAATAAATATGCAATTAGATGGACAAATACAGAAGAGAAGTGGCAGAGTTGACAATCATGCCTTCATTAAAAACATACCTGCATTTTCCTCTTTCACATGATGCATAAAAAGATGGATACTTTCAGCTCATCATCTGACCTTTGTTGCTATGGTGCCAAGCATAGACAGGGGAAGCACCTCAGCAGCAACGAATCATTTAAAATTCCACAGGTTTCAGACAACACCTTGAAAATGCAGCCAGAAATTACAAGCACTGGCTTCCAGTCATGGAGCTCATCTGGTCTCTTTGGAAAGCATAGCTAAATAAAGAAGCATTCATTATCTGCATTTTCATACCACAGAAATAAGAAAATCTAGGTGCTGAGCAGGTTTAGGTATTTCTTGTCTATGAGTTTAACACACACACAAAAAGTAGTAGCTCTATTCTACATTGTTTACTTGGAAGGGACCTTAAGATCATCCAGTTCCAACCCCCCTGCCATGGACAGGGACACCTTGCACAAGGCCAGGTTGCTCAAAGCCCCATCCAGCCTGGCCTTAAACACTGCCAGGGATGGGGCATCCACACCTTCCTTGGGTAGCCTGTTCAAGTGTCACAATAAAGAACTTATTTTCTAATTCCATACCATATAACATCATGTTCAGCATATAAAGCTGGAGGAAGAGGGAGGAAGGGGGAAAAGTTTGATGTTAATGGTTTTGGTCTTCCCAAGTAACTATTATACATGATGCAGCCCTGCTTTTCTGGAGGTGGCTGAACCCCTGCCTGCCGATGGGAAGCGGTGAATGAATTCCTTGTTTAGCTCTGCTTGCATTCGTAGCTTCTGCTTTACCTATTAAACTGTCATTATCTCCACCCAGGAATTTTCCCACATTTACCCTTCTGATTCTCTCCCCCATCCCATCAGGGGTGAGTGAGCAAGCGGCTGTGTGGTCCTTAGTATCTTAAAATCTACCTATTATGGCTCTATTATTTCAATTTCTGAAATGCAGATAAAGTGTGGAGAATAGAAGCCTTTTGTTAGAAGTGGTTCTTTTTATGACTTCCTGCTGTCAAGGACAGAAATAACCATTTGTGTTTAGCAATGATGACAACTACATTAAGTGTCACAGCTTAAAACACACCTGTAAATACAACAGCATACTGCCAGGCTGTCACTACAGAACTCATCCCCCAAGATCTTAAATCATCACCACTCATTTGTGTCATTTTCGGAAGTCTAGAAGAAAACCCCAACAAATTGGACTTTTACATCTGCTGTACTCACATTCTATATGCAATTCCAAATTGATAAGAGCGCCCTTAGTCTCTTTGTTTAAGGAGAGCACCACAATAGTAAACTAAAGATGGAGAAAGCAGAGGTTGAACAGGAATTATGAAAGGGGATTCAACTTTGAAAATCCCATGGATCAATAATGAAGACAGCCACCTGATGGGTGGCACGGACAAACTCTGTTCTTTCCCACGCTTACAGACTGATTTTGGCACAAAAATTTTCACGTTTCAGGAAAATATGATGAGTAACAGTACCATGATGTGAGTCTGCATTTTGCCAGAGAGCAAAAATGATTCTTTAGACCAGAGAGTAGGACCTCAACAAGGAATGGGCACTTAATCTCCAGCTGCACCTCATTGCCTCTCCATTTTGTCAGCTGAAATAGGAAAGCTAGAGATGAACCACATTTCATCTTTTCCTCCACCCTCTGTTCCAGGAGTGCTGTTATTTCCTCTTAACCAAAACAGAGCTAGTTTGAATGTAAAATTGGTGTTGGTTTATGATTCTCAGGAGGGAATTTTGTTGGGATAAATAACTGTTACTCTAAGGACATCAAGAAAGGGAAGCAGCAGCAGGTCCCAACCCCTGTGTGCTAGAGTGTGTCAGGTACTGATCCTAGAACTGACATGCACCAAGACTGCCTGGGGATAGCAAGAGGAGAGAGACACCATTAGCCTTTGTTGCTATGCACAGAAAGCTCACTTACACTGCCTGACATCACCAGTGTTGCGACAACGTTCTGGCACCACTGCGTAAAATAATCAACTACAATAACACATCCTGAAAACACAGACACATATTAAAAATATACAAATGTATATTGCACTGACACGTTCTGCACTCACAGTGCCTGAAACTTCAGCCCTTCTTTGACACCAAATGTGTAAAGATGTATATTACAGAAAGCTTTCTTGTGCAAATTGTGACTATAGAAAAAGAAACCTAAGCCATAGCCTATAATTTGATATTGCAGTTGAAAAAAAAAAATACAGAACCCCTTAATATAATCTTAATATGTGAAACACAGAACAGTAACAAGGGCAAACATTTACACCAAGGTTGTGGGTCAGTTCAGAGGACCATTAAGCAAATAAATGCATGCAGACATGAGAGTTTAACTAAAGCTTGTTCCTGGGTTTTCTGTATTTTGTGGCATGGACAATTTAATTTAGTGTTGTCTAAAGAGAAAAAGACCAAGCCAATGGTAAGTCTTCCACTTACTCCAGCCATGAAGGATGTTAACCTTAAAAGTTCCTACGCAGACCACAGGCTGTAGCATGGCTTCCTTTAAACTTGAAGCTCGTTCTCTGTAAGAACTGATAGCAGAACAGTTCCATAAGAAGGAAAGCTGAATAGATTTGTTAGTGCTGCTTGGCTGGTTTGGGTGGGTTATTTGCTTTTACATCTCAATAACTATATTCCTGTAACATGCATAGAATCATAGCAGGAGAAATCTTTTCTCCAGCAAAACAATTTTTCAATAGTTCTACAGTGCTATGGTTATGCACAAACATAAGCATTCAGATAGAGCTGGTGGATTTATTATTTCTTCTCCTGGTACCATAATTTCTTTCACCATAAAGAGGCTAGTTTTCTTCTAATAGGACTTCTTTGTTACCCACATAACAAGTTAAGTTGATTTAACAAAGTGCTTAATCAAAAGGCCAGGTTAGGGCTTTGAGTAACCTGGTCTAGTGGAAGGTGTCTCTGCCCATAGCAGGGAGGCCACAACTAAACTATTTTTAAGGTTCTTTCCAACCCAAATCATTCTATGGTTCTATGAAGAATTATTCAAAAGAGCAAAAGAATATACAGAGTATAAGGCCTATTCCTACATCAGCAGCAACTGCACCTCCAACAAGGTCAGAGAACACTGCTGCAGAAAAGAGAAGCTGCATGCTGAGCCATTTACTGAGAGTATACTATTACAGATGTATTCAGTACTGATAAAGTGCCTGAAAGCCCTTTTTCTTCACCAGTGACACTGTCAGAAATGGAAAGACAGTTTAATAAACAAAACAGAATTGCTGAGGAGAATTTGGGGCACAAATTAGATCTTTTTCTTAAGAAAAAAAGAAGAAAAAAAAAAAAATCTATAATTTCAGCACTTATTTGGCCCTTCTTCCTTATGTTGCTGGCTTGGATCATTTTCCCCTTAGAGGCTTCTTCCACACATGGCATTCGGTTTTCTACTGGAGCCAGCAGATATATGCTGTATTTGTCAAGTATAAGATTCAGAGGATGTAAAATTTTGGATCCTTCCTCCCCTGCCCCTCAACATCACAGGTCTGCTAATCCTTCTTTGGCAAACATTTATCTTGTTGAGAATAATAAAGACTTCTCACAGGCCCAGCAAGTCTTCTGTGATTACTGTGGCCTTTTTTGCTACTGTGTCTTTGCACCTCATGCAGACATGAACTCAGAATATTATGAATAAGATTTAATCCCTTTTACAAAGTCATGAACTTTTCATCTTCTCTGTCACTTTGAACAGTGGCACACCAGAATACAGCTCAGAACTTCTTTCTTCTACAGGTTACTGAGCTTTAGCTAGTAAGTATTTGCCTATTAAATAGACAGGTTGCCTGCTCCTCCTGTTGCATCCTATGTTTCCTCACTTAACTGTTGTCAAATTTACAGACCTGTGTTCTCCTAACAGTTGAGAGTAGCCTTAGGTATTGGAGATTCAAGCCATTAGAATTTATTACCACATCATCACAGGATAATAGAAAGAAATCAAAACCAACTTTGCTAAGCCACACATGCACTAAAACCATGATGCAGTTATGAGCTGTAAGTAACTCGACCTCACTTTCCCTGAGGCTCATTTTCTACTGTGGGGAAATAGTTGTCCATCTATTTGGAATTCATTGAAAGATCAGGGCCAAAACATTCCACAGCCAAGACAGGAATACTAATTCTATCCAACTCTCATATATCACGCACAGTTAGCGGTCGTTTCTTTGGCCTTTACAAACAGGTCTGGCTAGAAAATGAAGAAAAATGATATGAATGAAAAAATTGAGAAAATTAGTTTCTGGCAAACATTTTATACTCGTGAGATCTAGTTTAGTTTGATAAAATTAAATTTTAAGACCACATCTTTCCAAAAATGAATTGGTTCCTATGGAGGCAACAGACCTAGAGGGATGTCCTTGAAAGGACAAGACGTACGGATGGGGTAAAGATACCATCTGCACACAACATGAGACATTTTAAACATCTTTCAGTTTAACTATACATTTTACTGCAGATAAAAATATTATGTGGAGTATTAAGCCTACTGAAACAGAAGAACAATTCTATTCTACCCAATCATATCTTTTACATATTTTGTTCTGCTTTCTCTGTTTCTTTTTTCTCATACAAACCATACTCTCCAAAAAGCTAACAATAACATATATTTTATATATTATATATATTATATATATATAAAGGCTTTGTCAGAGACTATACATCCTAGCTGTTCAAAATTCTGACTCATTTAACTGGTCTTGTACAATCTTATCTGATGAGACTTCCACTTTTACCTTTCCACAGCATTTGGACAGCAGACACAAACACAGCGGTATGGAACAGTGAATTACAAGGGACTATATTGCTGGTAAGGAACCTAGTTAGAAGTGATCCATCTTCCTCCCTTTCACATACTCCACAGAAGGTTGGTGACTTGAAGCCCAGGAGCAATGCACACATCCTAAGGCTTTCAATAATTCAGTATCTAGCTCACAGGGAGACCTTACTTGGTCTACTGCAATTTTGTTTTCCCCTTACCTCCTAAGATTCACATGATTCATGCAGTCAGTAGCATATTATAAAACTACACGAGGATAAGAAAGCTAGCAGTATCAACCAAATAGCCCCTGCATATTTATTAACAGTGATGAAGTGTATTCATGAATAAAAGCCTTGCTTCATTGGACTAAGTATGTTCTTCAAAACTAGGTCAAAATCTATTCACATTGACACACAGCAGCAATTTTCTAAGGCTGGAAATGTCAATGCCTATCTTGATTTGTAAATCTCCAGGCAAACTTCTATGCATAAGCAGGTATCAAGGCCAGTCTGTGAACTGCAGAGCTCTCAGGAATCAAGCGGCAGCAGTGATATATTCCAGCAGAAGAAGTTAAGCTAATACATCTCAGTTACGTATATTTGCCATTTTGACTTGTGCACGACAATACGATATGGATATTGTCACCACGAGTATAAGATAACAATTAAAACTAACGTTTCTATTAATATTGGACCTCACTGCTCAAGGGGAAGAACATCTATTATAATCCAGTTATAAACATACATGTTTGTAAGTATGAACATGCAAACATGAAGTGAAAAGAGAAATCGCATCATTGTACTCCTACTTACAGCCTAATAAGCTTGTCTCATCTCCCAGATTCTTCCCTCTTGTTTTTTCAATACTTCCCACCCCAAAACTGCTTTCAGTATTTTGTTCCTCTGTCATTGCTTCACCTTTCTACTACCTGTCCTTCTTGTTCATCCAATAGCATTATCAGATTCAAGGAGTGTTTGGGTAGCAGTCACTTCATGTTACATCTTAATTTTAAGCACTTCCTAATAAAATTTTCTTTCTATAAAATACATCTAATAGGGGTAGGAAAAGAATGAGTTTGGACACTCTTCCAAGCAACACAGAAGTAGGATATGATTTGTTGATACAAGCTTCAAATACAAACATAATCTGTACAACCAGAGGGTGCCTAATTTAACTTTTATTCACTAGTCACCTGGAAAAAGACACATAGGGCAGAGCAAGAAGAGATAAGTGCAAAGCGTTTAAGTCATTTAATGGCTGACATACTTTGATAGCTACATGTGTCCATTGCATTATTTCAGGGAAAGGTTAAAAAGACTAGGAAGTGTGCAAGTTGAAAAAAAATTGAGAATCTATTACCTCAGGAAGTATATAATAATTAAGGACATTTCAATCAAGCAAAGGAAATGGAAGGTACATATTTTTCTCTTTCAGGAGAAAGAAAATCCACACATTCTTCTGTACAACTCCAATTCCAGTTTAGGTTGCTTAAGCATTCATAAACTGAGAATTTTCATACAAAGTGAAATTTTAATAGCTTTCGTATTTCCTGTGTTTAAGGGTATTCCAGTACATTTAAACAGCAATTCCATAAAGAATTATATCCACTAGCTGACTTTATTGGACATACTGGAAAGATAATATGATTGCTATAATTGATTTTTTTTCCCCCCACTGTTTTGATGAAAGCTGATTTAGTATTGAATTCTCTCTAAAAGAACTTCCTGGTTTTAATAGTACACACTTTGATAATTTTAAAACAAGTACTCATTAAGTCCATTTAGCTAAGATTTTAATAATATATGAGGGACTATATCAGCATGATTTAAAGTTCATTACATTGTCAATTGCATTCTGGCCATACTTACAATGCAAGACTCATATTTATACTCAACAGCAAGTAGATTCTGTAAAGCTGCATAGATCTACCCGCTTGCTACACACAAAGCCTTAGAACAGGACAAACCCTTAAAAAAAGTTGGTCTGCTTCTATCCCTGACATTCCAGGCTGGAGAAATAATAATAAATGAAACAAAAAACCAAACAAAACACCCCAAAATAAAACCAAAAACCCCAAAACCAAACAAATGCCACAACTTAAAAGTTTGCTTTTACAAATTGATTGATTACAAATAACATTGGACAGTTTCACAGGCAACAAATTACCCTTCATATACAGGCCTGGGTGGGAACTTAGTGAAGGATATGGTGGTTAATGCAATCCTAAATTCAGTGCCAGAGCTAACAGCCTCAGCTCTAAAGAATGAGAACCCAACCTCCCTCACCACATACGCATGCAGTAAACCTGACAGAAGCCCCAACGCCATTGAAGCACATATGAGCACAGGTCTACTGTCTTCCACATTATGGTTTTACTTGGTATCTTTACTCGTCAGCCTAACAAGAGACTTGTTTTATGCTGTGTTTCTGTATTCCACTCTTGTAACACTTAAAACTGTAAGCAAAGCCAGATGAAAGAAAAAATAATTTCTCCAGGAGTTAGCTGTTCAGCAGCTGAATGTCCTATAGCTGAAATGATAGCTGTCAATTTACCTTCCTACATTGTTGGACATAACATCAGTTTCTTTAAATTGATCAAACTCACTGTAACCAATTTTCAGCTCCTAACAGTCATATCTGGAGCCGCACTAGTATGCTGCTGGGCACTGGAGTGTAGCAAATACCTTGAGATTGTCAGATATTTGCTGAACTTATATGAACAATTGGTCAAGCCATCAGCAACATTTCAACGAGACGAGGCCTTGGGTTTTTATTAGAAAATAATTTGGAAAAGTTTCTAAAAAAATTATGTATATTTAACACCACATACTTTAAGTTACTGCCTAATAAAAAATAAATGCCACGTTCTGCTTTAATATGCCTAACAATTCTTCAGCGTAACAAGCCGGTTAAATGTTCATGGGGTGTTTTAGTTGTTTTGTGTTGGGTTCTCCCCACCATGCAAGCCAGCTGAGGTCTGATTTAATCAAATAGCCTTCTGTCTATTGTGACTATCAAAATCTTGAAATTCTAAAACACATTCAGTTTCTGCATGGTTTCCCCCACCCCTTTTTTCTTTATACAGATGAAGATTACAGAAGCTGAAAAACTGAGGGAAACAAAAATAACTTACTTACTTATTTACTCAGTATCTTGCTGAGAAAAATGGCCCAAAAGAATTACCTTCTAGATTACATTCTGCAAGTGCACACAGTTCTGATCAGGTCTATATCCTTATTGTGTTAACAAATGTACAAGCACAGGTTTATAACCTGAATAGAAAATAATGTGTTGTAACAGCAATATACAGCAAGTGGTTATAAACAAGCACAGGGAATGCAGAAGTAAGGACAGGTAAGTGAGCAAGTACAAGGAAGGACAAGCAGTGACTACCCATGCTTGCATAAATGATGTGAAGTCATTTCTTTTATAGCCCATTATGATTAGACTATACTGGCAACTAATAAGCATCACCAAACCCCCTCATGGAAGTAGAAGTAACCATGTTAAGTTTTGCTTAAGATTGCAGAAGAGGGGAGGATAGAGACAAGGGAGGAGAGGAGGTGGAATCAAGCCCAAAATTTTACTATTTGTCTGGTTGTGGAGAAACCCCTATTTCAGCAAAATTTCAGTTGAACTGGTACTACATTGCTCACCAAGACCAGATCCTTCCTAGTACTGGAACTCCCTGAAAAGTTCTGGGGATAGCATAAACTAAGGGTGGTAGATGACTTGACTCTGAGTAATGCATGTGCCACCATGTAAAGGGTATCATTGACATTATTCAGAGCTATCTTTAACTAGGTATGAGTTATTAAAAAAAAAACCAAAACTTTTTTTAATATTTTTAGATTTAAAAATAAGTGTGAGCTACAAGAAAAAGGCTTAACATACTAAACTCATCATTAAAGATTATGCTTAACCTTGAATATCAGCAAAGACATACTTATCACCTCCAGCAGTGACTTTGCTAAGCAGCAGTTCGTCTTGAGGAGCTTTTAGAGCTCTGCCTTTGAAAAAAGGGAGAGCACACACACACACACACAAAGATATTGCGGTTACTCAGTGCAATTGCTTTTCATGACCTGCTCCACTTAGCATGAGAGAACAAACTCTGCAAGCCCCTAGATCTCTGTAACGGGGAACAGAAATATCACAGGTTAACACAAGTGATTTCCACTCTGCTCCAACTCCATGCTCAAGCCCGAGATTGGTAATCAAGTACATTCAAGTATGTACTACAGGATTAGTATATACTCCTGATTTTTAGAAGATGTTTTCCTTTATTTACAGATACCTTAGAACATCAACACGGCATAATCTCACAAAAAGACAGTAAACCTACAGTCAAGGTTTATATAAACTTTTCAACAGTTGTAATGTTTCAATGTTTATAAACTTCAGCTTGTTACAAGCTTTGCATGAAGTCCAAACACTTTAGAATCCCTTTGCAAAACCATACAGCCAAGCCTGCCCTTCCTCTCACTTTTTCCACACAGACACAGGCTTTGTCAGCACTGGCAGCCATGCCTATCTGTGCATGCTGTGAATGACAGCTAGCAGGAGAGGAAAGAAAAAAGTTTATTGTCTAGAAAATTAGGCCTTTTATTTGATGGATTAGTATTTTCATTTACAGCCAATCATTTGACAAGTTCACACACATCATCTGTAGAACAGGGTTAATTAGACTAGCTTTGTGCCCAAGTCGAACACACAAAATCTCTGCACGCACCTCTAAATACACACCGATTTATATTTTCAACCAAATTCTTAACTTGACATCTATTGCTCCTTGATTTATTTTTGGTATAAGTAATAAGCATAAGCAATATGCTACACATGCAACCGACAAGTTAACTCCTACACTATATGATTTAGTCTTCTAATAATAATTGTCTAAATCGTAATTGCCAGCACCAAAACATACAGTAACAATGCCTTGTTAACTAATTGCTGTACTGGAAGGTTTGTTTTCTTGCTGTCCTGGTGAGAGTGAAATCACTGTCCAGTACGGTTGAAACACTATCTATTAATAAAGACTAGTTCATGCTTTTAATTTTCCTGTGTTTAATATAGTACAAACAGCAATACTGTGCACCGATAACAAACACACAAGTAATTCAAAGTACATTAAAAACACAGATGTGGATAATTATTCTTTACAAGTTCATTGATTGCAGTAGATAGATTCAGCTAATTACCAAAAGGAGGCCCATGGCAGAACAGAAAATAAAATACGTGCCTCAAAAATTCTCTGCTTTCAATGCTCTGTGTAAAAGTTTAATAGTATAAAATGCTTCAACCCACATGCATTGATATGTCCCAGCTTGTTTAGGAAAAAATTATTCTAAACAAGTCTTACCTTTGGCACTCTTTTCTAAAATGAAATGGAAACTCACTTAACTAAACTTGCAACAGGTGCCAAAGATTGAAACCCAGCTACTACAGATTTCAGCCCCTGTGAAAATGCTGTAAAAGCCTAGAAGAAAGATTCCTTCTTGTTCTTCAGGGAATGCTGGCCTACCTCACAGGTGTTTTGTGGGGAGTTTTTTTTTTTCCTCTTCCCTCTAAACCAAGGGCACACACAATTTCTTTTCAAACAAATAATTTTAACTAGGTTATTTACAGTAATATAGCTCTCATTTATGCAGTTACAGGTGAGACTAATATTTGGACACAAGACAGGCAAAAAAGGAAGGGAGCTCTATACCCACATTTCATCAAGGTGAAACTAGTCAAACAACAAAATTAATGAAACAACACTATATGGCTCCTATGGAGAGGGAATAAGGGCTAAGAAATAAAGAATAAGCTTGGAAGACAGTGTAAATATGGATGAAAGATAAAGAATGGAGAATCTTAAGGTCTACATTTTCCTCTTCTTGGTGGACAGATACCTAGGTCCTTTTCAGAATACCTGGCTGCATCTCAGTTTTTCCTCCCTGTGAACAAGGAGCTGTCTGGCTCTGACACCGAGTAACAAGCAGATACGGAAGGGAGGACTACAAGAATAGCATAGCTTCCAGTAACTTTCATGTAGTCTGAGGTCTAAGGATTACCCAGAACACAGGGCACGTTTTTTTTTGTGTTGAGAACCCCTGATAGTTCACATTTTGATTATCTGGTTTATATTTTTTCAATGCACCCAGATTTCGGCCATCTGCAATACTTTATGGCAACAAGTTGTAACTCTTGCACTTGGAATAATCAGACAAGGTACTCCCTTCCCCTCCCCCCCCCCAAATTACCAACAAATCACTACCCAGCACCTATCTATCTGTACTGTAAAATCTAATTCTAACATGACTATTTTTTCTTTAGGACTCATTATTTTAATATGCTTCTATTTTTGTAGTCCTCTATGTTAAATTCCTCCCACAGTCATCTTTCATTTCCAGCCTACTCCACAGAGAAGATACTTGCCAAATATTTTTCCCATTCTAGAGCTTCCTTACCCATAAGCACACAATCCATCCAAATCTACAATTTCACTTACCAAACATTAAGCCTCCAGAACATACAGATTAATTGCAAGAAATCCCTTAAGACTACAACTGGCTCAGCCCTTGGCCCAACATACACAAAGCCACTGTGAAAAGAAGCAAATGAACCTCTCTAAAAGAGACATATACCTTTTTATACTGAGCGTGTACAAGGTGCTAAGCATGAGGGAATAGTCCTCCCAGGTGCTTTATATCACAAGCTGTTGTAATTCCCCCACCTGTAGTGGAATGCCTCACACACAAGTGGCTGAGTTAAAGCTGTAAGGATCTATTGCCTTTGCCTTTTTATTTCCTCCTCATGTTGAGTTTTACGGAACTACACGTGCTGAACGGGCACAGAATATCATCGGGCAAGTTAAACTCTGTGTTGGTGAAAGCTGGGTTTAGGATTCTGTCTGGTTATTTTTGCCAAGCATATTAGAGAATATCCACAGAGTGAGATTTTGGACCTTTTGGGGGAGGGAGAAGGAAAGGGGAAGGCTGTAGCCCAAATGACAGTCAACTTGAGACACCTGAAACCACTGTGAAGGCCACCTCAAATATCCAATTATTTATTTCAGGCTCCACAGAGGGACCTACTTTTCCAGGTATCACTACCATGATTCAGTAATCTATTACTAATAGATTTGGTACCACTAATACATACCATGATTTGGTAATCTATTAATTTAAGGTGAAATAAAAACAAACCTACATGCAAAATATTTAAAACTCAAAATGTTTAAAACAAAATACAGCAGAGAAGTCAAATTATGTGATTTCATAATGAAATCATATAAACAGCAACACTGAATGGCAACACTAGCTTCAAGTCACTAAGCTGCTGTGCAGCTCTGTAACTCAGTAAAGTTGCCACGTCTGCTAAGAACAGCTCACAAGCTTTGTACCAACACTGTACAGCCTCAAGACAAGGACTTGTCAGTTTTTTTCTAGACTTGTTTTAGGCTTGCCTACAGCATTATTTCAGCATAGTAAGATCTAACAGCAAGTGTTGAATTATCTGGTACTCCTACCTGACCTGATTTAGCTTAGACTTGTACAATGGTGGGGTGTAAACCTCACTGTTAGATTTTTGATATGTTTTTCTAACCAATGAAAAATAGTAGTGAGTTGTTATTCTGCATATAGCGAGCTATGTATGAATCTAGTTATAAAGTGCATCATAGAGGATTGCGGGCATGAAATGATAGCAAAGGCCTTCAAAATACAGATGGAAGACCCAGGACTGTAGAAAAATCTTCAATAGTCAATTACTGGTCAGTAAAGGATGCAACCTTGGGAGACGGATCATAAGAGAACAAGCATCCAACATTTTTAAAACATACCATACATAGGATGTAATGTGGAGCTATAACCCAGTGAAAAAAGGGTAAAGTGTACAGCATGTTACAGCAAGATATTAAATCAGCCTCAAAGGAGCCCTAGAGTGATGGGGAAATAACGCATTTATAACATACTTGTCCTAGTAAAAGACTTAGGATGCTGATGACTCATTGCAATCCACTCTTACTTCCATTCCTGCTTAAGCACGATTGAAGCTGTCGAGGCCTCAGAGAGAAACTGCAAGTATAACATCAAAGCAAACTGGAAGTCTGTAGGAAGTTTATATAACTATTTTAAATGTGTTATTATTGAGACTTTCTCTGTAATGCTGCTGCTGTTCTTTATTGTATGTAACAGAGCTCAAATAACAGTAACTTTGATTAGACTGTTAAGATTTCAGTTAGACTAACAATAAACTCCTTGCTTTGCACATAAGGTGTGTTTTTTTGGTCCACATAAACTGCAAAGACTGCAGTGCAAAACTCTTAGAACAAATGGGTAGAGATAACTTTGATTTAGATGCAACAACTGCTAGCAACTATAACAGCACCTCACATGCTTTCAAACGCAGGATTAGTCTATTTCCTCTTTTCTCTCTATCTTATTAACAATTCTAGGTGTCTTAAGTACATTAAACAAATAAGAACTGTAGGAGCTTTCACCACACCTCCCCACCACTAAATGCTTAATTAGTGTATACAAAGCTCTCTGCTATGAATTTTCTTGGAGCACTGGTCTCTTTGGCATGCATTTGCCTTGAAACTGAGCCACAGGCTAAACCAGTTTCATTCCACCTAAGTATCTCAGATAGAACTAAGTATCTGTGAGGTCAGAACACTCAAGGCCTCAATCCCAATGAAAAACAATGAAATAAAAAACATTTTGTTACACACAAGGGAAACATTCAAGTGTCAGATAGTTGTCAGCTACCATGAATCTATACTATGACTAAGCTAGGCAATATTCTTGTTTTAACACCAGTATAGAGATGTTCCAAGAAACATTGCCTGTATCTAAAAATCATTTAACAAATTTGAAATTGGACACAAAAGTATTTCCTTTTTTTAGCTCTGTTTATACACGTTTTGCTACTGTTATTCTGAACCCAGTCACATCTTGTAGAAGTGCAGTGAAACAGATTTATGAGAACAATGCAAAATATAACTCACTTCTGCTCATTGGGTACCCACTGTAGGGATAAACTGAAGCCATCTGTTTGTTACTATCCCTGCCATTGTGAGACCACATACATACTTTATTGTTTCCTATGTACAAAAGCACAACATTATCAGACACACTGCAGCAACGGTTTCTGCTCAAGAGAAGATCAGGCAAGCAGGCACAGAAATTCTGTTAGAACAGGGCATGTCTGAAATCAGCAGTGGAGCAACACGAGCAAAGTTGTGTAGTCTATGCCCTACCTGGCATATGCAAAGAAAAGGCCCCTCATTTTTCATCTGCGTCTTAATCTTCACAAGTGTAATTACAGCATTCCCCAGCAATGGTAAATACAAATTATACTCTGTTCTGCAAGACAAAGATAAGCTGTTTCTTATGTTTCAACAAAAATGAATGTCTGATTGGAATAAAAAGATATTTATCCCAGCTTAAATGTGAGCATTATATAACAACATTTAAAATAGCTGCACAGAAACGGAATGTTCTTCAGCTCAGCATCCTAACAATTATCTTATAAAACTGCAGTGAAGACAAATAATGATTTTTCTCTTTGTCACAATACTCTTTCAGGGCTATAAAAGATCAGCCATAAATCATTTATACTCTTTTGTTTTCCTTATGGCATATCATACAGAAAATTATTTAAATGACACCTGTCTGATATAATTTCCCATTATACAACCAATAGCTTGATGAAGTCTTCATTGTAATTTGAAAGTGTGCCTTAAAGACAAATAATAAATGTCAATCTATTTACTAGCTTAATTATTTGAATAGTTCACCTCAGATTTTCTTGGGTAATTACTTCTATACTGCTGTGTAATAGAAATGATAAAGAAAACAAACATCCAGAGTGCCTGAAATTGCCACGTTAGAAATCAGAAGCCTTCTGTACTCAAGACAGAGCAGCCTGTTGCTTAATAGTTTTCTGGAAACAGCAAGGATTCACTACTGCAGACTGAGCTAGCAATTGAGAAACTTTTGAATTTGAAACTCAGGAGTGTCAAGCTTCCTTCCAGAGCTATTTAAATGGAGATTTGCCACAGTTTACAGTTTATAAACTAAATCCCAAGAAGTCCTATCTAATCCTCATATTTTTTTCCTCCTATAGCTAGCAAACCAGATTCAGTCGTGGTAATGTGGTTACAGTCTATTTGTACATATTGTTTATCACAACAAATAGCATTTACAACAATGCACAGAGCAAGAAAAATATGGTTTGCACTGGTCTTATATGTTTATTCTTCCTGAGACAAGAAGTCATTTACTCTGCCTTGCAGAACATTTAATTCTTTTTACTATTCAGATCCAACAGGATTTAAGGACATACATCATCTCATGGGGCAGGACCTGAGAGCATTTCAAGAAAAACCTTATCTTAGCCAGCTTTAAAGCTCCAGCAGGGCTCCAATTCTGGAATGATTTTATCTGTTATTTCTAGAACGGATAATTACACATTTTCACATACTCGTTTCTAAAGACCAGCAAAGAAAACCGACAAGTGTATGAAATATTCTATTAAAAACTAAGAGTGGGATATGTTTTGCTTCCTCTTATTTTCTAATAGTGTAACAGTGTAGGATTGTTTGGCACAGAGACATTTCTTCACATTCACCACAGCTCAAACTGTCAGAGCTACACATACCTTATTTGACCTTGGTATACTTATTCTGTCTTTCTCTGCACATTAAATGTGCAAGCTTTTTAGAAGGTAGACACACTGGCAAGTGAAATGGTGCTTTAAAAAAACCCTACCACCCAAATAAAAAAAAAATAAATCCCAATTCATCTCTGGGTTTGCTGTATTTGATATGAACCACCTACTGTGCACCTCCTGTTTCAAACCTCCCGTTCAGGCCTTAGTTAATTCTCTCTGTGGTGTGTAGCTTTAGAAAATATTCTATTTGATTTTAGTACCTAGTTTTGTACTCGGTTTTCTAAACCACAGCACTGGGTACATTTATTTTCTCTTTATTTTCAGATGTTTAGTAGGCACAGTTTGTCACCCAAGGAGGGGAAAAGGAAGACAGTCAAATTAGTTTTAGCTCCCTTGTTGAACTGAACAAAAGAAAAAAAGAACTAAGCTAAAATATGCAGAAAATCAAAGTAAAAATCCTAGTGTAACCTCAGTGAATCAGCAGGTGTTTAATTGCTTAAAAAGAATTAGAAGGTGACAGACAACAGGTTTACACTAGACTTTCCCAGCATGGCACAGAGTTTTGAAGAACACCTTGATCAGATTTCTTGTACCAGGAAGGCCAGCATTTTAAAAGAGAGTGTTGAAGTCTGAGCAGATGCAACAGGAATAAATGATCCCTACTCTTTTAAAATGTAGTCTGTTGTAGCAGACACATGCTGTTGCATCTCCATTCCATAAAGATTATCACATCACAGCTTGACTAGCCTGAGGTCTGGACCTTGTGCCGCATTTGCTGCTGGAGAGGCAGTTTCCAGATGGGAGAGTGAGGAAGGAGGGTAGGAGAAGAGATCTGTCTGCCCACATGCAACAGGCTTGTGATTTTCTGTTTGTCTTAGAAAAACCATACTGTGCCTGCACTCATCTATAAAAGGTTAGAAACAGAAATCTAGGAATGACACAATTCCAGCCATTCATTTGCTAAACAGATCACATGGAAGGGACTCAATGCACACTTCACATTAGACTGTACTTATATTCTTTCAGATTTTGAGGTAGAAGTCTGCTGCTTTTGACAAAAATCTGCTTGGCGAAGAAGACTTTTCATTCCACCCTCCTTTTTTATTTGCTTATTGCGTTAAAATTATTATTTTTTATATAAAAAGCCAAAAACAAAGCATAAAAGATATTTACATAATACTTTACATAACAAGCTCCTTTTGAGAAATGAGAATATTAAAATTTCAAAAGTACAGTCACAGCAAGTGGTAGGCAAGCAACGAAGATAAATCAAATCCTATTTCTTGCCATGCTGTGAAAAGACGGCTGGCTTTTAATCATCATGATGTGCCATATGTAAATTCCATCAAAGAAGAAGTTTGGTAAATGTTATATTTCATAACCACAGGGAAGGAAGCTATTTATAAACATCAATTAAATTATATAATATAGTCTAAAGCCATTAATAATAAAACTATTAATCTAGGTAGGCATTACTCTCATATGGAATATGTTTTCAAATATATTTTTCAAATGCATACTTAACTAAGCAAATATTACGTTTTTTCTACTCAAGGTCATTCTAACCTGTCTCATAGTTTCTGTGATATAAGTAAAGAGTTCTAGAAGAAATTAATGCACAAACTACTCATAAACCTAGAATCACTTTCTCAAAAAAAATAGAGAATGTTTCAATCAGCACCTTTGCTTTTTATGTGGTCAGAAATCTCTGGGGGATAATAGTGAGGGCTAACAGCATGAGAAATCTATTTGCAAGCCTTCAATGGAGTAAAGAACCAATCACAATAATACTACTATTATACTAGAACTGTACATCATTCGCATTGGGAGAAAGCAAACTAATTTGAAAACATTAAAAATCATTATGGCATAGTATGTAAAGCTTTGGCATAGAATAGTTTATCTGTCCAGTCTTAAATGACTATGGTAAGCCACAACTAGATCTTTAAGCCCTAAATACAGGACTAAAACTTAAAAATACCATTCTTTCACAGAAAAGAAGCTAAATTCAACAGGTTTCAAGTTGACATTCTACAGCAAAGCATGAGGGATGGCTATTGACAGCTGGGAGACACCTTCTTGTAGTAAGGGAACTGACAGGCTACACACAGGATGCCCCAGGGAACACATGAGGATACAATACTTTTTTATGTAATGAAGGCATGAAGGAATTTATTTCTTCTCAATAAACATCAGGCTTTAGAAACAAAATTTCTAAAAGCCAGCAGCAAAGCATACCCTTAAAAAAAAACCAAAACCAAACCAAACCCCAAACCCTTAAACTTTCAAAATATTCTGTACTTCATTTACATTTTGCTTCTATCTATTAAAAAATCAAATCTAGTTCATGGTCTCACTCAAAAATTTACAGAATTCTGTGTTTGTTTTCTGTGACACAAGAACAAACACTTTCAGCTACATATTTAAAACCAAATGTTTTATTCTAATGAATTTTGTGAAGGGAGAAAAAAATAATCTTTATATTTACAGCACACTCAGGAATGTCTGTGGGCATAAACTGAGACTTGTCATATCTACCTTGTGATTAGGAGAAATTTTACGCTTCACCTCTTTGTAATGTTTGTTGTTTTGTTATAACTGATGTGCAGATTGAATGGCAGGTGACATTTCATAAGATTTAAATAAGGTAAGAAATTAATCAAATTAATATATTCCTTTTCAAAAGTATAATGAGTCATTAGCATATACAATGCAAGAGTCTGTAAATACAAAATGAACTTCAAATAACAGAGGACATCTCATGAACTGCATTTCTTACATTTTATAAGAGATGTGTGTGTATGTGTATATACCCCATACAGTGACAGCTTTTAAATCCCTGAAACACCGGCTAATTTATACAGCAGCTTGGATTGCGGAAGCGATAATACTTACCCCCTCTATGGATCACAGCATGTAAGAAACCACACTGCAACATTCTGTAGGGGACCTACAGAACTACTTATGTATCAGCTGCAAAGGCAGCCTCTGATCTGTCCTTCTAGAAAAGGGAAATGCACTTGCAATGCCCAAATTATATTCTAAGGGTAAGCTCCAGGTCCGACTCTTTACAAGGAGTTAGGCAGTTCCTTATTTGCACATGGAATGCCACTAAGGTCAATGAAAACCTGGTGGAGGGAACAGGATCCCTCCACCTTGGCCTGTCTGCATAACTATAGCCTCACTGAAATGTAAGGCAACCATGACACGGAGTTCCATATAGAAAAGAAAGAGACGGCAAATAAACCGATCTACCAGGACTGGTAAGAATAAAGAATAAAACACTGCCCAAGCTGCATGAAAAAATACCACAGGCAAGTAGCACTTACAAATTGAACAGTAGGGGTTTCAAGGCTGCAGGCTAATTCCTGTTTAACGATGTTGCCAGTGTATGCAACAACACAGTGAAACAAAATAAGCTGGTTTGGTTAGTCAATAATTGAAAATCTATTTGCCTTCAATTGATTTACAGTGTAACATGAGTCAGCTACTGTAATTTGTAACTGGTGCACCTGTCTACAGAGGAAAGGACAGTCCTTTATTTATGAACTGAAGAGAGCTAGAACTTACTGAAGATACAACATAAAACTAAAAAATAGGAATTCTAACATATGGTATGAATTCACATAAATACAGCAATTTTGGCCAGCTGGAGCTCAGCTATAGTGCTAACTGCACAGATTTAGCTTTGTACAGGAGATTGAAGAATTATTGGTATTTTAGTTCACACAGGTTCATAACTTATAAAAATTCAAAATTCTATCCTCAGGAAGAAAAAGAAAAGTTGAGTAGAGCTATCAAATACTACAGAAAGGTATAAAAGTAAATAAAAGAAAGGCAAGCTTTAGGCAGAGGAATAGCAGGCAATGGCTAAACCTGCAGGATACCTGCAGGAAACATATACTTTGTTCGTCACTTGTAGATCTGACAAAAAAGTCCGTATTTTCTTCACTTCCTCCAGTAGCAACTGCATGCACCACTCCTAGTGCATACAGGCTATGCTAACACGCCGCTTACAAGTGAGACCCGAGTCTACATAACAATTCACCCCACTAATCCTCTGCTTAAAAAACGAGCAACCCTGACTTCCCTCCTGGTGGCAGAAGAGGATTTTAGCCTGTAGCTCCTATTTCTCAGCATGCCAGGGACGCCACTCATTTAGTAATATGAAGACTCATCAAACTTACAGCAATAATATGTTCTCCTTAAGGATACATATTTGACATCCCGTGTCAAACAAGGCAGAGGATTACTCCATTGTGTAATCTACCTGATCATACTGCACCATTACATGGACATGTAGGCCAGTGCAGGAGCAAATGGCTTTGAATCCCCTACGCCAGACATTTTTTTTATAATTGTTCAGAATTTGGCTAGATACACTAGGGAAGGCACTTGGTTCCATCTTTGCTTCTCAATATAACCATTAGTGCAAAGAGTAACAGATCCTCTCTCAAGAATGGTTATATGAATGGGACCAAAATCAGTCTGCCACATAGATCTGCTTTTTAAGGGTACTGTATGGGCATATGCATAAGCATAAATGCATGTATGTACACATACATATGTGTGAGATTATTCAACAGTTAAAATAGACTTTGAAAATAGTACTAAGTGTACTAGTATTGAGGAATTTGCTTATCCATTTGAGCCAGACTGGGATTTTAC
Organism: Strigops habroptila; assembly: GCF_004027225.2. Lineage (NCBI taxonomy): Eukaryota > Metazoa > Chordata > Aves > Psittaciformes > Psittacidae > Strigops > Strigops habroptila. The sequence goes on from NC_044278.2 coordinate 5,054,246, forward strand.
AGATGGTTTCTGCTGGGGAGGTGGAGCTAAGGAGAGAATCGGTATTTCTTTGATACGGAAATCATTGCTATTTACAGGAAGCTTACGAAAAACTCTTCAGAACACAATAGGAATTTCAGATTTTTTCATGAGAAAGCATGAAGCTATCAGGAATTCTTTAATCCCCTTACAGTAATGTCACAAGTGTTTCTGTGACTCTTTGCAAGGCTTATTTCCTAGATCTTTTCTACTCCTTTTGTAGAATTTATATACTTCTGTCAACATCTGCCTCTACATTTTCATTCTCACAATCACCCCCAAGCTGCATTTTCTGCAGTGCCTATTATTTCAGCTGTCTCTTCTACAGCGAAGCTCAACTTCACTTCAGGTTTCTTTTCAGTGAGGGATGACTGGCTCTATCTTCAAGGAGGTACGAGAAATCATAGAATCACAGAATGGTTTGGGTTGGAAAGGACCTTAAGATCATCCAGCTCCAGCCCCTCTGCCATGGGCAGGGACGCTTCACCCTAGACCATATCGCCCAAGGCTCTGTCCAACCTGGGCTTGAACACTGCCAGGGATGGAGCATTTACCACTTCCTTGGGCAACCTGTGTCAATGCCTCACAACCCTCACAGTAAAGAATTTCTTCCTTATATGTAACCTGAACTTCCCCTGTTTCAGTTAGAACCCATCACTCCTTGTCCTATCGCTACAGTCCCTGATGAAGAGTCCCTCTCCAGCATCCTTGCAGGCCCCTTCAGATATTGGAAGGCTGCTCTGAGGTCTCCATGCAGCTTCTCTTCTCCAGGCTGAACAGCCCCAACTTTCTTAGCCTTAGGGAGGTGCTCCAGCCCCTGATCATCCTCGTGGCCCTACTATGGACATGCTCCAACAGCTCCATGTCCTTCTTATATCGAGGACACCAAAACTGCACACGGTACTCCAAGCAGGGTCTCACAAGAGCAGAGTAGAGAGGCAGGATCACCTCCTTCAGTCATGCTTCTTTTGATGTAGCCCAGTGTGTTTAATCTCCGCCTGCGTTTCACTAATTCCATCTTTTTCCTACAAGTACTCACAACTTTGCATACTGCTTGCTCTCACAGAGTTGTCCTTGAAGACTTCAAATTCCTCTTTCATTTTTAAGTATCGCTATTCCATACACTTGCTTCTGAAAGCAAAAATATTTCCTATTATGATTTTAATTCATACAAAAGATATGCAGCAACTCAAATGTATCTCTATTAATCCTAAGGAAAAAGACATTAGGTTCAAAGAAGTGAGAGTAAACAATAAGGACAGGGGGAGAAAAAATAGTTACATGTCAGCACAGCAGGGATATAAGCTACAACTCAATTAAACTCTTAATAGAGGTATTTAAATTAAAATACCCCTTTGAGTGAAATTCTGCACTAATGCATATTACCTTAGACTTCCCCTGTCTCCTTTCTCTCATCCTACCAGTGAACCCTGGGAAACGTTTTAACTTCCTGCAGTGTAGTCAGCAATCCATCCTATGACTGATTGACCCATATCAGGACTCAAGCAGACCCTGAGGGTTGGTAGCAGGCAGCAAGGGGTATGATGATGCACTGAATCTGCACTTGATAGGCAGACGAGATAAAAGATTACAGACAGGGTAAGGTGGATAATAAGCTCAGCTTCTGTCACCCTTCTTGTGAAGATTCTCAAACCAAAACAATGTTAAGAGTTCTTTTCCATTCATTAAATGGGAGCCAAGGGGATATATAACCTGTCAAGATCTGGACAGCTCAACCTCCAACAATTTCTTCAACAGAAAAGCCCCACTGAGAAAATGAAGTAAACATCCTTACTAAGCAAACTCATGTTTGCTTCTTCCTATTCTTCCCCACAGTAACAGGCAGGCACACAGAGGGTGGTCATAAGTTCCACCTATCCCAGATACTTCAAGAAGTTGTTTAGACCAACAATGAAAAACAAAGAGTCCTCAAGATTGAACAACATTTGTTTCCATTAGAGGACTCTCCACTACAGGAGTCACTTTGTTTTACTGAACAGACATGCTGAATCTACTATTACAAAGTCACATTATTTTTCCAGAGAACAAAGTTGCTGCTTAAACTACATGCACCTCTGTTTCTTTGACTGCTCATTGGCTTTTAGCATTAACACCTGGTGCCAGCCTTAACACAGAAATAAATGACTTTATGGACAACAGCAGAATGTTACGAAAAAACAAAGTATTCAGTTGTGGGAAAAAGGAGTTCTTGAATTTACATGCACATTTCAGAGCAGGACAGAGTATCTGTCTTCTTATACAGTGCCATTTTTTCAGTATTTGTCAAAGGAGCAGACACCGACCAATAAAACATGGACGACCCAATATCTGTGCAATTCTGTATGTGCACACAGGCACTTCATACTCAAAGAAAGAAACCGGCAGTAAAAGCAGTGAAGTATAAAACTTCTTTTCTTTGTAAACCACAAAAGTTCTACTGCCAAAACTAGGACTAAGTGCTCTGCATGTAATTGATTTCTTCAGTATTTCCAGAAAGGCAAGGGTGTTTCTTAGGTCACAGAAGGAAAGCAACATCAACAAGAAGTCAGTCAGGAAACCAGAATGACAAGACGGCTGACTTCTGGTAAAGCCAAGCAAAGGTACTTACAAAAAAGCCCCACATTATCAGCCAACTCCTGAAATCTTCACTAGTTTGAATAATGACAAAAATGAGTCCAGCGAAAACTCTGATTGAAGCAAAGCTTGTTTCTATAAATAGATACTTCCATAATTGTATCTGGGATACATCATATTTTCTATTATTTTCAAGAGAAACTGAACTTCACTCCATTTTTAATCAGCCTTTATCTTCGGGCACTTGTCCACCTGGTACTCAATGGCAAGTCCCAATAAGTTAGGCTCTTTAAGTTAATTTCTTCAAAATCACATATCTGCAAACAAGAATTATCTAGAACCTTTACAGTTTCTTAGAATTTTTTTCATTTTAATACATGCTTTTGTTGCAGTTGTCCACTATTTTAATAAATCACAAATTATAGGTATAATTTCAACTGAGAAACACTACAAGATGCAGATAGCTTTCCAGTGAACACTGCAGTTTTATAGATTCATGGCATGCAACCATTTCTCTGTTTACTATACACAGTGTGTATAATAAATAAAACACAGTAAATGAGCATCAGAAGAATCCTGTGGATACTTCTTTTTCAGGGCAATAAATTAGGGAGCTGTGTTTTTGTTTACTGATCAGTGACCTGAAGTTCCTAATACCCAACTAAATTTTAGAGTGAAAAGTTTAAAACATCAGCAATACTGAGTGTGTAGCAAGACAAGAGACGCATCCATTCTTTATGCAGAATACTGGAAAACAAGTTGCTTCATTAGCATGGTTTGGCCACACCTGATGCTGCCACTCAGTCGCTAGTTTCACTTAAGTTGTGCCAATTAACACTAACTGGGATTTAGGCCTCCTGCACTGTTTACAATACAGACTTCAGGCAGAAGCAACAGCATTCAAAAACATCAACCAGGATTTTTTCTAGAGTGTCCAAATAGTGTTTACAATTCTATTTTGAATTAAAAGGCCTTGCAAAGGTAAAAAAAAAGGTCATTTAATTAAATGTACTACTTCAGCTATGATTTTTTTCCTCTCAAAAACTTTTAAATGAAAAGGATTATTAACATTTTAAGCAGCACCCTAAGGGACAAAAGCAAGTTGTGTAATTTAAGTATGTATGACACACACAATACAGATACACAAATGTGTGTATGATAGCAAATTATCATATTGTCATGTGTATATAGCTCTTCAAAAAGAACATTATTCTTTCAATGGACTTGCACACTGATGCCTCCTACTGTTCCCCAAAGTCTCACTCCCTAAGACAGCTGCAGATTTGGCAAATCCTCCAGGTTTTGGCAGGGGTTCATTTTCTAAACCAAGGAAACTAAGGGGAAAGAGAAAAGAAGAAATGGGAATTTGGGGGTCTCTGAGGGAAAGCAGAGAGTAGTTTATGCCATGGGGAACTGAACACTCTTGAGAGATTGAGGTCTCAGAGACACTAGTTTATACACCAGGAGAGCAGCTCTGCAGCAGCACTTGCCCTTGTGCCGAAGGTGACTGTGGATCTGGCACCATCCTTATTTTCAAGTGGGAAATTATGTGATTGTTGAGGACAGAAGGGCAAGGAATGGGTAATGACTGACCAGTAGGCTGGGGGGGGGGGGGGGGAGATTCCCAAGTAGACTTCCCTGCATTTTTATGTATAAATAGACCACCACTGAAGCAAATACAGAGGACAAACGCTGCCACAGAAAGAGTCTGTATTAGTAATGCTAATGGTTAACAGAACATGCTGCTTTGCAGCATTCTGCATTTCAAATAAAATCACATATTATAGTGAAACGTCCTTGTAAATTCAGCATGCACAAAAAGACAATCTGTATTTCTTTACCTTCTCCAACTGTAGTTATTTTTCATTGCTGATTCTTCCTACAGTTAAGTCTGAAAGTCATGGCACTTTGCCAAAGTGCATATTACATCTAAATCCATTTAGATGCATATTCTATCTAAATTGAGCACCTGAGGTATTTTGGTGTACTTTCTTTACACAGATTACTGCTATTTGGATTCTGTATGTGACTGTGCAAACATGCTTGGAGGTAACAGAATGAAAAGATGTGGGGCAAAACAAAGACATTACGCACGGAGAAAAACGTGGATCTAATATCACTCAGGAGAAAACAAATAATTTGGTTCCTGGCATAGGCTTTTTTACTTATCTATAATACCAATTTTCAAAAAAAAAAAAAGGGTTAAAAATAACCAAATATCCAGATAAGGCCAGATAATGATAAAGAGAGGATCTCTGATCACAGGTATCTACTAACCCTCTTCCAATTTCTTATGAATATCACAGAATGTCCAATTGTGTTTACTGTGAACAGCTTTCAGCCCCTGACAGTTTGCATTACTATCAAAACCTCTACTTCACTTCTACCTGTTCTTACTAAATTGAATCACAGAAAAATTAAAATGACAGAAGAAGATGGATTTAAGGATGTGATAGGCAAACATCTGCCTGACTCATGCAAGAACAGTGAGGACCACGGAAGTAAAAAGGAAGATAAAATTTTATGAGCTGCCTCTAAAACAGGAGATATTAATTAAGGTTGTAGAGTTATATAAAAAGATAAAACATAGGTAATATATCTACAGACATATTAGCCAATGACTGTTATGTGGGGTTTTACTATGTGGCCATAAAAACTAAATGTGGACAAACCTGGAAGAGATAGTATAGCCTCTCTGAAAATCCTACTACTGTTGCATTAGAGCCCACATGAAGAATGTAAATTACAGTAGGAGAAACCTGGATATTTTTTGGAGAGTTTTCCTCCACAATCTTGATGTTGCCACTGTGATGGAGTGCAAGGTAATTAGACTGATTAACTGAAAATCACTGAGGAACTTTCATTCACTATTTTGTCAGTGCTGCCTGCTGTACAGTGCCAGGACTATCCTGCTTTGCAAATTCCAACAAAGAATACTTAATAAACAAAGGTTAATTGAATTATTTTGCCTTTTTTGCACCATGATGTTGTGAACACTATATTCCCAATGCCTGCTCTTCCTTTTAAGGAATAGTTGTCACTTTCCAAGTTCCAACTCTCTGGTACTTCATGTTACACCAGGACTGGAGTCTTTTTAGAAGAATTCTTTCCAAAGAGAAATGACTAGCATTCTGTAGAAGAGTTTTCAGCAGTGAGTAACCTGCGACTTTTAGAATACAACGTATGAGAAAGGAAAAAAGGGGGGGGGGGGGGGGAATCCCTTTTATTACTACAAGTAGTAATATGGCAATCAACTCATCGGATTTTCTTCTCAGTACTACTTCTCAGTACTACTCACAGTATTGGCAGGTTTTCCTGGAGCTTGATATATCTCTGGTCAATAACTGAAATATTTGGCCAATTATTCAAGAAAATAGCAAAAAATACTCTGGAATAAAATTTCTGGGTATGCAGACTTACAGACTGAAATATAAAATTAAAAAGTTATGGGTTGGGACTCTTACAGCATTCAATTCGGTTACATGTTTGCAAGGGTCTCTTAAGAGAGTTTAATTCACTTATTTGCTTGCAACTCATTTTATTCTCCAACTAATCTTCCACATGAACAGCAGTAATTGTCAAGAAAAATGTCCTTAGACAATACTACTATAATATTTTCTATATTCATCCACAAATTATTTTTATTGATCTAGAACAAAAAATCCCAAATAATGACAGGAACTTCACTGAACCTGACATTATCTAAATGACTGTATCAACACCTACTGCTACCAAGAGCAAGCTATTAAGGACTTACAAAAAAAAAAAAAACCAAAACCCAACAAACAAATTCCGTTGAGGGAACTGATCTTAACTGTGTATTTATATTCAGATGTGAATTTAGGCCTCATTCATTATGAAGAGACATAAACTCATAGTTAAAAATCAAATTTATTCATGAAGTCCTCCTGCACTGCAAGTATCATAAGAAGGCAGACTAAACATTTGCTGGCAAGAAGAAGAAGAAGCCTAAGTCAATGACGGGTCAGCATTAATTCAACACAGAACAACTACAAACCCAAAACCAACAAAATATTTGTTTAATTAGTCTTATTTTAACCTTCAGACTCACAGTGACTTACATGGAGGGAGTCAACACGATTGACGTTAAGGGAACACATACACAGTTAAATGAATGTGTGGTGTTAATATGATTACGCTTTCTCAAATGATCTCTAACCAGCAACAAAATGTGCAGGTACAGACTTTAACACGGGCTAGCAACCACCATCACATGTAGCCACACTACATTTGGCTTCAACAGTTTCATCTGAGATCGGGGCCTTCATTACTACTGTCACCTATGAAGGACAGTATTAAAAACCACCTGCTGTTCAACGTAGCAAGAGTGCTAGCACACACTATAGTACTGCTCTCTTCTACACTGAACTTTGTCAAACCAAGTATGAAAAAAAAAATAGAGAAAAAAGAAAAAAAAAGAAAAATGTATCCTTCACGACTGGGTGACAGCAATGGAATTTCTGAATAGTCAAATCAAGGGGAACAAACAGAGCACTGATGAAAAGTTGAAAGACTCAGATGATGAAAAGTTAGTTGACTGTTCCCCAGAACTTGCCTTTTGGTTTGAAGCCCTATGATCTGGAAAGCAACATATTTGCATTTGCTTTCTAATGCATTAATAGCAGCTTAATTCTGAAGGTTTCTTGTTAAATAATTTAGTTTAAAAATAACTGGTGTTTGATTGATATGGAAACAGTTTTGATTTGGCTTTCTAGATTTATTTCTACTAAACCTGTATGATTTGCAAAGTAATATTTTTCTTTAATTATTATCAAAACAATAGAGTAATTTTGCTGGCTTTTCTATGGAATAATTTGATTACTATAGAAACGAGCTTTGCTTCAGCTTGCTATTGATTTGTGTGTACGTGCATTAAGATTTTACGGTCTGTCATTATAAGCTAAAATATGAGACGCTAATGTGTGCTGTGTCAAGGACAATGCAACATGGCATTGCCTTTGGAGGAATTCTGAAGGAGGATTTTGAGTTATTTTGCCAGCAATCTGAGGAGCAGGTAAATTTCAGATTGCTGCATGCAAACATACAAAGCCACAGCATAAGCAACTCTACAATATATGAATTCTATGAAAAATGTTTTTTCACTTTCACATCCTAATAATATTATTTACATCCAAATAGCAGAAGACCCTATACTGCTTAAGGGAAGAATTAATTATTTATTAAAGCCATAGAATAAGTATTAAATTTTCTTTTGAAGGATATGATTATTGTATTCTTATTGTATATATCATCAGCAATTTAGAACTTTGATCTTTCCTTTTTAACTCTTCAACTACTGTAAGAAAGTCTTTTATTTGGAGATACAGTTAAGAAATATGTACACAAATTACCCATACAAGAATGTTAAATTTTGAAAAATAACTCCGCAAAAGAAAGTTTGCAAAAAATACATTTTCCACATAATCTTTTATTTGATTCCACATGCATATTTAATACAACTGCATGCTTTAACAACTTCATTTTATATCAGCGTTTCTGCACAACTCCCTCCTCGTTCACAGCGTTAAGCAGTTTATGGGAGGAAAAAATCAGTATGCTTTTAACCTGATAAATCTACTTATAGTCCTAAATTTCATTTAATCCCTGCACTGGAAAGAAAGCTCACAGACTAAAGGCATTTTATTTTACTGGTGAAGTCAAGTCTTCTGTTCAATTACTTTTTCTTAGACCAGGGATGCAGAGGTAAAAGGAGGGATTATCCATTATCCCTACCCATTTTTATCACAAAGAGACCATACCTCCATTCACAATAGCTACAGAGACAAAAATCCAATTTGCCCTAATGTAACCTCACGTATAAATAGGCTGCTTATAAAATTGTAGCTGTATGTGAAAATGATATGAAAACAAGAATCTCTGCAGTTCATGTAATAATTTACAGCACACACCGTTGTCACAACTCAAAACTGACTGAAAATTGCCTTGGAAATTATGGCTAATGGATTATAACAGCCTTTGTCACAAATTATCCAGATTGGGTTTGGTTAAGCATTATGTAGCTTTATATAACGCTATACTGCATTAATATGTTTATGATTAGCTACTTCATCAAACTGCTCAGAAACCTCTATTAATCTTAATGGACCCAAAGAAATACATCTCTCAAGAACTTTGGTAACATCTCTTTCAATATACCTGTTCTGGTTTTAGCTAGGATAGAGTTATTTTCTTCACAGTAGCTGGTAATGGGCTGTGTTCTGGATTTTTTCTGGAAACGGCGTTGATAATGCAGAGCTCTGCTTCGTTATTGCTGAGCACACAACACCATGGCCTTTTCTGCTTCTCATACCACCCCACAGTGAGTGGCTGAGGGTGCACAAGAGGTTGGGAGGGGACACAGTCGGGACAGCTGACCCCAACTGACCCAAGGGATATTCCAGACCATATGGCATCACGCTCAGCATAGAAAGCTCTGGGAAAGCTCTGGCGGGGGGGGACGGGGGGCTGCTGATCAGGGACTGGCTAGGTACGGGGCTGTTTGTGGTAAGCAATTGTTTTTATTTGCATCACTTGTCTTCAGTTTTATTTATCTCTTTGTCATTTTCCTTCTTTTCATTATGATTTATTATTACTTTTATTATATTTCATTTATCAAACTGTTTTAATCTCAACCCCGGAGTTTTCTCACTTTTACCCTTCTGATTCTTTCCCCACTTCCCACTATGGGGGAAGTGAGTGAGCGGCTGTGTGGGATTAAGCCACAACAATAGGTATGGTAGACCAATATTTAGGCCAAGAAGCTCGACCTTATTACTTAAAATGCATAGGCACTTGACAGAACAGCAGAGTTAATGTGTGTCAAAGAAGTCCCCACATGAAGCCTGGACTGAGTTCTCCCAGAATCAAAGAAATACTAGAATTTTCAATTCTCCACAGAACACTAAGAAAGATGAAATTTTCAAAACAGGTATTGCAAACATATTGACTTGGGACTTCAGGGTGAAGATAGAGACAAGGAAAAGGAACTGTGACATTGCCTTATATGACTTCCTGCGGTCTCTTTGGGTAAAACATAAACATGCAGAGTTATCAATGCCAAAGATTCTTTCAGTTATTACAAAATTTAAACAGAAAAGTAACTTCAGCTTGCACACCAGTTAAACAGCCAGCAATATGCAAGCAAACATCTACAGCTACCCAAGTTTTTGCATGTGTGCATATGAAGAACCTTAACAGCCTTCAGCAGATGCTGTAGCTTTGTAACAGAAACTGGGATTTGCATACAAGTAATAGTATATCACTCTTTGAAGGAAGGATATGGTACTTACAAGTGAACTTATTAATACCAGGAAACATGGAATGCCTGCTGTGTAAACATATGTAAGAGCACTGCTCTGTATTGTACAATACTCTGGTTTTAATATTCCTGCTAGAAAAAGAACATTTTCTTACCAAAACCTTTCCTTGACTACAGAAATACTTGATGTTATCACCATTTTATTTGTCTTAAATACTGTCATGCATTTATATAAAGTAGGAAACACTGAATGTCTTAAAATTATGTTTGTCTAGACCGTTTGCCAGGATGCTATACATATAAAGTCAATTAAGTTACACATTTCATTGCTGGACATTTTCTCATTACAACTCTTCATGCGGTGTGACAGGTAAAAACACAGTGACAAACTCTGGGAACAGTCTTCTAGTTCTGATAAGATATATGTTCATGTACTTTCATTAATTCACCAGGAACCAAAAAGGATGACTACTGGGGACAGGGAAAGATGGAAGGGAAGAATTCTGTATGCCAATTTGTAGAATAAATCAGAAACTATTCCAACTGTCATCCTTATTAAAGATGTTCTGCACAATTTGCAGCTACCAATCTGACCAGAGATACACAACTCAAGGTTTCAGAACCTGTACTGCAACTTTACTACCATTCATCTGCTACAGATAACATGCTCCAAGATTAAAACAAATAGCACATTACATTTAAAGTAAGAGCATCTGCTGGAAGTACACTGCGGAACAGATGTTGCTATATCAAACAATCATCAATCTTATGCTGATCTAATGGCACTGACAAGGCATTCAAACTGCAGCTGGACAAGGAAAGACACACCCATCCCAATGGCATTCATGAAAGAACTCTGTGTGTTTTCTGCTTTAGCTCCATAATCTTGAAGTCTCTGGACATCTCACCAAACCCTATCTTTAAAAAGCCATTTAGATTCATCACAGCATTCTGTGTAGCAGGAAAGGATTTATGCTGTTTACTTGCCTTTGTGTAGCTGTAGGATTTTATGTATCACCGTATCCAACAGTCCAGATACTGGCAACAAAAATCTCAGTTGCTGAGAAGTCAGTACAACATTATCAAGGATACACCAGTACTACCATTCTTTTTAAAGTTGTATTTTGAAGATAGGATGCAAGCAATAACAGAAAGACTTCTATAAATATTCTGATTCTTTTCAAGATGCTACACACTACTCTTGATGGAATACTACCACATCAAGGACTGCAAAACTACAGGTTATTTGTGAAAGAAAAAAAAAAGTATCAATCTTAATTACATTTTCCAGGAAAATCTTAGAAAGCTATAGGTGAAAGACATTCTAGTACTGAGTCTTGGCTGAAACTACTGCTGACTGCTTAGCCATAAGGAATCCATTGTATTTTACTTCAATAACCAGGTTGATAAATGAGGTCGTTTTGTATTCAAAATAAGTGTTTCCTACAGGAGCCATATCCATAAATTTTTGCTAACACCAAAGATTTGTTAAAGGTGTCCATATTTAGTATTAGCTTAACATCAAAGGAAAAAAACCAAGCTAGGTGAGACCTGTTCTAGCACAGAAAGCACTAAGGAACTCAAGAAACTGTTGTCTTAGTCTTACTTTGCAAACATCTAGACATACAAAATACATCCAGTATGGTAACAATGGGAATTAAAGTTTTCACAGGAGAAAAGTAGAACATAACTTAATGAGACTGTAGCACAGAACACAACTCTATTAGATTTTCAAGGTTTGCTAAAGATTTGCTAAAGATAGCTACTTTTCCTTTGGAAATCAAAACCATTGTTGATTTGACATGTTTCATACGAAACAGAATCTGATGTCCACATACATGCACACACACACACAATTATAGTCCCATCACAGGCTTCAGATACCTGAAATCTATTACCTTGATGTAGTCTGATTATCATGAGAAACCGATATTCTCTTACCTAGAACACAAAAAAAGAAATTGTGATTAATGAAATTAATTCATAGCATTGTTCAAATCATGCATTTTGTAATTAAAGAAGAAAGAACTACATACAACCAACAAGTTATGTAGACTATTGAGTTGTAAAATGGTCTTTAGTATTAATACTGTCCAAGAGATTCGACAGCATCTTCCACCACAGCCCTGTTATTTCCTCTCCTTGGATGACTATAAATTGAATCTTTTCTAAAGCCAAATCTTGCAACAAAAATCCAAGATTCATGTTTGTATCTATCTCGGTATGATTCAAGTTCTGTTCTTTCAAACTTTGTCCATTGTGCATGTAACACCCCTTGTACAAATGGACATGCTTATACATTTTTTCTTGGAAAGTATAAACTCAAAGACAGCTTTTATACTCTTCACTCTACAATGACTTTTTTTTTTTTTGGTCTAACAATACTACACAAATGCTTTGGTGTCTTCTACTTTCTTTTCCAATACCCAGCCAACAATGACAAATGTATCATGAGATTTTGTCAGCTTTATAAAGTGTCTTGAAGCTCAAAGAATGTCTGAAGCAGTGGCTCCTGTTTATAAAGTGTATAAGCTAGGAAATATGTATGTTTGTAAATAATCTATCCTTTAAATGGCACACACGTTCTTTTAAGCAAAGTAACTTTAATGATGCCAGCAACAGAGCAGTTACAAGTTCTTCTAGCTGCATGAACTACAGAATATATGGATTCCTGGGACAAAAAAACTTTGTTCCTACAAGCTGTTCAAAACTTATGTGGATTACTGGGGCCTCAACCAAGACTATAAAAATATTCACTTTCCACCAGAGTCCACCTTATTAGAAAAATAAAACAAAGTATCCCTTGATTTAGGGCTGTGCACATACATCACTGGGACTCACTGTGATAGATTCTACATTTTAGGGGGAGAAGGACTGGAAAACATTAACAGATTAAAAAGTACCATCGTATTTATGATTTTGCAACAACCTGCATGAAATCCTAGCCAAATTTTGAATTTAGTTTAACTTCTCACAAGCCACAGAGCAAGAACTAATACATAAGCAGCCAGCTAGGTCTTCAGGGTGCAAATGCTTACAGATAACTTGAAATCCACCACCACAATCTCTCTTCCTCCAGGTCTATTGTGGTCTGTTAGGAAACCTACTCCAACATTTTTCTTTTCATTCACATTGTCACTACCCTGCCATTTAAACTAACTTCACTGATGCTATGAAATCCTGTGCACCTATGACAGCCTTGCTGCTGGTAATCTGCAGTTCTGTTCACCTCTCTCCTTCCCCATTTTGTAGCATCTCTGACTACTTAAAGGTATGCAGTATGTTTTAACAAGCTACCATTTATCACAGGAGCTACCTAACGTTGACCAGCTGCTTAGTTTGAAGGCTTTTCATACTTTCCTGTCCAACAACATGACAGAAGTGCCGTTAACTACTCTGAGAAATTATTACTACCTCTTATCCAAACATGCACTGCCATGGTTTAAGACCACATTGACAGTGTGGAGATTAAATAGACTTGGATACAAACACACTTTAATCACAGATATATGTGCAGTTTTATAAATTATGTGATCTCCATGTCCCAAAGCAGAGACAGCACATTTCTGTGAGGAAAGACAAGCACCCCTCACCTCTGTGAAACATGTATTTTAAGAACTGTTTGGACCCATATCCTTTATAAACTTTACTTTCAACATCATCACAATCTTAATGTACATTTACTAAAGTCTGCCTTTGCCCTTGGGGCCAGAAAACAGTGATTAACAATGTGCAATGTATACATATGCTCAGATTACAGGGGTTAACATCGTCACAGGCTGAACTTTTGGCTATTACGAAGTCCAGCCTTTGCTCTTGCAGGCCAGATGAGGTATCCTTGCTGACATGACTCTTCATCAGGGACTGCAGCAATAGGACAAGGGGTAACGGGTTCAAACTTAAACAGGGGAAGTTCAGGTTACATATAAGGAAGAAGTTCTTCCCTGTGAGGGTGGTGAGGCACTGGAACAGGTTGCCCGAAGAAGTGGTGAATGCTCTATCCCTGGCAGTGTTCAAGGCCAGGTTGGACAGAGCCTTGGGCGACATGGTCTAGGGTGAAGCGACCCTTCCCATGGCAGGGGGTTTTGAACTAGATGATCTTAAGGTCCTTCCCAACCCAAACCATTCTATGATAGGCACATGTTGGCAATCTGCTCACCTGACAAACTAACATTGCATTGGATGAGCTGTCCAGATGGGTTTACCGCATTTCCCTCCGTGTTCTTCTACGTTATCATAGCTTTCCCCACACAGCATCCGCCACACTCCAGTACGATTTAGTTTCCAGTGCAGCGAGAGCATTTCCAGCACCATCCCTCTGACTCTGCCATTCCCTCCCACCACATGAACCTCCTAACTGCTCCTTTCCCCTGTTTGCCATTTGCACACCCTCTTAAATCACACTCTCCTGGCATGGTGTGTCCCTCTGGGAAGGACACTTCAGCACGCCTTACCACCCTGCCCCACTCCCCCACCTGGATCCCCCGAGGGGGATCTATCTGCCCTCCTCCTCCTGCTCTTCTTTAGTACCTGGGGGAAGCAGGGCTACTCACCCCTGCAGAGGGACCAAGTCCCCACCATCCTGGGAGGAGGAAGATCAGAGGCCCCCAGAGCCTCAACACCCATTTGGGAGCAATTTCCTTGTTTCCCAGGCCATACTACTCTTCCTTAGTTTCTGCTCTTTTTCCACCATAACGTTTTGCTAAGTCTTATCCACACACACACCTTTCAGGGTTTGGAGCCCATGCTGATGTTTGGGGCCACACCAGCCCTGCTCTCACTGACTGTGAACCATCAAAAGCCTGGGGCAATGGCTGCTGCACATGCCTCCCTACCACAGCCCTGCCACCCACTGTGGGCTGCTGTATTAATAAGCCATTTTTCCAAGTAAATGCAAAGCAATTAGAGATTTCATTAAAAAAAAAAAACACAAATGCAACAAAAAGAGGGGAGGGTCCACTGCTCTCCCCATTGTTGGACCTGAACACCGCTGCTGGATTTCAAAATTAAGGATTCAGGCAGTAATGATGGTTTCAGACCAGTGGGGAGGCTGGGAGAGAGCACCCAGGGCGTCAACCACTCCTGCACTTCTGTGGTCCTGGCCCAGAACTGCCAATGTACCCAGCAAGCACAGGCTGGGGACGATTTCTTCCGGTGCCAGCAACCATGCATCTGCTTATTTCTTTCTCCCCACAAATGCTGTAGTTTCTTCATGCTCTATTTATGTGGCCATGCAGTGGCCCGAAACTGCTCTGTGACACTTCCTACTCTAAACTTCAATCACTTAAAAACTATTTTACGTTTTCTTTTTAAACTGTCATTTAGACAGATCTGGGTTAGTTCCTGGTGGCAGGGTTGTTTGAAACAGCACAACAGAGAGTGTGATAACTCTCAGTGGGGAAAGGAAACTAGCTTTGCTGGCAGAGGAACCCAACCTTTCTGTTAACCTAATTGTGTTTATCCATTAGGTGATCCAACTGATTTTCTCAGTGAGCAGCTGTGGGACAGGAAAGCTAACTTTTCTTCTCTCCTGTTACTGAAACCTCTGGAACAGAGCTTTATTTAAAACCACTTCTTTTCCTGCTCCCAATGTCGAGTTTGTAATTTTTTAGCAACCACTAAAGGAGTAAATATTAGCTCCCAGGATACATAGGAACTAGCCTAGGAACATTTCTTTTCTAAAGCTATCTTCGCAGATGTTCCTTGGTAATTGTGACTAGGAGGTCAGGGATGAGTGACTGGGGGAGTGGAGAGAGATGGAACATGACACGACTTTCCCAATGGTGAATAGTTTCTAGTGTTTGTTTCTGTGATTTTACTCTAGAGGAAAGCTGTTTGGATTCACCCACATAACTTCAAATAATGGTTTTATTACACTCGAATTATAGAACATTCTAGAAAGAATATCAACTATTAGGGCTTTTTTAAGCAACAAAGTATTTAGATTTTAAAATGTCAATGTGCTTTATTTAGAGGTTGCTAAATACCTCTGAAGACAGATGTAAAAGTGCTATAATCTGAAAATATTTCAAGATTAAAAATCTAAAATGTTTCTTCTTTTTTCGTGACTGAAGTTCAGCAAAATGACAATAACTGTGCAAAATGGTCACTGTTGGAATACACAGATGTAATCTTCATCATTCCTGGGCACTCTGAACTACTACAAAGTCTTTAAATTCATTATATCCCTAATACTCCTCATGATCAAGAGGCAAAGGTTTCTTTGTTCTTTCCAAATGAACTTCCTAAACATCCCAAATTTGTAAAAATCCCGCATTGTAGATCTTTTCAAACCGCTTGACTTTATTACTGGTTAAACTACAAGATGCAAAGAAAATGGCTATTCGTATGCTATACAGCCCTTCTAGAATATAATTAACAGAAATGCCTGTGCTCCACCAAGCTTTTCAGCACACCAGCACCTTTCCAACAGAATAAAAAAGAAAGGCTTTGACACAGACAAGTCCTGCAACTACAACTGTTGTCACAGCCCTACACATCTGCCCTATTCAAACAGTGGTCATACCATTCATCTAAGCCATAAAATGCAGGAGCTCCAGAGAAGTACTCATTCTGTTTTCTGCTGCATCCTTCTACCCTTCCTTTTCTACTCTTCCTATCAAACTGCAGAATAAAAATGCATTTGTCTTAGGATTTATGTGCATTATTCTGCTTTTATTAATAACTATCACAACTGCATCTATCAGCACTGTCTCTTTCACAGTGTGAGAGAAATTTTAAAATGGTGTCTGCAAAAGAGAAACAGATTCTAACAGTGTATATGGAGACATATTGCTCAGATCTGAAATACCAAAACACCTGCAGTTTCAGTAGCCAGGACACATTTTACAGAAAGGATAAAAAACCAAAAGATAGGATAGAGTATTATACCCTGTATTTTCAGCTGAGAAGCTGAGCAGCAGATGTTGGTGAGAAACAAGCAATTCAGATGTAATAATTAGTAAGGAAAGTGCTTTACTGTGGGATAGCAAAATGACACTGGCTCTGTACACAGTCAAAGGGAGCAAACAAAACTAGACCGAGGAAGAATTCTGCACAATGTAGACTGAAGAAACAAGAAATAGCATGAGGAAAAGGCATCACTGCAGATTTCTATACAGGTTTAGAGATCATTTCCATACCATACGCGCAAGTGTGCGCTTGCAGCCCAGAAAGCCAACCGTATCCTGGACTGCATCAAAAGAAGCGTGACCAGCAGGTCCAAGGAGATGATCCTGCCCCTCTACTCTGCTCTCGTGAGACCTCACTTGGAGTATTGCGTACAGTTCTGGTGTCCTCAACATGAAAAGGACATGGAGCTGTTGGAGCGAGTCCAGAGGAGAGCCACAAGGATGATCAGGGGGCTGGAGCACCTCCCGTATGAAGACAGGCTGAGAGAGTTGGGGCTGTTCAGCCTGGAGAAGAGAAGGCTGCGTGGAGACCTCACAGCAGCCTTCCAGTATCTGAAGGGGGCATATAAGGATGCTGGGGAGGGACTCTTCCTTAGGGACTGTAGTGGTAGGACAAGGGGTAATGGCTTCAAACTTAAACAGAGGAAGTTTAGATTAGATATAAGGAAGAAGTTCTTTACTGTGAGGGTTGCCCAAGGAGGTTGTGGATGCACTGGAATGGGTTGCCCAGGGAGGTTGCGGATGCTCCATCCCTGGCAGTGTTCAAGGCCAGGTTGGACCCCGGCCACATGGTTTAGTGCGAGGTGTCGCTGCCCATGGCAAAGGGGGTTGGAACTAGATGATCTTAAGGTCCTTTCCAACCCTTACTATTCTATGATTCTATGATTCTATATAAGGAGATCAGAACTTTACAACTGAGATGTAAATTGGAAGTTAAGCGTTTCATGATCTACCATTCAGGGATAAGCTGCATTCCATAAATATATGACCAGTTAGCCAACGCAGAAGTTAGTGCTTATGGCATGGCACAGTACATAGTAGTAGTCTTGAATAAACAGATACTTGATTCTTAAAACCTGGTTGGGAAAATCCATTATAAAATACTCCCCAGTAACGAAACAACACACCATTTTTAGTTGTGAATCACTACTTATGAGTCAAACTGCTACAAATCACAAGCTACTAAATTACCTTCCCTTCAAACAGATGCCTTATTTAAGATCATGAAATTGGTGACTTTATACATTGAATATTAGCAACCTCCTTTTTAATTCCTTACTGTAGATTAATTCCTTGAGCTCAAATCCAGAAGACAAAAACTGAGTATTTACATCTTCACCGCAGTTGTGCAGACTACATCGATACCAGATTTGCTCACAGTTCTCGGGCTAATCAGGCCTGCTTGTACCACATGAATCCTCCTTCAGCTCGACTTTGGGTTGACTTTGAAGTTTATGAGCTGAAAAGCAGCTAAATTAAGCAGAACAAAACAAGCAAATGACAGCTAAAGAAGCATTAGACCCAAGTCTATCCATTCAATTAATTTGCAGTTTTACCCACTCTTCTGTTTAACTGCTTTGTCAAAATTTCAACAGAAGTACCATATGACTGAATCTATGTTATGCACAATAAGCTAAATACCTGAAATACAGGCAAAATAGATAATTCTGCACAACAAGACACAGCAAAAAATAAAATCCCACTCAAACTCTCACCATTTTAGTTTATTTTCAATGTATGTATTTGCTCTCTACTGCCAATTTTAAATTTTATTATTTTATAAAGAAAGAAATTAAATTAAGACTCTAAGAGGCAGTAAAATATTCAAGAACTGAAATAAGGAGCAAACATATAAATCAGAGAAACCTTCAAGGGGAAAAGGCATATGAGACTTGCAGGATACTGACAATTCTTTTGTCTCATTATACCATCTGATAGAATTCATCAACCCAAATATCAGATGAACCCAATTAAGATACAAAATAAGTCCCAAACAGTATAAAGTGCTGCTTCTCTCAGGTCCAGCAGCTTCGTCCTCTATTATTTCAAAGAACCCCCACTTGCCTTATCAACTTTTCAATCCAGTTTTCCACTTTAAACATCGTTTGAGATGTACATTGATTGAATAAGAACATCAATTAAAGATTGGTGTAGAGACTATAGAACCGTTTTATTTCAGACAGAGTTTTTTAATTATTACCAATATGTAAGTTATCAGCAGAGAAAGTAGAGAAGAATGTGAGAACCCACTCCTCACTTCACAAAGCTAGCTACAGTAAGAGCAAAAGCAGTAAGATGAAATGTGTTGGGTAAGTCTGAAGAAAATGATCAATAAGCCTACGAGTATGTTTACATAGAAGAGTGCAAACCAGTCTTGAATCTCATAGAGACAAATATACTTTGCCCTTTTTTTCTTTTTTTCCTCAGAAAGACATAGCACAATGTCTATATAGGGTGCATTGTACATTCACATAGGGCAAGAGGAACATACAGCCATGCTTCTGGCAGCTGTATTACCATTGGCACAGCGCATCTACTCCATGTATCTGGCTTGCATCTCCCTATGGTGAAGACACAAAAATACAAAAAGGTGGCTTGTGTCTTCTTTGTGTATCTGCTTTAGTAAACATGTTCTACTTAAGATCCCAGAGACTTAAGTTCCCGAAAGATTATTCCAGTAATTAAGTTAACTTAGTATAAAATACAGTTTGTAACTTTGCAAAAATATAGCTGAATTATGCTTGCTGTGTTGCTGTCTCCAGCACAACTTAGTAGGCTTCGCTGCCTGCTAAGTGATGTGACTACATACATTGCACTTTGAACACAAAAACTAAAGAGCTTGAGCTAAAGAACTTCCAACAAACCCATCCAGGTGCTAATTTTTTCAGAGGCATTATATCTATACCAAATCTGGACAGATACTTATGCAGACAATAAAATACATCTTTCGACCCAAACACAGTCCCACTCCTGTTCTCTAAATCACAGAAACACTAGAACAATTCAAAGAATGAGGAAAATTGTGTAATATCAGCAATGTTATTCCCAAAACAACTGACTTATACATTCTGTTAACTGTATTTATTTTAATGTGATCAAGGTGATTAAAGTATGCTGAGCACTTCATGAACCCTGTATTACAAAGCATATGCAATATCAAAATCTTATTTTCCACAATTTAAATTTCAGCACTGACAGAAGCAATACTTTACAAAGCGATTTTCTGACAAGTTTTGAAAGCTCGGATGCAGATGTACTTATCTGTCCTCTAAAGCCAAGATAAACAACAGCACAAGCTTTTTTGCATGCATGGTTGATTTTCAAATCATGCCTTCAAACAAACTAATAATTATATATAACTAGAAACACAGAAAAATGTCCCTAATTCACACTACTGTCTGGAAAAGCACTGCCAATGACTAAATCAGAAGAATAATAAAAAGACATTAAAAAACCCAAACAGTTTTGATATATGCATCATAAAAAATAGTTTCTACCTATGGTTTGTCTTTAGCTTAATTTCCATTACTTAGAACAATACATCATTAGTATACTAATCAAGTTACTATGCTACAGTCTCTTCAGAAGTGTTAGTAGAAGTATAGATTTTCCTTAAGGCCTAAAAAAAAAAAAATACAATAGTTGAGAGTATTTAAAAAACATAGGTCAAATTAAAAAAAAAAAAAAAAAGCTAGGTCAAACCAAACCATCTAATTTATCCAAAACTGGTCTGTCCAAATTTCGGTCTTGTTTTGTAGCACAGATTTTGTGAAACGAATACCTGATGTTTATAGTAATTGCAAAAGAAATTGAAAAAGACTTGAAAAAGAAGTAAGAGGAAATACATGTATCATAGGAAAAAGCCTGGATTGAGATTCTATATCAAGAGAAAAAAAAATAATAGAAGAGCTGTGGTGGGTTGTCCTTAGCTGGCTGCCAGAGGCCCACCCAGTTGCACTCAATCTTCTTCCTTAACAAGACAAGGGGTAGAAAACAAAGATGCTCATTTTTTGTTGCCATGAGCAAAACAGGCTTGACTTAAGGGGAAAATTAATTTAATCTATTGCCATTCAAAATGGAGTTGGACGGTGAGAAACAAAGAGAAAAACTGAAACCCATTTGCTTCTTCATTCCCAACTCTGCTGCCTCCTCTGTACCAGAGTGGTGGAGCAAGGATGGGAACAGGGCTGTAGCAAGTCCACAACAGCTCCTCTCTGCCATTCTCCCCTCACACTTTTCCCTGCTCCAGTGTGGGGTCCTCCATGGGTGCAGCATAGATACCTGCTCCACTGTAGTCTCTCCAGGGGCTGTAGGGGAACCTCTGCCATGGCACCTGGATCACACAGCTACAAACTGGCTTCATAACCAGGACTCTCAAGGCTGCAAAATTCACTTGGAAAGCTGGGCAACAAAGTCAGTTGTAATTTGTCAGTGGTCAGATGTGGCCCATCTCAATTTCTCTGTCAGTCTCTGTGCCCAAGGTAGGTACAAGTTAGTGCTGTAACTGGTCCTGCAGCATGGAAAAAGGCTAAATCTTACTATTTATACAACATTTTGCTTTCAATGGACCTCTTCGTTTTAACTGAGTCGATTATAAAAGTATGTGTATGTGAAATTTCTATCAATATTAAACAGATAAAGGAAGAAGTCATACTATGGGGGACATGAGAAGTGTTTTGTTATTGACATACACAATAATTGATTAGGTTTCTCAGCTTCTATTGCTAGAAATTCTGATGTATTCCTCTTAGGATTACTACTTAGCTTTCATTTCCTTTCAACTTTTGCCTCTGGATAAGCTCAACTATTCCCAAGAAGAAACACTGATCAAGTACATTTGTCATGCGAACAACTATAATAAGGTAATTCATCATGGTCTGTCAGAGTCTTATTCCAGGAAGACTGCTGCATTTTTATCCTTACTTAAAAATCTGCTGTCACTCCTGCTGAAAATTTTGGTAGACACTTTGGACATGTTTAAAAGCCCTTCCAAACCAACAGTGGCAGATAATTAAGTTATCAGCTGTCAAAGTCTTTTTTCACTCTCTTCGATGTTTATGACACCATGAACCTTTCTGGATGGTTTAATCTGACCTCTTTGGAATGTGTGATCCCTTGTTCCTTCTCTTTTTCTTTCTTAATGGTAGCCAGCGACCAGTGTAATTCACTACAACAAATGAAGCTCTTCTGGAGAGTCTAACAGAGCAATTTTGTTTCCTTTCCAAGATCTGAACTCAACCACTTCCAGCAATCCATTCTTCAGCACCGCAGTGGCAAAAGAGCTACCTGAAGGCAAAGCAAGCTAGATTTTAGGTTTCCAAACAGAAGAATAAACCAATACTGGCCCAGAGCTGCATGTGGATGAAGATGGGAGTTGTTATTTAGGCTGTCAGTAATGCTTAACTTTTTTGTATTATTCTCCAAAGTTGAACGATTTTTTTGTGCAAGCTTGGCACTTCACCTGCATGTGGGGTGCAAAATTTCATGTAGCCTTCCTGTATTTTCTCTTACACTACTCTGTGGATATAAATATTCTCTTTCAAAAAAATTCTGCTTTCTGTTCACATAAAATTGGACATGTAGTTCCAGCACTGGTGAACAATCTCACAAATGGAAAAAAAAAATACTGGGAAAGAAGTTCTGTTTTCATCTTCTAGAACAGCATTAACAATAGCAAGGAGAAAATGAACTCAATCTTGCAGATCTATTGCCTCAAATAACAAACACAAACAGGGCATAGTTTTAATCCTTGCACCTCGTCCATCAGCATCTTTTATCTGTGGCTTTTCAATACAGCAATATAAGCCTAATGACAAAGTGATCTTAAAAAGCTAGAATCAATTTCCACTTCAGTCACAGCTGTCAAAAAGGCAGGGAGAAAAGTTAGATCTGATAAACAAAATTAAAAGTAACATCAGCTAAACCTACCAATAGATACGTACAGTCGATTGCTAGCAATGCCATGCAGTCTGTGTGTAATTGGCTTATTAAGAGCATTTCATTTATGAAAGATGAAGCAGAATGCCACAAGATTTATCCTGAAGCAAGGCTTCATCATGTGTGAAAGATGGGGATTCAGCATCAGAAGATAAATGAGCACTATTCCTAATACTGTGGGAAAAGGAAGGAGCTCTGATAGCTCTAGGTGAAGAAAGGACCATTCTTAATGCTTACTTGACTTCTATTAATAGGTCTTAGATGAAAATGACATCCATTACAACTAAGAAGTCTTGATATGCAAGAAGCCAACACAGTAATATTTCAGTCTGCGAAATACCCCACCTTCCAACCACTGTGTGTACTCATCTCATATGGAAGAGAGAAAATTAATTAAAGAAGGACAGAAACAGACTCGTAAGCTCAATCTCATGTGCTTGGAATTAAGAACATTTGTAACCATTTCACCTGGATTTGGAGTTTCTAAAGTTTGGTCACTGAGATTTGAGGAAAGGGAGATTCAGGGGTTAAAGGAAACCTTATTTTCAAAACTAGTATTTAAGTACTGTCATGCTTAGTGTCCTTGTTCTTAGTATTTTTACATACACACAGGGTAACTTCTAACTGTGGGTAAGAATTTACAGAAATGAGATTTCTAGTGAAGATCCAGAAGGGATTACTATTGAAGAATGCTGCTCCTATTGCTAATATTAATGCCAAATCAATATAACTTCATCATCCAGCATTTACAGTTTGAGAGACAAACTTTTTACCAGAGTATCAGCACAATTTAGTATTTTTAGTCATATATTCTACTTGTTCAGTTTCCTTCCCCTGAAGCAATGCTAAAAGGTAAAAACTAACAGGCCTCTTGGTTAGAATTCATCCGGTTAAG
This sequence comes from Strigops habroptila, assembly GCF_004027225.2. Taxonomy (NCBI): domain Eukaryota; kingdom Metazoa; phylum Chordata; class Aves; order Psittaciformes; family Psittacidae; genus Strigops; species Strigops habroptila. The sequence continues at coordinate 5,077,860 of NC_044278.2, forward strand.
GAGAACCCAGCTCAGACAGATCTACACCATCAGCCTGTGTGATTAGGTGCTCTCCACAATTACCTTCACCACCCCTCTCCTTTGCCCATGCAGCAAGTGCGAAAAAGAGAGCTGCTTATGCCTGATGTGTATCTATACATTGTACAGATTACTTAAGAATAGTACTATGACTGTCTTGATTGTCCAACTCTCATGTTCAGTTTCTCCCCTCCACTGCACATTTTCTCCCACCACAAGCTCCACAGCTGGATCACTGCTTGCCCACTCTGTGGTTCCAGGCTTGAAGCAAACAGAATCATAGAATCCTAGAATGGTTTGGGTTGGAAGGAAGCTTAAAGATCATGTAGTTCAACCCCCTGCCATGGGCAGGGACACCTTCCACTTGACCAGGTTGCACAAAGCCCACTCCAACCTGGCCTGGAACACTTCCAGGAATGGAGAATCCACAGCTTCTCTGGGCAGCCTGTCCCCATGTCACACCACCCTCACAGTAAAGAGCTTCTTCCTAATACCTGATCGAAACCTACCAGACAAACTAGATGTTCTAAAAACCTTGACTGTAAATAGCAGACCCTCTCAGGTTTCAGCTCTTCTCCATCCCATGACAAAGTGCAGTGGCATACTCCCTCCCTGAAGCCACTCACTAGCCAAGGAAAATGTTCAGAGGTGCAAAGGAAAGGAGCTCCTGACTGACTGTAAATGGCTTTACCCCAGCATATCCATCTAAAATGGTAGAGCCCATCATTTTAAATTCAGAGGTTTTTGTTTGTTTGTTTTTCAATAATCTAGCTGTCCTTACCAGTTGCAACTAGCCTGAGCTACAGGCAGCACTAAGAAACAGAATCAGTAATTTTGGGCAAAGATTTCAGAAGATTCAAAGAAGAGCTGAGTGTTCATACTCCACTTGATGATAATATTCTAATTTCTTCATATTCTGACTAGAAAATCTTATGTCTGCTATGTTGTAACTATTTTGTATTAGGAAGAACCTTCTTACTCATATGGCTGTCATGAAAATTTGCCAAGTCTCTAATGAAGGCAAATGGCTGGAGTACATAGAATGAGTCAGATTGTGAAGAATCACGGTTTGTGTTTTCAAATACCATTAATTTTTGGTGTGAAAGCCATACCAACATTACAGCACAGCCAAGCATAGTTGTTATTGCCAAAGGGAGCTGGAGACCATGACAACAAATTTCAGGACACTGGATTTTAAACTGGGGGCACTTCTATCTCAAAACAATCATTCTATCTAGGGAGTTATAAAGATAACCTAAACAACATGAGGCCATAAAATGTTTGACCTCCTTCCCACAATCCGATAAATCAGGGTGCCAAAGAAGTGCACCACTATCAAACTGATGAAATTATGAGGCTGATGAAAAGGACTCCAAATACAACTGGGAAGCATTTAATTTCAGATTTCCAGAGGGAATTCTTGATACCAGATAAACTGAATTCCTACTCAATATTTCTCTGTGTGTGGCCAACACTAGTTTTAATTATTTCTGACAGTTTGTCTATCATACTGGATCCTTGGAGGAAAGTAATGAGTCTCCTCATGTGAAAGGTGAAAAGAATGAAGATCATATTAAGATGTCAGAAATAATTAAACCACATGATCTTGCAAACTTTAAACCCCCTAAAAGGATCCCATAAAACCACTTGCAACTACTAGTGTCCACAGAAATCTTCTTTTTAGCTATGAATGCCAACTAGCAGCATCTTAATTCTGGCATTTCAATTCCATTAGTTGATTGTGTATGCTTGTTCCAGATTTAATATCAGCAATTGTCAATTATCTGATAACAATGAGTATGCCAGTAACAGACAATTAATGAGGGCGACTTACCTGAGGAACTGAACCCAATCATTTCCTAACTGTTTCTTTTTGAGTGGTTGGGAAAGTAGTTTGTTAGAGTTATCTTTAACCTTTTCTTGAAGGTCATGTTTGTACTGTAATAAAACTTACTCAGCTTTTTGGAAAGAATACACCGATCAGTTAAAATCAAAAGCTTTCGAAAGTACAAATTACATTCTCTCTCTTCCCGTCTTACTGAGAGAAACGCTGTGTGATAGTCTCAAGAAAAACTAAACAAAGTCTAACAGACTATATTTTCTTATCTTAATAGAATTTTACAACAGCAATGAATGCTTCAGAAATACTACTAAGGTGAAAAGCTAACTGGCACAGGATTATAAATTATATTTCCATATTCAGCAAAATAAGTACAAGGTAATTTATTACTATATGCAAAACTATAACTCAGTGGGTAGAGGCAGAAAACTGCAAAAATAATTTTAAATACGTTTCCTCTGAGAAATATTATTTTATGAAATAGTAACATATCAATACATTTCATAAAAAACACTGATATATTAAAATAGTCTCTTTTCTCCCTATTTCTACACGTAATGCATTTAGTAAGCAATGCTGTGGCTATACCCACCCACCTATATATACAAAGTAGTATAAACTAAGCAAACGTACTCAGATTTCTACTTCATGAACTAAATTCTCTACCTCCCATTGGTAATGTTCATACAACACCTCTTTTCTAAGGAATTAACAAAGGTGCATAAACACACACCTAAAAATAGCCCTTTGAGGACTTCTACTGACTTTGGCAAGTCAAGTTGATTGTATCAGTCTTGACTGATGAGTCTAATTACTTCAATCTTGTCTCAGACATGATAAAAGATGGACATGAAATAAAATGTTACAGTAAATACCATCTTATTTCTAGATGACAAAAGCCTCAGAACCCAAAGAGTGCTGAGTTCATTTTCCATGGTTTTTTACCATCTTTTACCATTCAGAAATTTCTTAAGTGGATTCTGTGGGTCTTTGTGTCAGAAGAATATATTAAGCAAATTAAATTGTTACATTTCTCTTGTGGCCACCAGTTATGTCATATATTATAAAGGGGTCATTATGTTGCCACTTTGTTACTCCCAGACTTTGTATTAAAATTATTATGCGACATATGCTTTCATAAGTGTTTGCTAAAATGAATTAAAAGAACAGATACTAAAATACAGGCAGTAGCACAGTGGTGACTTCACATGCTAACTGTGACTGCAGTTCTCTTACTGGTACCTAGAACTGTAGTATATATATTTTTGAGATACAATTTATTTCAGGTCTCAGACATCAAAGACAACTTGTGATCAAATCTGGGTGAACGATTCATGTGATATAGACAAAAATGAAATAGAACTCCAAGATATTTCATATCTTCCTATCTGTTCTCTTAATCACTTTAGTTGTGTGAGCAGACATTTGACCTAAGTGTTTAGAAGTAGAATGATCGCTTAGCCAACATTAGAAGAAGCTTATAGTAACATAGAGAGTCCATAACTATGGAAGTTACAATAAATACAAAATATAATATTTTGGAGGGATTATTCTACATAATCTCAGGTAGAGGGCCAGCACAGTAATTTTACTATCAAACTAGAAATGCACAAAAGGCTCAGGTCTGTATAAATATTTTTGACCATGAAAAAAGGCTCACCATATATTTTTGTCACCCAACTTCAGCAGAAGAGCCAAATTCAGTAATAAGGCATGGGCGCATAAGCATCTGAAGTTTATACTAAAATGCATCTGTTTTCTTCCAGTAGTCTTCAGAAACTAAAAAAGCCACATATATAAAAATAAAGGATCTGCAAACAGGAAGGAAACAAGCATTGAGAATATCTTTGATTTTAATATGTCTAGTAATTGTTACAGTGCTCATCCAATATTGTTACAGTAGATAAGCCATGATTTTGCAATATTTACCTTTCAAGAAATTTACCGAAACTAAATACAAAATCTTACTTACTTCATACTAACATGAACCCATCTTCTGGGTTAGCAAGCCCAGTTCTGTGTTGCACTAACCTCAGATTTACACAGCTCTTAAATTTCACTTTGAAGGAAGCAGGAGGAGCTATTTCAAGGCCAACAAGTATTACTGTTGTTGACTAAAAGCTGTTGGTGGCATGGGATGTTTATTACAACTTGTCTCATCACATCTATGTGTGTAAAACAATTAGTATTTTTATCAGTTATGGAGCTTAATATTCACCACCACAGAAGCTAATGCTTAATTTTAAACTGGCTTTAAATACTTCCTTAAAAAAAAAAAAAAAGCCCTTCTCTTAATGTTCCCTTTTTAAAGTTTCAGCCACTTGAGAACTCTACTTTACTTACTCAGCTGCCCTTGATGTGACTTCTAAAACATATAATACAAAAAATAAATTAAATAGACATCTTAAGCTTTCATATATCAGAATATATGTATGAAGGCAAGAAGAGCACTAGGTCTTTCCACTTTGACAGTTACCATTAAAAGGTGCAATCTTCAGAAGCAAGGAAGAATAAAAACAAGAGCATACCCTAATTATTACAAAGTATATCACTTAAAGATGTGTAATGGTAGTTTTACAAGAACAGAAAGAAACCCTGCAACATAGCTTATTTAGTATGAATTAACATAGTAAGTGATTCAATCAGAAAAAAACATCGAGTATCTCCATTCTCTAGACTTTCTTCTTACAGAAGAGATTTTCAGAAATAGCATTCTTATTGAACTATATTTCAAGATCAAAAGCATCTTTATTTCTCCTAATTGCAATCTGAGATAAAGAAATTACCAGAAATCACCCCTCATCTGTAAAGATACTGTACTCCAGAAGTTGCTTTATTCATGGGTAAACAGCTATTTTATGATCTGTGCTTCCAACACAGAAAACGGAAGAGTAATAAATGGGAAAGTAATAGTGGTTTTTGGAAGCAAATATTCTCATTACACACTTAGCTTTATTGAAAATGGACTAGTGGTCAGTGGGAAAAGGTGTGTCATTACTGACTTTTCCTTTGTATCAAGTGTCAAGACGTAATGCAGCCATTTTTTAGAAATAACATGTAGTTGCTGCTGTATTGATTAATGGAAAAGGAACTGCGTGTTCTGATACATGATTTATCCTTCTAAATGCACTGAATACCACAAGGGTCTCACTTTGCTTTCTAAACTGAGAAGTGCTGTCCTTCCACAGCACAAAAAAAAAGATCACCATCTGTTTCTTTGCAAATACTTTATCTGAGGAGATTGTTGTAAAAGCAAAAAAGTTCTGAGAATAAAATAGGAAAAATGTAATTTAAAGTTGTTACAATAAAAATAAACAGAAGATGAAGATGGATGATGGTGGGTGGTCTGGCAGCCTGTCTGAAAACATATGGCTTGATCTAAGACCCACTGAAGTTAGGAGAGGTTTCTGGTTTTCTAAAGAGACTTCAATTACAGACAAGGACCTACATAAGTTGTTACGATTGCAGAAACAGAGTCATCTTGTTATCACTGCTTATGGGTTCTTTCGTTATTTATGGGTAAGGAAGTTTGTTATTTAAATATTGTGACATTTACAAATACATTGTATGTTACCATAAACTCCAATTTATAGCAAAACAAACTGCTTCAAGCTGTGCGGGATATGTGGCAAATGGAAGCTGAAGGTGTCTAAGGAGTAAATGGATGCCAGCTTGTTAGCTGAGGTAAGAGGCTGAGGCAATGAACACTGTGAGCTCGCATAATGAGGAGCTGTGTTTCAGGGAAGGCTGAGAGATTCAGGAAGCTGATGAGAAAAAGAAGTAGAAGCAAACATAATTTGTGGTTTTTAGAGGGTCTGGACACACTGAGGTAAACCCAGAGCTTATGGTTAAGAACCTGGTCTTATGGAGGCACTGAAGAAGGATAACTACAGGTATCGAGTAATTAGGCAGTAGCCAGACGCCTTAGAAAGATCTAGAGCTGGCCTGGACGGCAGACAATAAGGGCTCATGGATAACCACCAGTACCAGATTACCAGACCCCAGGACAAGAACATTTTCAGAGTCCTTTTAAGAGGATTAAAAAATGAAATGCTAAGAATAGACTAATTACTATAACAACAACAATTTTTAGTGCGGTTACTGAAACACTGGAGTAATGTTTCCCCAATTAACTCTTCAAAAAGAGTTGCTGCTTCTATTTCTTCTTGCCCCCATAACACCACTTAACTTTGTATCTGTATGAGCACTTGTGTGGCAGCACACTGAATACCAGTGAACTAATTCAGCTGAAAAGCAACATCTGCATTCAGCTCACAATCTTGCCATGGAAATACTCTAACTCAAGGCAAGTTATTATGCAGGGGTATAGGTGCATAAGGCAGCAACCACTTTCCATGGGGCATGCATATAAGGAACAAGTAGGTGTGCAAAGGCTTGAAGAGCCTGAAAAATCTGAAGAAGTCAAGCCTCCTCTGCTATCCAATAAAGCTACCGTACACTGTACCTTCTTCAAGACTGAAACATAAGTGACCACAGAGATTCAGTGACCACCACCTCTACTCAATATATGTGAACAACACAACACAAGCTTGCTAAAAATTGCCCATTAACTAGAAGATTACCACAATGAGATTCCTTTTTGGTTTTGGTTCAAGGACCTATTTACAGTCAACTCTGGAGGAAGATCTGCAATTTTTTGTTCTACACCTGACTGTGTGTAATTCAAATGCCAGAAGTAAACGAGAAATTCCATGCAGCAAGAGGTACCAGGTTTAGTAGGGAAAATTGCATTTCCCTCTTAAAATACTGTCCTTTTAAATATATTGCAGCCATAAACCTTTGGTTCAAACTTCCATGATCTTGTAAGTCAGGCATCTCTACTATAAAAGGTGGGAGCAATTTTCACATACACAAGCCTGTTTTACGATCCTACCATTAACTTTTTACCATTTACACAGTTCTGCTCATAAGACCTTTGAAGGTGGCATTATGAACAGCAGGAAAAACAAATGCAAACCAAACTCTTTATTTGTCTCTTGCCAGCTAAGTCACAGAAACCCAGAAGCTTACAATCCAAGTTCAGCAGATTTTGACTACAAGTAAAGTATGTTCTTTCCTCTTGCTTCACTTTTCAGTTGTGAACAGTATCACATGTGCAGTGCGTAAACCCTATCAATAATAGGAGACAAAATAACAATGGCATCATCATTTAAATTTCTAGTCTTCTGTTCATATGTTTTTTCAATTAAAGATTTCATTGGTGGTACCATATTACAGGCACTATTAAGCAGCCTTAAGAAAAAGGGAGAAAGGCTCAGTTTGCTTACAGAATAAATTTGGCCTTGGCTAATATATATTTCTTCTCTTCACTTGAACTAAAAATATACTTGAGGTCTAACCTGATGACTTCTTTAAGAGAAATGAGTGTTGTCTTTATCATGTGGCCATTAACTGCTCAGTCAACAGTGACCAGAACCCTTTTGAACTTTTGCTGTGCATACTGTCAACTATAACACAAGTTCACATAATGAAAGTGCCCTCTTGTTCTACAACAGCAGATAGTGCTTAAAAGATGTATGCGTATATTTAGACACTTCACTGTCCTTGCCGCTTGTCACTCTCACTGGAAAGCATTGCATTTACTCCAGTGAATTACGTCATCGTGTTCACATTTATTATTGTCAAAAAAGTGAGGTAGAGAAATACAAGACACAGAGCCTAAAGCTGAAATCCTAAATCCTCATGTTGTCAACTGCCTATCAACAGACTGCCTACCTGCAGTTCTAGCTTGCTAAAACACACCCTCCCCAGCCCCAACCCAAACAGACCCCAAACCATTTAAAATTACCAGGTCTCTAGTTATAGCAACTAACTTCAGCTACTTAGATTTTCAAGTGCTGACCAAAGCACTTTTAACATTATAAAGAGGCAGTATGCATTATTAAACTAGTAGCATGACATAGTGCTCCTTGGAACGAAGGATGGAGAAGAATTAGAGGCTATGTAATTAGAGCACGGAAGGAAGATCAAGAGAGAGGTCCCAGAATAGCAAGTCTATACAGTGCTGCGGGAAATTATTCGTCCTGTTCTGGAAGCAGTCTAGCCACATTAACATGCTGCTGTGCTACGCCAATAAACCTTTTGAGGCTAGACTGCCCTGAGTGTAACTGGATAATAAGTGACTCAGCTTGGGTTGAGAATTGACAAGCCTTAAATCTTGCATTTCTGAACACTCTGCTCCAGAGCTGAAACAAGCAGCTTAATTCTGCTTCTGCCTGACATTAGTTCTACTAAAGCTTTTCTGTGATCAAATCTGGTTGTGCTGCTATGCCTATATCCCAGACAGGATCCATTTATTGTTAAGCTTCCTCAGCATGAAAAATGATCAGATGCAGTCTCTGGCTTTAGGTTTTCTAGAAAATCTTGTAGGAAGAAATTCTCTTGGGAAAGAATTCCACAAAGATTTAGTTTTTATGTTCACAGAGAGAACAGTGATAGGGGACATTACTGGGGGGGTCTGTTACAGACCGCCTGATCAGGAGGACTTTGTGGATGAAGCGCTCTACAGACAGACAGGAGCAGCCTCACGCTTGCAGGCCCTTGCCCTCATAGGGGACTTCAACCACCCTGATATCTGTTGGAGGGACGATACGGCCTGGCACAAGCAATCCAGGAGGTTCCTTGATTGTGTGGAAGACAAGTTCCTCCTGCAAGTAATAGAGGAGCTGACAAGGAGAGGTGCCATGCTTGACCTCTTCCTCAGGGAGGGACTGGTGGGGAATGTGACGCTCTAGGGCAGCCTTGGCTATAGCGATCATGAGATGGTCGAGTTCAAGATCCTCAGGACAGTGAGAAGAGCATGCAGCAAGCTCACTGCCCTGGACTTCAAGAGAGCAGACTTTGGCCTCTTCAGGAACCTGCTTAGTAAAGTTCCATGGGATAAAGCCCTAGAGAGCAGGAGAGCCGAAGACTGCTGGTTGATATTCAAGGATCACCTGCTCCAAGCTCAGGAGCGTTGCATCCCGACTAGAAGGAAATGGGGCAAGAAGGCCAGGAGGCCTCCATGGATGGATAAAGAGATGGTGAGAAAACTTAGAAGGAAAAGAGAAGCTTATAGAAGGTGGAAGTGAGGACAAGCAGCCTGGGTGGAAATCAGGTCAGGAAAGTGTCCTGGGTTCAGCTATAGCAGTCATTTTTCTCCTGCTTAGTAGCTGGTGCAGTGCTGTGTTTTTTAACTTTCAGCCTGGGAACAACGCTGATAACACCGATGTTTTTAGTTGTTGCTAAGTAATGTTTATTCCAACCAAGGACTTTCTCAGTCTCATGCTTTGCCAGGGAGGAGGGGAAGCCGGGAGGAAGCAGAGACAGGACACCTGACCCAAACTAGCCAAAGGGGTATTCCATACCACAGCACGTCATGCCCAGTATATAAACCGGGGGGAGTTACCCGGAAGGCCCAGATCACTGCTCGGGTCGGGCTGGGTATCGGTCGGCGGGTGGTGAGCAATTGTATCCTCTCCCCTTGTTATTTCACTAATCGTTATTATCATTGGTGGTAGCAGTAGTGGTTTTGTGTTATACCTTAGTTGCGGGACTGCTCTTATCTCAACCCGTGGGAGTTGCATTCTTCCCATTCTCCTCCCCATCCCTCCGGGAGCGGGGGGAGGAAGAAGGGGGGGGGGGAGTGAGCGAGCGGCTGTGTGGTTCTGAGTTACCAGCTGGGCTCAAACCACGACAGTTCTTTTTGGCGCCCAACGTGGGGCACGAAAGGTTGAGATAACGACAGATCTGACCAGAGTGTGTTTAATCATATTTGTGATAAGCATTCATTGTTACTACTCGTCACAATGGTGATTATTTGGCTCTCAGACGTGTTGCGCTTGATCTCAGAGTTTCAGCATGTTGTACCTTACTTACAGCCACTATTTGCTGTTTTAGCGTTTATCGGCTGGGGGGCCTGGGCTAAGGTTCTTGTTTCACTGTACTTCATGGTAATGACTTGTAATACAATAGACTCATTGATCATGAAACTGGTCTGGTTTGTGCTTCCAGCGTGGCCATCACCACTATACATTGGGAGGTATATAATGAAATATTTTAGCAATTGCATATCTTTTTTTTTCTCCTCGGGGGGTAAACTTACGAAGGAAGCATTCTCTTTCACCCCCCGTTACCCCACCAGCCTATTTGCAACAGCAATTGAGAGTTCTGAAGGTTTTAGATGGCCTTTGAGTACCCTTGAAACCTGCCTGCTGATTGTGCTGGGGATCAGCATGTTGGCAAACATACGGAGTGTGTTTTACCCACGGCCATCCCGTCGTAGGAACATCCTATTTCGTTTAATGTCAAAAATTCAGCAGTATCAGGTTCGAATCTGGTCTAGGGTTAGACGACGATATAGGAGGACCACCAGGAGATTTTCCCTGAGGCTGGACAGTTATGAGTGGCAGGGTGTGTGGGATAGTATGGGCAAGTACCTAGGCCAGTGGGCCCCTCCAGTGCTTTGGAACTTCACCACTGAACAAGTGCAACATCCGGAAAAACTAGTAAAACACTTAAACGAGGTGTGCTGTCGTCCTGGTTATACCAGAGAGGGACAAATTTTGGCAACGTGCTGGGGCTTGGCCTATGCCTACAGAGCCCTGCTCAACACTATCCAGCACCTTCAAAGGGAAAAAAAATGTCTCTGGATCTGATGGCAAAGCAACAGACAACGCAGCTATGCCAACTACAAGCACAGCAGCTACTCAGACCCTGACCACAACAGTCAACACAGCTACTCCAAGTACAGCAGCTACATCAACCCCAGTGACAAGCACAACAGCTACTCAAACCCTGACCACAACAGACAACGCAACTACTCCAACTTCAAATACAGCAGTTACACCAACCCCAGTGACAAGCACAACAGCTACTCAAACCCCGACAGCAACAGACAATGTGGCTACTCCAAGCACCGCAGCCACACCAACCCCAGTGACAAGCACAGTAGCTACTCAAACCCCGACAGCAACAGACAATATAGCTACTCCAAGCACCACAGCTACACCAACCCCAGTGACATGCACAGTAGCTATTCAAACCCCGACAGCAACAGACAATATGGCTACTCCAAGCACTGCAGCTACACCAACCCCAGTGACAAGCACAGTAGCTACTCAAACCCCGACAGCAACGGATAATGCAGCTGTTGGTGTTACTCAACTCCCAAGCACAACAGCTGCACCAACCCCAGCAATAGACATTGCAACCACTCCAATCCTAGTGGCAGACACTGCAGCCACTCCAACCACAGTGACAAACACTGCAGCTAAACCAAATGTCCAGTTTGTGACAATGTCTGTTGCCCCTGTAAGCAAAAGCAAACGAAAGGCACAAAGAGCAACCCGTGAAGCGAAGAAAGATGAAGACCCAGTGCCATTACTATATGCAACAGCACCTGAACAAGAGTTACTACTACGTGGGTCAGAGGAAGAGGAAGAAGAAGAAGAGGTCACTTCTCGACCCCGGACCTCAACCGAACTACGGAATATGCGAAAAGATTTCACCCGTCTTCCAGGGGAGCACATTGTCACCTGGTTGCTCCGGTGCTGGGACAATGGGGCCGACGGTCATGAACTAGAAGGTAGGGAAGCCAAGCAGCTGGGATCACTTGCTAAGGAAGGAGGAATTGACAAAGCGATTGCAAGAGAGAAGCGAGCCCTCAGTCTTTGGAGGCGGCTCCTGGCAGCTGTGAAGGAAAGGTTTCCCTACAAAGACGATATTACGAATCGCTCAGCCAACTGGACCACGATAGAGAAAGGCATCCAGTCCCTGAGGGAATCAGCCATTATAGAGATGATCTATCGTAGGCCGGATTCCAGGAACACATCCGTAGACCCAGATGAAGTCGAATGTACACGACCCATGTGGCGGAAACTTACACGGAGTGCGCCATCATCGTATGCCCACACATTGGCATCAATGACCTGGAATGACGGAGTATCACCAACAGTGGATTTCCTGATTCGTCAACTCCGAGAGTTCGAAGACAATCTCACCCCTTCCATCATTTCAGCTGTGGAAAAACTGTCCCAGGAGTTCAAACAATTGAGAGACGATTTATCCGATCTATCCAGCTCTCCACGCGTACCAACCCATGTCTCAGCTATCAACAGAAGGCGCCCTACTGCTCGAGAAAGAAAATATACGAGGTACACGCCACGGGCCACCCTATGGTTTTACCTGCGGGATCATGGAGAAGACATGAGAAAGTGGGATGGAAAACCTACTTCAGCTCTGGAGCAACGGGTGCGTGAACTGAAGAGGAGAACAATGGTCAAGGATGATCCTCCCAGGAAAGCTGCTGCTCCAGTCTCTGGCGAGCAGTTTCCCAGATGGAGCGAAAGAGCTGATTTTACTCCAGCTCCTGTGATAAGGAATACTAATCCCTTTCTACAAGACAGAAGTGGAGAATTTTGTGATCACTATTAGAGGGGCCCTGCCTCCAGCCAGGTGGAGGAGAGGGATAATCGGGTTTACTGGACTGTGTGGATCAGATGGCCTGGCACATCAGTCCCACAGAAGTATAAGGCTCTAGTAGATACCGGTGCACAGTGTACTCTGATGCCATCAACGTATCAAGGGGTGAAACCCATTTCTATTTCTGGAGTGACAGGAGGATCCCAAGCGTTAACTATGCTGGAAGCTGAAATCAGCCTGACTGGGAGGAAGTGGCAAAAGCACCCCATTGTAACTGGTCCAGGGGCTCCATGCATCCTTGGCATAGACTATCTCAGGAGAGGGTATTTCAAAGACCCAAAAGGGTATAGGTGGGCTTTTGGTATCGCTGCCTTGGAGACAGAGGAAATTAAGCAGCTGTCCACCTTACCCGGTCTCTCAGAGGATCCTTCTGTTGTGGGGTTGCTGAAGGTCGAAGAACAACAAGTGCCAATTGCGACCACAACAGTGCACCGGCGGCAATATCGCACCAACCGAGACTCCTTGATTCCCATCCATAAGCTGATCCGCAGACTGGAGAGCCAAGGAGTGATCAGCAGGACCCGCTCACCCTTTAATAGCCCCATATGGCCAGTGCAAAAGTCTAATGGAGAGTGGAGATTAACAGTAGACTATCGTGGCCTGAACGAAGTCACACCACCATTGAGTGCTGCCGTACCGGACATGTTAGAACTTCAGTATGAACTGGAGTCAAAGGCAGCCAAGTGGTATGCCACAATTGACATTGCCAATGCATTTTTCTCAATCCCTTTGGCAGCAGAATGCAGGCCACAGTTTGCTTTCACTTGGAGGGGCGTCCAGTACACTTGGAACCGACTGCTCCAGGGGTGGAAACACAGCCCTACCATCTGCCATGGATTGATCCAGACTGCACTGGAACAGGGGCAAGCTCCAGAACACCTGCAATACATTGATGACATCATCGTGTGGGGTGATACAGCGGAAGAAGTTTTTGAGAAAGGGAGGAAAATAATCCAAATCCTGCTGAAGGCCGGTTTTGCCATAAAACGGAATAAGGTCAAGGGACCTGCACAGGAGATTCAATTTTTGGGAATAAAATGGCAAGATGGACGCCGCCAGATCCCCACAGACGTGATCAACAAGATAACAGCAATGTCTCCACCAACTAACAAGAAAGAAACACAAGCTTTCTTAGGTGTTGTGGGGTTCTGGAGAATGCACATCCCGAATTACAGTCTGACTGTAAGCCCTCTCTACCACGTGACCCGGAAGAAGAATGATTTCAAATGGGGCCCTGAGCAACAACAAGCCTTTGAACAAATTAAACGAGAAATAGTTCATGCAGTAGCCCTTGGACCAGTCCGGGCCGGGCCAGATGTGAAAAATGTGCTCTATACCGCAGCTGGGGAGAATGGTCCTACCTGGAGCCTCTGGCAGAAAGCTCCAGGGGAGACTCGAGGTCGACCCCTTGGCTTTTGGAGTCGGGGATATAAAGGATCCGAGGCCAGCTACACTCCCACTGAAAAAGAGATACTGGCAGCCTATGAAGGGGTTCGAGCTGCCTCAGAAGTGATTGGAACTGAAGCGCAGCTCCTCCTGGCACCCCGGTTGCCTGTGCTGGGCTGGATGTTCAAAGGCAGGGTCTCCTCTACACATCATGCAACTGATGCTACATGGAGTAAGTGGGCCGCACAAATTACACAACGAGCTCGAATAGGAAATCCCAGTCGTCCAGGAATTCTAGAAGTCATCATGGACTGGCCAGAGGGCAAAGATTTTGGGATGTCACCAGAAGAGGAGGTGACGCGTGCTGAAGAGGCCCCACCATATAATGAACTGTCAGAGAGTGAAAAGCAATATGCCTTGTTTACTGATGGGTCCTGCCGTATTGTGGGAAAGCATCGGAGATGGAAGGCAGCTGTGTGGAGTCCCCTGCGACAAGTTGCAGAAACTGCTGAGGGAGAGGGTGAATCGAGTCAATTTGCAGAGGTGAAAGCCATCCAGCTGGCCTTGGACATTGCTGAACGAGAAAAATGGCCAGTACTTTATCTCTATACTGACTCATGGATGGTGGCAAATGCCCTGTGGGGGTGGTTGCAGCAATGGAAGCAGAGCAACTGGCAACGCAGAAGTAAACCCATCTGGGCTGCTGCATTGTGGCAAGATATCGCTGCTCGGGTGCAGAACCTGGTGGTGAAGGTACGCCACGTAGATGCTCATGTACCCAAGAGTCGGGCCACTGAGGAACACCAGAATAACCAGCAAGTGGATAAAGCTGCTAAGATTAAAGTGGCTCAGATGGACTTGGATTGGCAACATAAGGGTGAATTATTTTTAGCCCGGTGGGCCCATGACACCTCAGGCCATCAAGGCAGAGATGCAACATATAGATGGGCTCGTGATCGAGGGGTGGACTTAACGATGGACACTATTGCCCAGGTTATTCACGAATGTGAAACATGTGCTGCAATTAAGCAAGCCAAGCAGTTAAAGCCTCTCTGGTATGGAGGACGATGGCTGAAGTACAAATATGGGGAGGCCTGGCAGATTGACTATATCACACTCCCACCAACCCGCCAGGGCAAGCGCTATGTGCTTACCATGGTGGAAGCAACCACCGGCTGGCTGGAAACATACGCTGTGTCCCATGCCACTGCCCGGAACACTATCCTGGGCCTTGAGAAACAAGTCTTGTGGCGACACGGCACCCCAGAGAGAATTGAGTCAGACAATGGGACTCATTTCCGGAACAACCTCATAGACACTTGGGCCAAAGAGCATGGCATTGAGTGGGTATACCACATCCCCTACCATGCACCAGCCTCTGGGAAAATCGAACGGTACAATGGGCTGTTAAAAACTACACTGAGAGCAATGGGTGGTGGGACTTTCAAACACTGGGATACACATTTACCAAAAGCCACCTGGTTGGTCAACAGTAGGGGATCTGCCAACAGGGCTGGCCCAGCCCAATCAGAACTTTTACGTACTGTAGAGGGGGATAAAGTTCCTGTGGTGCACATAAAGAATTTGTTGGGGAAGACAGTCTGGGTTATTCCTGCTTCAGGTAAAGGCAAACTCACTCGTGGGGTTGCTTTTGCTCAGGGACCTGGATATACTTGGTGGGTAATGCGGGAAGATGGGGAAGTCCGATGTGTACCTCAAGGGGATTTGATTTTGGGGGAAAACAGCCAATGAACTCAATTGTACGCTGTTGCCTGCTCTATAACACTTTTATAGCCCACCAGCTAGATATCTTCAGGTCACCAGCCATTGACCCTGACTTCCCTCCGATCATCACCTCAACAAAGAATGAATTTTGAGGAAACCAGACGAGCTCAGCAGTGACCAGATGAGTTTGGCGGTATCATCAGCAGGCAACAACCCAACACTACACACCGTCCCTCCTGCCCTGAAAGACTATTACAAGAGATGGAACCTGACATCATGGACTGGATGAGTTCAGCAATTTTACAGGGATTGGTCCATGGACTAGGGAACGATATCTTTCTCTGTGTGTGGGTGTGGGTGTATATATATATATGTGTATATATGGGACAGGGGTGATGGTGTGCTGAGAGATGTGGGATCTGAGCATGACGTGAATGGTATGGAATAAGGGGTGGATACTGTCCTGGGTTCAGCTATAGCAGTCATTTTTCTCCTGCTTAGTAGCTGGTGCAGTGCTGTGTTTTTTAACTTTCAGCCTGGGAACAACGCTGATAACACCGATGTTTTTAGTTGTTGCTAAGTAATGTTTATTCCAACCAAGGACTTTCTCAGTCTCATGCTTTGCCAGGGAGGAGGGGAAGCCGGGAGGAAGCAGAGACAGGACACCTGACCCAAACTAGCCAAAGGGGTATTCCATACCACAGCACGTCATGCCCAGTATATAAACCGGGGGGAGTTACCCGGAAGGCCCAGATCACTGCTCGGGTCGGGCTGGGTATCGGTCGGCGGGTGGTGAGCAATTGTATCCTCTCCCCTTGTTATTTCACTAATCGTTATTATCATTGGTGGTAGCAGTAGTGGTTTTGTGTTATACCTTAGTTGCAGGACTGCTCTTATCTCAACCCGTGGGAGTTGCATTCTTCCCATTCTCCTCCCCATCCCTCCGGGAGCGGGGGGAGGAAGAAGGGGGGGGGGGAGTGAGCGAGCGGCTGTGTGGTTCTGAGTTACCAGCTGGGCTCAAACCACGACAGAAAGCTAAGACCCAGATAGAATTGAGCCTGGCCAGGGATGTCGAAGATAAAAGAAAGGGCTTCTATAGGCATGTTGCAAACAAAAGACAGACTAGGTACAATGTGGGCCCTCTCCGGAAGCTATCGGGAGAACTGGCTACTGTGGATTTGGAGAAGGCTGAGGTTCTCAATGACTTCTTGGCCTCAGTCTTCATGGGCAAGTGCTCTAGCCACACCACTCAGGTCTTAGAAGGCAGATGCAGGGACTGTGAGAATGAAGACCTTAGGCTCAGGTCTATGTAGAAGAGGATCAGGTTCGAGACCATCTTAAGAACCTGACTGTGCACAAGTCCATGGGACCTGATGAAATCCATCCGTGAGTGCTCAGGGAGCTGGCAAATGAAGTTGCTAAGCCACTGTCCATCATATTTGAAAAATCATGGCAGTCAGGTGAAGTTCAACAGCTCAATGTCCAACTGGAGACCGGTAACAACTGGTGTCAGTCAGAGGTCAGTGTTGGGACCAATCCTATTCAACATGTTTGTCAGCAACATGGACAGTAGCATTGAGTGCGCCCTCAGCAAGGTTCACTGTCACCCCCTCTGTCATTTACAGGGTACATGTCCAAAATACTGCACCCCTCACCTTTGTGAAAAATGCACTTTAAGAACTGTTTGGACCCATATCTTTTATAAACTTTACTTTCAACATCATCACAATCTTAATGGACATTTACTAAAGTCTGTCGTTGTCCCTGGGGCCAGAAAACAGTGATTAACAATGTGTAATGTGTACATATGCTCAGATTACAGGGGTTAACACCACCACAGGCTGAACTTTCAGCTATGACAAACTCCAGCCCTTGCTCCTGCAGGCCAGATGAGGTATCCTTGCTGACATGACTCTTCATCAGGGACCATAGCGACAGGACAGGTTGCCCAAAGAAGTGGTAAATGCTCCATCCCTGGCAGCGTTCAAGGCCAGGTTGGACAGAACCTTGGGTGACATGGTCTAGTGTGAGGTGTCCCTGCCCATGGCAGGTGGTTTCGAACTAGATGATCTTAAGGTTCCTTCCAACCCAAACCATTCTATGATTTTTACTGGGAAAGAACCCAAACCAATAGCTTTTCTAGACTCTCCGTATTTGCTTACAAACCCCAACTACCTGAGCACCGTAAATTAGAGCTCCTGGTTTGTAGTTTACCTTTTCTAAGCCTCAGCTGAAACAAAAGAGAGTCATTTTGACAATTTCTTATCTTAATTGCACTTCATGTAGTCCTAATATGCAGATGTGGTCAAATGATATCACATCTATAACTGCTTCCTTGGTATCACTCACTACTCTTGATTGCAGTGCAATATGTGGTCAAAACTGCTAAGCGTGTTCCCTCTCCTCCTCTTTGTACAGATCCCAGCTTCTCCTCTGAGACAGGAGGCTCTTATCACTTGTACCTGCATCCAGCATTCTTCCCAAACTGTCACTGTCCAGCCAAATAACCTGGCAATCAGTTTTGTCAAAATGCCTTTTGTCAAAATGCTGGATGATCTTTCAGCTGGTCACAAACCCTTGGCAAAGCTGTTGTCTTGCCTGGCCAGCTGCTTTAGTGCATCCACTATACTGCCCAAGTGGGCCTATTCAAATGCCAATGAGCTTTTTTAATCTTTTCACTGGCCCTAACCAGTTATTGCCTATCATAAACAATGCCCATGGAAATGGAGAATACCACTAGTAAAAGGTTAACCCTTGGAGATCAAGTAAGAAGCAACATACACATGCATGCACACATGAAATAGCTAAGTAAACAAAGTCATAGTGTTTCATAAAAGTAATGCAGAAAATCTCCTTTGGTTTGGAGGCTTTGGTTATGCACATAAATAAAAATGACAAAAATCTGGTAGTGTTACTCTGTTAAAAGAAACACAGAAGGCTTTGCGTGCCTTGGAATAAAGGAACACATAAAACTTCTACATAAACTCTTGGGATACTATAAAAAAGCAAGTTTTCAATTTCTGACCCTGAACGCTCTCAGTAAGTATGCCCCACTTGTTCAGCTTATAAATTTTCAAGGTTATTTGGAAAGCAAAGAACAAAAGGAGTGCTTCTCATGAGAAAAAACTCCTGTGCAGCAACGAGGAAGGAATTCTTTCTTTCGGAACTCCTCCAGACATTATTATCCATACAACTTAAAAATTTTAATAGGCTAAAGTATTATACATATATTATTTTTTAAATACGTTCAAAATTCAGTTTGATTAAAGTCCAGCATGCCATAGTTTGGGATATAGCCATAACTTCACTTACAGTTTTGAAAGATGTTGCTAGATATGAGCTATGGAACCAATTAAGAGCACCAGTTCAGTCTGAGGAAAAATGAGCCTCTATATATAGCGTACTTGTATCACATAAAAGAAAAAGCAGGCTTACCCATAAACCCAAACTAGAACATCAACACAAAAATGAAACTGGATTTTCAAGGAAGCCAAATGAAATACCTGCAAACATATTGTGCAGAGGATTTTACGCTGAGCATTTCAATGATCCAACAAAGGCAAGCCGATAACTAGTTTACAAATGATACACTGCACAAAATACAACTGAATTATCTAGTACCAGTATAAAATGAAATTAAATCTCTCTTTCAACTCTCTCCCCACCTCCCCCCGCCTCGGACTCAAACCATTCGAACGATTTACCTACACAGACTCTCCGCCTATATGCAACTCCTTTGAATGAAAAAGGGACAGTAAAAAGACAGGCAACAAGACTGAATCCAAATACGGTTTTGTTGTTCCTGAAAATACAACACTGTGATGGGGCTACAGTGACCACAAGAAATAAACATAAAAACGGTGATCCAAGACTGTTCAGACTGATTTTTGCCCAAGTACCTGTTCTTAGTTCAGTTACCAGTTATATCACTTCCCTCAGAGTTATGAAACGTTATGCTGCACCTTTTACTTTCATCAGTGGTAGCACTCCAACATGCTACAAAGACAGAAGCAGCACTGATGTTCCAATCTCTACTTTTTTTTAGCATTTTTAATCATTTCCAGCTTCTTTTGAGGTACAACTTCCTTCCAGCTCACAAAGGCAGCTAATGACATCAATAGATTGCTCATGAGGGCACTTGTAATGAAATCCTTTCACAAGAATTCCAGTGGTTTTGAAATAATTCTGTATTTTTCAGGAGACAAAACAAGCTGGCTTCACCCCTCCTCCCTCAAAGCAACCAAGGAAAAAATACAAACACCCACACCTTTGCATTGTGGCTTTCTGAAACATTATAAAGCAAAATCTCTTGCTTCCCTTTGTGTTGATCAGTGAGAATGAAAGAGACTTGTACCAAGTTGGAAACAAGTCAAATGCCCTTTCTGACTTGTTAATGAAA
The DNA here is from genome assembly GCF_004027225.2 of Strigops habroptila. Lineage (NCBI taxonomy): Eukaryota > Metazoa > Chordata > Aves > Psittaciformes > Psittacidae > Strigops > Strigops habroptila. Next base: position 5,097,710 of record NC_044278.2, read on the forward strand.
TCCTTCTGATGTACAAAAGGCATTTATTCACCACCTTAATAGTCACACTGCAAGCAGATTTTATCTGGCTAGAGACTCATTTATTTGAATGAGAAACTAATCTCTTTTGTGGGATTCACATAAAGGATTTGAATTTAAAAATAAATAAAAGGAATTGTTTACCTGCACATAGCTAATAATACCTTTGGAAATGCCATCTATGGATATTGACTACTGAATCATGAAGCATTAGTCTGGCACATTTATAAGAGCACACGCTATAAAAATATAATGAGGCCGTGCTCTAGACTAGCACATAACAAAATGAAGACAAAGTTAAAATTAGATTACAACCGCACTCAGAAAAAAATAACAGAAAATTGTAGAAAATATTTTTAGACAATGGGTTTGAAAACATACGGAAAGAGCTCCTGCTTGAAGCTTTGCAAATTGTATTTGAAGGGACTGACCTGACATAAGGTTGGCAAGGGGTGCAACTGGAGCTTTAATTGAATAAGCTTGGACATCTGTCTCAACTGTCAATCCTCCTAGCAATAAGATTGATAGATGCAAGCTAATCACCAATTAGAGGGAGTTCTTTAAGATACAAGCTGTGAGTCAAGAAGCTGGATGAACTTGCACAGAAGTCGATGAAGTGAATGTGCAGAAGAGAGTGAGATTTCTGTCTGTCTGTTTCCAGACAGAGACCAAAAGATCCTAGAATGAATTCATAGAGTGAAGCATCACTGGCACAATAACTGAGGTAAGAGAAACGCTGCCTCCACAACTGCATGACCAATCCCACTCTCATATCAAGACAGTTTTAAGCAAATAACCCAGTTCAGCTTTACTTACACTATCATTAGCATCCCTTTCTTTTTGGAATACAAAATATTTCAGCATTACATAATGCGACTGCAGTAGTTGTCTTTCTTCCTCACCCAAATACAAACACATTATCTAGTCCTTCTATCTTTTCCACAGCCATCTTAACAAATTACTATTTGTGATAAAAATCGTTAGGATTCTTTTTGCTCCTAATAGGTTTAAACTCTTTCTGGACTGTCCTTGCTGGCTGCTGGTTAAAAATTAGGTTCTCTTTTCCCCTATTAATTTTCTACCATTCTTAGTTTTGGATATATAACCTTTACAATCAACTTCCTTTTTCTTTCTAGTTTAGCAACTGACTCGTCATTTTCACTGGCCCATACTTTTAAAAATGTCTCTCTGGCCCCCTTTTCCTCCTCCAGATTGTGGAATTGCATCTTTGTGAACACAGAATGTGGGTTTTATAGTTGAAAGATATTGATATTTATTTTCTGTTTAAAGACTGGACCCCCACCCCTTTGGATTCCCAGGTAATGTCACCATGGTATATCATAGGAGTCCTTTAAAGCAGTATAATTATTTCCGAGACACAGGAGCAGCCCAGTGCATTTATTCTTCTCTCTTGTCCTCTCTCCAGTATTAAAAATTTGTTCTTCTCAAGGCACATGCTAGTTTCTTTAAATACCACTTGCATAAGTACATCTGCACAACTAATTTGGATTTATGTGCTTGTAGAGCAAAACAGATAACAAATATGGTGGCTATCTGGAGTAAACATTTGTTTCAGTTCTTTTTTCTCTCTCTATTCTAGCCCTCACACTGATGGGAAAATGCTTAGAGGCATAGTTGAGGCTGTAGCAGCAGTTGACAGGTTTCAGAAATAATAACTGGAAGCACAAAACCTCCATGCCATAGACAGAACTACTTCCTAATAGCTCAGTGTTATTTTCCCCAACCAACCAGAAATGCTTTCTGGTGTGACTTAGCAGCCTCTAGTAGAAACTAACCAGTACACCACATAAAACTTTCCCTAATAAGCTTCCAGTGTCAAACATTGCTTGGGTATTTCTGTACAGTCTAGTTTAACTGCTCATTGTAGTTTATAGAAAAACATCCTGAGTTATTATGCAGGGCTTAATGGGAAAAAAATACTTTTGGCAGGGGTGTGTGGGGAAGTGAAAGAATTTAGGCTTGTATTTTCATATCTCAGTGGACAGAGAAGTTTTCACCTACCTAAAAAGCCCAGTAAGTCACCACCAAGGTACTTATGTGTGCACCAAATAAACCCTATCTCTGGCTATTTTGTTGTGGAAGTCAACTGTTCTGCTGTTTGCTGGGAATGGAAATGCCAGAGGTGCCTTAAGTCCCAAGGGTTAAATCACTTCTATAACAATAATGACCAAGCCATTAAATGTACATGAATATTTAATTTTGGCTGTACTTAGTTCCTGCCTTAATTGCCAAAACCACTTTGCTAAGAATATGCAAATAAATTATCTATCCTCATTTCTGTAACATCCTTACCTCCAGATTTAGGACAAGGAGTTAAATCCACAAGGAAGCTACTTCAGTGACTTTTTCTACCAGTTCATTTTACCATCCTGTAGGAACTAGGACTAAGCACAGTTGTGGCATTACCCATTCTGTCCCCCTACTTTCTTTTGACCCTAATTTTCACAGCTTTCTCATGACCTATTGAAAATAATCCCTCCACAATCACTTAGCTTTCTCACCAGTGCTTTTTACTTGATCCAGACAAATCTCTGCTGTCCAACTTCGGGCTTTCAAAATACACTTACATTCAAAGTGCAGGAATAACTCAGAGTTAAAATCTTAAGTGTGGAGTGTAATTTGCTTTAAACATAAAATTCCTTTAATGGCACTATTGCGAAAGTGCCCCTAAGCGTTCTCCAGAAGCTGTTAAGCCACTCAATGCATCCTGCAGTGTTAGAAACTCGATGTACTGTGGCCCAATGAGTGACTACTCCATGTGGACCTTTTATCTAGAAAAGCTGTATAGCTACAAAAAAACAGCAGTGACTGGCAGATCATATTTTAAAAATAAAAAATACAGTTAGCTTTCTTCATTTTCTGAAGAAAAATGTCAGTTTTTCTGACAGGTGGACTCTGTCAGGATATGTAGGGATGAAAGACTCACAATACTACTACTTAACTAGCTGCAAGATTAAAAACAAGTAAAAAAGCTGCACAATTAACAACTATTGGAAACAAAACTTCAAAAAGCAACCTCAAAGCTTTGAGTGTGGCTGCATGGCCACACGCAAAGAATTGTGGTCAATGGCTCAATGTCCAGTTGGAAAACAGTAATGAGTGGTGACCCTCAGGGATCAGTGCTGGGACCTGTCTTGTGCAACATCTTTGTTGGTGGCATAGACAGTGGGATTGAGTACGCCCTCTGCAAGTTTGCTGACGTTATTTGTCTGTCATTGGGAGAATTTCAACTCTGCCAAAGCCTAATTATTTAAGAGACATTAATTATTTCAGAGTTTCATATAGCATCTTCAAAAGGATGCTTAATTTTTAAAACAGAATACTGCTGCAGATGAGAACAGCAACATAGCTGAACCTTTTGCATGAAAGATTTATTGTACACAGTGTGATTGCATTACATATGAAGGATTGAATTTTAACAAGTTGAATGAGTCGCAAAAAATGGTTTTATTAAGCTGGCTTAGAACTATGACCAACTTTGGACTAGTGTCATCGAGGTGTAGTGTGTGTCTTAAAAGGAACACGAGAAGATCAGGCTCTTCCACCCTCACCACCATCACATGTACCTACTAAAGCAAATGGCATGTGGGAGGTGCTTCAAATGGAACAATGTTGAAGGGAAAAGTGCTAAAAACCCAGCCCTAGAACATTCTTGTGATTATGTGAGCGTGAATGTCGTGTCTAAGAAAATCTGCTCATACATTAATTCAATGACTGACAGTACAGGGAAGATTTTTCAGGAATACTGAACTTTTCACAGTTTCCTTTACGTTAATATGTATGTCTAACTGGTAAAAGGGTACACTAGCGCTATTCTCTTTTCAATCTAGGACACAAAGTGAAATTAATGCAACAAAGAAACAGACAATGACATGAATTATTCCCTCATTTGTTTTCTAATGTTCCTCTACAGTAAAGCAGGCACGGAAAAAGATACTCCCAGGTTGTCCAAGTAATGCATAATTCCAATGGAAATACTTCTGAGCATTGTCATAAACTGTATGCTGAATTAGCCTGCCCTATCTTCCTAAAACTGCCTGCAGCAGATTACATACATGCAATCAAGCTTTGAGAAAGTATGGCACTGACTGCCTTCTTTTCAAGGAAAATAAATAGTTGGGGTTTTTTTCAAGAAACTACCATCTCAAAATGGAAGCATGAGAAAATGGTTCTTGGCCAAGCCATTACATTTAAACATTTTATGGTTTTAAGTTGTAAAAGCATGGATAGAACATTATTTATGCCCCTATGCACATACTCAGATTTTTCAGGTCTTTAACATTCCCGGTGAAGAGGTTAAAAAAATGAAAGGTAGACTTGTCACAAGTTATTAAGCAACTTCAGAGAAAAAGCCAAAGGAACTGCTATGAATGCTGGCCTGAACACTCTTTTGTTAAAAGTTTCTGAAGTTTTGCAAAACACACACTGTGTTAAGTAAGTTCCATTGATACCAGAAATCAACACTTTCTGGAGGATGCAGTTTGTTACCTTACGATCAGTATTATTCAGAATTCTAAATATAAACGTTTAGTTCATAACTCTTGGGATCTGTGTGTTAAATATTTTACAAATGGTATTTCTGAACACACAAAAAAATAACACATTCTCTGGAAAATTATAGTAATGAGTACTTCCTGTGAAATACAACTTACCTATTGTAACTCTAATAATGCAGGGAATGAATAATCCAAATTATATAAACCAGCCAAAAAAATGAAAGAATGGGAACCTTCTCAATTTCCTCCACTAGCAGTCACACATGCATTTAAGAAAACAAAAATAAAATGGGAGGAAGGAAAGGAAGGAGAGGAAGGAGAGGAAGGAAAATAGACTGTAAAAATTAGACATATGTCCTTTCCCCCCCATGTTTGTTTTATCTAGCAGGCAGTACATGAGAATTAAACAGTTGTCAGTTACTTTGAAATGGCAATAACACACTGACGACCAAATGAAAATCAAGATCACTCTACAGCAGAGCCTATAAAGGGCTATTATAGGTGAATCCCTTTTTCATTTTAGCTAGAGCTTAAGGACTTGCAAGTTACACCAAAAAATCCACTTCTCATGTAGATACATGACTCTGTTGCTCAGTGAGAAGGCAAAAGGGTCCTAGGACCAGGATCCTGCTTGTCAATGCTGTTACTCAAAACCACCTCGATGTAAAGCAAACATAAACGTTCACTGAAGCAGGACTGGGAATCAGCATCATTGTCACTCTCAAAGGAGCCTAATTCACAGTAGGTCAGAAAAGGAAATATTCTGAATTCTCCCCTTCACCCTACAAAACTCGCTGCAAACTGGTCTGGGTTCAGCAGCAGAGAGTAGAAAAGCCCAACCCCAGCCTCACTTAGCTACCCAGCCTGCAGGTTGAGGTTACACTACTCATTTGAATGACACCCTGCTCACAAATACTCATTCATGAAAAACTTAAAGCAAAAATGTCCAATCATCCTCTGAAGTTAGAGGTAGGATTTGAAAGCAAGGAGGATGAGGGGAAAAGGAACTGCAGCCTGCTATTGAGCAGTACACATAGGAAAATACCAGTCATTTTGTAGCAGCACCTCAATGTGACTTTTTCTTCTCTTTCATCTCCTTGTACCCTCCACCTCCAGGCATCTCCCTCTTACCCTCTGCATTGTTACTCCCATCCTGGGCTTATACCATTGACTGCCCAATGGCTGACTCCAGCAGCAACGGTGTGAAACCCAAGCAAGCCACACTATAACACCTGAGTCTGGGAGCAAAGTGTGGATGCCCCCAAGCAAGCTAAACTGTGCCCTAACCCCACTCAGAAAAGGTTACTAACACTTCTCCTGACTTGCAAGAAAAGTCAGCTCCTTCTGCTTGAGTGCTTTACCAAGATATCTGAGCTAAACAGCATCCTTTGACAATGAACAGCAAGATGTCTTCAAGTTGACACTTGTGCCAGGAAAAAATAAATGCTTCTGGACCTTCTTCATTTTCCTTTTTTCCTACTGCCCTCACCTCTTTCTCATGTTTTTCTTTTCAACAGAGAGAAATTTCAGTGTTATTCACTGACTCTGAGGTTTATTTTATTGGTCAGCATGTTGCTTGCCTTGAATTTGACTCTGTATTGTCCAGCTTCCTGTTTAGTGCGTAGGGAAAGTAGAACATCTTTACATTGAAAAGTACAAATACATTTAGTCCCAGAATTCTCTAATTCTAGATATGCACTCTGGCCTTGACACCTGCCATTTTCTGATTAAGATATATCAATGCAAAATATAAGTAAAAAGGAGAGATCAATGTTCAAAATCTCATGCCAGTATGAGACCCTTCTCATCACCCGTTCCAGTGATTTCCCTTGTACTTTATTCACAGTCTCACAGAAAAAATGCATTGTGCAGCAGAAATAGTAAAGTAAAAAGTGAGGTCTGTGGCTACATAAAAAGGAAAGCTATTTCTAAAAGACTAAGATTTTTCATACTGACGGAAGAAGACAATTTCTAATAATGAGCACTGATACTGTGTATGCTGTGAATAAAGATTCTCCAGCATACCACTCAGATTCACTGAAATAAACCTACAGTTCAATGTTCACAATTTCTAAGATTTCTTATAGATGCTTATGAAGAGGAAAAAAAAAAAGTTTGGCCCAAGATATAAAGAAGAAGTTCCTTGCTATGAATGTGGTGAGGCATAGAGCAGGTTGCCCAAGGAAGTTGTGGCTGCCCCACCTCTGGCAGTGTTCAAGGCCAGGCTGGACGGGGGTTTGACCAACCTGCTCTAGTGGAAGGTGTCCCTGCCTGTGGCAGGGGGTTGGAACTGGATGAGCTTTAAGGTCCCTTCCAACCCAAACCATTCTAGGATTCTATGGTTCTATGAAGTGATTCTGGACATTTTATTCATTAAAGAAAAAAAGTATGCTAGAATTATGGGGGATAAATGTTGCTGCCACAAAAGGCATAGAGGCACAAGGGACCCTTTCTGTTCAGTAAATTTTGTTACATTTACATGTTCAACTTGAAATTTTACTTCAAGATTGTGTTTTGTGGGTTTGGGTTTTTTTCATTAAAAAAAAAAAAAAAAACCAAAACAAGAACAAAACCAAAAAACACCTTGCTTTGAAAAGCAAACACTTCTGACAACAAGCACAAGGAACACATAGATATACAAACATGAAGCAAAACAATATAGGAGATGCTTTGAGAAACAGTGGCTTCCTCCTTTTCTCATGTATATTTATAGCAAGAACATCAATCTCCCCCTCAGCAGATGATCTCCATCATTTTCTGCTGCCACACAGTAAGATTAGGGAGCCCTTCCTTCTCAGATGGCTGCCAAGCACATTCCAGCCAGTAGGAAGGATGAAGCTACTGAGTCCTTTCTTGACCACTCGGCTATCCAGAACCAGTTTCTCTAACCCCACACCTCCTTGTTCTCTCTGTTTGTAATTTGGTCTGTATATATAGGTACCAGATGTAATTATATAGAATGTAAGAAAAGCCTTGATTTTGCCTCTTTCTTGCAGGCAGCAGGAACAACAGCTTCCAGACTGAATTAACATTATTTCAGTACAACCACTAAATATAACTTCTCTCTAAAACTTACGAGTATGAAGCTCAAGGAAAAAGCCAAAAAAATATTTAATTATTTTTGACATTCTAGTCTGCTTCTCTGTATGTGAGTATACTTCCATATGCAACAGTCAATGACCAAGGTCGGGAAATTAAGAAGTTAATACTAGTCGATTGCCAGGAACTGAAGTACATGTTTCCAAAAGCAAAAAACAAACCAAACCAAGAACACTGGGATACAGTGCATTACAAAAAGCAATGCTACAAGTAATAAATCTAGATCTTATTTAAGTGTAAGTAGCTGAAGTTCTGAATACATTTGGATTGAATATCAGATAATTTCTTTTGAAATCAAAAATCTTCATCAACATGAAGCTGCTGAACATGTCTTTAATTTCTGTAGGCAATCTCAGTACTTTGTGCTCGCCATGTAATGAGAAGGACCAACTGCTAGCTACTCACTTGAAGACTAATTTTTACTAAGCACAGTATTCTTATACTAAAGGCTAACAATTTTCTACATCAACCAAGCAAAGGTTAGTTTTCATGGCCTTCTGAATCCTACACACATTTCCTTTCCACAGTAGATGGAGGAATTTCCAAAGCTGAAAGCTATTTTGAGCAGCTTCCAGAGCCTCTCTTTGTAACACCTTCTTAAACGTGATTTCCTAATCACTATGCAGAAGATTTCACTGCCTAATTAAAGGACTGGTGCAGCGATGAAGATAAAGAATACAGAGCAGGGCTGCAAGCTAATCTACAAGCAAAACACAGGAGCTACTTGTCAAGAGTAAGGGCATATTTTATCGACAGCTGTGTCCAATAAGGATGAGTTATGTAGTGAAGGTTTAATATTAACGCATTTCAGTCTTTCCCATTACTTACTCGTTACACATACCGAGGGTATTTCAAATTCTCTCACTTTTCCTTCTTATTGTAATGTAATTAACATTTTAACCCCTCTGAAAAACCCTGGGTTTCATCATTGCAGACTTTTACAGACAGTACTTGACAGAGCTGCAGGTCTCAGCAGTTAAGATTTTTGCCCATAAGATGCCAGCTGGGTGTGTAAGTCTTGGTGATGAGTGAATCTGCAGCCCAAATCCACTACTAGCACCTCTGAACTTTCTTTTCCTTTACATGCCTCTCCTCACATATGTATATGTGTCAAAGTATGTGTCTCTTTCTACCACCGTTCCCCAAAATGTTATAAATATTGAAACAATTACAGATCAATAATAGTATACACCAAAGTCACTACTTAGTGTTATGTAAGCCAACCTCCACTCAGGTCATCCATTCAGCCTGTGAGATCCCACCCATATACAGCAGAACTGCTACCTGAGAAAGACTGGTCCTGTACCATCCACCTTGCATCTGATATGGGAGCTCACAGCTGCCTAGAGAGGAGGAAAGAGGCAATAACCACAGAAAAATAATCTTATGCCTGAAATCAGCAAAGACTATCCTACCTATATGCTGAAATCAAACCATGGTAAATCAAATTCCTCCTCATAGCTACTAATTGCCTGCTCCTCATTTGAGGACAATTAATTTGAGACATCTGGAACACAATCTGCAGACATGGAGCATTCAGAACAGCAACACAAACAAGGGGAATGCTGTTTATCAGCACATAAACCTCTACACAACCAAGCCCTAGGCGTGCCAAACTGAAGACCCAACTGATGCTTTTTAACTGCGGGACTTAACATTACTGTGCCTGAGTTTACCCTAAACAACTTAAGGATAATAGTAATATTAATTGCAATCACAGAGGTGTTTTAAAGCTGAATTGTCAGTGGTTTATAGATCAATAGGGCTCAGATAAATAAATGGATGTGTACTTTACAATACACACTGTATTGTAATACACATCCTCTTGCAACAGGAACATTCAGGTTTGCTTCCACATAAGCTTCAAGGTGCTCATGCTCTCTCCTCTCCCTCTTTCTAACGCTTTGACATCTTGCAGGGGGAACAGAGCTGGCTGTCAGGACATCCTGTCTCCTGCGGCTTTAGCTAGATGGGCTCTGGGCCAGCTCAGAGAACAGCTGGTGGCCCTGAAGACAGCCACTGTGAAGGAAGTGAGAAAAGAGACCTCAGCCAGGGCTGCTACCCCTTCCCTTGGGAGCTGCTTTTACACCGAGCTTCTCATCATGGATGCCTGTTCGAGCTGTGCTGCTGCTGTGCCTCAGCCTTGCCAGTGCCTGGCCATGAGTCCTGATGAGGTGGACCCCAACCCAGCCCAGCCTTGGCTCCCCTGGTCACTACAGCCGCAGTGGATTACCAGGACCCTTGGCTGAACACAGCTCCCACCACCAGGTCTGCCTGGCTTGCCTTGCTGGCTGCTGCGGGAATTGCTCATTGAGGGCACCTCCCCGGCTGCTGTGCTGCCCATATCCCTGGGGCTGGGACCCAGTGGTTCCCCCCCAACCCTAGCACCAGGGGGCCTGACACCAGGCCTCCCCCGGACCCTAGTCCCCAGCCCAGAATGCCACGGCCACCCACAGCTTGGTTGCTGCCCCCCATCATCATACCTTCTCCACCCCATGCTGCAAGTGACCCCAGCCCAGTCCAGGTTTGGCACTGTTCTCTGGTGGCACCGAGAAGGAGGTGTTGGAGAGTTCCACACCTCAGCATCACCTCGTTGGTAGTTACAAGATTACCCCGAGAAGATTGTACTTGAAGATATGAAAGCTCACCCAAAAATAAAGGTGGGAAGTAAACCTAGGTGTCCCATAGTTTGAGCATCTAACCTGGAGCCAGAAGGTAAGAGGTAAGCAAAAAGATGGTGGTTTTACCATCCCAGCAGGAGAGAAGCCCTCCTTTCCCAGAGAAATAAAGAAAGACTTTAGGAAATCACCCCTGGATGTGTTTTCCGTCCATGAGCCAGGAGCGGCAGAAGGCACCTGGGTTCAGACCCAACACGGACAAGCATCCCCTGCATATGCAAACATCCATGGCCAACCTGTGCAGTGATGAACTGCCTCCTGACATCAGGCACCAGAAGCTATGTCTAATGATGGCAGAGTAAATTTGGCTCGTGCTGACATGCCTTGACTACTACAAGTATTCATGTATTCTAAACGGAGCTGAGGATTCCTCATTCTGTACAAAAGCCTGTAGCAGCAATACCCTGAGACGTCCGCGCACTGAAAAGGGAATTTAACTTGAGGTTGTGCACATTAAGCTGAGAGCCAGACACCTACAAATTAGCCATTACAATGCTAAATAGCAAAATACCTGTGTCCCTTTGTGGATCTAGTTGTAAGATGTAACAGCTGAAATACCTGGAAAGGCACATGTGGAAATTAATAATTCTGTGTTCAGTGCGAGGACTGGACTGTACGCTGTAAATATTACATGCAGCCACAAGCTGATGGGAACAGTGAACTTGGAAGGAAATACTGAATAGCAGCTCATTCAGTACTCAGCAGCAGTTAAAGGTTGTGAGGTAATACTAGTCTGTGAACAGGTAATTAAAGACTGTATTAGTGCACCTGCCTGAAGGGGACAAATCAGTGTGGCATAGGCAATCTTCATCACAGCGTCTCCTAGGCTGCGAGTGCTTGCCTTGCAACCTTCAAGTAGCGGCATATGTTAATTTTCATTCCTTTTAATGTCATATTATATAAACAATCCCTGTATTAAGATTGACTTCAGATATTTGTATAAAAAAAAAAGAAGTTATCCGTTTTGTTTTATTTGAAGGATACATTACATCATCTTCCCCACGCAAAGGACACACTCTAATTAAAGATTGAATTTTCTCAGGATTTTAACTAAATCTGTCACTTAGCTTATGAATTAAAAATAATTAAAGATGGAGTCTCATAAGAATTGTACTTCTGCGCCTGCTCACTTCTGTCTGATTCGTCTCACTAACAAATTGCTGGTTTTCCATTGTTTGTGCTGTGTGATTTGGACTTACTTGGAAATAATTAATGCACACGGGAAAATTATGCTGTAAGTAAAAACTTCCCCCCATTATAGTCAGAATTTTGTCTGTCTTAGAAACAACAGTTATTCCACTCCTGTCCATAGTTGCACAATGCAACTGCTTGTCTAGAGGCAATTTTGTTGGGGACTAGCTGGTCCCTACCAGAAAACACCATCCTCTTTGTTTCTCCTAATAGCTCAGAAGACACAGTATGCCTTTGGGGAAGACAGCGGCCATTTCACTGCAGCTTAGTATGGTGCACATCCTATCTCCGAGAAGGAATGGCTGATGTTGCCACTTCCTGGAGCCAGACTGCTCTGGAAGATGCCTGGCATTTCATGAAGAAGTTCTATTGCAGAGCCCAGTTATTAAACGTTTCTTTCATTTCACAAAATAAATGAAATAGGTAACTTGTGAGTTCTACTGTGTCCTGTGAATAACATAAAATAGATGAATGCAATATCTGCCCTAGATACTTTCCTACCATGTGAATAAAATTCATTGTTTCTGCATGCATTTTATAGAAATTTCAGCACATTTAACCCAGATAATCTAACATCCCAGATACCTGCTACCAGCAGGACAGCAAATGACCTTACTTCACCAGGGTGGACATTCTGATTCACATCACAGGCCTCAGCTCCTCCTGGCTGCTACTATTTCCCTTTCAAACCTCAAATATTCAGAGTATTTGATGGTTGATTCTTTCATCGACTAATAGCAAAAATGAATTAAATTGGCACAAGAGAAGAAAAAAAAATACATATGCTTCCTATAATCTCAAAGAAATTGAAAAAGATTCTGTAACAATGACCTTAAAAAGCCAGGACATATAAAAACCCTCCAATTTATTAATGATATAGCGCTTTCACACAGGAATTTCAGCTTTGCTTAGAGAAAAAAAGGGGGAGTACATTGATCACACATTAATCTTAACCTGTGCATAAAATGTCAATTCTGATGACTTATCAGTGTCTGTAAGGTTGAAATTCAGCTGTGTGTTGCTCTGCAAAAGAAGTTGCTAAAGCCGATGACACCAAGCTGTGTGGTTCGGTTGATATGCTGGAGGGAAGGGATGACATCCAGAGGGACCCTGACAAGCTTGAGAGGTGGCCGATGCCAACCTTATGAAGTTCAACCAAGCCAAGTGCAAGGTCCTACACCTGGGTCAGGGCAATCCCAGGCACACCTACAGGTTGGGTGGAGAAGAGATTCAGAGCAGCCTGTGCAGAAGGACTTGGGTGTGTTGGTCGATGAGAAACTGAACATGAGCCAGCTTCCGTGTGTGCTCACAGCCGAGAAAGCCAACTATATCCTGGGCTGCATCAAAAAAAGTGTGACCAGCAGGTCAAAGGAGGTGATCCTGCCCCTCTACTCTGCTCTCGTGAGACCTCACTTGGAGTACTGCATACAGTTCTGGTGTCCTCAACATAAAAAGGACATGGAGCTGTTGGAGCAAGCCCAGAGGAGGGCCATGAGGATGATGCTCATACTGGAGCACCTCCCGTATGAAGACAGGCTGAGAGGGTTGGGGCTCTTCAGCCTGGAGAAGAGCAGCTGTGTGGAGATCTCATAGCAGCCTTCCAGTATCTGAAGGTGGCCTACAAGGATGCTGGAGAGGGACTCTTCATTAGGAACTGTTGTGATAGGACAAGGGGTAATGGGTCCAAACTTAAACAGGGGAAGTTTAGGTTATATATAAGGAAGAAGTTCTATGGAGTCTTGGGAACATGGTTTAGTGTCTGGTGTCCCTACCCATGGCAAGGGGGTTGGAGCTAGATGAGCTTAAGGTCCTTTCCAACCCTAACTACTCTATGATTCTATAAATATATGCGGAAGTACTAACATAAATGCAGTCTCCACTTCTTCAGAGATGTTAAGCTCAGAATTGCTTATTTATAAAAATTATTTAAAGATTCCTAACCACTTGTCACTCTTTTTTTCCCCAGCTGACAGCAAAAATTAAATACGAAACATAATTCTTGCTCAATTTTAAAGACTAACCCGTATGCCTGTTGTGGTATGAAGTATGCAATTAGAAAAATATGGAATTCTGAGTGTTTGAAAAAATATACCACTATTCAAAAAAGGAAATCATTCTTCTGTCAAGTACTGCCTTAGTTTAGAAATGCAGTTGATAAAAAAAGTCTTCCTCTCTATATCTCAGTTCTTACAACATGAGCTAATGATGTTTATGGCAACTCCACCAACTTTTACTTTCCCTCTTCTAAAACAATGAAATGCAGCAGAATGAAAAAAGCACCTTGTTTTCCTAAAACTTTATGGCTATTGGTTAATATTTTTTTTCTTCGTAACTGTGTAATGATTTTCCATCATTTTTGCATATGCTTATATATATATCCTTCCTTTCTCCAAAATAATTACTTCCCATTTCCTTAAAACTGTCATCCCAAAACAAGAACAAAAGTTCCTGAGGCAAATTTATGACAGTTCAAAGCTTGCTCTTTTTCCCTGACTGTCTTAATGAAATTGGAAGCAATGTAATTACCATGGAGACCTCTAGCCTTCTGTCAAATTTGACCGAAATCAGCCAATAGCTTCAGATGTTTTCAGAGGAAGAAAGAGTCATACAAAGTCATAAACACTGAATAATTGTACAACCCTTTATTTAAAAAAATAAAAAAGATTGACAAAAAGAACCAACAAAAACCCCCAACAAACTAAAATCTATGAACGAACCAAGCACACAAACCCAGTGTTTTCCTTGACAAATAAAATGGAAACTCTCTCATCTCTGAGCTATGTTTCAGAAGTATGAATTTCAAAAATTCTCCTTACTCCAGCAGACAGATTCATTTAAATTAAGTGAATTTTAATGAGCATTATGAAAAGACTATGAACCAGATTCATTTTCGTAAACAAGTCTGAATTTCCAACTTTACCTCAAAACGTTCTATTACTTTTTACATATGTAATACTATTCTAATATATGCTCTTCAAAAACAAAAAACACCAGCCCCAAAACCACCATTCTGGTTGTTTTGTAACTAATTTTCAAACAGCATCTTTCGTAAATTCAAAGTTCCTTACTTAAAAGTTAAAATAATTTGGATGAAACTCCTCCCAAGATTAACTTTTGTTCAAATCATAGCCTCATAAATGACAAGAAACATCCCAAAATCTGCAAAGATAATTCTCGCCTTTGAAATTACTGAAAGCCTTCATTAAGCCTTAATATATGCTGTCAGTTTTAAACTAAATAATAGATGAGATTGTAACATAATCAGAAGAAAACTGCTGGTACCTGCCTCGGTTACTGTCACAATTAAATTGACATGGTAATTTTAAAAATAACGCCTTCTCCAAGTCAGTTAAAGACTGACAAGCACCCACTATATAAAAAACTTCTCTTCACCTAGAAGGAAGCACTTTAATTAAGAATTCACTGGTACCAATGAGTAAATATCCCTTCTGCTGGTCCACTGTGGGAGTAAAACTTGGGTGGCTGGGCTAAGTAAGTAAAGAAATCTGAAAAAGTCATACCAAGACCTTCCTCTTGGAAAAAGTATTCTTTTGTTACATTAATAATTTGCAAGCATTTTATCATTTGTTATTTTGTTATTTATGGCCACAGGGAAAAAAATCTATCATAACTTTTACTAAACATGCATTTGGAGATTAGACAATATACGGTGCTTACCATCTACACTTAATATTCCACGTACAATGAGGATGATGATTGTATAATGCATACAACTAAACAGCTAAAACCTAAGATCATCCTCTATATCAGCTGTATCTAAAAGGCCATATGCATTTTATAAGGAAAACATAAAATCCTGCTTATGTCTAGCCACTTTGGTGTCCCAGCACAGCTGCTAGTTTCAGGAATGCTTCTCTCCCTATACCCATGTGCAAACCAAGGAGAAAAAACCTACTGCAGCTTCTTGACTGATGGACTCTGCTCTCCATCATCATATTAACCCAGCCTCTTTAGAATCCTCTGCATTGGACAGGCTGAACATCACCACCCACAGCACAGTGTCATATCCGAATCCTGTACACCAACACCAGCTAGTGCATGAGTGGATCCTCCTCCATGGAGATTTCACCAACTCCGGAAGTGAGGTGACCAGCTGATAACTCCACATGCCTTTGCTCTTCCGTTCTTTCCCCTCCTCTGGTACCTATTTCAAATACTGCTGGCATTGCCTAGCGTAAGAAATCAATGGTGGACAGCTTGTCATGAGGGTTGGGCTGAACCTCTGTCAGCCTGAAGTCCTCCTGCACTTGTCTTAGGCAGCAGCTATGAGCTTTTATTCAAAGTAGCATTGAAAAAGACTTCCTGCGTGTGAACTCAATGGTGAAATGAAACCAAGTTTTAAATAGTGGCAGAAGAGATATGCCACCAATAAAAGTTTGATTTAGAAAGTGTTGCATTTCTCTTCTGGAAGGTCACCAGGTGATGGTTTCAAAGTCTGTTTTAAGATAGTCATGTTTTATGCCTATCAGCTGTCACTGTTACAGACACATTTCACTATTTTAGCTGTAAAAAGGATTAAAATGGGATGTAATCATTTCAAGTACTTCAGAAGTAGCTCAGAGCTCTAGTTGCTGGATCACTTGATAAGACTAGAGAAAATATTTGAACACGCAAGGAAGGCAACAGTACTACAGATATTAAGATGTCATGATTCATAGCCCTTTTTCAGGGTTAGGATTTATCCTTTGGTTTTGTGAAACAAAAGAAGAAATTTACAACTGAAAACACCTGCAAAGATTTCAGCCCCAATGGCTTGAGTCAAGCCCCTCTGGGCTATGTCTATGGAACCTACCAGACCTTGAAGTCTGGAAATACTTTCAGGTCATGCAGATGCACCAGACATCTAGACAGGAAGCTACATAAAAATACTTTAAATAAAAACAAACTCCACAGTCTACCTATGAAATGAAATTTATTACTCCATCCTCCTGAGGATTTATGGGTGATGACAAAACATAGCACAGACCCATTTCTCTTTTCAGCTTCCAAGGAAAATAAGCAGGACTGACTACCTGAACAGGAAAAAGAGAGTTGCAATTCAAGCAGAGGGAATATGGCATGGATATTCTCTTATATCCAACTGCTCCAAGAGCTTAAGAAGCTAAACTCACCATTAACAGCCAAGATACCCCCATAGTTAGAGGGCCATGTCATTCCCTTATAGTAGTGGAAAAAAATAGTCACTAGGCACCCAACTCTTCATTGACTTGACTGGATAGATGAGAGAGCAAGCACTGGTGTGCATGTCTACCCCTGTGTGCCTGTATTTGTATGTATGTATGTGCACACGCCTCGGTGTAAGTAGAGGAGCCGCACATATTTCATTTGTAATCAATTTGTTACCTAATTCTATATGCAAAGGTAAAACAGACGCTATTCTGCTTCTGTTTTGGCCTCCTTATACTGAATACTTGCTTATTGTTGTTGTTTCATGTCACATCCATCTATATAGCATGTATCGCATATATCCAGAATGAATGTTTCATGAATATTGGGGAAGCAACTGCAATGTGAGACACATTGCATATTTCAGATGACACATGACTGATGTGTTTGGAGATCTGGGTTTATTATGTACTTGCAACATTCATCTACTACCAGAAAGCTGGTCTTTCCCCTTACTGCACTGACTAAAGTCAAAGAACGGAAACAAATGTGCCTTTTGAATGCATCTGATCTTTTGCTGAAACAATGAATTAATGTACTGTCATGTTTGTTTTCTACTGTCTTTCCCTAAAGACAGAGCACAGAGATAAAAACAACATCAAAACTCTTTTGTATTTGCTTCACAATATAAAAGTTTCCTTTCCAAAAACTTTTCATGCACCACCATCATTACTAGGTTTGGATCAACAAAATTTATTTTAATACCACATTTTTTAAGTAGGACTTTTAGTATAGAAATAATTCTACTCTTTTATTGGTATCTCCAATTCTCTAAAGAATATCTCTATTCTATTACTTACTATCTCCAAATGATTAAAAAGTTCAAATTTATAAGCAGTGACCCACATGCTAGAAAGCAAACAGTTGTTAAGGCAGGAACCCTGGTGAGTATTTGTTGCCATCTCATTTCTGCTGTAATGCCCAGTTCAAGAAAGGTGGTTTCCTTTCATTTCTCTCTTTTTTCATACCAAACCAAACCAAAACTAGAAACAACATCCTCCACCCACACACTCACACGTATTATTTTTAACAAGCTTCATTTGATCCAATGAGGAAAACAAAACAGTTTGGAAGCTCAAGAAGTTCTACAGTGAAGAGCTTCCCTTCATTTTATTAAATGAGTGGTCTTTAAAAAAATATCTAACACAGCACCTTTATAATAGCAAAACAATATACCTGCTTATTTCCTACAGATATGGCATATATATAGAGGACTAATAATTCTATGTATTGCCCAAACCAAGGCAGCCCTAATAATTTTTAAGTTGTTCTGAAAAATAAAAAAGAAAATAAAAATTTCAAGAGGAAAGAAATGACAAAAGACAGAAGAAGCCTTCAAAACCCTGAGAAAAACATAGGTGTCTGCAATCTCATCAAGTTTTTACTTAATGATTTTAAAATTACGAGCCTGATTTTGTACCTTCCCTGTGTGAAAAGATGTCTGGGCTATCTTCATTGCTTCTCATGGCAACCCAGCCTGTGGATGTCAGGAACTTCACGGGTTTACATTGGAACAGGCAGCCTGGGAAGAGGCAGTCCCTCCCACACCACTGACCCACAATGATTTCAAATAGTTTATTTATGTTTTTAAAAAACAGCTTCTCTTTTATAGCTCCTGAAACCTATTCCCTACTAGAGGCAAGTCCTGCAAGTGCTGCCTCTTGGCTCCCCAGGATAGCGCAAAGGTGGGGGGGATCATTACTGTATTCTGGTGGAGCTGCACACACTGCAGCTCCTCGCCCACTAAAAGGATTGGGAGCCCGAATGCCCCATCAAGTTCAGCCCACGCGCAGAGCCTGCCACTGCTTGCACAGGAATGCACACGAAACCGCATGGGAACATGCTGTCTCTGAGTTTGTGTAAGAAGCTGATGAAAAAATACGAAATCAGACTCCATCTCAAACTAGCTGCTGCTTTCAGGTAACAACTCAAGAAGGTGATGCAGCTGTTCTACAGTCCCTTCTAGTTTTCTCACTGCAAGAGAAAGTTCTACCACCTGGAGAGATGTTTACTTGGTAGAAAAATCTCTGGACCTTGACGAGCTACTAAATGTTAAATGAAAGAATGCCAGCAACAACTCAAAAGCAAACAAACATATTGCTAAGTCAACTGGCCTAATTGTGAAACTCCATCATTACAGTTTCTCAAGCTCACTTGTTTCCCATTCAGTGTCCTAATTGTGGACACTTCAGCTTCTGTTCCTCCATTTTCAGCCCTTATTGAAAGGGTACACTTTGCAGGGTAGAATATGCTACTTTTCTCCTTTCTTCCTTTTATAGATGTTGCAGTGAGAAAAATAGAAAGCATATTGCCTACTTATAGCTCATTATATTTATTTATTGTATTTTAAGTGTAGCAACTCTGAAACAAAACTATTCTGTCACAAGGGGTAATGCTTCATGGTCAGAGAAAATAAGGGATGTCAAACAAGCTAACAACACAAGTACATCTCAATTCATGTTATGCACAGATGCTGGTGAAAAATCAAACCCACATGCAGCACTCAGAGAAAAAAAGTTTCTTAATGCTTCAAAAGCAAACCTGGTAAATGAATAGCATACATTGATAAACAAAACAAAACAAAGGAAAATTAAAATGATATAATTATCTGTTGGCAATCATTGAAAAAAGGAAAGTATGTATCTCTTGGAATTGGTAAGCACTCCCCAACAAAACACCTAATTGTAATTTTAAATGAGGCCACAGGTGTCAGTTACCAAACTGCCTTCCTCTGTGGCAGCTGCTTGTTGATCAGTTTTGGTGGACAGTTCATCACATCAAGGAGCCCATCACAATTACCGCCTTTGTTGGTGGTCTTGACATAAGCCAAGAACTGAATGGCCATCTATGCTCCCTCTGATGTGCAGCATGTTGATGAGCTTTGCTCCTGCTGCACGTACTTGTTCAGTGGTTCAACAGTTGATTTTAATTCCCACACTTTACCATCCAGCAAAACTATGTTCCCTTGAAAATATATATTCTTACTTAATCGTGTCTGCTGCAATTAATCACTGTGGCTTTAGATAGCATCCCAGTCCTTGAAACTGAAAATGGGAGTCAGCATCCACAAATCTCAATTCTTACCTCAGAATTTTTCAGAAAAGAAAATGTGGAATGGCCAGCACAGCTAAATGAGAGATGTGAAGATATTCTTCATGAAAAGGCAACAATGAATCATCCGTAAACAGAAGTGTCATGACCATACAGACTACATAGTGTTTTCCTAAATAGAGATGCTGTAACATATAAGGTAAACACTCACAGATAAGGGAGGGAGGAGAGAAAATTAAAAAAAGCTGAAGTGTAATGTAAGTGGTTAGTATTACGCTGGTGAGAAGCCTTCATTTCCCATACAGACAGCTATGGGATTTACTTTCTTGCTAACGGTACATTTTAATTTACTACGATGGTTTTGGCTGTTGCTTTGTGAGTTATTTTATGATATTTAAAGATTTTCCATGATAAGAATACTTCAACGTATTTATAACTTTCTGATTTTCTACATGCTAATTAGGTCAGTTGCCACTTGTAGTTATTGACCATCTGAGATGGTTGCAATTCAAAGCAAGTGCCCTCAATGAAATTGCATTGCAAGAAAAAAACAAAGACACTGACTAGGAAAAAAATGAGACTATTATTGCCATTTCCTAATTTCAAATGTCCAAGCAACAACCACAAAGGAGAGTAAGGAAAAAAAGAAATAATCAGCCATGTTCAAATACAAATAATTTCAGTTCAAAAAGCATCTTAGAAAAACAAAAAGTCTGTGAATCAGTAAAAGAAAGTATTAACTTTGGAAAATCACCAGAAGGATTAATTTCTGTATTCAGTGTGTAGGATCCCAATTTAGTAGTGGTAGTACTCTGGAAAATACAAAGCTAACCACTTTTAAAGAGCACAAAAGTATGTTTCAGAACACAAACAGACCTAGAGGGCATGACTGGGATTCCCTGCTTGACCGCAACTCAGCTTTCCTTTACGCTCACTGAATCCTTCCTCTTCTCTTCCTTGGTTTTGGTTGGGTTGGTTGTTTTGCCACAATCAGTTCTCTTCCCCCGTGTTTTCATCCATTCACTAGGCAACTTCTGCCTCTTTTTTGCCTTTATCTTAGGCTGCTTTTAACACACCTCTTCTGTCATAATCCCAAACTAAAAAGTGAACTCGTATTCTTGCTTATTTGATGAAATTTTGTTGTACCCTTCCTACCTGCCAGTAGCAAAGAACATTTTAATGCTGTCTAACTTTCTTGACTGGCTCTGTGGCACTTCTGTCACCAGAGAGAGATGAAATGCTTTGGCAGATACGCCTCTTCTACTTGCAAGTGGGGAACTCTCCCCACCTATTTATCTCCCTGCCAAACTGGTCATGAATTTTCCACCAGACAGTGTCCCCATCAGACCATGCAGGGCTGTCACAACTGAGGTGAGGTACTTCAGCTGTCAAAATGAAATGCAGTGCTGGGCCATTCCTAACAGTTCTCCTCTCTGGTCCTTTGATGTTATGTCTATCCAGCCTCTGAGGAATTTCACTTCCCAGTCTAAAATCCCCCAGCTCAGCTGACAGCAATAGTGAAAGTCAGCAGCTCACAAGCTCCAGGCCTCATACCGCAGCTGGCAGAGGTGAGCTTCCCAAGTCTCCTAGCAGCCTCACTTGGGAAGTCAGGAGGAGGGAATCATTTCATTTTTACTAAAGGACATTTTCTTCTCTGTCATGCCTTCCCCTTTCTTCCCAGATTCTAAACCACAGGGACTAGTGGTTTGGGGTTTTTTTGCTTTAAGATAAAACTTCAAAACAAAACCAGGCCGAGTGACCCATGGTTATGTGCTATCCATGCCAAAGAACAGAGAAGCCCAGATGGAGGAGAGGAAAACTTTCTACATTACATAACTTTCTATGACACCTATTTAGAGCTAGAAATAAAGTGGTATCTCTTTCCCCAATCCTCCACCCCCGTCTCGTTTCAATAGCCAAGTCTTAAGTGCACGAAGTTGCTGTACTTCCACACACCTTTTAGCAAATCTGGACAGCTGTCACATAATTACTACAGGTTAAAATAGGAGGGCTAGCAATAGAGATAACAAACTAAATCTTGTTTGAGAAATCTCTGTATTCCTCCTGTCATGCAGAATCAACTTTATTAGTCATTAACTTTGTAACCTAAGCTACTTAGCACACCTGCAGGCTTTCAAATGGAACCAAAGGAGTTAGTTTTGACCTTGAAATGACTGGAAAAAGGGTACTTGAGAGACATTTTCTCTGTTGTGAGATTGTGCTGCAGAGAAATCTGTGCTAGACCACAGTCAATTTAGTAAAGTGGGACCTCCTAGAAGGGCATTTGCTGTCAAAGCCCCTTGACTCTGAAATTGGATGCCACTTGGGCTTCGCAGCCTGGATTTATTGCCTCTCCTGCAACTATACTTGGTTGCCTTTTTTACTAGAAAACGGAAGGAGGCCTTTGAACATTAAAATAGGGGTTGATAGACTGAGCAGCTTAATGAAGACTATTGCTTTGTGACTCTTAGAGGCAGCTGAATCCATTTTAATGCATTTCTGTAATAAATACCAAAATAAAGCACAGTAACATTTAATGTTATTCTTTCAGACTCCAGAAGCAGAAAATATTTATGCACAATTCAAGTAACACTTTTTAAGGTGAAGAAAGCATTTCTTTGATTAGGAATATGGTATGATACAGGAACAAGTCCAAAGCTACATGTTGTAAAGGAACTGAAATAAATCCTGTTGCTAGTCTGGATTTTAGGTCTAAAATGAGATTGAGTCATAAGCAAAATGGCAGCAAAAATTCCTATTTATGAGGTCGTCTATGAAGTGATGTGTCATCTAGCAAACTACTTTCTAGATGCTGAGACACACATTAGTATCGGTCTCCCAGGACCCTAAAAAGTAAATGCCAGAACAAAATTACTTAAAGAGCCAACTGCATGTCACTTATTACTTGCAAGTAAATTCTGCATCTCCTCAGCACTAAGACACAGGCAGGAGCTAAAGGTGTAAGCAGAAAGCAGTAACTCAGGAACACAGAAATGCCAAGCTACTGGGAGCTAAGTAAAATCGTTCCCATAAAAAGTTAGTGTTATTTCTCCCTGCTTCCTGAAGCAACCAGTCCTTAATCTGTCAACCAACCTGACAATATCTCTCATCTGGGGATGAGACAGCATATGATTCCTACAGGTTAGTTTCAAAGTAACTACCTGAAAACACAAAATATAATTTGGGTTAAGAAGGCTCCTGAAATATTTGTCATTTTAAGCTTTAATACTTCTTTCACAATTGTCTGTCTTTGTTTATCCACACTCATGTGTCTCAAGCAATGTTTTTAGGGACATGGTTTAGCAGTGGACTTGACAGTGTTAGATTTACAATTTAACTTGATGATGTTACAGGTGTTTTTCAACCTAAATGATGCTATGATTCTATTCTAAGTGATTTAAGGTGCAGGTTTCGATTTGACAGTTGAAAAACTTTCTACTTATCATCTTACAGTTGCTCTCTAGAAAGCAAAACAATGATACCTTCTCAAAAGCCATGATAAGTGGACATAATGATGTAACTGCATCCTATTTCACAATGGTATCCAAACTATATTTTGTCACCTTATGAAAGATTAAATTGAAAAATAATTTAAATAATAAGCAAAACAACAAAATGATATCCCTAAGAAACTTTTGCATCCTTAAATCTGTTTCTTGCTTGAGTGATACTTTTATACCTTTCAGATTCTCTTCTAAAATTTAAGATAGCATTAAAATATTTCATACAACTCTCCGTATAGCTGCAAATATCAGTTACTTCAATCTGTTAGCTAGCAACTGTTACAATTTCATACCTGCTTTAAGAAATGGGACTTAATGATCTTAAAGGTCTTTTCCAACCTAGTTGATTCTATGATTCCATGAAAAGAAGCTAATCAGTTATATTTAAAATTATTTGTATTCCCCAAATTGATCTAATAAAATGCACACAGAAATTTCTATGTCTTAAATTACTAGAAGCATTTCAAAGATCTTTCAACACTTCAATATCCAATGCAAGTTTACTGTCAAAAAGGTTTACCATGAAATCTAATAAGCCCTTATGGATTATTCTGAAAAAGATCAAGGAACTGGAAAATTATGGTCATTTCCTTACAAATGGGCAAATCAGAAGGTTTTTCTTTCTTTTGTAGTGTTTTCATTATGCAAGTAAGTACGAGAAGAGACATTATAGTCTTCTCTGCATTCTTTTTGTTTCACTTTAGCTAGATCACAGGTACAGTGTGGTAAAAATAAAAAAGCACATTATCTTTTTAATCCACTGTCACTGAAACTTTACCTAAATCAGCAATTATGATGCTTACATTGGTTACAGCTGTATTTTCTGTCGAAATACAGTTAGTGCTTGGCTGAAATTAAACCATTTCCTATTTTACTTATAAATTACAATTAAAAAAAAACCCCATACGAATTATTCAGTCATTAATAATATATCTCACTGCACCATTCTACAGTGTTTCCTCAGCAGCTTGGATCCGGCCTCATAGAAAGCCAGACGGATAAGATTCATAAGGAAGAGTCAAGTCTGGAAACAAAAGAAACTCTGAAGTTGGTTTCAAACTATAGCTCTAAGAAGGTCTCTGCCTAATACTGTTTCATCTGCAACTGATCCAAGAACTTCAATTAAAATTTTTGACCAGATTAAACCAAGTTTCAAATGTTCCAGTTTTTTGATTCTCACCCTAACCTGCATTTCCAAAGTAAGGGCTTAGCCCTTCATAATATGTTCCAGTTGATATGAAATTAAATGTGAAAAATGAAAGCAAAGGCAGTGAGGGTCTAGATTCACAAAACTAGAAAAAGATGATTTACAGTATCTCCAAGGCTTGGAGACATTAAACTGGAGAAATTAAAATCAGAGACAGTTCTTGAACTTGCAGTTAAAATATCATCTGCGAATACCACCTCCTGCTATTTTTTTCTTCTCTCCCCACCCCAGAAAAAATACTTTTACTTATCATATATCATACATCTCTCTTTCCTTCTCAGAATGAGAAATCTCTGGGTTTACTACTTGCTCTGCACCACATCCCTCATTCCAAAAGTGGACGCCGTGAGAATGACTCAGTGAGAATGTTGCATGGTTGCCTTTAAATAAAGGTCACCATTTGTGAAATAATATCTGTATTATGAGATAGGTTTAGTGACAAACTATCTCTAGTTTCCCCCAAAATAAGAAGAAATAAAAGACAAACACAGCTTCCAGACTTTCAACCTACGTTTAGGTGGTTTTATCAATAGTTTTTCAGCAATCTTTGGGTTTTTCATATCAAAGTTGTATCCTTGTAAAATAAACATCCCTGAAGGTACATCGATACTGAACATAAAAAATATCTAGAAGTGACACTGAGCACTGAATCATTCCTGATCATCCACACAGCTTATTTTGATCCCAGGATCTTTTGAAGAGAACAAATAAACTCTTCCCAAAGTAAAACCTCTGTCCATTTTTGGAGATCAGTTACTCCCAGGTCTGCTCTCAAGACACAGTACAGATGACATTACTCAAAACTGCCTTCCATCACCCAAGAGAGGCTCCCAACATCATCTTGGCATATTTTGCTTCCTCAGACATACCTCTGCTAAAACACAGAACAACAGATACTTTCACATTCAAATTACAAAATAACAAGTTGGTCCATGCAAAAGAGCCCCAATATTTTAGGCAGTTTGACCTTCTCCAAGAAAACAGTTATTTAAATGGGCGCAGACACCATAAAGGGCAGAGGAAACCCACAGCAAAGTGACTTGTAACGTGGGCATGGCCAGTGTGCCCTAGAGAGAACTGAATTGAAACTATTATAAACAGTGACCCATTTGTTGTCAAGAACACTGCATTAGTACCAAGCTGGGCCTGGCTATTTTTACAGATAAATTGCATGAAAAAGGCACTGACTTTTGCATTGAGTAGTCACTCTTCCAGCATGGGCTACAGCAATACAGAAGAGTTCTCCTGCTCCTAGTTTCAGATGGTCATCTTCCATTGAGACATAAGTAAGATTTCTGGAAGCGCGTACTGATATTTAATTATTCTACATTTAAAAATTAAATATATTCCCAGCTAGAAATCTACAAACTGCTCTAATGTTTAGTTAAGTAAAAGTGTAACAGTTTTATGATTTTTTTTTTTTTTTTTGCTAGTTTGATTATATGCATTTTGGAACATATTTGGAAAAAAATGTTTTTGAGGATCTATTCTTTATATTGTCAGTTTTATATGATACCAGCCATTTGTGACTGATTATTAGTCCTCACGTTGAGTAACTAAATCTAATATTGGAAATCCATTGATAGCAAGTGCCCATAAATTCATCAATGACATGTTATCACAGTGTATCTTTCAGCACAGACATAAGGGAAGGATAAACTTCAACAGATTTCATTTTAAACAGTTCTTCTTAAGACTGCAGTAATAGTTTAATGACAGAGAGATTTTTAGAAGGAAAAGGGTGTGGAAAATGAAATAAAGCTGTCCTTAAAGACTGAAAGCTCACAGAATTTTGAAGAAGAGTTCAGCAGTTGTCAATGCCAATAGAATTTAATGGAGTAGATACAAAGCAAAAGACAAAATCAATACCTAGGTGTTTGTGCTTCATTTCTTTGTAGTTGTCAAACCTTTGAAGTTATTAAATAATGACTTATAGACTAAGAATAGATGTCTACTTTGACATTTCCTTAATGCCATGTCAAGAATCCAGCTACCCACATACAGAAAAAAAAAAAGTTCATATGATATGGAGAAGAAACTCAACCTCAGAACTGTATGATGTGAAATTTAACCTGCTTAAGTCTTCATTGTGTCTTTATACAATGCAAAGAAAATAATAGTAAAAAAAATCCATCTTAATTTCTAAACCTCTGGTGAGAAAACAAAGGTTTCATCCCATATAAATATCTTTGAGACAGATACTTAGTATGCATGTACAGAATAAAAGAGAAGCCCACTTTGTAGGTTTGTATGGTATATGATGGATCATTGCTTTGGGATTCCCTGTTGAAGTGCTTCTGTGAAGCATGTCTCACCCCTGTGAGCATAAACTACCTCTTTAGTCAATTAATAACACAGTCACCTTTTATAAATCTCATACAAATCCACAGTCCCTCCATGAGAACCCAGAGCATTCAAAGTTATGGGATAGAGACACTGTCCTCTCCCCACTATGTGCTTGCATCCCTCCCACTGATACTCGTTCAAATTAGTTAGTTAAAGCTGTTTCCCCATCTCCTGTGGAACTGGGATGGGACACAGGTGAAAGGCTAACAAGTTTTGTTTCGTGAGGAAGCTACTGTCTCCTGAGCCCACAACTCTGTGCTGTGGAGCTGGAACAAGCCAACCTAATGGCATAACGACTGTTGGGAGACCTGTGTAAAATGCGAATTCAGGAGTGAATAAACCAATATGTAAATTAATCCCACTTTGCCAACTCCCATGTGAGCAGCTCTATGGCTCTGATTCATGATCTCAGCCTGATTAATTTGCAGTGGCTGAAGAGGTTACCGCCAGCCCTCTCCTCCTCCCCCACTATTTGGCAGTTAAAATAAACAGTTTTCAGGACCTTGTTTCTTCAATTGCTGCACCTAAATCCTGCAGGGATTGTGAATCAGATCTCCCAGGTACCACAGCTCGTCATCTCACATATCGAAATACACTGAAATGTCCCTTGGTTTATGTTAATACTACTGCGCCTCTGTAGTAGAAATGCCAGTTTCATCGTCGCTGCTTCTGGGGCAGAAGCACAGGGACAGGGAGGACGGACAGCAGCCTGATCCGCTCCAGCAGGAGTCAGCAGAGCTCATGACTCAAGAGCTCTTACTCTGACCCTGAAGCATCTCGTCTAGTTCGGGTTAATCTACTTTGTAAAGGTAGCACAGGTGTCACACTTTTAATTCACATCCTAACTTATTCTGTATTCATCCCATTACGCAGAGATGAGAAAGTAACATTAATCATTTCAAAATTACATCAGAGTAAAAACTTCGTATTTAAATCTTGTAAACACTACTTCTTCTATTATCAATTTAAATAATATATCCTTTTATATAGGCATTGTGCAAGACTATCAGAGTAAAGGAATTGAAGACATCAGGAATATTCAACTCTGAACTCTGAAGAATGGAACATTCTTCAGAATTTCCATCCTGAAGAATGGAAAAAGGTTAAAACCAGACCCCTCACTCACTTAAAAAGAGAAGGAGGTAAAGCAAAGCAGCAAAATCTTCTTTCCAGCTTTCCATGTGCATTTAATACTGCTAGTAGAACCTTGTAACTCTGACAGCCATTTTATTCCTTCACATACTTCTAGAATACTGAGGACAGATTAAGGCAGGTCTATTTCTTTTCAAGGTCACTCCTCTA
Source organism: Strigops habroptila (assembly GCF_004027225.2). Classification (NCBI taxonomy): domain Eukaryota; kingdom Metazoa; phylum Chordata; class Aves; order Psittaciformes; family Psittacidae; genus Strigops; species Strigops habroptila. Next base: position 5,125,809 of record NC_044278.2, read on the forward strand.
TTGCTCTGAAGCTAAACCAAAAAGTTCAGACTTCCAGAGTATTCTCCTCTACTGATTTTTGGATATTTAAGGAATTTCATTTATTCTAATTTAGACAAAATCGGAAGAATTTTGGAAGATGAAGATCTTGCTGGAAAACCAATCGCTTGATCCTGGAACTGATATGTGTAGCCTGTGGCTTGTGCTCTCAGTATCGGATCCCCATGACCAGCTAGGCAAGGATGGGACTTCTTTAAAGGCACACTGCAAAGGCTTTGTCAGAAAGGGTCACAAAAATTTTGCCATAACCATGCCTACGCTTTCTGCAGCCTGCTTGAGCTGGGATTTCCTAAAACGCTATTACAGAGTTCTGACAGAGGTACTGAAAACAGAAGTAGCTTAATTGAAATGCAATGTGGGGCTGATTTCGTATTTTGGATGCCTGAATTTCATTAGGACTATTCATTTTTCCATGACAACACATAATTAAAACAAACACTTCTTGACATTGCTGCCTTGAAGGTGTTGACTGAAGTCTCATTTTCCTTTTAGAAAACTTTGTAGAAATACAAACTGATGGGAAGGAGACTCCAGAGAATAGTTTGTCCTCCAGTAACATGTATGGATGAGATGACTTGCTGAGAAATATCTTGTTAACAACTTTCAGGTTTTAAACAGAAGTAGGAGGGGGTTTAGTTTGCATGCTGCTTGCTTTAAGAAGGTACCTGTATAATCAAAACAAGATCTCCCAAAGAGAGATTCTTCAGCAGCAAAGCAGGCAGGCATTACTCCAGACATTTGATATAGCGGGTATGACAAGAGGAAGAACAAAGGAACAATTCAATATCGCTTATTCTTGCTGTAGAAAGCGCTACCAGGAGTAGCAGGCAGATTAGAAACCACTGCTGCTGAAGCATCTAGTCAAGCAAAGGACAGAGGTAGCTGGTGCAGAAGATGACAGTCGCAAGGCATATCCTCATCCCATGCCACCCACCATTCCATGAAGCTCGGAAATATTCTATTTTCTCAGCTGGTGAGGACAGGTCTCTATTCTCTCTCACAGTAAACAAATCTAACTTCTGCTGCTATGAAAGCTTGGAGTGCTGAAGCACTTGTGCAATTTTGCAGCTTCCAGAAAACACCTCAATACAAATGCTAACATACATATGATGATCTCCTGCTTCAGAGACCAGAACAGCCAGTTCAGGGTCACGAGTGGGTAATTACATTTCTATGCTTTCTTATTTCATGCTTTTATCATTAGGACCTTGTTTGCCAGTGTCAGGTTTTGGTGGCAGTCAACAAAGAATTACCAAGAATATGTGATGACTCACTAATCTGGCTCCTTCATTGCCAATTAAGAGTCCTGCATAAAGTTAGCTCTCAAGGGAGTACGTGCTCAGGGAGTAAAGGAATATAATTACATCAAAACTGTTACACATGAGACTTCAGAAGTTCACAGTTTGGAAGTGTATGGAAAGAAGTGCTGGCACAGCGGCTACTTGCAGAAAGGAAGCAACTTTATGAATCCCTTGTTAGGCTGTCAAGCGCTAAGCATACAAAAGCAAGGGAAGGATTTCAAGTCCTGAACTGATTTCTAAAATGCTTGTTCATTAAAGTAATTAACTCAAATAAAATAAAATTGAAACATTGTAAGCTACCTAATATCTTGCATTCATCATTGGCTAGTAGCCAGTTAATTACAGTGAATTAATTATGTATTAAATTATTTTTGCTGAATCTATCAACACTTGCATTTAGTGCAAATATTTTTCTTTGTCCTCCAGCTTCCTGAGCTATGATTCTCCGCAGGCCCCAGTGCATCCCTAATTCTCCTCCCGTCTTGCAGTTTCTCAGTTGCTCTTGTGGCAGGCATGATGCTGAGCAACCACCTCACTGTGTACGCCTGCTCACTAGGCTGCTGGTCCTGTCCTGGTTCCCCTTTCTTCTCCCTCCATAGCCTCCCCCTTGGTTGGGGTGAAGTTGAGTGCTACCTTTAGACAAATCACTCCCAAACGCACCTCACAAACTCTACACAATCTGATGCCTCCAGCTGTCAAGCAGAAAATGTGCATTTGATGATGGCTTAAATTCTAACATTATTCTGTCTCTGAAGTAAAATAGGGAACACTAACACTCTTTATTTTATTTTAAAGTTGTGTCTGTGTTCAAAAGTCTCATTAAACAGTGCTGCACTTCTCCTTTGAGAAGAATGACTGTGTAATGCTTTTTCCTAAGGGTGTAACAAAAATATACATGAATCACCTTTATATGCGAGATTATCTGCAGGAAGTTACAGTACACTGTAAGTTCAGAAAATAATTCATATTTCATTTTGGCAGGTCTGTATTCCACCTGACAAGAAGAGTAACATAAAAATGCATTGCCTGTCTGCATTATTGGGGGGGGCGTGTCACCTCCATATAGCATTATAGTCCCATGCTCTGGAGCATAGGTCTGCTTACATTTTGGTGATGTATGAAATGAAGACATCTCTAAATACTAAGAGAGTGCTCAATATGATGACAAGTTCGAAGACGGAAACAGAAGCCCATTGATAAGGTAAGGTGAGTAGCTGGCAACTCAAAGGAGACAGAACTTTACTCAGTGCAAGTACACAGCTGCTGCATCATCAAAATACAGCCACTTGGAAATGAGAGGGATACATCCTGAAAAAAAACAGTTCAATTTGCCTTAATCTTCTTATAATATGTCCCATCCCTGTCAGTGTTCAAGGTCAGGTTGAATGGGGCCTTGAGTAATCTGGTCTAGTGGAAGATGTCCCTGTCCATGGCGGGAGGGTTGGAACTAGATGATCTTTAAAGGTCCCTTCCAACCCAAACCAGTCTGTGATTCTATGATACTAGTGATATAAATATTCTTACTACCATTGAGTGAATCCCATGCCTAAGCATATTTGTGAATATTTAAAAAGACAAATTCATTTGCATTGTTTTAAACAAACTGCAATCAACTCATCCGCACTTCTCCCTGTTAACTAGTCTCCTATCCCCTCTAATATGGTTCTAAAAGCTCATTTTACATTCCTGCTACTTGTTAATTATCTGCTCAACTCTATCTTTATGGCCAGCAGGTGATAAAGTGCAATCACATCCATCCAGAAGCATTAAATGCCTTCCTTTCTTTCTCTGTAGACTAGATAAAACAACTTTCCTACAGTGGTTGTTTATTTTAATTTTAGGGTAATTTTAATCTCTTGTACTTCAGCTTCTTTATCACCCTAATGCCCCAGGCCTGTTTTTGCAAGAAAACCTCCACCTCCAGCCACAGACAACTTCTCTGAGAAGTTTCCTGAAGGTACAATTTCTGCACCAAAGTAATGTAGCATGTTTATTTCCAATTCATTGAACTAATTTTAAAAAGAGAAGAAAATGGGTCAGCAAAAACAGTATATCAAACTGTGATTATTCTTGAATCATAAAACTTAAATAAAATTTCCCAAATTCTCTAAAATAACATTCTACACTACCTTGTCTGCAACAGAGAGCACAGAGAAATATTTCCAAAACCTACCACGTTTCCTCTTTTGAAATAAATACTTATTTTTATAATCAGGCTTCTCTGAAAGCCTGTATACGCTTGAAATGATGCATTGCTCTGTCTCTGTCAGCTCTCAAGTCAAAGTATGTTAAACAATTTCCTTTCTATATCTGATGACAGTTTTTTTTTTTTTTTCCATAGTGAGAACAACAACAAGATATATTAATGGCTAAAAATTTCTTTCACCTCTGTTTTTAGAATGCGGTCCGAGTCAGAAGAAGTGGAAGTCATGCAGATTATGCTGGAGAAGATGCAGACTGAAAATCAAGAGATGGCTTCAATATTCAGTTGTGTACATTCCAGTCAAAATATTTTCAAATGAAAAATTTTAATTCAAAAGCCAGGTTTATCACAGAAACTCTCATCAGTTCGTTACAAAACCAACTTCTCTACCCCTGTCTCTTCAGCAGTCTGATACAATTTACAATTTTGATGACAAAGCCAGTACATATTAGAAAGGCATCGCTGCAACTTTTTTCTTTTATTAATAACAAATATTGGTGGAAAATGCAGGCAGTATGAATGAAACTAAACCCACATGTATTAAAACTTCTGGAAAACAAGCACACCTGACCACAAGAAGAAAGTATTGGTTGTAGCGAATACAGAGCTGAAAAAAATACTTAATTTTACTTATTATATCCGTTTCTGCACTTCATGAAGGAAAACTTGCATCGTACCATCAGACTGCCATGGAAAACATGTAAAATCTCTAGTATCTTCATATTTTTAGATAAAGTAATCTGGAAATAATTTATTTCCATAAAGGGGAAATGTGTGTTGAAACTGTGTAAATTTTAATGTGTGGGTATTTTTATGTGGCAGGTTTCAATGAAACCATTTAATATACATAGTCACCAGAAAAACATAACTTGAATATCATAATAGCCATAATTTGCAACTGTATTACTTACAGGTGCACTAAATAAGAGGTGACAAAAACAGAGTCTAAATTTGCCACTTTCTTCTCAATTCAATCTCACATTAAAATAAATACAATTAAAAGACAGAAACTTTTTCTGGGTTTTCAAGTGTAACAGGAAAGGTAGAGAATCGCCTTTCAAGCATTACTGTATTTCCCCAGCAGTCCAGAGATGTGTATACTACCTGAGTATGCAAAGGACTGCGCAGACAATCCAAACCCACCACACCCTTCCGATAGAGTGATTCTCCAAGATGAGATTCACAGCAGATTATAAACACCCAGCCTACTGTAAAACAGATACAGACAGACAGGATGGGAGAGAAATAGAAAGACAGAAAAAATGTGAAGGAAAGAATGAGAACAAGAAGGGGGAGAGGGGGTACGGAAGGAAAAGGAGGGAAGGAAAAAGGAGGAAAGAGAGAGAAAGTGGGAATGGATGGAAAAGTGGGAAAAAAGAAGGAAGGAAAAGACGGAAGGAAAAGACGGAAGGAAAAGACGGAAGGAAAAGACGGAAGGAAAAGACGGAAGGAAAAGACGGAAGGAAAAGACGGAAGGAAAAGACGGAAGGAAAAGACGGAAGGAAAAGACGGAAGGAAAAAAAAAACAACAGAGAAAAAGACTACAAAGAGAAGTGAAAAACGGTTTATGCATCCACAAGAATCCCATGACTACATTAGAACTAGAGGAAGCTTGCCAAGACTGGCACAAAATTAGTAGCATTATCTTTTACTCTATAGTGGTAGCCACCACAAGTAAAAGGTGACGAGAACTGGAAGACTTCCCAGAATTTAATTTTCTCAGGAAAGCACTCAGCAGATAATTCTATTAATTCTAAAACGCTGGATAAGAAAAATAAATCCCAAGTTTAAATTGCACGTCTGCATAGACTGTGCAAGGTGATTCTTTTTTTTCTTTAAGTAGGGTAACACAGAAAAAGAAAAATGGCTTAAGCGTCTGAGAACAGTCATTAAGGGTCTCAAGAGACAGAGGGAAATCTAGCAAATTTGAGTCCAGCATTCTCTTTTGAACCTTATATTGGTTTTCCTATATTTAGAGGTAATTTGTATAAACATGCACATTGAGGGAACATCTGGCTGAAGGATGCAGATTCTTCTTAGAAATGTGGCAAACAGCTTACTAATAAACGCAATGCAATAAAAAACTCCTTAATATATGATGCTAAAAGAAAATCAATTACATTTGCAAGTCGTAACAAATCTCACAGTTTAATTGAGAGATGTAATACTCTAGAAGGACTCTGCTGAATTTCTGGATTTATTTTACCACTTGGTTCTAATTTTAACAGGTGGAAAGCATTCAAATGGAATTTAGCGTTAACTAATTATAATTCATCTATCTATTTATCTTTATGTACTTGTGCCTGTAAGGTACTCAGGAACTCTTTAGTAACACTGAATGTGAATACAAAGTAGAAATAGTGGATAAAGCAAGTCACACTTCCATTGGTAGCAATAAGGTCTGCAGTACAGTAGGGCACTGGACCTTACCCATGAGGTGACCACAGGCTGTATGTATGCAATGCCGTATTTCTATGGAAACAATTATAGGTAATATTTTGTGATAAAACATAAATCAGAGTATGTAGTTCCTTAGTAGTTTCCGAGTTCAAGACTGTTTCCCAAAGAACAGCCAAATGTCTGTGTTTGTGTCGACGGATAGGTGGGAAAAGGAATTAATTTTTCGACATTAAGACCTAGAAACATTGCTACCAACCAGTGTAAGATACTCAAACAACCAAAAAATGAGAATTCTATAATACAGTTTTAAACAAACAAATAAAAAGCCACTATAAAAACCCCAAAAGCCAGAACCTTCATCTCAACATTTTAGAAAGAAAGCATAAATAAAAACATAATGTGCACACTTACAGTACAAGCTAGTGATTTCTTTTTTCCAAAAGAGATCTACTGTCTTTAAACTAAAAATCTGTCTCCTCTTATCTCCCACAAAAACTGACTCATTTTCAGTTGAATGTTCTTTCATTCACTCCCAAGGGGTTTTTTTACATTCATTCATTGTACAATTGTAATATATAAAAACAGTCCTCTAAATAACCACTTAAATTATAAAAGAGATACAAAGCCTGATGAAGATATGAAGTTTTTTTGCCCTACTGTGACAACTATATGAGAATTTAGTATAGAGATGTTACCTTTAAAAAATCCACAAAGAAATTGCAAAGCAATAAACTACTACTAAGTATTTTTAGACAGTGGTTTTGAATTTTGCAAGTCCTCCTATGTAAGCATATCAAAATATTTTATGAATAATAATGAACTGACTCTAAAACCATCCTGTGAGCTAATTCTATGTAATGACATACATAAACAAGTACTTCTGCTTTAATTTAGAGTTTAAGGACTAGAGCGCCCACCGATATGCTGGAAGTACAAAATGATGTCACTGAGGGAGAGTAGTAAGTAGGGAGAGTAGACAGTGAATCAAAGTTACATTTTCATGTGACAAAACAACACAAAAGAAAAAGAGTAAAAAAATCATAGGGAGATTTATTAAATGCTCAACATCACATACATAGGCATACCTGTACCACAAAAGATATCTATGAAGGAAAATTTGCTTTATTTCTATAATCACACAAGAGTGTATCAAATTGAAGGCAAATAAAGTGCTCCTACTGGAGAGGAATACTTTGTATTCCTAAATTCAAAACTTTGTCTAACTTTGAACCATTAGATTAAAAAGCAAGGGGATATTTAAATATTTGCAGTTACTACAATGTATTAAAATATAATCAAAACAGAAAATACTAAATAAATGGCTTTTAGAAGTGAATGGTAACATGATGATCATTACATATTTAGGTTAAATAAACACAGAGAGGTGTATATTAGTCATCCAGTAAGAAAAGCCAAAGAAATCTGGAGGAAAAGGGGAATTAACCTTTTCAACAACAATACAGGACAAAATCTGAAGTCATGTTCCTACATACTGTAAGTACAATCCAGAGTAGTGCTATGTACTGAAAATAGGTTTGAATTTTTAATAGCAACATACTGATAAATAGACAAGCCAGTAAAACAGTTCACGGTTTCTCACTTTTAAAGACTAATCTGTGCCAAAAAGCAGTAAAAGATGGCAAAATACTATCTTATTTTCTAAATAATGCATAAATCATTTTACACAGTGTTATATACAGCACAGAGACTGTAATAAAGGTTTCCTTGACTAAGTTTTGTATTGAATAAATGGTTTTATCAAGTTCTGGTCAATTATACAGGAGAATTAATGAGGAAAAAGTATCTTCAGTAATTAATAGATGGAAGTTTTGAATGTACTTACATGTTTTTACAGTAATATGCTTTCTAAATAGAAAGTATCTATATAATCCAGAGTAAGGGGACAGGCTATTTTTTCAAAACAAGTATACAATTATGAATGCATAACTTGATTTTGTTTTGTCATCATAGTAAAAAAAAAAAAGCCTTCTTTAAATCCTGATTAAAAATTTGATTTTAGGCCTCATAAATAGAAATATTGATTTGCAAAGTCGCTAGGGACGCAGATGTTTTTTCGAACAGAAAATTAACGATATGTTTGAGTCTAAAATAGCAATGAATGTACATTATTAATTACATACGCTTTGCCCATTTATATAATTAATAATATTACACAATACATATCCCCACTTCCCCAAAATGCATTAAGGGGAATATTGTACATTTCTAGTTCCCATGGTTACAGAAAAGATAATATTTGATAGCACAAATGTTTCTTTATAGTTTTATGGTCTTGAAAGGGTAAGGCTGATATGATTTACTCTTTAAACATGTACTTTTTCTGGACCTTTTGCCTCACTTTTATGCTTTACTGTTGCAAAATTTGTGCCCATGAGGGGCGTTTGTGTAAATAAAATCATTAACACATGAACAGAGTACTCAATTCTTTAAAAATAATCAGGTGTTTCAACACTGAAACTCAGAAGAGTTGATAGCGAAATTATTCGTCCACCTCAGCATGTACTAAAACAAAAGCCAACACAAGGAAGAGGTAAAAAACACTTTCTCCCTTCATAACCCAAAATGGACACATAACAAATAAATGAAAACCGGTAATTTCTACAACGTCTTCCTAGAAAATAAAGAAATCAGAATATTGTAACTTGCAAAGGTAAAATTAGCACAGAAATACAGCCTTTAATTTAAGGAATTCAAAAGGTCTCATTGAAATTAATTCAACGCTTCTTAATAATCTTGCTGTTCACTATGCAAGAAAGGAAAAGTTTGTAAAAGCTTGTGTAAACCACTTGATTTTACACCAAAACCAGACAAAGAAAGAAGTGGCATTTACTGAAAAATCAAATGATGAAAACTCCTAGAGCGCTTCTACAAATACGACCATTAAGGAGGACCTGGGACTCTGGAAACTTAGAGATCTCTGATATCAATTACTGTCAAGTATATTTTCTGAGGGCAGAAAAGAAACAGTATAGCAATGAGAATGCCAATGTTTCTGTTTTGCTGTATCCACTGCCAATATTGACTTCCCAAAATACTCTTTAGAGTAGCAAGTTGTTGGACAGCGTAGAGCTCAGAAAAAATACATGTCACTACTCCTTGCATATCCATATCCATTCCTTTAAAAACTACAAAGGCTAGAGCAAGGCTTATTGCACATATGAAATAAACACCTGAAACATGCTTTAAGAAATGTATTTCTACCTTAATAAAAAACAAGAACTTTGATGTTCAAATAATATGCTTTCTGTGTGTAAGCACTCGGGGTTTATCCTTACTGAGGAGGAAATCACTTAAGAGTGAAATGATAAATCACTCTTAAGCAATATAAGTTGATTTCAAACCTGACTTCTGCTGGGCAAAGAAAAAAAAAGCAATTTAATTCCTTCTAATCGCTTTCCTTACTTAATACTGTTTCCTGACCCTTTACCATCAAAAATTGGAAAAAACAAGTCATCTTGCTGCCAGTGAGTAAAAAACACTGTGCACAGCAGAATACCAAGTCAGCCAGCAAAGCTGGTTCCATTCCCATTTGTGGCCTTTTTCTTTTTCTAGTGAAGTACATCATTAACGAAGACTACAGAAAAACACAGTAATTTGTTTTTCATGTTAACCTCTTCAGCTCGCTACTACACACAGCAAGACAGACCACAGCACTACTGGAATGCTGGCATCAAAATTATCCCGTTTCGTTCAGGTCTGCTCACTTCAACAAGAAAAAAAAAAAAACCAACAAAACCCACCAGGCTATGCGAAAGGTCATATTTTCGTCCAATCGAGGTCATATTTTTGTCCAAATAATTGAATCTATTCTCATTCCAGTTTACTGGGAGCTCATATAGGCTTACAATTTAAAGAAAAATGTATTCACTGAAAGCTTCCCACAGCTGGATTCTCTGTTTAGCGCTGTAACAATCTGAAGCCTAGGGGTAGGCTACAAAGACCGATTAATTTGCTTTGTTGGAGACACAATTTTAAATTCACATTATTCACTCACTTAAATTCACTTTTCCATAATGGTAAAAACTGATGCATATTAATTACGCAGGTAAAACTTATACATATTGCCTCCATCTTGAAGGAGCTGATAAAGCCTTCCCCCTGTTTAATACACAGCAGTATGTTTACTTTTTCATTTACATAATAAACCTATTCTCCAAATTCTTTAAGTAGCAGCATAATTTTGAATTGCTTTAGAAAAGCAGAAGCTCCCTTAATGTTATCATTCCTTGATGTTTCTGAAATAATCAAGAGCACTCCTGGGAGCGCTCTCAATAGCATTTATCTTTTTTCCTCCCTTAGGTTGAAAAGGCGTTCTGGTTGATTTCTTCTCGAGCTGAACTGTTTCAGGCTCTTCCATCAAGCGGTGGCGGTTTCTGGAGAACTCCAATGCCTGAGCTGGGAACTGACCTGCATCAAATGTATCAGCTACTCCAAGACCCGTCAAAGCATCAACAAGCCCTCCCTTGTCACAGCTGACAGAGCTGCAGAACAAGGTTTCCTTGCTATCATTGTCACAGCCTTTCTACAGGCTGAGGAAGGGGGTGGACTTTACTGGCCTCACAGTCCCAGATGGTCTTGTTTTGAAAACTGAATTTCTTCAGTGTCAAGAGGATTTTCCTGTGACAGCCACAGGGATTGGGGGATGTGCATGTGTGCAAAGGTAAAGATGGAAAGGTGGGTAGTGTGAAGGGGAGACATCAACACCAAAAATCAGATCATAGAACTATTATTAGACCAACAACTACCTTGGTCCAGAGGGGAAAAAAAAAGTAATCAGCAGGGGCTTTACGAGATATATCTTTCCAGCCTTCACCAGACAGGCGGAATAGATGGGAATAGATCCGCCCCTCGTGCCCAAGTAACATTTTTCTTTGTGATGATTCCCTCAGCTAGGAACACAATCTACTTTGTAAACAACAAGATAGCTCAGGAGTACCTCCTTTGAGCATAATGCCTATGAAATCATCTTTATGGGGTTTTCCAGATAATTTTTCTGACCATAGTTGTAACTGCACACTATGGGGCTCTGAGGTGCTGACAGAAACTGAAGCCAGAGGAAATCAATTCAGTTTGGGACTACACATCCTTGGCACTGGTGTTCCTAAGGCCAAAGTGACAGAGGGAGCATTGGTACGTATGTTGCTGTTGCTAAGGATATATTCTTGTAAAGTAACATAAGAATCAAGAGTAAAGTAACAGTTTATGAAAATAAGATTCAAGGCTAAGAACTGTCCCTGTTCATCAATCTGACAACCAGTTAAGATCAGAAGAGAGCCACCAGACTGAAAGGTTTATGTAAGTTTCTCTATTATCTCTTTAGAAAGAAGCACGGCTATTTTTTGTTAATGCTACAACATTAAAATGGAAGGCATTTGAAACTTTTTTCTCCATTCTGTGGAAAGCATAATGCATATAACTTAAATTAAAAAAAGAAAAGAGGAAGGGGATACATTTTCCTAAGCCTTTGCATACATATAGTCTTGCATACCCTTGCTCATGGGCTATTTGCACTAAGTTGACTAAAGATGCCAAGCAGAGACAAAATGCTCATTTTTAAAATATAAATCATCAAGGGATGGATAGTCTCTGGCATTCCCTTGGGTTTGTTATTCTTTATTGGTTGTCTGTCTCAGTGGCTTCCTGGGATTGATGCTCAAACAGCCCACTGCTCTTCTCTTTCTCCAGACTTGCATATGAACTCTCTAAATGCTTATTTGGAGGTGTCAGAGACAATAATTTATTTCCCCATTTTTCCATTCTGCATGAGGAATCTATTATGTTTTCTAGTCAAATATTTTCCAATTCAATAAGCAGAATTGATCATTTACCAGAGAATGTAGTTTACAGTAACCTGGAAAATATTCCAGTATATAAAGTAAAATAAAAACAAACCCAAGTGAAATAAAATGCTTGCAAGAGACACTTGAAAACTGAAGCTCCTGCACCTGGGTAATAATCAGAGTGAAGGCTTTTGTAGGAAAAACTTAAGAACGAAACATTTTCCTCGAATACCCCTGCTCAGGCAGTAAGTAGAGAAATACAGGGGGACATTAAAGTCTACACATAAGGTGATTTGAAAATACTTTCTGCAGAAACATTACATTTGAAGTTAAATAGAAAATAAAAATGCTTATTAGATGAATGGCAAATGGTGCAAAGCAGTAATTAAAGATTAAAAAATACAGCTTTCTCCTATTTTTTTTTTTTTTCCTATTCACTGTTATAATTACTCTCTACAGTTAGCTGGTTAATTAACTTCCCTTGTTATTTGACTGCACATGATGAATGAAGAAGCAACAAAACTGTCAGAGGATATCAAGAAAAAGATAGTACCCAAAATGATGCACATACACCCTGTCTCTCACAGAGACACACACATTTGCACCTAGACACACATACATTTCTTTACACCCCAAGGGAGCAGAGGGTATCATTTACTGTTACCTGGTTTATTTTTAAACAAATTAGAAAATTCATAATGCCTGTACTGAGTAGTGCTGCTTCAAACCAGACTTAAGCCGCCTTCTCTCTTCTGAAAATTATAAAATAGTACAGAAGGACACAGTAAGTTCTTATTTAACATGAAAGTTTAAAGTTATTACTAGAAGAAGTATCACCCTTCCAGTGCATGCTATTTCATCACTGTTTTAATATAACATAAAGGGAAAAGTTGAGGAATATTTAAATTCTACATGAGAAACAAATGATAGTTGTAAGAAAGAGAAGAAAAGCAGAAAGAAAATGTTCTGTTTCTCAGAAGAAAATGTTTTAGGGGGGAAAAAAAGCCCAAACTTTCATATGAATTATGCTTTGTAGAACAGAAAAAAGATTTAGAGAAGTAAGGAATATATTACCTGCAACAGGCAAATAACACATTACAAAGCTTTGAGAAAAGAATAGCTGAATTGTAGTAGAACCTCTCTTACAGGACATAGTACTCGATATTTAAATACGACTGCCTTCAAAATATTTGTCCAAACCCAATTACAGGTCATCAAGCAACTATAATTCATGTACCTCCCTTTGGAATAGCCCTATTTTCATATGTTGAGAAACTGCTCTGACAGTCAGCTATGTGCTTTTTCTTCATTGCTCTTGCTCCACTATAGCTAATTCAGATGATGGACCACTTCCTATGTAAACAGATACTTTTCACATGTCATAACCACCAGGTACATTTATAATGCTTTCTAGACATTGAAAGTATTAGGTAATAGGAAAATATTACTCCGCCTATCTCTCGCTTGCAAAAACAATAGTTTGCTTTTCACACTGTCAATTAATGAATGAACACCAACATGAAGCAAAATTCAAATTTGGACAGTGGATTATGACTGTCTGAAAAGTTATATCTTTATGGAGATATTCTCAAACCATTGTCTGATAGTAAAAGAGCACATTTAGGAGTGACCCCATTTTTGTGAATAAGTCATCCCCATCACAGAGAGCAATATTATCTGCTCATTCAATTTTGCTATACTGTTTGGTATGCCTTTCTACCTGGATAGTACTGTTTCCCATTGAGTGTTTCCTTTATCAAAATAGCTTAGTCTATAGCCTTGTATTCTGAGAAAAGCAAAGACATCAAAACTTTTTTAAGTTAACTCTGGGACTACATAGAAGTGAATGTTAAAATGACATGTTAAAAGCAGTACTAATGAAAAACACAAAAAACATTATTTAATATTCTGGAAATTAAGTTGTAGAGAATTAAATAAAAGCTTTCTCCTCATTTGATGACTTACAACTTTAAAGAAGTTTATAATTAAAATAATAATAATGAATAATAATAATGATGATGATGAAAAAAGGGATCCAGAACACAGTTGTTGAGTTATTCTGACAGCAGTCCTGTTGCCCACACACCAGTGTCCCATGCTGTACGAGAGATTGGGAGGGTATCTTGCTTGCTGTCCATCTGTTAATCCAGACAGTCTCAGGCCTCCCACAGGTCTTATATCATGTCTGTCAAACCTGTGCAGATCTCTTGGCTGCATTAAGGCATCTTACATGGCCTCAGATACCTAACTTGAAGGAACTGAGTGAAGAAACAGTGCAAAAAGGAAGTCTGTGGCCTCATTTTTTTCTCTTCTCCGGGTGGGGGGGACAGGGGATGACACTATAATGACATTCACCATTTACTCCCCTTAAAAAGCAGATTCATTTGTATTTAAACATACCATCTATATTTTTTTCCTTCTTGAACTGTAAAGATTAATTTATTGTTTGATTTTGACCCACAACAATATTCTTGATTGCCAATATATTTTGCTGTGTGGAAAATCTTTTTCTAAGACTCTTGCAATTAGAAATTAGCAGCCTTTCTGCTTGATGTGATTCTTTATACACTATTTCCTATTTCCTGAATTGGAGGTTGGATGAGGATTTTCCTGTTTTCAAACAGTTGTGTAACAATAGACAACACTGGCTAGAAAATATTCATCTCAGGTTAAATCTAATCTAGTAATATGGGCACAGATTCTTTATAACCAATAAATAAATAAATAAATAAATAAATAAATAAGAAGAAAAGGATCAGAGGTGAAATGGTGAAATGAAGCCTTATTTGCCATACATAAAAAGAGAAGCAAAGGACATTGCAAATCTAATAAACTCTTCAGAGTGCCAGATCTTATCCAAATCAAGAGAGAAGTAAAAGGGAATTGCTTGCCTCTTCAGCAAGGATTTATTTCTCACTTGACTTGGTCAAAATACAGAAGGTGAAGAGAACGAGATACTGAACTGATAGAAATCCTTACAGCTCTAGCAAAGTCAAAAGAATAAACAGATTTCACAGCATCTGAGGATTAGTACTCAAGAGATCAAAACTCAACAGATTTTTATCTCCCCCAAATTAAAATCTTGTACCTTTAAAATCTGCTCTATTTGAGTTCCCACTCATAGAACAGATGGTCTGAACGTAGTATCACATTAAGCACTGGTTTGAAAGAACTTCTTGCAGCAAGCTGATTTGTCCCCCAGTACTGAAACAGTTATATTGAGACAAACCAATTAATCAGAGAACTTCTGCTTTGGGGGTGACACCTCTCTGGCCATTACTCTGTTTCCAGGATCTTTACAGCTGTTTGAGAGGACATGCAAATTCCCCAATGGTTGCACTGTAATCAGTTTTTAATCTTTTGTGTGGGGCTACACAGATGAAATCACCGAATAAAGTGTTGCTTGTATGGAATGAAATAACTTACACCACATAAAATAATCCTTTTTTCACAGGGAAATTTGCAAGGAGTCTGAGGCTTAACAGCTGTGCCATAAATTCCCGCTGAAGACAGAAGTTGTGCTGCTATGGCACATAAACCTATTCGTATTCACTACATCCATGAGTGACTAAATGACTCTAATCATTTTTAGTGTTGCTGCTGTATAAAATTATCATAGAACATAATTTTCTGAAAACATGTACAGGGTGGGGTTTTTGTTGTTACTTGTTTTTTTTACTATTTCAGGTAACTTTCATTGTCTTATTTTCTTTTACTGTAGCTTCCTCTTTCTTGTTGTAATTCATAAATTCTGAGGGAAGCATACTTTCACCTGAATACTCTAAACTCACCAATTCTGGTTGTAGACAGAAGCAGGGTCTGCTGAAGAAAGCCAAAGATAAACTGATAAGCACAGCAAGAGAAGGATCTCCTTCAGAACTTTTTTTCCCTTTGCCACATGATCCTGAGTTGCTGGGGGTCTAGTTTCCTCCTGACTTGAATGCAGAGATCAGTAAGTCAAGTGATTAGATTGCTCCAGGGGAGTGTTTGGTTTATTTCCCTGGTGAAAGTAAACCCAAGTTAGTAGACCGCTGATCCATAGAGGATGTAGAACTCCAGTTATCTGGGCCAGAGGGGCAATAGAAGCAGCCTATACGTGCCTTTAAGAGATTTTTTTTTTTTTATATTTTTTTTTTAAACATAATCTTCAATTTTAGGTTTGCTTTCCTTAGCTTGGCATATATGTATGTCTTCATATATGTATGTTGCTCATCTTATAGAATCATAGAATCGTAAGGGTTGGAAAGGACCTTAAGATCATCTAGTTCCAACCCCCCTGCCATGGGCAGGGACACCTTGCACTAAAACATGTCGCCCAAGGCTCTGTCCAACCTGGCCTTGAACACCGCCAGGGATGGAGCATCCACAACCTCCCTGGGCAACCCATTCCAGTGCTTCACCACCCTCAACTGTAAAGAACTTCTTCCTTATATCTAATCTAAACTTCCCCTGTTTAAGTTTGAACCCATTACCCCTTGTCCTACCACTACAGTCCCTAAGGAAGAGTCCCTCCCCAGCATCCTTATAGACCCCCTATACTATACTATTTTTGCTATACTACTATAAAAAGCTCAAAATCACCTGTCTCAAAATCGTCGAATACATTGGAGTCTGATGAAGAATTTTCATTGAATGAAAACAGGAATATTAGAAAGTTTGTAAACATTAGAATCCATTTCTGAAGTGCAGTAGACTGCTAAACAAGAAACAATTACAACTAAAATGAGAGCTGGATTAAAGAATGGGTTAAGCAAACTCAAATTCTCAAAGCCTAGTTAACCTCAAACCAGGTTACTGGTTACTTTCTTTGTCCCCCTTTCTTTACACAGCCATGGCAAGTAATGGGTGTGCAACTAAGAAAATTCATATACTTCATTATGATATAGAACCCTAAAATGCATGAAGAAAGGAGAAGAAACATTCAAAACCCCCCAAACATAAATCCTTAAAGTTACTTGAGGGGCTGGTATCCTTGGTGTTCCATGTGCATCATATCTTTGTTTTTAACACAAGGGTATTTGTTCTAGGTTTTGTGGTTTTGTTTTTAATTCACAAAATATGTTTCTGCTAATTTCCAACAAAGTGCAAAATTCCATACAATGTAATCCAATGCAAATACAGTTCAAGATTTGAAATCAAGTTTTATCTTTCTCGTTTATGCATTCTTTCCATTAATAAAGACTTTAAACTGGATTACTAGTTACTAACTCCTGATCATGCATAAGCCAGAAAATAATATAATTCATGCTCATAAATAGAAAGGGTTCAACCTTCAGGAATGAAAATGTATAAAGAAATAAGATTCTACCTTAGATTTTACAGAATTTCACTATGTAATTAAAAAAACACCAAAGAAAAAGCCCTTAATATAACAGTAAATATTATCTAATCCTCTTCATAATTATTATTGCTGTTCCTGACTCATAAATTCTACAGTTTAAATAGAACTTGTATTTATATTTTATGATTCCTTAGTCATTAGAAACAAAGAGAATTAAAAAAGGTTTTCTGCCTTATGGTGTTTATATTGCCTACAGAGAAATTACTCAGACCTTAAAATTTACACGAAAATTACATTTTGTCCTGAAGCTCCCACATACAACAATGTTTACCTGGTTGTGGGTAAGATATGATATCCCTTCTATCTTACAAAAAGAAAAGAAAAAATTACAATCTCAAGGTGGAGAATTTATTTTTTGAAGTCAAAATAAACCTCATAAAACTAAAACAGGCCAAAGCACAATTCTTTTTGGAATGAATCATGTAATACAAACCAGTATGCGTTTCTTCTCTGCTGCTCGAACATGGATGGTTTTGTCACTGTTCCCAGTCTCTTGTAAACATTACACCTCAGCTCACAAAGATAAAGCATTCAATGCAATTCCTTTGAAGAAAAATGTGAAAACATAACCTCCATGGTAATGGGACTACCTATGCCATATTCTTGCCAATTTTGATTACTTTCTTCTAATAAGTATTTTATGTGAATGACATAACAATGGACAGAATCACTTTCTTATCTGCAGGATCATTTGTACGGATTTTACAGCTTGTACATTAAGGATTTCCACAAGCCGAAGTAGATACTCTATTCTATTTTGTTAAAATGTGGGAAACATAGCCCTATACACTAAATTGGATTAGTCTCAATATGCTGCTGCTGGACTCAATAATTGCCTATAAACCTGCTCAGGATGGACAAAATACTCTACTCCACTATATAAGCAACTGTGCTGTTGTATTGGGGAAAAAATTCCATTGCTGTGCTCCCCCAACTTCTTTTCAGAAGTTAGGTCAGAGAATGACAGAACAGGCTGCTGGGATATCAATACCAGTAAAAGCTCCTGAATGTCAGACTATTCAGTTATTCACTTAAGGGTAGACAAATCTCATGAAAGAACTGTCATGTTTTAAACCAGCAGGCAGCTAAACACCACACAGTCGCTCGCTCAGAACCAGGACACCACAATTCAATTAAATTCACTTATGCTAGTAGAAAATACATAGGGGTTTCTAGCTGATGGTTACTGCTTTCTGTCAAATTGAGAGAAAATTATAATCTTCTGCCAGCTAGAAATAATAGTATCCAGGTAATCAAACTTACATTGGTAGGATAAGAAAGCAAAAAGTGGAAAAAAAAAAAATACAATCATATATATACACACACATATATATAAAGCCAAAAAAAGTACCCTGAAATTTAGATAAATGTTTAATGCTTTAAATAAATATCTACCACAATGTGACAGTATACTTACTATCATTCACAATTCTATAAAAGGAAGGTAAACATTTGTCAGAATGTATGACCTTGAAAAAAGATTGCACCATGTCTTTAATTTAACTAACAGAAGAGATAAAACTATATTACTTTTAACCTACTTTCTAGGTTTATTAGAAAGGAAAATGTGGAAAAAAGGACCAAAAAATACTAACCAATCAAAAATCTCTATTTTACAAAGCTAAGTTCAGCAGCAAGATGGTTTTCACAGCTATACTGCATTTCTATTTAAGAAAATGTTCCTAACTAACAGTTTAGTTGATTAAATGGTATTTGATGAATACTACTGATTCAAACAGACTATGACAGAACTGATCGGAAATAAGAGTGACTTACATTTACTACGCTATTAGTTAGAGGCCTCATGTACCTTTAAAGAGTTTTTAAAATGTATTTTAGAATGGATTTTTTCTTCCCCCCCCCAAGATGAAAATTTAAGCAAAGCTGAAAAAGTTACAATTTATACCAACACCCCCCTAAAATTCTAATATCGTTAAAGAGACAAAAATTCTCTGCAAGTCTGCAGTTCAAGATGATTTCCTATCATCTTTAGCTGACCCACATTTAACGCAACAAGAACAACATAGTTCACATACGGCTTACATGAAAGTTTAAATAGAAATGGCTAATAATATAGACATTTATGCATGTCTATTTTGATTTACTAAGAAAACACTGTCTTCAGACAAAACGAGACAGGAAAATAATTTCAGGATAATATCTTGACTTCTGTTTCTTTTTTATTGCATTAAGAAGTAGGGAAGGGGGATTCCTTTGACATTTTTTTGACTGCTTTAATTTCATTCCAAGTTCTCTATACGAAAACAGCATTAACAATAAATACTTTCTAAAGGCTTTAGGTGTTATCCATACTATGAAACTGTGAAGCTGAATCCTAACTCTACAACAGGAAAAAAAAAATGCATAAACCCCGAACTTGTACACAGGCACAGAGATAAGAGTGAGCAAACATTCCGAAGAGAGGAAACAAGATATTGTCAGCATTAGAAAATAAAAAAGCATTTCAATGAATTATAATTTTTGTAACAGCGTAAAGACCAGATGATGTCAGAGTACTTACAAGGTTCAAAGAAACCAGTGTCCAAAGAAGATGGTACTAGCCAGAAATAGAAATACACTAAAATTTGTTCTTATTGAAAGTAAGATTAATTTATCTATTGATTCCATCAGCTACAATTTTCACATTGGTATGAAAATAAAATTGCATTTTCTTCCTCAGCAATATTCCTAAATTATTTTCATTCAAATATCTGTAACATTCTAGCTTATCCTCAGAGATTAACTACATATGTAAGAAAGGATATGCAAAAAAAAAAAAAAATCCCTGCCCTGAATTTCTTTAGATGTACAACAAATTAATCATCACTTTAGAGGAACTGTGCTTTTTTTCCAGTGCTTCCTCTTAAAGCTATTAATACATAAAAGCAGTACTGAGAAACAGTTCAAGAATGCAGACTAAAGAGGGTATGAAAAAAAGAATAAAATGACTAGATTAATATGAAGTATCAAATAAATCCAGTAAAGAAAAGGTACTATATTAAACATGCAGTGCCACTTATATTGGTAATCCTTATCTTAAAATACATAGACTTTACCTTAAATTGTAACAATACTGAAATTATGCCTCCTAACACATCTTTGTACTATGCAATGTATTTTTCAGGATGGATACATTTTATAGGCTGAACTTTTTTCCTTGCCCTAGACAAACAGCCATTTGAAACTGATTTACAACTCCCTTTATTGTTGGTGAAACGCAGTTTCTTCACAAAGATTGCATCTCCAGAGACTGAGATCGACTGTTTCACAAAATACGTGGTGACAAAAAGATTACACTTTTTGATCAGAGCTACTAGCACAGGCACAGGCGTTGGGTGGGATCAATTCAAAGACAGTGAGCGTTTTAAGATGAACTGGCTCCTAACAGTGACCTCTGGTGAGACGCCAGCCTCAGAGCTGCAATTTTTTCTGACATTGTTTTGTTGCCGTAGTCTGGCTCTTCATTTCATATATTTAATAAAAAGCTGATAGTTGTTTGATATCAGAATTTAGCATTTTATTGAGAAAAATATGCTTCTACGACCAAATAAGCACAAAATATGGCAGATGACCTTGCACAGTACAAACACAAAAATAAAATCTAAAGCTATGGAGTTTTTTTCTCAAAAAAGACAGAAAGAAAGTGGACAAGAAAAGTAATAAGGGTCAAATTATGACTTTGTACCTGACAAAGCTACAAGTTCATTTTATAAAGAGGAAATATATAAAAATTTGTCTGATTGCTACACAACTCGCTTAGAATTCTCCAACTTTATTTCTGTGTCAATCCCTACCTTTCTTTTGACAGAACTGCCAAAGGAACAGATGTAGTATGCTTTTTTTGGAGAGTTCAGCTGGAAATCAGGCAAATCAAACCAATCCATACTTTTCCTTTTTTTTATCCCTCACCACTCCTTTTTTTTTTTTTTTTAATGTAGAAATATCTTCCCTTTTTTTGTGATCCTCATCATAATGGCTAAAGAACTAATTCATTCTCTTCAATAATTCCTCATCATTCCTGGGCCAACATTTAATAATTCATTTATACTTCAGAGACATGTTGAGACTGCTAATTAGTTGAGATGGATTTTATGCATAGTAACTGGATGTGTCTATGCCAGACAGATGTGTACAGAGTTATAATAGTCACACTTTTAAAACTCTCATATGCTCTAGCAGTTTCTGCTTAAACTGAATTAAATTAAATAAATACAGACTAAAATAAATAAAGCCTTTTCTTTTTCACTTTCAAATCAATTTACTTCAGATTGTTTAGAAAGCCATTGAAGGCAAATGGACATATTTTGAAACATTTTAAGATTTACAAAAGAATTTGTTCCAAATATATTACTTATAAAGGACATTTCTGGTTAACATACAGAACTAAAATGTCATGTGAGATATACCCGAAATAGTTCATTTAAAATTTTTTATTAAAAAAAAAAAAAAAAAAAAACCACCACACAAAAAACCCCAACAGATTATGCAAATTTAGGAAATTATTTCACGCAATAGATGAGAATAGGTTACAATTTTTCTTTGGATGGTTTTAATTTCCCTCCTGCAATTATTTTACTACTGAGTGGGCACCATTACACTGACGTGAATCATTTTCAGAGTGCACTTTTCAAATGTTCATAGCCTGTCTCATTCCATAACCAAATTCTAAGTCTTTGGGGACTGAACGTTTCAAAAGCATTTTGTTCTCATGCACGCCTGTGTAGAAAGAACCACCTTCTTCTCACTTTTAATTAATTTTATACTTCCATATTCTTGTATTTTGTGTTCTAACATTAAGCCGCCTTCTCCTGTCAAATATCCACACACCGTTTCAAGAGAAACATACATTTTCATGTATAGCAGCTGTTTTAACAACTGTCAGAAAGATGAATCAGAATCAGTGTGATTGTCTTGCCTTTTTCAAATATTTTAGCGTTTCTATAAGTATTTGTATCATCATAATAATGCATTCTGAACGAATACAGCTTTTCAAATAATCTTTCCCCTTATCCTTGTTCTCTGCATTGATAGGCATAATCAATAATTCATCAATTTGTGAATTCGTAAGTATGCCTCCTGTATTTTTTTTTCGAAGTTTTTTTTTCTGAGATAATGAAATGAATTCCTATCACACTAACTAGCATATCTGAATGTTTTCCTGCTTTCAGTTTCAAAGCACCACCTGTGTAATGTAAGGGTCTCTTTGAATGAGCTCTTAGGAGTAGACTTCCAAGAAAGACCAGAAGAGGTTGCCAATTATAAGCAGAATATTAAAGCTATTTCCTTAAAACTAGCGTGTCTGAAGAATTCTGGCCAGCTAAATGGAAGTTCTGAACAGAAGCATGACAAATATTTTGCAGAAATAATCAAATTTCCATAAATGAAGCATGACCTTCCTTTGACTTGTTCTTAGTTCAGCACAGCATGAAGAACAACTGCTCAAAATGTCCTAAGCATTTGAGCAAAGTCAAAAGCAAAGAAAGCAAAATCCATAAAAAGTACAATTGTTGCACATATTTATACTTCTACCATTGAAGAAAACAAAATCAAGTCCATAAATGAATTATTTCCAAGAGGCTCAGGTATGGTGTATGCCAAGGCCAGCAGCATGGCAGAAATGCTGCAAGCATAGCATGCACAGAGCCTGGTGCCCCCTCCGGCTCACAGCTACCTTTCATCCAGCACTATGGCAACTGGGAGGAGATCAGTTTACAGGATTAAAAGTTTCCCATGCCAAGGCTTTCAGGATGTACCCAAGATCACCATGTAGGGTGGAAGGACCCTTGCACAGCACAGAAGACAGCTGAAAATTATGAACCCCAAATGGGAAAAGGAATCAAAGCTGTTGTGTCAGGGAAGGGTGGCACGCTTCACACACCCAGTAGCAGTGAGGTTACTAACCCTGTCTCGCTCTCAAAATTCCCTCTTATAACAGAAGAAGCCTTCATCCCCATCAACTAGACCAAAAATAAATTGTGGTGGCACTCATGCTAATTATCATGTTTTCTTTTGCTATAAAAGCAGACATCTTCTCTTATCTCCTGAATGCGGCATATGCCACAGTGAGAGCAACAGGACTCCAGACAGCAAGGACTGTATGGCTTCACATAATCTTGTAAGATTTAGCTTTACACAGTTAAGTAACCTTTGATTTTAAACTTTATTTAAACTTTCCTATGTTACACAATGTCACAGTGATGGGGAATCTAAAGAAGAGAAAATCCAAATAACATGTAACTTCTTATGATTCTCTTAATTAAATGTGTGTTAATTTATGTTATTGCAGACCGTTGAGGATACTGGGGTACGTACTTATGCTTTAATACTATTTTTCTCTTCCTAAACTCTTTCAAAGTTTAGAAATACTCTGGGACACTTTTTACCTCATTTCTACTATTTAGCTCCATGCTGCTCCCTCCCCCCACTAACGAATGGAGTTCAGTGTTTTGGTGTCACATCTTCTAAAAAACTTAAAGAAATAGAATATTAATGTACACAGTCACTATGGCCAATGAAACCTTCCCATAAACACAGTCCTTAAGATGAATGGAGACCTCTGGGTTTCAGAGTACCCTGCTTAACAGCACCACTCTAATTACAGAATTCAATTCTGATGACCCAAGATTTGAAGAATCTTTGCATTACTGTTGCAAAGTTCTGGGTGAGTTAAAGAGAAAGCATTCTACAGTAGTTTTAAAATTTCTGAACTCATAAAACCGCAGGGTCTTTCTGAACTTAGTAGTTCATGTGAACTAGACTTGAAGAGAAAATGGAGGATGGATAGCAATGTCTGATTCAACTCATCCAAGAATTCTACACTGAGACCAGAGACATGGAAAGAAGAAATAATGAAACACAGTCTGCCTGCTTTTCAGGTTCAACAATGTTATGATCTACTTCTGGATGTGTACATAACAACAGCTGTTACTATTTTTTTAAGGCGTAAAAGCGTACTCAACAATCGCAGTTCATGTAATAAGACATGTTTCAAAAATCTTATGTTCTGTGCTAAGTAGTTGTCACAAAGTAGTTGAAGTCGAAACTAAGCTTCCCATTACTACTTTTGACATTTGTTTCAACAGCAAATCTTGACACTATGAGTTTTCTTCTTTGCCCCAGTGCTAGATTATTGCAATTTGTTCTACCTGTTGAATTCCTGCTCTTAACTGATTCACCTAAATCACCTCATCAGTCAGAGGTGGTCCCTATCACAAAAGTATTCCAAATACTGTAGCTCAGAATTTTTACTATATCAAAGTCTACATGTCGCTTTGTAACACCTAGACTTACCTAAGCCATACCCATACCAGCCTGTGACAGGCCTCTATTACCTATGATATGACTGCAGGAAGCTCTCACCCTTCCAGAGAAGTCCAGGTGCTGCCGCACTTAAAACTGCAGTAGACAAACGCGTAAGAAGCAAATACCACCTTAAGAAATATAACTGTAAGCTAAAATCACTGTACACATACATTATGTATAGTTTGATGCCGTTACTGTCTCCTCCAAAACGCATTTGGAAATGATGTCTAGAAACTTCCCAACCATTAAGGAAAAAAAAAAAAAAACCAACCCAAAACTGTATTCCTCTTACTCTTGTGTTTTTTGACCATCTTATATAATTTCATGAAGCTAAGTCTCTAAAGATTTATTTTACCTTTATACTTCTACCAGAAATGTTAAAAGCATCTCCACTGATACCGAGAACAGGATTTTTGTAAGCTATATTATATACTAGCATAATGGATACAGAAATTGTATGCAATAACATTATGAATACTAAAATGTAACTATTTTATGAATGTAGTCTGTGAGGTAACAATATGACTATGATGAGGCAGCGACATTTTTGGTGTAAATATGTTCTGCTGCTAAAGCTTGTGGGATGCTCACCATATGCCTATAATTCTTAAAATGAATGCAATCTGCTCAGGAAGACACCGCCACCTCTTTCCAGAAACTAACTGACAAGCACAGATTTGAAAGACAAGATTATGCTCCTAAACTACACGTTAAACTGGTAACTATTTTGTGAGATTGAAAGAATAAGGAACAAAAAAGCTTCAAGTACACCAATCCTCGTGGTGGGGGGGAGAGTTACCTTACCAAAGGGATGTTTGTGAGTTTTGAGAAAGGAAACAAGCTGGCCCAGAAGAACATTAAACAAAAGCATGTAAAAAGTTAAAGACTTCATAAGAGATGTATTAATTCTAACTGTATTAGGTAGCTCACTACCACTGTAACCCCGGATTTCAATTTCTCTAGTCTTTATGTAAAGAAGGTAGTTCTCCAAGACGGTGTCTATACAGGCTGGTTTGGGTTTCCTTGGTTTTGGGGGGTTGCTTTTTTAACATACATATTCTCAAATATATATTCTTCCTAACACAGGATACTGTCTTTCAAAGAGGTTTTTTCCACCAATGCATTCCTTCAGAGAGAAGCATGCAAGTCCTGAACCAAAATTAGATCTGCCAAACATTTGTTGCATAGTACATAAGGACTTATACTTCAGGCACAGCTGGAAAAACGAAAGGCAAACTGTGATTTTATTGTGAGAGATGGGTGGGTCGATACAGATCTGAAATTAGGAGGATTACAGCAGTTGGGGAGACAAAGGTTACGGATCAAAGGCAAACGAGTTACTATTGCTTCAGAAATCACCGCCAGCCACCTGGAGTTCTGTAATTGATGGGGTACAAGATTTCATCCTATCCCAGATATACAATTTATTTAACTGAACAGTTAGAGCAAGCAGAAACAAAAGCACGATCACTACTGAACGTGGACATTCAGTAATGTGCAAAATCGTGGAAATTGTCATTTGCCTAGTCTTGCTGAAGCAGCACTTCTCCCAGGTACGACGAGAGCTTATACCACTCAAAATACAAGTATGATTTTGACATAAATAACAGCTGTCAGCTTGGAGTTAATCACATTTTTTGCTGAGATCACCTTTGTCTAAAAACAACACAAAACAATATTAAACTAGATAAACTGGTTTTTCAAAAACAATCAAAACATACTTTCTTTGCATTTATCTTCATGTGATAAAGGCTTTTTCAGTTCAAAGCTTGATATGCCTAACACAACTTTTTTATTTATATCTTTTAAAGCATTTTTAATGCTGAATATGGCAGAGTATATCATCTTTATTACTGAACAAGTAAGCAAGCAATTCACTATTGCTCACAATGCAAAACTAAAAATCATTAAATAATTGAAGGGTGGGAGCTAGTCCTTCTACACAATGCATAGCCAAACTCTGCAAGTCATTACCATAGACAGCTCTGAATGATAAAAACACACATAGATTCCATGACAGAACGAGCTTAAATTCATGGCAGAAAAATCTCTCCAAGACTATAGAGCAGAAAACTATATCCTCTAGCTCAGGAATTTCCTTAACTGCAGTATCCCAGGAACCTGAGGATATACACAGATGCTAATCTGACTGGTTTTCCTCCCCCTGGCTCTTCACTCTTTTTCCTAAGTATCTTTTAAGTTTGGTTAGAGGTTTTACCAGAATAAGTCTATTTGGGATCCTGTACCTTTGGGGATTAGGGGAGGAACGTTTAGTAGCCTTTTTTGTTGGTATTACATAATACCTGCATGCACTTATTTTCATTTAGGAGAATGTATCGTTTTTTCTCCTGAATAGAACTCTCTTAAATGTGAGTCTCCTTCTGACAGTTACATTCAGATTTACAAGGACTAATAGTACTTAGTTTTCTTTTGCTTCTAATTTGATTAGCTTTTAAATATGCATTCCAGAAAATACACAATAATAAGTAGTATAGATGTATATTCTTCAAGTTCAAATAATCTGAGTCTAGTTGAGAAAAAAATATACACTGAAATAAAATACAATATGGACAACTAACTGATCACCATGAAAACTAGAACAGCATTTGGGCTTTAAATGAATGAACTGATCTCAGAGAATTATAGCTGTTGGTTTCAACCAATATAAATCATGACCCTTTATTGGGGGAGGGGGGGGGAAATGCAAATCTGTTTCAACTTCCTTGTATCCCACAATAAAAACCCAAATTACAACGTTGAGATGTTTTCTGCTTCAAATATTAATTCAGAACCAAAGAAGTGTTGACAAACAATAAAATATGGGTAAAGCCAATAAAAATTTAAAGTTTTATTCTTTAAACTTTCTAAAAGTTTAAAGAAATTTTTTCTGTGCCTAATGTGATCATGATAAACTCCTCCCCTACCATATAGCAAATAAACAATTTCATTAAGTTTTTTTAAGGTATTTTTAGACAGCTTTGTTCTTTTCACCTCTCTTAATCTCATTGCATTCTGTTTACCATTTTATTTTCACCAGGATTCTTCAGATGTACTGAGATCTCTGAACTGTTTACCATCTTTAAAATAATTGTTCCTGCCACATAGCACTATGTCAAGTATATGCCAAAGTTTTCTGCTGTGGTAGTGACCAATGTCTGAGAACTCTTACGAGCCATTAAGGCTCTAAGCTGTAACAATTTAAAATAAGATATATTGAAAGCTTTTTGTGTCATCAAGAAACTTGTAGAACCCATTCTGCGATGTTGTCAGATTAAGCAGATGGAAATCTGTGTCAATAAAATTGAATCTACTAAGTTTCCTATACAATCCTACCAAATGATAGAAGAGCATAGTACAATAATGACTTTGCACATAAAAGACACAACTTGCAAGAAAAACAAACAAAAAAACAAACAAAAAAGACAAAAAAAGCACTAAAAACCCACATGTCCTCCAGAACTGATCCCTGCATTCTTCGCTTCTACGTTAAATAGAAACATGCCCAATATGAGATATTTAAAAGATGCCTAAAGATCTTGGGTTTGTTTTTACAAGCATAAATTTAATTGAGAAATTCCACCTAGAATTAAGGAAAAAAAGTTCTCCTTATGAGGACAGTCACGCAGTGAAACAGGTTGCCCGGAGAGGTTGTACTACCTTTAGCCCGGGGGATTTTCAAGTCCCAGCTGAAGAAAACCCTGAGCAACCCGGTCTGACCCTGTAGCTGATCCTGCTTGAGCAGGAGATTGAAGTGGAGACTTTTCAAGGTCCCCTCCAACTGATATTCTCCTATAAGCCTATAGTAAATTAATTACTTGTACAAAACATCAAAACAAGGTGTTGGTATCAGTATATCTGAAAAACTGTGTGTTACTAAAGATCTGATTCACTTTCAAAATGTAAACTGAAGAGTCAGCTTTGGTTATGTATCTATTCTAGCCACTCCCAAAATAGTCTCATGCCTAAAGAGAGCTACTCTAAATACAGACCACAGTATTTCAGTCATTTAGAAGTCTTCATCTTACACCCAATTCTGCAGCCTCTTATCCTCAAGTGATTTAGTTCTGAAAAGTTTTTGCTTCTTTATGTGACAAAGGCAAATACATAACTAAATGAAATATGAGCATAGCCTGAGTTACTTAATCATTGCTACCACAAAGCCTTCTTTACATTGTAAATTTAGCAAATTAAAAAGTACTTGATTTTGAAGCAAATTTTTCATAAACAAAAATCTGCATCTACAATTGATCGTTGCTACCAATATCTGCCATTAAACAGATGGCAGGAATAAAACCCATAGAACAGCTGTATTCTTCAACCAGAATCAGGATGTCATTGTTTGGCAGTTTTATACAACCATTTTTAACAAAAGGTATTTTTATCAAAAAGGAGCTCACTTTGGGTAGTGAGAGGTTCAAGAAGAGACAGATGAAAAAAAAACCTTAAAATTCTCACTGAAGAACTCTTTCTAATTGGCATTCTGCTCATCCTGTGCACAAAGGAAAATGTTTCAAATATTAAACAGGAAAGTTCAGCACTGTTCCAAGAGTATTCCTTGGGAAAATAACCCTAAAAATGTAAGATGCTGTTTCAACACTGAAGAACACTTCCTCTTAATGAATACCATCCTACTATAAAAAGCAATAATTTATTATTTTCTTCATACACATATATATATTTCACTGAGACATCATTTTCCACTCCCATTTGTGTTTAAAAAGTTTGAAAAAAACTATTAATATCTGAAAACTGATGATTCTTTTCCTTCTTCCTCCTCAATTCCACAGAAAAGCGCTTGAGTCAGCTCCCATGAAAACACGAGTAAAACCAAATCATGATAAAATTGGCAAAGAAGTAAGTTTCTTAGACTACACGCCCACAAATGGTTTGTATAAACCTCTCCCTGCCTCTCTATCTACTAGCATCTTTTTTGCTTTTTATGTAGGAAATAACTTATACCAATATTAGTTTATTGGGATGGAATAGCTTTCCCATCTATTCCACAGCAGGTCAGTGATCTAGTCGAACAAATGAAGAAAGTGAGTACAAGCTCTTGTATGCTAGGTGGCTGCAGGCTTCCACAGAGGCTTCCTTAATAAAGCTAAGGAAAAGCAGGCTGTAATTTATCACACCTCATATAGCAGAAAATGAACTAAAAGCACCATATATCTTTATTCAAAAGAAAGACAATAAGATCTCAAGCATGGCCTTAGCTCTAGTTGAAAAAGGAAAAGAAATAACAGGTGTGCTCACAAAACAAATAGAAATGAATAAGGAAGGAAAGATGACACTCATCCTACAATTTACTGCTAAAGTCTTTACCAGATGAAGAAATTAGATCATTTCAAACAGAGCCACATTCTCTACATCTTGGTTTCCTTAAGGAGAAATAGAGAAGATTGTTACGTAAGTAAAAATCTAAGTATCATCTAAAGCATTTCTTTCTCATCTGAGCATGGTTTTTTTAATACCATTTAGAAGTTTCTATTTGAACCATTATTTATACTCCTAATTGTATTCACAATGGTTAAATAAATGTATCGTTAAGAAGCCTATGGATCAACTCCTTCTCTTCGCCTTGCAGAACTAAGATTTGGTTGTATTTTGGGGGTCTTCACAAATAAGTCTTGAACAAATACAGCCTGCTGAAATATTAATTTACGTTAATTTTAGCCCACACTTTCCTGCTGATCATTGCTACTTGCACTGAGCATACAGTAACAATCAAATACTGGTGGTTACGGATATTAAAATTTCATCTAACTCAGTATTTTCCTTGTACACTTCAGTTTCAGGCAAAACTAACATAATATCAGCACTGACCTTAATGAACTCATCCTACCATTAAGTTTGAGGTTACCTAGACAAATTGTCACCTAAAAATCTCCCAACTACCACATAAACTCTATTAAGTTAAGATTAAAGTAGAGGTAACTTACTCAAAAAAGCTTATATCATTAAAGAGCTTGACTCTATATTACAACAATGGAATATAAAAGATTCAGGAGTTCTAAATGAAAAACGAATTACTAACTTTCCCCATAAATCCTTCAGTCATACAAGTGAGCAAAGTTTAGAAGTCCTCTTCTCTGCTTCATCAGTAGCAATTTGCATGATTTCTTACACTGCAACAGTAAAAGAAACATGAAACACAACACAGATGGAAATGTCTTATTAAATAATAACCCTTATTAATCCAGTTCATTGGCAGTGTCAGAATCAAGTGGTTCCAAGTTAGAATATGCGAAAGGTTTTCGAGACTTGAGAGAAATGCCCATTTTGATATCCCTGTACTTTGGATGGCAGAGTGCCTGGAATCTTTAGTGGCTAAATGTAGTATGACAAAGGGGTTCAAACCCTTTATTTTCTGCCTAATGAAAAAGATTTGTGAAATACTGTAGTAAGACCATGCCAATTCTACTTATGGATGGAAAACTTATCAGTTCTTAGCGATGTCCTGAAAACCAGCTTTCCCCTCCTATCAAGGCAACTCAGGTTGCAAAAAACAGCCTTGGACTTCTGTGAGGTCTGTGATTAAATTCCACATGGAGTGAAAGATCTGTTTATACCCAAATGAGTTTAATTTTGGAAAACATGTAATAGCCATTATATTCTGGGTGAATGTGATCATCTCACCCTGTTTGCAACGCTTATTAGGGAAAACAGACACATGATTTAGTCATCAGGGAAATGTTTTTCATGGAGTTAGTAAACAGATATGCAGCAAATTTTATCCTCAGTCACTTCAACCATTTTCTAAACTTGCAAACTCCAGTCATTCATTTCCCAGTCATCAAAGCCCAATAAATAAACACAACAGTCTTTTAATTCTTAGTCATTAGGAATCCTCAGTCCTCTTTATGCCAACAAAAGAACAAAACATCCTAAATCAATACTTGCTTTTTATGAAGGCTGAACAAACTGGCCTGGATGATCAAAGGTCTTCTACCACTTGGAAAGAAATTACTTCTCCTGTAGGTATTAGACCCATGTCAGTACATGTCTGCCAGTGGGAGAACTCAACAAAGGTTAACTGCAGCTTTCCAAGACTTCCCATTCAGCTTGTGTCTAGAAGAACATTCAGTGTAAAAATCTTAACTGTAGAGCAGCATAGAACTTTCTTCATCTATTCATACCCAGTTTATTAGAGAGCATAAAATAACACTGAAAGAGATTAAAAGGAATGCAGAAGATAGCCTGGCAAAAAAAAACAAGACTGAAAAAATCTCAGAAATAAGAAGAATCAAAATCAAACTGGAACTTCCTATAGGCAAAGCTGACTGAGCCAAATTGATTGTAAGTAGCTCATAGTAAAAGTCTCTATTAGTAACATTTGGTTGCCCAGAATATGAAATTATGTCAATTTTATATTATTGACAAGATAATAAGAATATGCTTTCCTTTGATATTCTGTTCCCTTTAAAACTGAAGCAGCACTCCTGCATTTGTAATAACAAGTGATTATAAAAAGTGTAATCATATATCATGTAAGCAGGTGTATATGTGTACGTATTTTAGCCCATACCTCTCTTTTGCAATACTGTTTTGTTATACTCTGCCTAGTTAAACTGAGCTGCTACAAGAAAATGTAATATTCAGTTTTTAAAGCTTGTCCTTAACCAAATTCAGATGAAAAATTATCAGAGATCACTCAGTGGAACAAATTCAACCAGAAAGGCATAAACATTAAAGCAAGTTAAGAAATAAATCCTAAACTTTTCCACTCTAAGAAACAAATAAAGGTGGTTTTTTTTCCTCAATCCCATTAGAAATATTGTTATCATGCAAACAGACAAGAAGCATTACAATTAATTGTCACTGTTATGTAGGTGGCACTTCATATACCACAAAATCCTCTACCCTCACACATCTACTCCTTTCACTGACCAAAGCAGCTACAACTAGCTAGAGATCAAAATTTTACAGACAACTGTATTATTTATGTGGTTAATAACACAACTTAAATCAGTTTAAAATAGTAAGGAAAAAGAACAAAGAACATATATTGGAATATTATAATCACCAAACTACAAATACTTGCAAGTCATCAGTGCTTTAAAACAGTTTCAACTTAAAAAAAGGGATACATATCATCAGAAAAAGGTACTTTCTCCAAATGGGATGTCATACCTGTTCACTTCATTCTCTGAGCTGATAGGAAAGGCCCGTATACTTCATGCCCACACTGCTGTTTAAATTCTAATGCCATAAGCCTATTCCCTCCACATAATGTTAAGTTCAAAAAGGTTTTGTGGCACTGGCTCTTAGCTTTTGATAGGGAGCTCAGCTCAGAACATTTCCTACGGTTAGCTTCAGATATATCACCTCTCCTCCTTTGACACTACTACAGTGAAAATAACCAATCAAATCTCTTACTTTTCCCAGCATATAAATAAGGATCATAAACTTAGTAGTCTGGACCTCCTTTGGACAGTAGTCATGAAATATCACCTCTTTTGGATCTTGCTCTCAAAATAAGCCACTTTTAAACAGCTGGAGGATTCTTAAGAGGTCTATAATGAATGGATATACAAATGTGCAACTATTTTCATTATTCCGAGTGTTATTTTTTCATTACAAGTTTTCATATAAAAACGAGATTCTATGAATCATAGACAGCCAACTTAGATTATACTGAAACAGAGTTTCAGTAGCAAAATACGAGACATACCAAATTTCAACTTTTTCCATAAGTAGAATTCTACAATGTGCCTTTGGCATGACAACAGTATTTATAATCTATTTCCCAGACATGCGCATTTAAACAGTTAAATATTGGACAAGCTGAAAGATTCTGCACGGAAATGGAAGAGATGCAAAGTACACAAGCACATACATACAAAAGGAGCTTGAAATATGGAAGTCCATAATGCACATAATTTTACAAGACATTTTGAGTGTTTCCAAAAGCAAGGTCCATTGCAACCAGTTGCTAAAATTCTTTTCTTCTGAATTGCAGATGTGAGATGTAGAGTTCAAGATTCTAAACTCAAAACTCTAAGAAACCTTAAAATTCACCCTAAATATAGCTGAAAAACTCAAGTGGAAAACCAGTTATAAAATACTAACCTATACTTCTGTCAAACAAATTCTGAAAATGTTAGCTTAATTATAAACAAAGTGCTGATAGCTATTTTTTTCCAAGCATATCCATTCATAGCCTGCCCAGTTCTACAGTAACGTGGTTTTAATTAATCTCAATCAACAAAATTAGTTTACCTGTGCACTTGTCTATGTGAAATGAATATAAGTATTACAATATCACCTATGCATTTAAATCACAAAGCTCATCAACTTCTCTTGGCAAGGTGAAAGATAAAAGCCACAGAAGGTCCTTCCCAGCCTCTGTCACTAATGATAAACAGCATTAACTGCTTCTGCAGACACTAATGCTGCTATCTTGGGAACACAGGCAGCCACCATGAGAACTTTACAGCTTCACTAATCATACTCTTGTTTGTCACAGAACACCAAATAAAATCTCAACAAGAAAAGGCAATAAATATTAACAGCTATGAACAAAGGAAGGTCACATTAATATGTAGATCTTTAAATACAAGATGCTTTCTTCATTAACTAAATAACTTGTTCATTATTACAGAGCGTCAAGGGGGTGTAAGGGAGAAAATACATGAAGAAAAAAAAAAATCCCTGATTGAGAGTTTTAATATATCATCTACTCAACAGTTAATATTTACAGAATAGGGATTTTTGCTGCTTCTACTTTTAGTTCAAGGTTATAAGATGTTTATAGAATCCATTTCCTTAACCCATGTATGTTGTTCAGCTTTTATTTTACCCAGTAACTACTGAGTAAAGCTTGGTTTGGGTCTGCATTTTCCTCTTTCCCCTCACCCCTAAAAAAAAAAGTTTTCATTGTTTTTCCTATGAGTGTTGAGGGCCCATCTGGACAACTTCCTGCTTCTTTTTGATCACAGAGCCACAGTGATGGTTTCCATTTTTTTCCCCCAAGACCTAGGTGAAATTCTCCCTACCATACACTGCCTAATACTCTTTTAAAAAATAATATTAGGTAGACTTTAGCTGCCCCAGTGTCTATGTGGACGTATGCTCAGGTCTTGCAATTCATCTACATCAATACTGCTTTTATTATAGAAATGCTTGGTGAAAGATTTGCAGGAACAAAAAGAACTAAGCATGCCCAAACTCCACTCCCCCTTGTATAATGCTATACCTAACCCAAATGCATTGTTTTCATCCAATTAGTCCAAAGGCTTTATACCAACATTTTTTCCCTTTAGTTCCCCTAAGCCCCTGCCCATATCATGGTAAGCTGTTCCCACTTCCCCTTGATACAACAGCAATCTCAAGGCACTCTCTGGGCTACAACTCCTTGAGATGTCATGGACTCTCTTGAGAAAAACAATGTAAGATTAATGTGACCAGACACTCCACCATTACCACAGAAAAGTTGCACATGCTGGTTCCAAAAGTGGTTGTGAAGTATATCGGTGAGGCCATGTACGTAAAGCCTTTTGGAAGTGTAAGAAGAAAGGCTGAGTGAAATTATAACCTCAGAAAAAGCAATTGGAGAGCCTTGCAACTCAGCCTTTCTTGCGCAGAAGCCTTCCCCTCCCTGCTGCAGTACCAACTTCGGCCCAAGCAGTCCTTCACAACAGCCAAAGCATCAGTCAATACCACCACATTTATGTGATCGTTCTTGTAAACAAGCACTGAAGATAAAATGAGATTATCAGAAGCTAGTGGACTGTGAAGGGCACAATAGGCCTTCTGTCACGCCTCAACAATACCCTTAGATATACAATCCCAGACTCAACCACGTGCGAGAAACCTGAACATTAACAGTATTCACAACGTGTGGCTAAAATGAGAAATGGTATTTTAATAATCACTTTAATATCATAAAAAGGGTAGAATTTTTAAGATGCAAATCCATTTAGGGATATATTCAAATTGATCTTCAGCTGGATGATTCTTTCATATGTATTACTTCATTCAGACTAAATTAAATCAATTCTATTTTTATACATTGTAGTGTAAACAAGCAATCTTTTTATACTTAAAAGCTTAATTTATTTTAAAAGAATACTTACACTTCTGAATTATTTGCTACTGATTTATTACTGGCAAGTAGGGAACACAAGCCAACCTTGATCGTGGTATGAATTGGTCATGCCTCTAAAACTAACCATTGAAAACTAAGCATGCCCAGTCACACCAACATTATGGATTGCTAGTGATATGCAAGATTTCAGATACACACCTGAAAATGTAAACTATGTTTTATGTGTGAATCAGAAATTAAAATTGTCAACTTGGAACAGGAAGTCTTCATAGATATTAAGAGACGAAATAGCTGGAATTTATTATTATGAGACCAGGCTTATCTACAAAAATAAGCTGAAAACACATTCAGTATATGAGTTTCACATTTATTTTACCTTTTAGACTTCAAGTCCTACTAGGAGTTTTAAGAAACAAACAAATTAATCACTTGCTATTGTGGAAACTTTTAAGTACCTGAAAAAATATTTTAATAAACTGTTATCTATAGTATAATGGAATGCAGGAATGAATAATGTTCATTCACTAGGCTTATTTAGATCTATCCTCAAGACTTTCACACTTCTAGTGTAAAAAGTATGGCAGTCTTAGTATATCAGTTTAATCAACACCAAAAAAAAAAAAAAAAGTAAGTTTGACCTTATTTTAATTAAAATACAGTATATATTTCTTTTTCCTGCAGTGACCAAAGAGATGACGAGTATCCACAAAAGTCAGTAACATTTCTTTACGTAAGAACGTAGAAACAACTACATCATGTGATATACAGCTAGGTATCATTACCAAATAGAAGATGCTTAAGGACAAACTTACGATGAGGACAAGCAGGTATCAAGCTTTCTCAGAATTTTCTGGTACCCTGCATAAAGGTGTCATTCAAAGATTTCCTGTACTAGAGTTGGTATCTTTCCATCTCATTGCTCTGAATGATTTTTTCATCTCTAACTCAGTTATTGCTTTTTTTAGATTGTGTAAACTTTTTGGCATCTACAACATCCTGTAGATGTGGAACACCTGTGGCAAGGTGTTCCACAGCCCAGTGGTGTGTCGGTTGAAAGACAGATTTCTTCTGGAGAGTTGAAACTCTCAGTTCCCCTTCTATAGCCCATACTCAGGAGAGATCCCTCTGGTAAGTACAGGTTGATTCTTGAGGAGGAGCCTAAGTTAGGTACCCCATTATCTTATGGCCATTTCTCATTTTTACTCTTATAGAGCCTAATGGACTTACACTTTCTGTAATACAGATATACTTTCCAAACATGTACTTCCTGGACTGCATACACACTTCATAAATATATCACACAGAGCTTTCCCTCTCCCCGCCCCCCCCCCCCCCACTAAAGTGATGGATATTAATGGTGAAAGGTTCAGAAAAAGACAGTAAAGCCAGTCAGTTATTCACATAGACAACAGATTCTTTCCTGAGACCATTTAAAGCCAAATTCAAATAAAACAGAAGGATCCAAAAATGATATTTCAGAGACACTTTCAAACAAGACTGTTGTTTGACTTTCAAGCAAAAGACTTTCAGAACTCATTCATCAAAAGATAAACAAACATAAGAGACCTTATCACACAGATACAGCAGATATAACAGGAAAAGGGCAAAAAAAACCCACATCACACCTTCGACAAAATAAGAGATAAAAGCAGATAAAAGGAAGCAAACAAGGAACCAGATTAAAGCCACTATCTTGAGAACTTGTTTCAATTCAGATCCATCCAGCAGAGATCTACTTCACAGCAAAATCTTCTTGGGCTTTAAGAAGAAATCACAAAAGAAGCTGTCATAGCAAAACATGGTCATGTAATAATTGATCGCCCTACCCTATTCTGTTAGGACATACGACTTTCAGTAAAGTAACAGTTGAGGAATTTACTTCCACTAGTTTGATCACAAATGAAGGAAAAGTAGGTCTCACTCTCGTAG
Organism: Strigops habroptila; assembly: GCF_004027225.2. Classification (NCBI taxonomy): domain Eukaryota; kingdom Metazoa; phylum Chordata; class Aves; order Psittaciformes; family Psittacidae; genus Strigops; species Strigops habroptila. The sequence continues at coordinate 5,163,172 of NC_044278.2, forward strand.
GAAAAAGGTGGAAAGGGTTGTGCATATGAAAGCTTCCTAAAATCAGAACTTTGCCTGTTTTGAGCAAATTTAGATACTTTTGGTCATAAGTTACAGGCTTAGAAAGCTCTTCTCTCTCAAGGAAGGAAGTTTTTAAAAGTCATAATAATGGGTGAGGCGGAAAGGGGTGACTGGATGATATCCATGTGGCTCTTTTTGAGAGTAAGAGGCAGATCATTAGCAATGGCTTATGTGTGACTTTCTTGGCTCCTTAGTGAAGAGAGGCTAGGGTTCCTCTAGGGTGTGAGCCCTAGCACTTACTCCAATTATTCCTATAGAAGAATCCATTTCTCTCCCTTGAGGAACCTTAGATGTTAGCAAAATTAAAAACTCAGAAGGGTTGTGAAACCAAAGCCCAGGAACGTTAACTTTTCATGGGAAGAAAATTTAAGAGAGTGGAACATGAATTTCTTGTCATCTTTTTGCCTTACAAAATAGGGTTGTTAGCAATCCAAATTAATTACCTAAGACAGAGAAATATTGTATATATCCAACACTGTAAGTGAGGCCAAAAACGTGCCCCCGACTTACATTGTTTTCTGATCTAAAATTCTGAGTTTGGACTTGGCAGGAATGCTCACAGTGCAAACTCTTATCCATACGGTCATTAAGTATCAGTGACTTCAGGTGAGTTCCTGCAAGACATTCTGTTGAGTACTATAAATACTATTATGGCTCCATATGAAAGACCTGTCCGAGTTTTTTAAGAGTGATGGATCCTACTCTGTTACTAATACAGATCCGCTGGGCATCATGATAGATATGGGCACTTATTTCATCACCCTTCCAAGGGTCCATATCCTTCTTAGTCACCTCAGGATGCAAGAAATCATTTATATCCGTTTCAAAGCTGTGTTTGGGATATCGTGTGTGAAAATTACCAGCATGACAAATAGCATTTAATTTTAACATCTACAAAATCTCTTTTTATTGGCCTTGCAGATAAACATATCAACTGCGGTACCAGTGATTGGGAAGACTACCTATCCTGGTCTTAGCTGGAATAGAGTTAATTTTTTTGCTGGTAGCTAGTACAGTGCTGTGTTTTGGCTTCAGTCTGAGAACAATGCTGACAACACACTGATGTTCTAGTTGCTGCTAAGTAGCACTTACCCTGATCAAGGACTTTTCAGTCTCATGCTCTGCCAGTGAGGAGGAGCACAGGAAGCCGGGAGGAAGCAGAGCCAGGACACCTGACCCAAACTAGCCAAAGGGGTATTCCATACCACAGCACGTCATGCCCAGTACAGAAACTGGAGGAAGTCACCTGGAAGGCCCTGATCGCTGCACAGGTCGGGGTGGGTACTGGTCAGCGGGTGGTGAGCAATTGTATTGTGCAACACTGTTGTTTGCTGTTGTTTTTTTGTTTTGTTTTGTATCTTCCTCTCTTTTTGTTATTTCCCTTTTCATTATTATTATTACTATTATATTATACCTTATTTTAATTATTAAACTGTTCTTATCTCAACCCACAGGTTTTACCTTCTCTCCAATTCTCCTCTGCATCCCACTGGTGGTGGTGGGGAGAGTGAGCAAGCAGCTGCATGGTACTTAGTTGCCAGCTGGGGTTAAACCAGGACACCATCGTTAAGAAAAAAATACCAAGACAACTATTGACAATATCTTTCAGGGCTGCGTTTTGGGTAATTTTCCTTCTTCTAATCCCCTCCCAAGGAGATCATGTGCACTCTGCCTCAAAACATATTTACCCTATTCTAATTGTTTCAGTATTACCAGCTGAAAATTGCTTCACAAAACAAATGTGTTATCACCTATTTGAGAGCAGGGGCTATAACTACCTTTGAAATTTTCATATCCTAGTGTTTAAATTGACAATGACCTGGTTCAGTGACTATCTCACACAGGGACTACAATGACGTTAAGAGTCATCAGAGGGATTCAGCCAGCACATAATACAGCTAAGTGACGAGGAAGCTGTCACAGCAGGAAGAACAACAGACAGAGATGTAGTCAGAGGCAATTTTTCTGTGGTCAGCAGTTCCACAACCACTATGCCAGAAGAAGTAAAAATTTCCTGTGGGAAGAAAGCAAGAATCCTCAACTCCTGCCTGCAAGGTGCCTTTGAAAACTGTAGCCAACACACAATTGCAAAGACATGGGAAGAAGTACATTAGAAATTTAATCTTGTAAAGTTTTACTTAAGTGTTTAATTTCAGATATATCTCAAATGTACAAAACTAGCTTACTCTTGTAAGTTGATTGGTTGCATAAGCATGTGCACACTTAAAGATCAGAACCTGAATCTGTAAATTCTGTCAGATAAGCCCATAATTTACCTGTATTTTCAATTAAACTTATTTCGATTAAACCTGGTCACCCCAGGATAAGTGACACAGTAATTTAGGGATTCACTCATCTAGAGGATAAGAACAGTACTTGCATGTATGGCAATATAATAGAGAACAGTACTCTTGTATTCTAGAACTGCACTGTTACTCCCTTCTCACAAGCAGCTGAAATCAGGCCATTTCTGTTCCAGAAAAGATTTCTGAAAAATATTTTACAAAGTTGCTTAAAAACTGCATTCAGAAGCGACTCAACACAATACTTCACTGATACAGACCAGTAAGGACACTGAAACAATAAAAGATAGCAGATTTTGTAACACAGCTGAGAGCTGGTTCTCTTTTTAGCTTTTAGGAGTGTAGTATAGAAGTGACACAAGTCCAATATTCTCCTATGCTAAAACTGACTACTGTTTAGAAGGATAATAGCATATAGGCCCCTTTCTACTAACAAGATGTGACTAATTCTATTTTACCTCAAGTAGAATCCATGTATTAAGTAGATAATAAGAGAATTTTAGTGCATTTTAATTTAATATATTCAAAATACATGCGTTACACATCTCATAGCTGCACTTCATTTTCTCTTCATCTGTAAAAGAACATACAAATACAGGACCAGTTCTTCCAAGTAAAAGGATCACTTGGAGGTCCCAGATCTTTTTCCCCTCCAGTACTATCAGAAGTGATAAATTACAACAAATTGCAAGCCTAACAAAACAACACTTTAAACTGTATTGTCATATTTATTATAAAATTCCTGGTTCATTGCATTTTGTCATTTTATACAACTGGTTCTGACAGTGATTAACATGGTTTGGGCTTCTGCTGTTTCACCCAAGAGAAATAAAACACCAAAATCTCTGCAGGTGTGTAATGGGCCAGGGATTCACAATCTGTTCTGCAAAGTCAGACTTCAAAGACTTCAAAAACAAAAATCCTAAAGTTGGCATTGCCTCCGTAATGATTTAAAGCTTTTTGCATATTTCAAGGATTCTAATTTCAGTGTTTTAATCAGCACTGTTATTCAACATTTTTCTGTAATAATTTAACCAACTGTATGACAAATTCTCCATTAGCTTTGAGTTTCACAAACCAAATAACATAACAAGGAGTAGATCTGAAACTAAATAACAGAGCAACCTAAATTATTAAGCACTTATTTGAACTTGAAAGGCGTTTTCACCTACATGAAGCACACTATACAGCTTATCTGATGCATATGGGTGGTTAGAATTATACAGTAATTACAAAGCAGCAATCAGACAGTTGCACCTGCAGTAAAGGAGCCTCAAGACAACATCCCTAATTGCTTCTGTGATTACCTGTCTAAAACTAACACAGAACTTATTGAAAAAGAGTTCAAGTTCAGACTATAATTTCAAATCCTTTACAACTGAAAAAAAGAATTACAGACAACCTCCAAAATAATAAATATTTCTAAAAATATTAATACAAAAACTCTGTCTTGTAGAACTTTAAAAAACATATTTTATGATTACATCTCTCTATTAAGAAGTGGAGAAGACAATCACACATTTGTATTTTGTTTTGTTGTTTGGTTTGGTTTGTTTTTTTTTATATCTCCTTATAGTCAAAATACTTGCTTTCACGAGCACTTTAAGAAATTTTTGCTTCTTTCCCAAGTGGTATTTTTCTCGGCATTTGGCATTTAGCTTGAAATTTCTACTTGCTTGTTCTTCAAAAGCACAGTCCCTTAACTATGCGATTACATATTTCAGTTTTAAAAGAAGACTGAATTAGCACTGTAGACAGAAAATAAAAGTAATTTCCTTTCCTTTTCCCCTTAGAAATTATAAACCTTATTTCAATGTTCACTTATAAACCTGGTAGTCACAGCTTCAAAATACCCATCTGAACAAAATGAGTTATTCTAATACAACATAAACCAATGGAAACTGTTCATATCATTTTGGTGAAGGCTCAGTCAAAACCATTGATCTAAACCAAAAATATAATCAGCCTCTCAATCATAATAAAATAACATTATCACAAAGATAATAACATAATCACAAAGATGATCAAAGGACTTGGAAGCCTGCCATGCGAGGAAAGGCTGAGAGAAGTAGGTTTGTTCACCCTAGAGAAAAGAAGGCTCAGAGGAGACCTTATCACCATGTTCCAGTATTTAAAGAGTGACTACAAAGATGGAGACTCCTCTTCTACAAGGAGTCACATGGAAAAGGTGGGCGTAAGTTACTCGCAGGGAGATTCTGATTGGACATAAAGAGGAAAAGTTTTCACAATAAGAACAATCAGCCATTGGAATAATCCCCCCAAGGAAGTGGTGGATTCCCCATTGGACAGTTAAGATTTGGCTGGCCAGGGTGCAGAGCCATGTCATCTAGACCAGGCTTTTGCCAAGAAAGGTTGGACAAGATGATCCTTAATGTCCATTCCAACCTGGCATTCTACAATTCTATGTGTAGTAGAAACAATTAGCTAAAGAAAAAAAATCCACCAGAAGACGAGGTTACAAGAGTTGAAGTACCATACAGTGTTACGGTACTTCATGGTCCTTACTAGATGAGTGTTAACTCACTAAGAGTTACGTCAGATGTCTTTTTACAATTCCATAGCTGTTCCTGATTTAAGGGAGTTAGGTTTGAGTGAGTCATGCAGAATAGCATCATCCTGTGCACTGTCCTGGCTCCACTGACTTGGCTGACTGAGATGGATTGCTGCCCTTAAGAGGCAGCTTCTACTTTCTTTACTGTATATCAGCTTTTGTAACAGAACTTTGAACTTGAGGGCGAGATTAAACAAAGAGGTTGTCAGATATGAGAAGTCAGAATTCCTGAATTTTGAGTCTTAAAAGTTACCTAGTTCAGCATGATTTATGCCAGTTGTTATGGCAGGGGGGGTTTTTTTGTTTTGTTTGGGGGGTTGATTTTGTTGTCGTTCTTTTGTGCATGAGGACAGAATACAGAAAAACGTTAAACTGCATTCATTAAATTTTTACGCCCATGATCAACTTTTTCTTCCTCGTGTGTACTTTATAATGACATAACTCTACAACAGTCTGAGTATTATAAAAATGTTTTAATCCTTTCTTTCAGTAACTTGACATGACTGAACTTGGACTCATTGACTCTGTGTCAAGAATGAAATCTACCTTAAATAAAGTGTTCTTGGTTGTTGTTTTTTTTAAAAGACTTTTCTCTCTTGAACTGGTAAAGGCATCAATAGCTTTAGGACTCAGATACAGTTAATAGAAGTATCCTCTATTAATTAAAAAGGAAATAAAAGGCAGAAAGAGGTAAAAAAAAAAAAAAAGGGCACAGCTTATCCTTTACTAACAATTCCGTGGTTTTACATTTTCTTTAAGATTTTAGAACTTTGGTGCTCTGCATGAGTTATAATATTGTCAGCCTGAGGGAAATTATGAGGGAAATTAAGAGATAGCCAAGTAACAAAAGCAATTATATTTGCTGTTCTTAGAGACCAACACACTTCACATAAAACTGCTGCAATTACACTCCATGCAAGGACTTCATTAATACTAAGCAAATAGTGTAGTTAAAATACAATACTAAACATGGCTGAAATAAAAGCACTAAGTCTATAGAGAGAGAGAATGCAATATATAAAAAGCACAGTAAAATCATGGTGCAGTAGGAAAAAAGGTGAAAGTCATACTCTACAAAAGAAAAGGCATTTAATAAGGAAAATCCACTTAGGAGGATATAGGGAGCATTTTTCAGTCTTTTGCAAAGAAAAATATTCCATACAGGTGTCTCATAATGGGAATTTAAGACATTTGGTATGGAAACTTGAAAGTCCTGATACAAACTCCATCCACTCATTAGGTAACAGCTGGAAAGATACTATGCATATCAATTTTGAAAAGTAGATTTTTAACATATCATCATACACTGAATTCTTTCTGATCACTAACTATTCATAACACTTATAGGAACATTCTGGTAGTCATTAGTTGCTACTAATCTTGATGCTGAGGAAACATCACTTCAGTGAACAATATATTGCCACAAATGTTTCATGTGGCCTCCAGTGTGCCTGTATTTAAAAGCCTAGAGGCACAGCACAGAAAATCAGAATGTGAAAAATTGCTGTGTGCCATCAAATGAGAGCAAAATGATGACTAAAAATAACAAAATACAGAGTAGAAGCCCAAGTGATATCTGCCTTCAGTATGTCCTATATCTACATATAACCTACTTCAAGAAGTAATTAATGGATGGACAAAATACTTCAAAAGTGAGTTATTCAAATCTGGGTAGTAGAAATGAACAACCAGAATTCATTAGAATATTCAAGTGTTACAGATTCAAATACAGAATTCAAAACATAACAAAAATTATGTTAATTTCCCCCATTAAACAACAAATAAATATTATTAGCATCATTATCAGCTAAGCATGTCTGGTGAAATATTAATTTCCTTCCCTATTACATAGAAAAATATGAGAGATGTAGGAGCTCAATAAGGCATAAATATTAGCCATTCAAGGGAGGTTTGGGTTTGGTGTTTGTTTGGGGGTTTTTTGTTGGATGCCTGATGATTAAAAAAAGAAAAGATGATAATGTTAGGTTTCCTTCCACTACTCATATTCCGCAATTACAAAATGAAAGGCGACCTTTAGAGGTTGTTTGTGTATATGTTTTTTCAGAGTTACACTCTCCTGCTTCTAGGTCTGCAATGCTATCAGTTTCTCTCTGACTGTTAATAAGCATAGCACAGAATAAGGAATTAAATTTGCACATTAATTCAAATGTTGTAATAAAGTATTACCATGTCTCCTTGATACAAAAGTTAAGTGATATTATTCCTATGACTATTAATTCTTTTGGCATACACCCCGAAGTATTTATACGGTATATAAATAAATTCTACAGCTAGCAGTTAGCTGAAGTCACTCTTTGCAATTTCTGTTAATTAATAATGTGGCTGTCATGTTAAACCAAAGGATTTGTGCAAAAAATCTCAAATCCTCAAGGCAAAAAAAAAAAAAGTAAAGCTATTAGCTATCAAACTTCAAAAATGCTAATCAATACTGTTAGCCTGAAGACACTTTTGGCCTTACCTGGCATCAGTTTTCTCAAATAATTATTTTTCTTTATCTCAAAGACTTTCTCTGCAATGCTCTCTTTTCAGAGAAAATGAGAAGCTGCAGAGAACAAAGAATTTACTTAGAGAGCTCATTGTTTGGTATATATTAAATAATATATGTGTGACATTCACTAATGCAGAATTAATACTGCAGATCCAAATGACTGTAAACTATCCAAAGGCTATAAAACACTCTTGGCTGATAATGAGTTATGTCCTTGAAAATTTCATTTTGATGGATATCTGTGGGATTTTTCCATTGATACAAGTCAACTGAGAAAAGACAAGATTTGAATGTGCAGCTTCAGTAATCATTTTGATGCTTAACTATTATAAATACTTCTCATGTTAAACTTAGGAATGCAAAATAAACGTAGCTTTCTCTATGATATCTATTGTACTTCATTTTGAGATGCGAGCAGCAAAATCCAATTTGCTACAAATAATGAAACTATTTTGTAGCAAATAGAAATGTTAATTATCAGATTAAAGTCAACCAGACTGCTAGTTTAATTATATCTAGACTTGGGGGTAACTATGTATCCCCAGTTTTCTGAGGGTTAAAATTTCCTTCCTATGCAAAGCTGATTCAAAACTTCTAAATCATATTATTTACGCTTAAATCCAGACCCCGCCCCAAAACCAAACACCACCCTCAAACAAAAAACAAACCAAAACCCAAACAAACAAAAGCCCAAACAAGCATAAAAACATGCAAACAAATAAACCAAACAAAAAGAATAATGTACAAAAAATTAATAACTGGAGGCAGGTGAGGTGGATGGGTGCATGTAGTTTGAAACTAGAGGGGATCAAGTACTGAGTTTGATTTTATGAGGATAGCTACGAAAAAGCGACTTGCTATCTGCTGAAATAAATGTACTCTCTATATACCCTGTTAATTCTACAAAATGTGTATTTCTGACTAAAACCAAGAGGTTTCATTTTGGAAATAACCTTTACATAGAAAATGTACACAGAAAACAAGATTTCAGATGAGTTCTCTTACAGACAGTAGTACTGACATGATTAGATGGATTATTGTGTATCTTTCTGTTAAGAGTTTCCTCTCCTTGCAGTTCATATGGTATTGACTTTAGTATACCACACAAAAATGCTTTCACAAAATCTAGAAACCACACATTTCCAGATGATGATGATGACTACTGATGTGGCACAGCACAAAGGATACTACTTTTCCTTAGTATTTTGTTCCTCTGGTAGTTCTGAACTTTTAAAATATCTAAACCACAAAGACAGATATTGAAAGCCTGAAGCAGGTACTTGGTTAATCACTCTGATTATGTAAGGACAGAGAAAGTTGCTAGCCAGAACGTGAACATACAGTGTGAAGCTGCTCCATGTGGGAGCCCAAGCAATCGACTCTTTGCCTAATAAGCCCAAAGCCTAACACCTTCTGCTCACTCTGCAAATGCGGCCCAAGCACTTCATGAGCGTAGGAAAGAAACCCCGGGGTTAGCTGAATTGTGAATGTTCAGAGAAAAAAAAACTACTGTGGTGGCTCTCACACATTCAGATTTAGATTCTGTCCATGACACCGTGTCAGCACAGCAGGTTTAATGAGAGTAGGCAGCGAACTCAGAAGAGCTATCCTATATATCCCATCAGAGGGAGCTGACCTGAGGCTAACATAGCCCTACCAAAGCAACCTTTAATCTGACTCAACAAGCATTCAGGCTTTTCTCAGTTATGTGTCATAGCAAGTCAACAGCAGACATTCTAATGTAGCTTGACCTGTAGGATGTGAAAGAGGAAAAGAATAAACAAATAAAAAAGAAAACACTTAGCAGAGAAGACAATAAAAAATTCATCCAACATGTTTTAAGAGTTCGTCATTCAAAATTGCTCTGCATTCTTTTTGTTTTTATATACAAACAGACTTAAGGGGCAGCAAGAGTAGGGCCAGAACATGTTACTTTTCAACTATCTAAAACCTGAAGAAAATGCCTGAACTATTTCTTTGTTGAACAAAGTAACACCAATACTTTCATTTTAGCAAGAGCAACAAAGGTTTATGATTCATCTTCAGGAGATTAGGGAGCAGCCACAAGACCAAAACATTATTTTGAAATTCTTCTCAGTACTTCTACCAAGGTCTCATAGACAGGAAATGTTGGGATGGAACGTGGTTAAGATACATATTTCTTCTTCAAATCTAATCTTCCTGGAGAAGAGGTTTTCTCTATAACCTTTACACCTTGTACGTATTTTTCTACCAGCTTCTATTTTTTCAGTTTCAGCAAAATCCTTGTTAACAGTACACACTGGTCACAGAGAGAATGAGAATTCATACAAAATATGGTCATGTTATAAAGAAAAATAATTCAACCTCTGAATGATTCAGTGACATTCTACTGGTGTTCACAGATGTGTTACAGAATCACAGACTTCCTTTATGTTTATATAAATATATATATATATATAAAAAAAATCTGGCAGAAAAATGTTAGAGTACTTAAAATCCTTATTTATGCTCCAGTCTAGTTATGCCTTTCTATGTGTCAGCTTCTCTCATCTTTTTTTCTTGGGCAACTTTAATATAGTCCTTATGTGTATAAAGTAATACATAAATAACTAGTAACACCTAAGAAGCAATGACATACCAAACTTGGGAAGCTGATTAAATAAAAGTGAGAATGTGGCAAAAATCTTGTTTCTTCACTTCATCTGACCCCGCTCAAATCTACTGGCTTTCTAATGTTGTCATAATATCATTTCTTTACCCAATTTTAATGCTGTAAACACCTACTCTAATCGCTTAAGACCACCGGACTTATCACAGCTGTGAAAGTCCAGGAGACTGCTCTAAGGATAAACAATTGGATAATTCTGTCCAGAAAAAGTTTCAGTACTTTGTAAAGAACATAATAATCCCCAGTGCTAAAATTTTACAGGAGGAGATGCTAAAACATACAGTACGTATTTGCTAACAGTGAAAGAAGAGTGAGTATGTCTGGCATAAAAACCTTAACTGTAAATATTTCAAAGCCCACTCATTAAAAAGATAAAATATTTCTCACTCTATTATATGCATTTGTACATGGACTCTTCTTCATGGATTGCAGTGATAGGGCAAGGGATAATGGGTTCAGACTTAAACAGGGGAGATTTAGGTTGGATATAAGGAAGATATTCTTTACTGTGAGAGTGGTGAGGCACTGTAACAGGCTGCCCAAGGAACTTGTGAATGCTCCATCCCTGGAGGTGTTGAAGGTCAGGCTGGACGGGGCCTTGAGCAACGTGGTCTAGTGGGAGATGTCCCTGCCCATGGCAGGCTGTTGGAACTAGGTGATCTTAATGTCCTTTCCAACCCAAACCATTCTATGATTCTATGTGATATGTATTCTTTTAAAGCACTCTAACAGAAAAATCAAAAAACCTTCCAAAATAGCCTGAAACACATTGCATAAACCCAAATGCACTTTAAAAAATACAAGTTTTATTCATGTGTTCAAAAAAATGAGTTTCAGGCTTAAACGCAGTTGAAGGAAATAAATGGAAAAGAGAAGTTACTCGTTAATTTTATGTCTCTTCAAGTTATACTAAATTAACTACACTTTCTCTTTTAGATGAGACAAGCGAAGACCTACAAAAGGAATTTTGGCCTTAATCCTCCAAGTCGCAAAGCATATTTTTCTTAAAAGTGAAAAGCACCTGCATGTTTTGGGTTTTTTTAATTTAGTACCTGAGCAGTGTCCCTAAAATCAATAGGAGAAAATAACTTTTAAAACACCAGATTTAATTATTAATTAGTGAAATTGCTTGTGATTTCATAAAACACCTCTCAGTCAGCCTAGCTTTAAAAGCACCTTCAGCCATTATTGCCCTAAAGGCCTACGCATTCGCAGGAGGGTAAGTCAACTGACAGGAGCTGCTGGTGTGTGAGAATACCTTGATCAAGCCTCCAGCATCACAGAACACACAAAGGCATCACAGCATTTTATACTTGCCTCTAAAGTCTCCCACTCACTGATCACCACTGAACCAAATTAAAAATTCAAATATATAACTGCTATCCTTCAGACCAGATCCACAGCATAATACTAATATACCAAAAGAGTATATTTAATATTTTGAATGTGTTCATTATAATTTTATAATATAATTTTATAATTCAACATTTACTGTGCCATGCATAGCGAAAAGAACAAACCATGGCACTTATGATCCGTTGTTCTTCAAATTATGCAGTTCTTTTCAATATTTTAGTATTCATAAAGTGACTTCTAGCTATAAATGGCATCTTGTAGACATGACTATATATAAAGCCAAACCATTTCATGTAAGTTAATATAAAAAACTGATCCTATATTCTGCTTCGATATTTATTTTACACTTTAGAAAGTAAAATAACTTCCCTCCTCTTCATCTAAAAACCTTAATTCAAATTTAAGAATAAAATCCAGCCCTTTGCAAGAAAAGAACTCATAAAAAAACTTTTCACTAGTATTATCAATACAAAACATCCATGCCTTTCAAAGAAGGATTTCAGAAATATGACTGAAGACACTCTCAAACTGCATTTGATTCCATATTTAAAAGGAAACTTATTTAGTACTTTACACAAACATAGTATCAATTTTATTGATTCCTTTTGTTTGGTTGGGGTTTTTTTCTGTTATGTAGAAAATCAGTTTCTCAAACTCAGGTTTTAAATACTTGTATACCTGTCAACTTAATTTCAGATGTTCTTCACAGTCATAGCATAAAAATGTCATCCTCGTGTAAGGATACATATTTCTTACATATATTTACATATATTTACAATTGACTGACTGACAGCATATCTCTAAACATACACATGAGGATTATCCTTTCCTTAAAGGTTAGTTCTTTTGTTGGATACACCTTTGATGTCACAGTTTAATTGTTCTGGTGCCTGTGAAAGATTTAGGAATGAATTATATCTTTGTCACAATTTGGTTTTTTCCCTGCAACAGTTTTGTGCATGGTTTTATCACATATACATTGCTAACATCAGAAAGAAATTCAGCCAAGAACTAGAGAGGATTAAGAATAAACTGAAGAGCTTCAACACCTTTCAAAGACCCGTACAGGCAGGAATCCAGTCATAACTATGTTTGATTCCTGAGACTAAGATAGTTCTGATGAGTATTACAAGCAAATCTGATAAGTTTTCCTTAATGAAGAGAAGATTATTCTTTGTTTTGCTTTTAACTTCTTTAAACAATTTATTTTAAAACAGGCAGAAAATGGTAATATTTTCTAAAATAAAATTTCCTTTTGAAACATTCTTAGATTTATCTTTTAGAAGGTAACTGTTTAAAAAATAAAAAGAAAAATTTAATTTAGGATCAAATGACATTTTTCACTCACACAATTTCTTTCTAGTTTTCTTATTTTTTGTTGTTGTTGTTAAGGAAACAGTGAAGACTTTTGCTGAACCAAACCATCAACCTCAGACCCAGCCCTTTCATTTTTTTCCCATCACTGCTATAAAGTACTGAATGGAAAAGAGGCTCTTAGGTCACATTTTATTGGAAATAAGATAAAAATTTAAAAAAAATTTAAAAAAATTAAAAAATTAAAATAAAATAAAATAAATAAAATAAAAAATAAAATAAAATAAATAAAATAAAAATAAAAATCTAATGGGAAAAAAAAAAAGAAATCAAAAGAGGTTGAGACCATGACCATGAATTAAGGGTACCGTAAATAGAGGCTGCAAGATACGGTAACAGTAACCAAGGGGTTTTTTTCTTTAACATTCTGAAACAGACTCCGGTGTAGTGATTTCACTTAAAAGATGCATTTCATGTAGAAATGTTCATGCGCTGCTTAACAGAAAGTAGGTTAAAATACCGTCTTTAAATTATTCATAGATTTGCATTGATTAGGCTTTTGACTTCACATGTATAGATAGATACACAGACATACGCACGTTTTAAAGCTAGTATTCCATAGATGCTGAGTCACCCTAACTTTCACTGAAGTCAAAGGAAAAATCTAGGAATTTATTAAGTACTTCTAATGAATATAACATTTTGTTACTACCATAAGTTACGCTGCAGAGAGTGGTATCTGAGGAATATCTCTAAGAATTTACTATACTGATAGATGCAGAAATAAATCTAGCAATCTCCTTCCTTTTCTTATGCAAGAGCCAAAGAGAAATCTGGTACTAAAACAGAAAAACAGGCAGTTTGTTTGGTATGCCGCTGACCATAAATTTATTTAACAGTAAGTTTGTTAAGATGGTGAGCTGCCTTTATGTGATGGAGCAACATTGTTGGAATTGTCCCCCCCACCTCCCCGCCAAATCACTCCTACCCAAAAGTTTGCCTTTTAACTGAATAAAACCATTTTTAATTATGTAGAAAAGGCAGCCAGCACTATTAAAGAAAAAAAAAAAAAATCCCACGAACAACCTCTTTTGTGGAGATCCAGCAGTAATGAATTTATATTTCACAAACATATGAATTAAGTTTGCATCTAACTTGAAGCATGACTAAATCTCTGTGGAGAAATGCAATTAATTCTGTTCATTCAGATATGCCTAAGTAGCTTCTTATACAAGGTCAGTGACCCAGTGGTGTGTGTTTCTGTGCATGCACGTGTGAACTTCCAGAAAAGAGACTTTTTGGGCAGATGGTTAAGACTAACCTTATCATTGACTTTAACACAAGTCTCCCAATTAGGGATGAACAAATGATGGGGGCAGGGGATGGAGATAAACTCATAAACCAAAGCTCAAGACCAAAGTGTGGATATTGCTTCTAAGTCAAGTTAAAATAGACTACATAATTTTCAGGCATTGTTAAATAAAAACAAAGTGTATTGGAAATGTCATCAGCAAACAGAGGATACACCGGCATTCTAGACAGACCACTAGTTACTCACATGGATTGAATTTACATTCTGAATATTTTCAGATATTTCAACTTTCTTGAATATTGCCCTTAACTTTCTGGAAAAATAATCTGAAAAGAACAGGTCCAATCAATTTAACATTTTTGTTGAATGCTGTTTTGGGGATATACAATATTTAGTAATACATTACTATATAGGAGTACAGAAGCATAAAAGCACATAGCATATTTTTTATTATACTGTTAGTTATCTAGCCTCATTTCCCACTCTCTGACCCAGAAGAAAAATCACAACATTTGCAGGTACTCTTTTCTCTGCAGACGAATTAATATTCTCCTAGGTCAAACAATTTTCCATATTCCATATTCCAATACACTCAAACATACTCCAACAGCTAACTAAATTTTTATTTCTGGATCTTTCTTTTGAAGTTTTGATTACAAGGACAGAAAGATTCAAATTGCTTAGCCTCAAATTAATTTTGTGACACTAGTTTTTCAGACCTTTTCAAAGATACTTGACATTTATCATATTAGCTAAGACCATTTGAGACGATTTAAAGGAAAGTTGCAAAATCTGTTGAATACGTATGTGGGGGGAGATGGGCAGAAGTTGTGAAATTCTAAATAGAATAAAAAACCAGAATGGTCAGTGATGCAATTCCTGACCTTTCTGAGAGCGTTTAAAAGTAGAATATTTAATATATTGGCATATAATCAGCTTTCCTTCTGTATTTACTATCTAAATAACAGAAGAGAAAGCTGTCATGAGCCCAGACAGTCTTTGTCCACAGGAAAAAAGTTGTTGTTATTGTGAACAATTTTTGTTAGGCTTTATGTATGGCAAAATAGACTTAAGAATAATCGGTTTATTTTCTTGTCTTACGCTCTTGCTTATTTTCATCTTTTATAAAAGCAAATGCCCAACATCAAATAAATCTGTTGTTTTGAGCAAAAAGTTTCTTACTCCTGCCTTCAATTCCACTATGGCTACATTACTCATTCACTCAGTTCCTTTTTTACTCTGTGTATTACCCACATCCCTAAAGTTTAAGGAAACTCCTCATTTTCATGACCTCTCACACATACAGACCTGGGGAGCACGGCCCGTGATAGCTACTCAGGAGGGCAAACCAAGCATTTCATGCCTGAAGCTATTACACACAAATGACTGTCTGGGGTTGCATCATCAGCATTACTGCTGTAGCATGAAGGAGAAAAACAGAACAAATATTAATGGAAGAGATGGAAGGACAGCAATATACACATAAAGACTTGTTAAATCGTTGTTGCAGATTTTCCATTGCCTCCCTGTTTAAGGGAGTTATGTAAATGGACCAAAATATTGACATGCAGGTGTTTCATCTTGTATGTACTATCAAATTACCTATGAGATTTCAGGGGTTTGTCATACATGAGTGAGTTGGGTAATTAAAGTATTTGGTGTAATTAAATAGCAGGAATACTGTAGAATCTATTCCTTCTCTCCTTTTAACTTTACAATAGATTTTTTTTTTTTACTATTTTAAAGAATTTGACCACCTTGCCCAACAGATTGCAAAAATTGACAGTTTTTCATTTTAAAAAGCTGAAGTAAAGGTCTTAACAAGCTACAACAAGATATATCTGACATGCACAGTGTAAAACACTTTTCTTCTTTTAGGTTATATGCCAATGATTCCTTAAAAGTATATTTAATGGCTTTATAGCTGTAATACATACATTAGACATCGAAGGGTTTCATGGTGGTACAGCTTTCCCTTTTTATTTCAGATGTGATTAATATGTATTCCACAAAACCCACCAAAGAGAATGCACAAATCTTGTGGAAAAGTATTCAAAGAAGTGGTTTCACTGAACACTTATGACTTTCCCCCCTTTTTTTATCATAAGTTTGACATTTTTGATGCTATACTGTATTAGAGGCTATTAGCCTAAAGCAGTGATTAGGTAGATTACATTTCTACTGAAATACAGACTGAAAAATGTGTGAAAAATTGAAATTACAAGCCTATATTAGCAGGTTCTTTTCAGAGGGTAGCTCCATCTTTGTTGTACAATGAAGTATAATTTAGATCCTGCAGCTTACACTGGTATAAATTGAAAGCCTTATCCAATGTGCCTTGATAATGAAGATATCTTCTAGAAAACAACTCTATTTCAGAAGTCCACAAAACACATATTTCTTTTTATTATATTTTTTTCCCTCCCCTCAGACTTTTAATACTGCTTTTGTTTCTCACCCTTTTTTTTACCTTCCCTGTCTACTCACTGTATCTGCTCTAGGAGCAGCGCTGGCTTCCTGAGCAGAGCTGAGCCCACTTCCCTGCCCAGGTGTACCCTGATGCAGCTCAGCCAGAGGGACAGGGAGGCAACAGTCTCCCTGAAACCCACCTGTTCCAGTGCAGCCAGAGCCCCTTGCTTGCAGCAATACTCTGGCACATTTCTTCCCCTTGTGCCCCTGAAAAATGCATCCTTCAAAGCCTCATTGTATTAAATTAGCACATTGCCTTACTGCTCAGAAGGGTTCTTCACGTGGTTCATTCTCTGCAGAAACTAAAGTGACTAAATTTTGTTGCATTTCCTATTTATTATATTGACTTAGGAATATATCAGTGTCTTTTTTGCATAGTCTGTGATTTTAATAAGGGAAAATGAATCAGTAGTTGGTGGATGGATACCACTTTCAGAAAGCTGGTAAGATGGCAATGATACAGCCATTGAACCAAGTCTCCACCATCTAATAATAATTTTCATTATAAAAGCAGACTTGCTTTGACTTTATGAGGGGCATAACTGCTACTCTTTCTGGCAGAGCAAAAAGGAACTCTCCTATTTTTTAAGCTCTAAGTTATAATCAGCATACTTTAATTCAGTATACTGATTCTTTTAAATCTGCAATGTCACAAAGCGAACCTCCTTTCCACTGCAGAGGAACCATCTCTATTACTTCCAGAAACTGGCTACCTAAACTCTGTGTTACCCTCTATTTTGAACTGCAAAGGAGAATCAGTCAGCCAGGCAGTGGCCAATATTCTGGTCCGCAGTGTCAGCGTGAGGATGCTGCCATGTTGAGTAGGAGATGGCAGCTGGGAGATATGAAAGCACGAGGTAGCACATTTATATTTCCAAGCAGGGTAATTTTTAATTAATCTGTAATTTGTGAAACTCTCCATGATCCCAGGAGTGCTCCCAGGGAGCCTCTGCTGGCTAGTATCTGGGGAGGTAAAAAAATGCTTCCCTTGCTACACTGTGCCTATGGCATGACACTGCAAACTCCACAGGATGGAATAAAAAAGCCCCATGTAAAGCAATGAATACTTAAACTGAAATATACAAATTGCACTGGGCTAAAAACTAAATAACAAATTGGAATGAAGCTTCAGAGTAAGGAGTTCGAACAAAACTTGCACTGCACTGCAGGTGAGCAGGCACACAACACTATAATTAGGCACTTAGCAAGAAAACTCCCCTTCTAGAATCAAAGGTAGCAGCTGCTATTTGCTCTTAATTAAAGAACCTGCTTTCCTTAACACAATATTTAGTTCTAACCTTTGCCTGAGCTACTTACAAGGTATTCATAAAACTGGTGTTGCCACTTTAAGCAACATCAAAAGGGAATGTGAAAGATTTTTACCATTAAACAGTATTTTTCATATTTCTTTCAATTAATTTTAAATGCAGTTAGTCAAATGTAAATATTTTGCTTCACAGAGTGCTTTGCTTGGGGAAGAAAAATACCCTCCGACACAAGGAAGAATCGCCATTATCCCAGATTAGATCAATGGCCCACCAAATCACCCATAACAGAAACTAAAGCCTCACACAAGGTAGTCTTTTCTAATCCATAAAAATGATCTTTACATCTCTACCATCACCTCAAGGCTGACCTTCACTATAAATTCATTTTCTGCTTGCATCCCAGATTTGCAAAATTTTTGTTCTCCCACCCTGCAATTTCATCTATAACTATCCTGCTGACTCATTCTTGCATCCCTCTATCACTTGACTGATGGACTTACTATTTTCAGTATCTTTCCTTGGGATCAGATTATAGCATGTAGAGAATACTGCTACTCCTTTCCTTACAACAACAGATTGAGTCCTGAACTATTCTCACTCAGATTCTCTTCACTAGTCTCATACTCGTTACTTATTTTCCTTTTCATATATTTCCACCATTGTCAATACACAAATGTCTCCCTCTGGATATATGCCATCTGGAACAGCCTTTTTGCATTGCTTTGCCTCATCAGCTCCAGCTTCTATTAAAATCTCCTTAAAACTGGAATTTTAAAATAGAAATATATTTAATATGAACATTACACTGTAATTAAAGCAATAAACTCTCTTCACTTCCTTTTCAGAAATTATGCACTGTTAATTTCAAAACCACGGCCAATTTCAAAGTGTTATGCCTAATATTTCTGAGTTAGTAAAATCCAACAACAATAAAACCTAAAGATAGAATTTAGTTTGTAAATAGTCTTTCATGGTCTGTGTGCACATACATATACACACATATGTACATATGTATGTACATATATATGTATGTCTAAGACGAAAAGGGAAGCAGTCTCCCATCTCTTAGGTAAAACAGAAACCAACAAGCAACCAGCTTCATTCCTTTTCAATGTTTTATTTGTCTTAAACCTGTGAAAAATGCCATACTAATAAATGCTGATAGCCTGTTTTTGCAGACAGCAGACTCATGGTTCCAAGCGAGCGACTGGAACAACATTTTATCTCCAAACAGGAGACAGGAGATATCACTTGGAATGCAGGAGTCAGTGTCAACATTAAGAACATCTTGACAAAGATTTACAGAACAGAGTCTAGTCAAAGTAACACCGAAAAATTTGGAACAAACCAAGGGCTCACATGAAAAGCACAGGATATTAAATATTTCATGTCAGTCATGAACTGCAGCCTGTTTAGAAACTGGGTTTACTAGGTATCTTTTTGCTTCAATTTGAACTGGACTTATGTTTTCCAGAGTGAATTATTTAGATAACATCATAGAAAAAGATCATTTTCCCCTTCATCTGCATACTTCTCAATCAGAATATTTTCTACTAAATTGCAGAGCAAGTTTCATCTGTTTTTCCTAAATACTAAATGTATTTCTATTTAGCCATGTGCAGAGCACTCTGCTCTCATACACATCTAAATAAGTACACTGAAAGCAGCGTACAGATATTTGCCTGCTTTGCTGGAGCAGAAAGCGAGATGATGTTGTTTTCACAAATGTTTTTGTCATTTTTGTGTAGCAGCGTTGGTAATATCTGATACATAGATATGTATCTTTACACAGTGTTCTGCCATTTCAGCTGCTGCAGATTTCCGAGGAAGAGGTTCAAAGAGTAATGACTATCAGAAAAGTCATTAATAATTTTAGTCATGTTAGACATTAACCAAAATTACATTTTAATACATACAGTATTTTCTTTATAAATTAATTACATGGAAGATGCCTAATGAGATTTGTCTGACTCAGCTTCTAACTAAAAAAAAAGACAAAATACTGATGATGCACTCAAGTTATACACAAACTCACTTGAAAGTATCATACAATTTTGGGGGGAGAAAAAAAAGGGAAAAAAGGATGATGGATACATAAAAACATTCACAAGATGGAAATACATACCTACAGTTAATAGAGACCAGTTATTACTATGACATCTTGAGAATCCTCTCTGATTATCTTTTAATAAACTCAAAAACAGGGAGAGGTAAAGGGCTAGCTAGGGTGGTTCAGTGCCATCGGACAGTGTCAGAGCGCCAACTCCACTTGATTACCAGTGTGAAAGATTATTCCGTAACAAGACTCCGATTTTGGCTTCTCCATAACTAGGATCAGTCCAGGCTCCCAAACCACAGGAAAAGCCTTTGAAAAACTGTGAGGAAAACTCAATAGTAGCAGCCTCACAGATGTCACTTATGGGTGTGCACAACTTTTTTTCTCAGTTACCCAATATGCAGTACCGTTTAGTTTCAGGTGTTTCTATAGCTCAACCAAATTACACCACTTTATCTAGGCAACATGAGAACAAGAATTTGAGAAAAATTACAAAAGGAAACCAGATGCCACAAATTGTTTCAGTATGGCATGCTGTTGGATCCACTGTATATTTAATATATGCAACCCAACTTCCCACAGTAAACAGTAGCACAGTTTAGATGGCAGAGATATGTATGTTTATAGATTGGTCTAAACACGGAGCACATCTCACCCTCAGTGGAAATCAGATACGTTGGCACTGTACCGGATTATTGGACAAAAAAAACATGCCTACAGGGATAAATCATTCTATAAGTAGTGGTTTTTTTTAAATCACCCATTTAAATCAGAGGTGATATGTTGATACAGCCCACAGGATTTCTGTCTTGTTGAGAAAAAGCCAGACATTTTGTATACCATGCAAATAATCTACCATTATATGGTCCATAGAGTTCAGAGTAATGTTCTCGAAAGAGATTTTTGATTAAACCTATCTACTTAACAAAGTAAGTGGAATTTTCTACTTGTTTTTATTCATGTGTTCCTAAGCAGATATTCACAACAAAAACTACATCTAACAAGACACTGCAGTTTAACCTGGCATCTTAACAGCTCAGGAACAAATTTACCCTTAAGAAAGTAAGCGTTAGCAGTCAGTAACAATTCTAATGTTACCATTAGGTTGCTAAAGATTAACAAGCCCCAGTAATCTGGGTGAATATGCTCTCAATCATGCCCACCTTTACTATTCAGATCAATCCTGTCAGTGTAAGAAGAGGGAAATTTGAGCTTAGCTTCAAGGCATAGATCACACAGATGACACTGTCTTCGCTGAAGCAAAATCCAACATATGTATGCAATACGGCCCTTGGAAGTCAAAAGATGTACTGGAAGTCTCTGCCTGTGGTTCCCCACACCATATTGTCCCCAAAGTTCTAAACACTGACAAAGAAAAAATGCCTCCAGTCTGGCCCAAGAGTTCTCTGTATCATGACCATAAAATTACACATTTCTTTTTCTTGTATGTTGTGTTCAGACATGGTATGAAACAGCATATGGGAACAGTCACAGAAAAGAGTGCCTGGTGGTATCTATTTTTGATTTAGTGCAAGCAATTGCAAACTAATATAAATTACTTTTAACCCATTAGGGCCTAGATATATCTATTCACTTTCATTTGATTCTTTTCCCTCTGTTTTCTAAAACTCTAATATCCAGACTATTTATTCCACAACATGTGAACACACAGAAGTTCTTTTTTTACTTCCATTCATACCAACAAAAATGAGCACTAAGCAATCATAGACATGATCTCCAGAGATCATGTAATGGGATCATATCTTCTAAGGGATTTATAATGTTCATTGACATTCTTATTCCAAAGGGATACAACCCTTATACGGCCAGCAAATTTGACCTAAATAGAAAAAATTATTTGTGTCAGAGGACAGGAAGAATAATTTAATGATTTTAGAATCATAGAATGGCTTGGGTTGGAAAGGACCTTAAGATCATCTAGTTCCAACCCCCCTGCCATCGGCAGGGACACCTTGCACTAAAACATGTCGCCCAAGACCCCGTCCAACCTGGCCTTTAACACCGCCAGGGATGGAGCATTCACAACCTCCCTGGGCAACCCATTCCAGTGCTTAACCACCCTCACAGTAAAGAATTTCTTCCTTACATCTAATCTAAACTTCCCCTGTTTAAATTTAAACCCATCACCCCTTGTCCTATCACTACAGTCCCTGATGAAGAGTCCCTCTCCAGCATCCTTATAGACCCCCTTCAGACACTGGAAGGCTGCTCGGAGGTCTCCACACAGCCTTCTCTTCTCCAGGCTGAACAGCCCCAACTCTCTCAGCCTGTCTTAATAGAGGAGGTGCTCCAGCCTCTGATCATCCTCGTGGCCTCCTCTGGACTTGCTCCAACAGCTCCATGTCCTCCTTATGTTGAGGATACCAGAACGGTACACAATACACCTTTACTGATTTTTCTGACCAGTGTGTCTTTAATATTTGCAAATAACACCTTTTTTCTATCTTGCTTTTTTTTTTTTTAAAGATATAAAATCAGTTGAATGTATTTGGTTGTGGAAATTTAGAATTTTTACACTGATACATATGGCATGAAAACTTGTATCTCCACAGTGCACTTTAAAAGTTACACTTGCACCTTTTCCCTGTGAACAGCAGCAGGTGGACAAAACTAAACCTTTTTTGCAGAGATTTCAAGCAAGTCACCACCTGCTTTGCATCCTTCCTGTGGCCCCTGTCTCGGTGGAATTGCCTTCACCAAAGTGCTTGCGTTGTGCTACCTGTTAAGTAATTAATTAGGAATGGAATCATAGAATAGTTTGGGTTGGAAAAGACCTTCAAAGCTCATCTAGTCCAACCTCCCTGCAATGAGCAGGGACATCTTCAACTAAATCATGTTGCCCGGAATCACACCCAGCCTGGCCTTGAATGTCTCCAGAGATGGTGCGTCTACCACCTCTCCGGGCAACCTGTGCCAGTGTTTTACCGCCCTCATTGTAAAAATTTCTTCCTCACATCCAGCCTGAAATCTTCCTCTTTTAGTTTAAAACCATCAACCCTTGTTCTATTGCAACAGGGCCTGCTAAAATGTTTCTCCCCATCTTTCTTATAAGCCCTTTTTAAGTTATGAAAGGAAAAAGAATTAACTACTACTACTTGATTATTCTGCAGCCCTTGCTCTGCACTACAGGAGATGGAGAGAAATGCAGCCAGGACTAAGTGGCATTTCCCAGCTGTGCAGTGGCAGCCCAGACTCCAACCAACCGCTCTCAATGCTACCTGCAGCCAGCCTCTCCGTGTACCCACAGTGTCTAATTCTGTGTACATGGGGAAACAGCCCATATTTCTGTGATCTGAGTCATTCCAAGAATTTTTACTGGTCAATTCTGTCAACTTCACAAGAACTGGATTACACTTGAGAGCCTATGGAAAAGAAAACGGAAGGTTATCTACCTCTTCTGAAGTGAGTGGGGCAAATCCTCGTTGCAAAGGGGATCACATCCAGCCAGGGTTAAGTAGAGACTTTGATTCCACATTACTTTCTCATTTCAGTTACTAATAACTTAAATGAGTTTTAAAATAAGCTGTTCTCCCCCACCCCTAAACCAAACACAATTAAAAAGTGCAAGTGCTCTTAGTAAAGTACAAATGATGCAACTCAATTTATCAGCCTAATCCACATCACTTGAAATCTGATGAATAATATGTGGTAGTTCAACAGGGAACATCTCGTCTGATTACTTGCTCATGAGCTTTCCACCAGCCAATAACTATTTGTCTTAATTGACAATGTGCACTCCTCAAATAGCTAAACATTCCTGTTTTGATAAGTTAATTCCATTGATGAACCCTTTGTTAACAGCTTACAGTAAACCCAGAAATTACCCATTAGTGGGACAAGCAGCACTATACCCCAAAATAAAAATCCTAACTGTCCAAAGCACACAAAAGCAAGTTACTATATGTATTTATTTAGAAGCTATGGATTTTGTTAACATTAATTACCTCTTTCTTCAAGCTTTAATTCAGGGACAGTTTCTATTAAATTAGATTACTTTCCCTTGGGGTCTTTATGGCAAATATGCAGCTACAGAAACAAGAGCAGATTCTAAATGGAGGTGATAGAGGCAGTGAATACTTGTAATGAGGTCTGTATCAAAGAGAAAAATGCTCAGCCTTCCATCCAAAATAAACACAAAAGAAAATGCACAACTCACAAGCCTATCTGCTCTGAACAGGACCAGCCTTTGGCACCCAGAAGACTATAGGAATTGTCAAGAACGCCACAACTGGAAGTTTCAGGACCAAGAGAATACAATAATTTTCAAAGGGTCTCATTTAGGGAAGACTTCTATTTTTCACTGTCTCTGGAGCATCTCTCTACACCCATCACCTTTTCAGGAACAAGAATTTTCAAGCACTTTCTTTGCTTCTCTGAAGAGAACTCCAGTAAAAACTGCTGAGCCACCAAAGAAAAGATGTTCAGAAACACAAATTGAAACAAAGAAAGATGTAAGCCCTGGCTACAGATAAAATACTGAGTTACAGACCAGTCTATTTCGAGATGTCCATGTCTTTAAACACACACACTTTTAAAACTAACAGAAGTTACCCATGGATTAATGACTGGCAAGACTTTCTTCCAGTATGTCCAAGTCTCAGGCAGTAAAATTAGTACAATTACATTTATTAAAAATATTTATAGCATGTGAGCTTTAATGCATGTTAATGTACCTATGGGGTTTTTTGTTTGAACTGCTTTTCTTTAATAACAAGGTATTAAAAAACAACTTCTGGTACTTTTTTGGTAAGGATCTTTACAGTCTTTACTATAAGATTTTCAGTACATCTATGAAGAGCCCATGAGAAAATCCCCCTCTGACCAATGCATTATGATGAAAGATTTTACGTGTTTATGTTCTCTCATCTGTGAATTATATCTGATTTTTAAATTCAGAAAATGGGACACTTTCTTGGCATTAATTGTTACACTTTTTTTGTCTATTAAATCTTTCTGATATTTTCATTATCGCCTGTCTAATATTATCTCACATAGCTAGCTTTGCAATGAAGTATTGTCTGTAGTCTTTGTGCCTTGGGGAAGGATTTTTCATTTCATATTGTTTGTTCAGACTTTAATGAGATTCCTAAAAGAGCAATCCCTTGGATTGTAATAGAATCCCACTGTAGACAAGAGACTGGTAGAAAGCGTTTTGACACAACCAGTTTTACAGACAGAGAAATTTATGTTCACAAAAGTAGACTAGAACATAAAAGGTGGAAAAAAGAGAATGTCACCCATTATATTAAATGTATAACATGAGAAGACATTAAAGAAAGTCTGAAGAAAAAAAAAAAAACCTCACCAAAAATACCATTAGGAGTCATATTTTAAAATAAAATTGCTTTTCAAAAGGTTCTTTTCAAAAACATGGATAACGACACCTAGAAGTTACAGGTTGCACAAGAAAAAGGCACATGGCTTGAAAATTGGCTAATAAGAATTATACTGGAGTCTGTGATAATAAGATTTAGGTTAAAAAAAAGAAAGAAAAAAGGAAGAAACACCTAAATCTTGACTTTTTTTTTTTTCCATCTTTTCTGAGAAAGATTATTTTTCTAGTAAGAATTCCATGGCTATGTCCAGAAACAGAAAAATACTTTGTACAGAGTAATTCTCCCTATCCGCAAAGTAAAAAAATGGCTTGGTTCCCCCTCCATATTGTTAGGTGTGCTTTTGAAAATTTAAGTATCTTCTGAGGAAACAGCAATATAGAGCGTACTGGAATAGTTAGAAGAATATTTCATTTATAAAATTCTAATCCCATTTACTTTTAGGCATTCTTTAGTATAAAATATTTAATATCTAAAAAACTAAAAATTGCCCAAACCTGAAAGAGCAGGCTTCCAGTGGACTCGGCAAGACGATAGAAACCCCTAATATAAATGATAACTGCTGTGATCAGCTCTATGTTCAATCTCTCAAAGAATCCTCACAAGCACAGAAAGCACGGAGAAAGATGAGCAAATTACTCTTAAAGCTAATGTTCCCTACGACAAGTGGAAAACCGTATCTGGAAGAGAAGTGGGAGACAGAGTACAAACAGTTGTTTGTATTTATTAACTAATAAGTTCCAGCTGATTTTCATGGTGCTTTAGAAAGAAAGCCATTTTTTAAAGATACTTATAAACATTTTTATTCTTCTCCAACACATCCTGGTTTTAGTAATTATTACTATATGCCTATAATAATATATAATACTACATTATTATGCTTTATGACAGGAAGTGCTCAGATCATTATAGGAATAGAAGATGTCCAGTTTCCCCATCTCTTGAGTATTGAAGGAAATACTACAACATTCTTATTTGCTCTTCTGTCTACTGACTCTCTCCTTTAGTCTGACTTTAAAACTCAAGTTGATAGCTGACCAGTTTAACAAACAAAATAAGGTAAAATCCTAAATCATACATTATGGCAGTAATTCAATTACTAATTATTAAATTAGTCCTCATCCAGTACAGATTTAGCAAATTCCACATGATCACACTTTTAAAGATTTTCAAATAGTTTGGAGCAGATGGCTCTGCTGACTGCTCGTAACAACATCTCGATCAGACAGGGATTTTAGCCAGCCTCCAAAATGCTTCAAACATGACTAAGCAACATACAGCACACACAACTAGACACGGGCCTAAAGAAATTCTCACCTATTTGGTTAACTAGCCTTCTACTCAGGGCATGCTGAATCTCAGGTCAACCTTCACTACCCACTCAGTCAACCAGCAAGCTGCAGCTGGGGAGAAAGGGAAAGGCGCAAGAGTCAGAGATCATTTAAGTTCCACAACCGTCCTTTAAAAACGCATTCACCTCTGAAACATCTATGTATAGTTTATCTGGGTTGTAGATTAAGTGCACCACAGATGCTGAGATATTAGACCTGGCAGGTTGCAGAGGCATCCATGGTCCAGCAGGATGCTTTAGCAGAGCCACACAGAGATTTCCGAGCCAGGTCAGCAGTGCAGCTGCTTATGGCAATGCTTCATCTGACTCTGGGGAGCTCCAGAGTCCTATTAGCCTCCGCTTAATCCCAAGCAAAATCTGGCCCTGCAAGGCAATGCACCTGAGCTAATAAGCCCCTTCTGGATGGAAACACTGAGAACAGGGGGACGAGCCAGCAGGAGCCAGCCTGGGTCTTGATGACATGGAACAGAGCCAGCGCTAATAAGCTGGGTCCATATGACAGCTTTCATGCTGGGCTGTGCTGTGCATCCCAACAGTATGGGGATTTTCAAGGTTTTTTCCATCATCCCCTGTTTTCTTGCTGACTGCCTGGCATGCCACCACATCAGCCTGGCCCCAAAACAGCAATTTTTTGGGGGGGGGGGGGGGAAGGAAAGGTCTCCTGCACATATAATTTGGCTGCTCCTGCCATTCAGAAATAAGGATTCGGACATCAAAAAAAGCAGGTTTGTTGTTTTGGTGGTGGTGGTTTGGTTTTTTTTCTCTCCTGTGATTGCATCTTTTAGAATTTTAAGAGTTGCTTCTGCCTGTAGCATGTGTTTAATACCATTTTAAAAATAAAACATGTAATAGTCCAATGTTTGAATACTAAGAATGACATTTTCGTTATACGTTGTGCTTAAAGTAATCCCTAAGATAAACTAATTTATATGTAATATGCTCTGGTGAATTAAAACATGTGCTGCAGGTACAAATCTGTGAGGAAAGATAGATTTTCTACAAAATTTATCACAATCCTCTTACTTCTCTATTATAAAATACTGTTAAAAACCTGCCATAACTTCTGTTTTGTTTTTGCCTTAAGAGAAAAAAAGTGGGTTTCCTTCAGTGGAGTACAAATCTTGAGGTAATTACATAAGATATGTCAACTCATCTTTTACATTTTATAAGACTTTATCTGAGCTATAACCTTTTTTGTTTTGTGGTGAAGTTTGTCTAATTAATGCCTGGAAATGCAATTATTTCTAGAATACATTTTAGAACCAATGTATTACTTTTATAAGCAATGTGCAACTGAGACCAAATTTATACTTTTCCCCCAATCTGGAATTAATGTGCTTCACTGCTCAACACTCAGATTTTCATCATGGGGTAGTGCACTGGTAATGAACCATAGTTATATTTGACAGGGGAGTAATGCAATCTAAAGAATAACCCCCTGTTGGGAAGAGGAGCAGATGAACTTTAGAGTATCATAGCAGATGCAGTATCCATATGATGGAAGACCTTTTCAAGGTAGGAATGTCAATCATCTAAAAATACTACAGAACTGAATTTTTAAGGGTTAAAACCAACACAGTTAGTTTTCTTTCTCTTGAGCACTGCATTAAAATTAAAATGATATACAAAGACAACAAATTAGGAATATAAAACTATGTACTGCTGAAAAAATAGGACCATTTATGTGCAGAAGATGAAATTTCACTATAAAGGGTAAACAACACAATTCTACAGAAGACAAGGTAGCCTCCAGGCCTCTGTTAGACTTCTATTTCTTCTAGAATTATTATTCTGGAGATTTCAA
This sequence comes from Strigops habroptila, assembly GCF_004027225.2. Lineage (NCBI taxonomy): Eukaryota > Metazoa > Chordata > Aves > Psittaciformes > Psittacidae > Strigops > Strigops habroptila. The sequence continues at coordinate 5,191,550 of NC_044278.2, forward strand.
GTGTTGTCATAAATGTACCAGGTATCTAGCTTTCTTCTGGTCTGTGTAACATCAGAAAAAACATCTGACTTTTGGATTATACATATCAATTATCAGTCAACATAAGTAGTTCATTTTTTTTTACAATTTATACTGCATAATGAGAACGCTGTCTGACATATATTGTCTGACAAGCAGAAACCAGAAGCATGTTTTTTACTCCAAAATCATCTCACCGATACAATTATAAGCACCTTCATTCAGTCTTCAACAGGTAATTTCCATCCACAGGGCAAAGCTCACACCAGAAGTCAAGAAAACACTCTCCTAGGTATTTAAATACAAACTCTTCTTTCTACCAGAAGTTCTTTTTGAGTAAAAGAGGACACGACTGCAGTCTACATAGACAGCATCACAAGATACACACCATAACTGGTATAAAAGGGATGTTTCGTCCCCTTGCTTGACAAACTGTGTGTATGGAGTTTCATTAGCCTGCACAGTTGAATTAATTTTCATTTGTGAAACATCCTGTAGCTCTTTCCTGCCACCTTTGCAATTTCTTAAGGGTTTTGCTTGTTTATTTTGTTTTCTCTTAACAAGCAGATACTAGAATTGGGTATATTATGATACTGTTTTAGCAAAGTTATTTACAAAATCAGTATTACTTTCCTAGTTTCCATTTACCATCCTTTGGCTTGTACATCATTAACTTAGAGTCATCTCAGAGGATCACACTGGGTTATCCAGTGTGAAAGATAACCATCTGCCCCATCAGATGAAAACACCTGACTGAACTCTAAGGTGATCAGTAGCCAAGAAAGGAAGGGAAAGAGACATCTGAGAAGTTTCTTTCCTTTACTGTTATCTATACCATTCATAGACCAGCCATGGGAAAATGCAAGATCTGGCCTTTTGTTCTTAGTCACTGTTATACTAAAACGCTAAGATCTCTGCCTAGGTCTTCTGTGTTTATTCTCCTACCCCATCTCTTTCAGTTGCCCTTCATTAGACTCACACTAAAATGGCAATCGTGTCTACATCACCTCTCCTAATTCAGCTGTTCTGAAAGGATTTACTGAACTGAAGCCAAATTGGAAAGTCACATATGGCACCTCAGGCTTTGCCTATAACTGCAAGACAGTTATAACGTGCCCCTCAAATTCGAGCACTTGCAGATCAATGCAGCTTGTAAGGAATGGCTTCCCATTGCCTGGGTCTCAGCTTTTTTGTTCTGAGGAACGTATCCAGATTGCTTTGTTCAGATTCACTTCCTCCTTAGAGGCTGACTGACTTTCACATTATCCTGGCGTTTGAGCAACAGGAAAAATCTATTAGCAAAATTACTGATAATAAACTACATGGGCCACATGACCTATCAGTGATTTGATTTTTCAGTACATGTTACTAAAGTTGAAAGATTACTTCGCTTAAACAGACCAATCCAAGATCTTAATCTTTGTGACCACCACAAGTAACTCCAGTGTATCAAGGTTTCTGACTTACACAGTCTTTCTTATAGTCATTTTCATTTGGGTTTACCCAGTTTTCTAGAAAACTTTAACATCTGTGAATGGTTCTCTAATGGTTTAGGTTGTTAATGACTTCTTTGCCTCAGTCTTCACCAGCAAATGCTCTGACCACACCACCCAAGTCTTGGAAAGCAGATGCAGGGACAGGGAGAATGAAGACCTTAGGCCCACGGTAGGAAAGAATCAAGTTCGAGACCATCTTAAGAACCCGAACATGCACAAGTCCATGGGACCTGATGAAATTCATCCGCGGGTCCTGAAGGAGCTGGAGAATGAAGTTGCTAAACCACTATCCATCATATTTGAAAAATCATGGCAGTCAGGTGAAATTCCCAATGACTGGAAGAAGAGTAATATAACCCTCATCTTCAAGAAGGGGAAGGTGGAAGACCTGGGGAACTACAGACCAGTCAGTCTCACCTCTGTGCCTGGCAAAATATTGGAGCAGATTCTCCTGGAAAGCATGCTAAGGCACATGAAAAACAACGAGGTGGCTGGTGACAGCCAGCATGGCTTCACTAAGGGGAAATCCTGCCTGACCAATTTGGTGGCCTTCTATGATGGGGCCACGGAACTGACGGACAATGGCAAAGCAGTTGACGTCACCTACCTGGACTTGTGCAAAGCGTTCGACACTGTCCCGCACGACATCCTTGTCTCTAAATTGGAGAGACATCAATTTCATAGATGCACCACTCAGTGGATAAAGAACTGGCTCGATGGCTGCACGCAAAGAGTTGTAGTCAATGGCTTGATGTCCAGCTGGAAAACAGTAACGAGTGCTGTCCCTCAGGGATCGGTCCTGTTCAACATCTTTGTCAGCAACATGGACAGTGGGATTGAGTGCGCCCTCAGCAAGTTTGCCGACGACACCAAGCTGTGTGGTTCGGTTGATATGCCACAAGGGGATGGAAGGGAAGGGATGCCATCCAGAGGGACCTTGACATGCTTGTAAGGTGGGCCAATGCCAACCTTATGAAGTTTAACCAAGCCAAGTGTAAGGTCCTACACCTGGGTAGGGGCAATCCCAGGCACAGCTACAGGCTGGGCAGACAAGAGATTCAGAGCAGCCCTGCAGAGAAGGACTTGGGGATGGTGGTTGATGAGAAACTGAACATGAGCCAGCAGCGTGTGCTTGCAGCCCAGAAAGCCAACCGTATCCTGGGCTGCATCAAAAGAAGCGTGACCAGCAGGTCAAAGGAGGTGATCCTGCCCCTCTACTCTGCTCTCGTGAGACCTCGCTTGGAGTACTGCGTACAGTTCTGGTGTCCTCAACATAAAAAGGACATGGAGTTGTTGGAGCGAGTCCAGAGGAGGGCCACGAGGATGATCAGGGGGCTGAAGCATCTCCCATATGAAGACAGGCTGAGAAAGTTGGGCTGTTCAGCCTGGAGAAGAGAAGGCTGAGTGGAGATCTCATAACAGCCTTCCAGTATCGGAAGGGGGTCTATAAGGATGCTGGGGAGGGACTCTTCCTTAGGGACTGTAGTGGTAGGACAAGGGGTAATGGGTTCAAACTTAAACAAGGGAAGTTTAGATTAGATGTAAGGAAGAAGTTCTTTACAGTGAGGGTGGTGAAGCACTGGAATGGGTTGCCCAAGGAAGTTGTGAATGCTCCATCCCTGGCAGTGTTCAAGGCCAGGTTGGACAGAGCCTTGGGCGACATGTTTTAGTGCAAGGTGTCCCTGCCCATGGCAGGGGGGTTGGAACTAGATGATCTTAAGGTCCTTTCCAAGCCTAACTATTCTATGATTCTATGAATATATGTAAATCAGGCTTAGAAATAAAATTACTAGGTCAGTTGCTTTTAAATATCTGTTTCTGTCACAAATAAATGCACGATATAAGATCTTGATTCAGTTCACTAAAAATCACCTCTGCGATGGTCCGTTCTTCTCCTCTCAGTCAGCCTCTGGTTTTGATCTTATACCTGGTCTCTGGCTATGATAGAATCCCACTAAACTACAGGAAATAACTGACTGTTATGAAAGCCTGTGATTAAGAAGTAACAAAATCTACTTAGCCTAGAAGAAAAGAAAAAGATAGGAAAAAGTCACCTTCACTTTTTGATTTGCTAAAAATATATATATATATACACACACAAAACATAAAACTACTTTACATGACATAAAACCCAATATTCTTGTATAATTAGGAGGAAAAAACACTGACTGATGCTGCCTTTCAATTATGCCACATTATATGTGGGAGACTACTGAGAAAGTAAATCCCTGCAGGGAGGGATTTGTAAGAAATTCCCATTACAGTCCATTGTGTACTGCTGTTCACGCAGAGAGGGATTTCCTAGAGTAGACATAAAACTACACTTACCTTTGGCTGCCATGGGGATAAGTGCTAATTCAACATAAGTGATAGTTTATTTGTTTGTTTAGTTTGTCAGAAAGGTACAGCCATATTACTTTCACTGTGAAATATAGCAATTATGCTTCACTATTACACACAACTGAAGGTCACAGCTATATTAAGTGAAAACAAATAGAAATCAAATAGACAGAATGTGCAACTGACGTGAATTTTGTTAACGACATTTTTTCATTTGTGATCCTTATAACCATCGATTACAATTTGTTCAAACGATCTCAGGGTTGAAGAGTACTTGGCAAACGTTTCCACCAGCACAGTGTGCTTGCATGAAACCACACTTTCCTCTTGTGTCAGATAAAGGAAGCCTGGATAAATGCAGCTCAACCATTGCCTGTTGAATTCAAAACGCCGGGGTCTGAAGGAGAAGGTTTTCTATGTATGAACCATACCAACAAAGCACTGAGGTATGCACCTTACTTAGAAGTAGGTCTTACTGTTGTTTAGAGAGGCATTGCAACAAAACTACAACTGTAATGTACAGAAATCAACACTCCCCCCTGCCCTTTCTCCCCCGAGATCTTAATTTCATTCATTCATTAACATCATTCGTAGCCTTGTACTGAAGGGCAAAATGCAGGAATGGGAGTCTGAGACTGAAATAAAAAATCAGGATTGGCTGCTGAAGCTTTGAGACTGTTGGATTACTTTTTTTCTTATTGATTGCTTTTGCCTGCCCTTCCAACGTTTTCAGAGCATATGCTTCCTGTATGCTGGAAGCATTTTAAGTCTTGCTGATCTGTCTTTATCTGGACCGACTAATTTTCACCATCCAATCGAGCAAGTGATACACTAATGATAAAAGACCACTTCTCTAGCAAATCTGTTTTTCTTCAGTACCCATGAATATAATATACTGCACAACAAATATGAAGTTTAGAATGTGAAGCTTTCTCATTCTTTTTGGACTTCGGATTTTTTAGTTTATATATTAGCATCACAACTATAGCTCTTCCTTCAAGCTTTTGAGGGACTTCAGGCAAAACTAGCCTGACAAACTCCAGTGAAAACATTGTAAATTGTCTTCTTCCTCAAACTCTTCTTCCATTATAGAAATGACACGAAGAAAACTGACATTGCCTTGAATCTAAAAAACTAAAGCAACCTCCTCCAGAAAGTGTAAATTAATTAAAATTGGTCAAAAATCCTGCATCTGAACATCTCCCCAACACAAAAGAATCCACTACAGATTGCTGCTATCATTATCTATTTAACATGAAGGGCACCCAGACACAATAATGATAGATTTGCAACAGTATAGTACCTTTAAATGTATCTTGGGGTTGCAGACCCCAAGATTATCTTTCAGAAAATAAGTGAAAATATCTACTATCAATGTCATCTTTACTTCCCAATATATGTGTATCTAGTTATTACTTACTGACTTCATGAATCTGTAATCCAGATAATGAGACTTTGGACACTAAAGGTAGAAAATTCTAGGTCATCATTCTGCAGTGCCTTTGGGAACATGACTAAGTTCGTGATTATCTCAATTATCTGTCTCTTGAAGAATGCTCTGGGGGTCACCATCATCAGGGGAAGGCTACAAAGCAGTCAGCATTTCACAATGTTTTTCAGAGACCAAGAGCCAAGACTGAAAAGCAGTGAATGGAAAATATCAGGAGAGGGAAGCAGGGCTTGTAATCGGGAGCTGTAAGACAGCATCTTCATCCTGGCATGAGTCTTTATGAAGGGAGTACAATCAAGGCTACAGCCAAGCATCATATACATGCACACGGATGGCATGTTGAAGACTACCTTTTTTAACAGCAGAGCAGAGTGATGAGGAAGCAGAAGAAATGACAGCTAGCAGAGCAAAAAAATATTTCCATTGCAATTACCTGGTCAAAGCACAGAAGAAAGAGGGGGGTTTTTTTTCACTTAAAGAGGAACCCTGAGAAATTTGAGATGACCTTGCCAACACAATCAACCTTCTGCAAACTGCTAAACAACAGAAGGAGAATTCTGCTATCTGCAGGGAGGAAATGGGATGGAGAAGAAAAATAATGAGACATCCTTCGTGGGAATGGAATTTTCAAGGTTGCAATGGGAATTTCAAAGTCTCAAGGTGAGGCAGAGAAACTAATCCTATTACCTAAGAAACTACACTATCCTTTCCTGCAGGGAGCCGTACACATTAATGTAGAGCCTAATGTTTTCACTGGATGAGGGTCCTCCACAATACCCATCCTTTCACAACAGGAAATGTTCCTTAACCTTGTCTAACATGTTGGAAAGCACACAGCAGCACACTGTGGGTTTGACAGCATTCTCCATGGTGGCATCAAGCCCCTCTCATAAGGGATGTTCAATGCTTCCAGATACGCTAGACAACCACTAACATTGCCCTACCAGGGGACATTACATGAAAATGTATTTGAACAACAGCCCTGTCCCAGCTGTGCATGATGTTCCTTTGGATTCTGGCCACACTGTCTAAAAACGCTAAGGTCAAGATCAAGTCAGTGGCAGAACAAACAGTGCATGGCTTCCTGACAGGAGCAGCCTGCAGAAACCCTAAGATCTTGCAATAAAGACATAAATAACAGGTTTAGTTCACGCTGTGAGGAAGAAGCTTCAGAACCAGCTCAGAGGACAGCACAAACCTAGCCACTGACTTCTGTTCTGTGAGATGTTATTCATATGATAATTCACAATACACAAAAGGATTTTAATACCTCAGACAAGGATGAGTGCACAAGGAAAAGGCAAGTGAAATTCTCCATCACCTGATCATGTATTTTAATGTTGCTAGTCAAAGGACATTTGAGTATGACCCAAATACCAAAAGCCAACAAAATATTTTAATATTTTGAGTTTGAATTAGTCCAATGCCTGGAAAATAGGCTGCTCTGGCAATTTGAGGGTTGACATTCAGGTGACAGAGGTGAAGGTAATATATGAATATCTGCAGACCAGCACATAAAGTAGGTTTAGCAAAACAGAGAAATTGACCCATCAAGACAACAGAGACTCTTCCACAAGTCAACCTGCTAATAAAGTAGTTGAGAAAGCTCAGAGTAGGTTTATGCTCTGCCTATGTAGGAAATTAGCCAACTGACCTTCTATCTGGGGTCATCAATGCAAAAGTAGAGTGTCGTGAAGGTCAGCGATTACACATACGCACAGCAGATGCACTACCATTCTTAGTGGGTTTTTCCTATTATAGGAAGAATTAAACCGTACAGCAATGTAAGAGAGCTGTAGAACTGTAGGAGGCTATAATTACAAAAATGTCTGTTGTTTTTAAAGCCTAAAACAATCAAATGATTATTGCATTTTGAGTCTACAATAATAAACTGGTGATTTAAGTTATTCCACACATTTTTTAAAGAAGTTTGATATTAAAAATGAATAATTAACATAAATGCAGCAGCAATTACTTTGCTGCCTCTCATATTTACCATAATAATTTATGAAACCCAACAGTGAAAAGTAATAAATATAATCTCATATCATCTTGCTGATCAACAGCAATCAGGTAATGTGCTATTATACAAGATACAATCAATATAACAGGAAATTCATATAGAGATGTTTAGTGCTAGTTACCAGCTACTTCTATTGATATTTTAAATATATAATTAGAATAACAACTCATTTGCCTTTCAGCATAAAAGCAGAAAGCTTCAGTCCTTTGGTTTAGACTTCCAGATGTAAAAGCTGTAACTTTGTTCTGACAGAACTCCTTCTAGAAGAACAATTTCTAGGAAGAGAAATTTTCTCACCCACTTTACAGCAACTTGAATTCACTCCAAAATATTACCCTTTAAAAAGTGTTCAAATTAGAAAGCATAAAGAGACATTTCAACAGTGTTAAGCAAAGAAATGCAAGGCTGAGCACTAAGTGAAAACATATTCTTATGCTGTCCATGCTGGAAGGATTTGAATAACATGTATTTTTACATTTCTCTTCATACCATGGACCTTATTCAGCGAGATATTTATGCATGTTTCTAAGCTCATTAAAGGCTTACTCACTGGTGAGCTCGGCGTATTTCAAGATGTGCTTTGTTCCTCATGCCACAATTCCTTTAGACTTGTACTTTATAGATAAAATATAAAAATTACGGCATAAGTATTCTAATAGGATGCTCCATCTGTGACACTGACAGTATAAGGTGTTTCAGAAGACATAAGAAAGTCTCAAGGGGAAATTTCCTCCTAACTCCCAGCAGTTAGCAGATGTCATTCATTCTCTTCAAAACCAATCAAAGCCAAATTACCTAATTTTTGAAACTTATCTGATGTTTTCTCGGCTGTTTCATTTTCCCTTCAAAACAACCCTTTCTGAATATTTCTATAAATCTGATCAAGTTTAAAATCCATTAGTTAGAACTGATGGATTTTAAATCAATGAATGAAAAAATAAATAAATCCCAAACCCCTAAAGAATCCTTAAGATCTAGATTTAAGGACAGTAGAAGAGGAAAGAAAGAATCTACATGTGTGTGTTCCTTCTAGGAGGGAGAGGTCTTGGTCTCTGCATAGAGCATAAATAGTTATTATCATAAATAAACGTGGGAAACGCTGTAGAAACTCTGTAATTTATTGGAGTGGCAGCAGGTAACTAGCAATTAGCAGATAAAAACCACCTTAGTACTACTGAAAATAAAAATCACATAAACTGAAACCTAGACTAGAGCTTAAAACTGTATTCTAATTCTTTCATTATACTTTTTGGACGACATCTTTAAAATCTTTGTTATTTCTAGAAAACCTGCATCTTATGCACTCTTTCTCTCCTTAAATATAGATGATTGAAATTCAAACTTTTTTGTACCAGGTGGATCATAAGTAAATATCAAAATGTTTCGAGGACTATCACAAATTCAACCTTGGTATCAAACGTTCCAAATTTTACTGCTGAATATAATTCATTGGATGTACTGAGAAACCTTCACCAAAAATGAATCTGGACCACAAACCATGGAAGCATATTCCTTGCCTAATTTACTACCACATTGGCTTATATAAACTTTTATATCGGCTCTGAATCCAAGGGTTCATGTCTCACTAGACTTTTGGAAGGTATTTAAGGATGCTCTGACCTACAGAATTACCAGTACTACATAAAAAGGAGGTGTGAGTTAAGGGACCTCAAGAAGAATTATCAATCACACAAAAATCACATGAGCCCTAGCGATAGGAAACACCTGGTGTAAAAGAGCAATAGTGAAATGAGCCAAGGCACATAAAACATCTGCCTGTGGAAGTTGTGATCTCTCTCAAGCCTTGCCTGGGAGCCCACTCAAAGAATTTGAGCAAAGACAAGCAAGAGAAGTTATTCATTCTCGTTTGACCTACTTCATCTTCTAATTAGCATTTGGTAATTGGCTGGAGAAAGTCCAATTTCTTGCCCAGTAGATGCTCTTCAGGTATGCTGACTGCTTTGGGTTAACGCCTGGGAATATGGCAATCTGTACTAAGTGATTTAGGAATACAAATCTCACTGTAATTAAGTGGAATCCAAGTACCTAAAAGCTAGGGACTTTTGATAATCCCAAATGTTACACCATATTGCAAAGGATGACATGAAAATGCTGCCAGTGTGAATCCAAAGAACAGTAAGTAAACAAAGGATAGAAATCTTACTCTCCCTTTCTGCTTTTCACAATAATAATCAAGCAAAAACAATAGATCACCGAATCTGAAAGATTAAGAGCTTTTTCGAGGGGGGAAGAAGATAAACTAAAAGAAAATCAATACCTATAAAATCAGTTGCAAAATAAGTATTTTTAAGAATAAGTTTTAATTTGGGAGAAAATAGGCAATAGCAGAAGTATTAAAAAAAAACACAAAGCAAAGTTAAAGGATAGTCAAAACCTAGGTAACACACACTACAAAACACTGGCAACTCAGTCAAGCTACACTTCTGCTTTTCTGTAAGGAAAGTGTAAGGAAAAATGTTGAAGTAACAACAATTCATTAAAATGTTAAATGAACTCCAACTGCCTGCTCTGCAAATATCAATCTGAATGAGTATCCTGAGGCACGCTATCATGTCTGAAAAAGCTCTAGCTGAAGGAAGTCTCAGCTGACCCCTGAGAATCAGTCCAGCTGAGAAGCAACAATAGAAAATATGTGCAGAAATGTATTTTGACACATTTTCCTGAAGGTGGATGATTTATTGTTTTGCTTTTTTTTTTTTACCAAAGACATCCCAATGCTTAGTCAGGATGAATAAGATCATAAGAAGTTTCAGTCTCAACAAGCAGCTAATGACTAACAGCAGTGCGGATGCTACCTCCTATTAACTGGTAAACAAGTAATTATATTTTTACACTGAAAAAAGTAGGAATGCTGTAAAGTTAAATAACAAGCAGACTGTAATTTTGATGGTACTAGTCATGAAGTTTAAATTTCAATGAAGCTTGATTTTTTAATGGAAAGCTAACTGCATTCTTCCAGTTTCATTAAATAACACAAAGAAAGGCTTTTCTGGAGATAGAGAAGTGTTTTCTACTGAATCTTATCCATTGTTCTGATGGTGGCTGAGGATTTGAGGTCAATCCTCTAGTTAACCAAGTCATTAAACTTTACCAGGAATTTCAGGGATGAAGTTCTTCCAACTGCTCTTCAGCATGTGCGATGGAATTAAAATGCAGGAGGATCTTCAGTTCCCTGAAGGTCTTGTGTTTGAAACCAAACTGATGAAATATTGTTACTATCCCAACCATATATAATTAACACAGTGACAGGTTAATCATATTCAATTGCTTCTCCTGTTCTCAGTGGCCGTTGTATGATATTTGAGAAAACAAAAGTTTGTTTAGAACCTGTTCCTGCAAGTGCAAATGTAAATACTCACCTCAGTTCCGTTTTGCTCTATAGAGATTAATACGTGTGTATTGATCTACCCACATGCATCCACCTGAAACCAAGGCCACTAATCAGATCCTAAATGTGCCAGGAAGTTTGGGTTTCAGGTATGGGTTCTGCCACAAATGTGTGATGCGCTTTAAAACCCTTGCCTGAAAGATATCAAGTGAGCACAGAAAGTACTACTGAGTCCCATTTCTCATAAACTAATCAAAATTAAAAAGAAAAATAAAAAAATCTTTTTGAACTGTGGTAAATTCTTCCACAAAATCTTTCGTGCTTATCCTTCAGATATTTTTTCTGCATTTCCCCCTCAAAAATACTCTAGTACACTCATAGCATTCTTACTTCTGACTTACAGTCATGCTACAACACAAAGAAAGTTATAATGCTAGATCTTGACACTGTGACCCATAATGGCTAATGTAAGTATGGTTCAAAGCAGAGAGTGGAGAGAAGTGGTTCTGTCCACAGGTCAGGCCACAAGTCAGACTCCTAAAAACAAGTCATCCCACACACACAGTTAAAATTCTGATGTAGGAGCAGATTTTAGAAAAACTTTCAGATTGCACAGATATGGAAAAATGCCAAAAATCCTTCTGCTTTTGGAAAAATTAAAAACAAAAAAAAAAAAAAATACCCTAAAAGTGTTTAAACATCCCTTGGTTACAAATAAAAAGCTTGTGGAGCTTGTTGAAAACACAATATAGTAAGTTAACCGACTGTGCTAGCAATACAGTAAAAATGAACCAAAGCAGATCCCTGCTGTGGAGGAAAATCACCCTTGCTCAAAATCATACCCTTCCCACCAAAGAGAAGACATCAACAATTTCCAGTGAAGAACTTGAGGTGCTGACCGCTCACCGTAACTCCACCCTGCTTTTTTTGCTAAATAAGGCTACTACCATCAGTCTTGGCCCCTGAAAGGCTTTAAGAAATGTAAAGGTAACACCAAGAGAAAGGGGTACATATAGAAAGTTTGTTTATATCAATTCTAACAGTATCATTATTGGGAATGAGCTGTAATAGCTGCATAATTTGATCTGTAAGTATTAACAGAATTGTAATAAGACTAATAGATCCTTCAGTAGACATAAGAGTTTAACGTTAATAATCAATTTTTGGTTTTGCATACACAGTAGGTTTCTTTAGGCCATGTAAAATGTATTGGATGCTTGTTACGTACCCTGCCCTTAAGGACTGACTGGTAAAAGTAAGACGCAAGTTGTGGCTTGAGATTAGGTAAACTTGCCCTGATGCCTAATTCTCACCTTTATCCTTCTGACTCTACAAGTTAATGAATTGGAAGAAAAAAGCTGCTGGCTGTTCTCCAGAACACTTTCCTTATGATATGGGCATTAGTAACAGTGATCAGGAATTGCATCTCTCCTCTCCTGATGTGATCAGTAATCAAAAAAGGAACAGTACCGAATCTAAATCATCTTTAAATAACCATTTACAAAGAGGAAGCATAGGCCATATCTACAAACTATTGGTTTACACTATGTTAAAAAGATTTCAAAGCTTCTGCTTTGGCTTTCACTATATTATCAATTTAAAGTGTAAATAGGAACAAATTAACTGAAAGTTTAAACAGCTGTGATGCAGCTCTAAAATATTTCTGCAGTTTTACCAGGTCTCAAATACAACATGAAGAAATTGTTAGCAATAGTGATAGGGCTTTTGTTGATATTTTATACTGCATGTCAAGTATCACTGTTGTATTGTTTCCCTGCCTCCCCATCTAAAGTCCTGCTTAAGACACCATTAATGCTGTGAGGTTTGTACATCAGTTTACCAAAGAAAAGAGAATGAAAGACTACATATATAAACTTCTAGCAGGCTATTTTTACATGTCCCATGGTCCTAAAGCAAAGCTGGGCATGAAAACTTTGCAAGTAATCTCTTCTTCCTCATGGTTTTCTCCCAGGAAATAATTCACAGCAAAGAGACAGCAAGCATTCTTGCTGTTCGTTATCATATTCTCAAACACCACTTCCATAGCCAAGCTAACAAAATTACAAGACTAAAAGCTTGGTTATGCATCACATAATGGAACTTGGAAAATTACATAGTAACAGTGTTGACCTACTGAGGTGGCTGTAAGATCAGACTGCAAGATGTAAGTGCTTAAAATTTTGAAACTGTTTATTTAACAACTCTCTCAATGCTTCCCCCCAAACACTAGGGAAAAAAAAATAAATCTGTGGATTGCATAAAGCACTGAATACAATTATTCGTAGCTTTCAGCAAGACTTGCTCTGTATTGTAAAAGTGAAAATTTAGCCACTGTGCATACAAGCTATGAACAACGAATGTATATTAAATAAATGTACATTTGTTAAACGTTTCTATAAAATACATTCAAATTACTAAAAGGATGGACAAGAACTTTTTGATTAAGAGTTAAAACTAGGAAATTATTAAAACAAGCAAAAGTGAATTGCCTATTCAAAATCATATCCTAATGTGAAAAAAATAAATCATGGCTGATAAATTATTTGTTTGAATATCTGTATAACTTACTCATTTGAATAGTTATCAATAATTACCTTTCCTGATTTCCTGTTTCAAGTTCTGTTTTAGTATATATTTCTTACTGCTCCTCCTTGCTGAGTTGGAGGATAAGGAGTTCTGGCACTCCTTATCCTACAGCTATCTCCTCTAAGTGCTGCTCAGATACTAGAGAATATAAACATTTTATATTTAACTGCTGAAGAAAGGGATCAGGCTTACTGGAGTCCTCAAAATCATGAGAAAAGCAAGAAATTTAGCTTTTAATGGAAATATGTGGAGATTCCAGTCCCCTAACCTTTTGCATTATGCTTTTCTGTCACTATATTAGGTGGACTCTAAAGAAGAGCACTCATAATGGAGGTAAGGCAAGGCCTGATGTGGGCAGAAAGGTCAGTCAACACTCTTACTGCCACCACCTTGGCCACTACCCTTTTTTTTTTTTATTTAAATGATACATGGCAAACCTACACTACATTAACTAAACTCTGGTAAGTTGAAATAAAATGTCTGTGATAGCAGTTTCAGAGAACATAATAAATTGTGGTGGCACCTAAAAATGGTAAATTAATTTGTATTCATTTGGAGGCATTATTGACAATCACATAGGAAAATTAATCAATGCCTAAGCTATCTTCTTTTCCTTTAAGTGATGAAGCCCCATGTCAAGTGTTTTTGTATTTTATAAAGGTAGGATTATTAGATTAAAATAGCAAAGCTCCCATTCAGGTTAAACCTTTTAACATTTTTGTCATTATAAAAATACTAAAGCTTTTTTTTGTTACAATATTATGAGTGATGTTTTCACAGGAAGCAGAAAATCAATTAAAAGCTTCGATCTGAAATGAGAAATGGCTTCAATGAAATGTCACTGATAACGCAACACAATAAAATATTACACGTCTTTACCAAAAGTTTTCAATACTATATGTACGGTGTGCAATAATTTCTCTAAATAGTACACAGAATAAAATTAGGACCTAAAAAAGTTGTTGACACTTATGCCCAGTTTTGAGACAGAACACCCTTAGCAGTTTCTATTTATTAGCTTGAAAGATTTGTACTAAGAATTAACTATTTCTAATAGAGAACTTTATGAATGAACATACCCAGAACGTTAGCAAAAAACAACACACAATGCCTAAAATGCATTAAGTACAAAATGATGAAACTAGATACAGTGAGGTTACACCACACAAACAAGGCAGTGAAGAGCCGATCAGAATGCTTCCAGACAGCAGGACACAGCATAGCTACCCGAGTGCCACAAAACAGGGGAGCATTTCTCTTGAGTGATTTCACTGACATCCCATTTTGTCTAAGCGATATGCCTACACAGACTCTGAAGGCCTGGATCCACTTAACTTTGGGGGGCAAGGGGGGGATGGGGGGGTTGGGGAAGAGGATGGATCTGCACCCTAATAAAAAAATGAAAGGAGTCATTTAGATTTTGCTGTTATGTGGTCCAAGCTCACCAAGGGGGGATCGTACAAAATTTGAAACTTGGGGACCTAAGAACAACATTCCATAGAGCTCTGCAGGGTTTGAGGATGATATACAGCATGCGATTCTAAACCCGCAGCATATGCACCACTACTGATATATATGCCTCTTTTAAATGGTTCACAGCCTGGCACAAATGCTGCCATTGCCTGCGGTCATATGTGAAGGGGGAGAAGGGGGCTGCAGGGTGAGTTGCAAGGGTCTTGTTCTATTGTTACTTTTGAGGAATAACCTCCATCACAAAGTGTAAAAACCTTAGTATTTATGACCCAAATTTAAATGCACAGAACATAGCTGATATATTGTAAAATGAGAAAACTGAAATACAAGGACCATCAAAGAAAAGGAAGAAAAATGGTAGCAGATGACCATAAAAGAAGCCAAGAATGCAAAATTAATATGCTCAAAGGAGAGACTATGAGTGGTTCCCCAACACCCAACAAAGGCTGAAAACTAACAGTGTCAGAATTATTCCAAAAATGTGAACAAATATTGCTAAATTGTTCATATACTTTTTAGTCATCACATCTTCAAGACTCATCTCTGTTCCACTGTGACAGTTTGCTGGAGTAGCGAGCCATAGCAAATAAAAGAAAAAAGAACGTAAAAGACAAATGATACTAAAGAAAGAATGAACTTTCTGTTGTTATGTCTCCAGGTCACCAAGTAGAACTCCAGATTTTGTTTTATTTTTCTTTTTAAAGAAGGTCAGCAAAATACAAGGGTAAAATATATGATTGTGATAACTAAAGAATAAATGTTAATGGAGAGGAAGTAGAGAAAAAGACTTTTTTCATATGTGCTCCAAGACTTCTGTTCTTTTAAAGCTCAACCTTTTATTTAAAGCTGTAACAATGCATATATGGCATGCTATAGGACAAACCAGTCTTAATTATATGAGATTTCTCTTGATATATGGAATTATGCCTGTCCTTGGAGGTTGCAAAGTTTAACTAGTTGATATTTTATTTAGTACTCATGATCCTGGCAGCAGGCTGCCTTAGGCCTTATTTTCACTTAATTCAGAAAAAACCATTCTTTATTCATGTACTGTCTGATCAAAGGCTTACGTTAGCACAACACACATTAAAAAAACAATGTTTTTGTGTAGATTTCCTACAGCTAAACGAGAAACTGAGCCCAACTCATGGAAAATGTATTTGTTCAGGTCATACTGGTCTTGCAATTTATGCACAGAGTTGCCTTGCCAAATTCATAGCATTCCAAATAGAAAATAAAAAAGTTATGATATGGACACATAATGGCATAAATGCAGGCATAACAATCACTGAATAGAAAAAATACAAGACCTCTTATTTTTCTTGAGTGGTTCAAGTTTGCATTATTTACATTATTTGCATGCTGATTAAAAGCACTCTGGGCATAAAGAATTCCAGGCATCCACATAATTGCATCAGTGCTGATGGATCTTTGGGCCCAGCAGTCACAAGGATGTGAAGAGTGAAATGCCAATTACTTTGCCTTGAGTATTATGGGCAAACTGCATGTATTTAAGACAAGCTTGCATGTACCATCAGTCACCACCTGTCAAGGTACGCCACAAAGTTCTACTATAACCACCAGAGTAGAATAAGGTCAAGTCAATCACATTCTATTTCTAGGTTGTTTTGAATATCTGATAGACCTCATACAGCCACTGACAAAACAAGTTGCCTGTACAGTTACATAAATTACTATATTTTAAATTATAATACTTTCTTGAAATTTGACATGATCATCTACCTGACCTTTGATATCCTCTCAAGAGTTTTGCAATCTAGGTGTCCTATGTCCCAGCAGTGCTGATAGTGTAGGTAAGACAGAATGCAATTTAAGTATTTTACAGCTAAACACCAAAACAAATTCTGGCTGGGCTTTTATTTGTTTTACTCTGCTGAAACTAATAAGCAGAAGCAGTTTGATCTAGTCAAAGACACAACCATAGGAAAGTGAATACATTATTTTAAGGACCTGTGAACTGACAACATTTCTGGACTAGAATTAATGTCATGGAGCTCAAGACAAGCACCATCCCAGCTTATGGTGTTCTAGTGTCAGCTTTACTTTGTTTCTATTTCAAGTTTGTTATGGTTGATAAACTGAGTGTGACCAGAAACACTTCATTTGTTTTACTTCAGCTGCTCCAGAGGAGATGGGCAAAATAGCGTTCAATACAGTATTGAATGAGTTTTGTTTGCTTAATTTCTTACTTCTGTTAAATATCTACTTGGCTTAACAGACAGGAAAATAGCAAACTTTGCAAAGTTTCAGTTTCACATATAAGTAAAATTATTGTAATCTTAACAGAAATTCTTGCAACCATCTAAATCTTAGATTTCATTGATGATTAAAACAGTAATTTCCTCCATTTCAGAATATTTCCAACTTTCTGCTTAATAAATAAGCATCTCTGCTGACAGTCTGCTGTCCACTGAAGAACAAACATTATTTCCTTAGGTATAAGTGTAAAATCTCACTCAAAGCTATTATTTTCTATTAGAAGTTTTACTCTGGAAATTTCTCTTACTTAATCATCATCAAAGAGATCCTAGCACAACTTAATCTCCAGTATCTTTCAAGTGAGAAATCTGAAGGAGAAACAGCTTGGAGATAAATTTTTATCTGGTTCTTAGGTCTGGCCTTACAGGCCTTTCAAAACAGATTTGACTCCAGATCCCAGATAGAAGGAGCTGTCAGGGTATCCTCTCCTTCAGTCTAAAGAATGAATCCCTATATCCTGATCAGTTTCGTCCTTGAAGTAGTTTGCAAGCACATTGATTCTTTGACATCCTTTCACTGGTTCCAAGGTTCCCTTTTTTCCCAATATTCAGTATATGTTACAGTATCAATTCGTTTAGTTCAGAAAGTCCATTTCACCCTTGCACATTACTAAGTATCTTTTTCTTCCACTTTGTCTTAAATGCATTATAAAATGACAAAAATCCTAAAATCAACAAAGCTGGGTTCCTCCCCCTCCATGAAACAGAAGATTCTTTAAACCCCAATTATAAGGTCTTATTATGGAGAAAAATAAGAGGCCTTCTAAGTAACTGCAATGGAGTTGACCTCCAGTTTTTGAAATAACAGTTATGCTACAGAAGTAGCCTCCAAATCAGCTTTTCTGACATTGCTTCTGGACAAACCAGTTTATTTTCTTCTGAGACTACAGTCCCTGCTTGTAACAGTCACCACCTTGGATTGCGAACCACTGCTTCTCTTGCCCACAGCACACATGGCTCAGTGGCCACGCAGAGCCAAGGAGCCCAGCCAGGCTGGCCTGTGGTCAGTGCCCGAGTGTCCAGCACAAAGTAATGCAACCTCAGCCATATGAGCATCCAGTGATTTGTCCAAGATCCTCTCACTTTTTATCTTCCCCCATTATATGCCATATATCTTATCAGATATATGCTTTCCTTCATTGCATGAACTACGAGGTTGTACTCAGGTATTTTCCCCAGTCTTTAACCAAGTTTTTAGATTTTCTCCTTCCTACATTTTATTATTCTGTTGTTTTCACATGCTAATTGAAAACAGAATTAACCTTCTGGTTTGCTTTCTCAGTGAAGCAAATGGAATTCATCACCTCCACCACAAATTAATACAATACAGCTAGAAAAAAAAAAGTATATATCTATAAATACACACACTTGGAAAACTTGTAACACTTCATATCACTAGTTGGTATATGAATAATTCAGATTCAATTACTCAGTGACAAAGTCACTATGCAAACTGAAAAAAGAAAAAAATCAGTTATTTCTTAGTGTGCGGGAAGATAGTCACCTACATTGAGCGTCCAAAAGAGTGTAGTAGGTAGACATAGGAACAAGTTTTCAGGAGGACAGCAAAAGGTGTTTGGGTTTTTTCCTGGTTCTGGGTTCCTGGCATTAAAGCTGAACAAAGTTTAAGTAGGTGGTTAATGTGCCAAATTTACCTGATGAGTAGCGATTTGACCCTCACCCACAGAAATTACAAAATTCTTAAATATGAAGCATTTCACAAAATAAGTGTGACAAAACAAATTAACAGTTAATTTCTCAAATGAGTGTATCTTTGCTATTGAGGGAGGTCTACAAAAGGTCCACTGACCATTGGGAATAGCTGAAGGGAGACCACAGCAAGGCAGGAGACCTCAAACAGATATTACTTTCATTAAAACTTTGATGGGGAGAGAGGAAAAAAAAAAAAAACAACAACAAAAAAACCACAAAACGCACACATACAAAAAACCCCAAACAAACAAAAAAACAACTCATAAACCAGCTTGAACCTAAACACCTACATTTCAGTCTTTGCCAATGGGGGGAAGGAAAGTCTGTTTTCCCTTCAAGGGGGAAAGCAAGCTCATACACCAGTCACTGGAAAATAGGCAGTCAGTTTGATGCAGAGTTGCTAAATCCATTAAGTACTTTATGAATGGGCTCAAAGACTTAGGATTTTACATGAAATTTGATTTTCATTTGCATAGTGAAAACATGCAAGCTTAAATCATTTAAATATTAGATATTAAGGAGATGAGAAGATAAGGAGATGAGAAGAAAGGTCAGAACCTCTTTGAAGTCCAAAATGTAACTTGGCTTATTGTTTAATTTATTCTTTAAAGACAGAGATAAGACTTAGCACAGGTAAGGGGGAAAAGATAAGGCAGTGACATATTTACATCTAAGCAATGATAAGTCTATGTGCTATTGAACTGTAGATATGGTAATTATTTGTCACAACACAATGCAGAGTAAATTTAAGCAAGTAAACTTGCATTTACCCCAAGGCAATCGTTTATCTGTTTGGAAAGACTTGCATTTCTTTTTTTTAATACATATATTTGTTTATTTAACCAAACAATATGTAGCCTTCGCTTAATTCTGATAAAGGTTTGATTGTAACCACCTTGCCAGAGGAAAGGAAAAGGTCATTCTAACTCCAACAACAGAAACATCTTAGCTAACTAGTTGAAATTCCTAATGGGACAGAAAAGAGTGCTGACTTATATACGCTAAAATAAATAAATAAATAAATAAATAAATGAATGAATAAATAAATTCTCCTCCTCGAAGCAGAAACGGGTTTTGTGTGCTTGAACTTAAGTCCCTGTTAGTCCTTCTGATGCAGTTCACCAAGGGAAATATACAGATAACATTTGCTTTTATGATTGAACTCCACAAGACAACATTTACAGATAGATTAAAAATAAATAAATAAATTACAGTTACAGGTGATAATTCAGCATATTTTACTTTACCAGTAGTGAGTTCTTCAGTGAATACTCAGTATTCTTGTATTACGAAATTTCCTTTCACATTTAAATTCAGTTCTTTCTAAACTTTATTAACATTGAGACTAGTGCAAAAGCTTTGAATCAAACGTTCGGTAATCACATCTGAAAAAGCATTTGTCAAATAGTGAAATCTCTATTAAAATGAAAGGAGCAATTTCACTTTTAGAAAAGGAATATATGACAAGTATTCTATATGAATATCCTAAAATATGGATTAAAATTACTCAAATTATAGTGAATTTTTTAAAGCTAGCAGTATGCAGTATGGGTGACACAGAACCTTACAGGGGTTTTATTTTTAACATATTGTTAATGAACTGCTTCAAAATATTCTAAATGCAACTGCACAAAGAAAATAGGGTTTACTGTGAACTGCTGATTGATTCTATAAACTGCAGGAACAAATAGGAAACATTTGCAAAGTAAAAGAAAATATATATATTTTTGAATAAATACTTTAAAAAAGTATTTATTGAAAAGTTACATGTGGCAACAAAACCATATGCAAATAAAAGCAATGCCTGCACCATTGCCAAGATTATAC
Source organism: Strigops habroptila (assembly GCF_004027225.2). Taxonomy (NCBI): domain Eukaryota; kingdom Metazoa; phylum Chordata; class Aves; order Psittaciformes; family Psittacidae; genus Strigops; species Strigops habroptila. The sequence continues at coordinate 5,212,104 of NC_044278.2, forward strand.
AAAATTATTCAGACGTTGTTTTCCAAAAGGTGATTTTGGAAGTGGTGATAAATGCAACTGAAATGTGGTCTATGCAAACTAGAATTAAATGAACTGGATTACCTGCAAATTGGAATACATCTTATTTGTTATCTCCTTGCATGCAAAAGCAAAGATAACATTTTAAAAAGTATGGACAACATTACAATTTATTACTGCAGCACAATCATGACCCGCTGTATAAAGCAATTACCCAACTGCAAAAAATGCATGCATAATTATCCTTTCTAGTTTAGGTTCCTTCATAACTGTACTCCAGAATCTTACCTCCACCAACCCCAAATTCTCTAGTCCATACACCAGAGACAATAACCTTCAAGGGGTCTGGTTGGGTTTACAATGATACCTGCAGAGGGCTGCAGATAGGCTGACATAGCTCTTCAGAGGTGTGAAGTGATCCTATTTGCCAGAACAGGTGCTAATGAAAAAGCAAAATCATAACAATTTGAAAGTCACTGTCACTGCTGAACATGCAGGAGAGAAAAAAAAACCCTAGTAAATCTACTGTTTTTAAATGCAGCAGAGCAAGGAGTGACATAGTGGATGGAGAGGGCAATAAGATACTTCTGTCAAAGGCTGCTGAAGAAGGGAATGAGCTATGAATAATTTCTCGTCTAGGATCTAGAGTAACACCTATCCTATTCCCAGACTGACGCAAGAGGAACAGACATAAATTTATGGAACTGCCTCTTGGCTGTGGCATGATAGGACCCCAAAGGCATCAATGAAACAAAGTTCTGGAGGAAAAAAGTCATCTCCTCTTAATCCTTATTTAGCATACGCTGCTTATAGAATTATGCCTGTACTGACCCCCAAGGGTTAGAAGCCTGGCCATCATCATTTGCAACAAGGTGCAAATGAAGCAACAACATGCTGGGCTTGCTATGGTTCCCCACCAAGTTAAATCCTGTTGCATTTCACTATTTCTAGTCTAGGAGTATTTAACACATCTCACTCCTCTTCTGCTTTTCTCCTGCCCTTTGCTCACCTCTGATGCAGAAGAGCTCCCTCCTCCTGAACCTGGAGGAGAAGTGGGCCAGGCCTGGTTTCCCCTGGCCCCCATGGGGTAACAGCCAGGAGGTGGCAAACACGAACTACAGGCTGGAGACTATCAAAGAAAACTTCCAGCCCTTCCTTGTGAATCAGTGACTGAGCAGCCTGTGGATAACAAGAGCTTAATTTGTAGAACGTAGATTCTTTCTAAAATATAGCCTTCAATTTTGTCAGTGTTTTAATTGTTATTTTGGAATACTGCTATTATATTTCAAGTTCTCAAGTACACCATAAAGAAATTCACCACCCAGTGTTATTAACGTTCTAATATCCTACTCATTTAAATAAGGCGCTGTCTTCTCCCTTATAACACGGTGAGCACAACATTACATAATTTCAAAAATACTTTGTTTTGATATTTAAAACCGATTACACTTTTTTTGTTTAAGACAGCAATTTCTGCAGGAGCTTCATCCTATAAGCAATATTCTTAGCTGAGATTACTCAGACCTTTTCAAACGATGTGTGGTAAATTGCTGATTATAGTCAATTAAGCCATACAATATGAAGCGGTTTTATGCTATGCAGTTCTTTCAACCACAAGAAATGACTACGAAATGCTATCAAACAACAAAATCCATAAAGACTTTTTAAAAGTAACAACATACAGTGCACACAATGGATAAGTCACAGATATTGCCTAAAAACAAATCCATTCCTGCACCTGTGTAACTGCAGTACAAGTCTTTATATTACATTACAGCAATGATTAAAGCATTCTACTGCCAATTTCACCTAAAACAGGTTTTTTAATATTTTCTTCTGTTCCCTTTTTGAGGGTTAATGTCCTCATTTTACCAAAAACAAAGATAAGATTTCAACATACATAAAATTCAAAAAACCCAACCCACAACCATATGGTCCCGGCCTTATTGCAGGGCAAAGAGAAAACAGATGGTGTCTTTTCTAGAAATAAACTAGGTAATCCATACTCCCTTCTAGAGATGTTAGCCTTGTACTTCCTGTGTTTCCTTTTATCTGGCATGGTAGCTGCGATATCATCCTGGTTTTATCACTACTTCCCCAGACAATTAACCATTAATGTTTGCCTTACTTCTTTGTGAATTAAATGCAAAATTAGACGGTTTAACATGTCTTGAGCAATTCCATACTATATCACTGCTGGGAGTTTTCTGAAGAGCCACCTGAGCAGTGTATCTTATTAATTTCAGCCTTATATGTCAAAGTGAAAGCTTTAAAGAAAGCCTTTAAAAGATTTTACCATTGGAAATGGAGGAGAATGGGCTAATCAAGCAAGTTCAGTAAATCACTGATATAACAACAAACAGAAACAATAATGAATCAAACAAATGTCTATGTTAACTGATTCTGCCAAGCGCCTTTTCATTAATAACAGATCATACTTCTGCAGTATGTCAATAAGTACATGCAATACAGACCCTTCAAGAAAGAGCAATCACTGCTTCTAACAAGCAGATCACTCTAATGATTGCTTGTTTGTTTAAGCATTTTGATAAAATGTCCCACCACTGAACCACGAATAATGCCACTTCATTCCACCGGTTCTCTCTTATCTGCTCTGGGTAATGTCAAGCTGTGCAGAGACCCCAGGGCAGGAAAAGCCTGGGGTGCTCTCTCTGCAGCATGCTCTGTGGTCATTGCAATTCATGAGGCTGGCTGATTCTCATGTAAACCACAGCATGCAAAAGCAGGAGAAGAAGAAAGAGAAGGACTGAAGTGTGCCTTCAGTCTAAGCCTAACTTGGAGCTTAAATCCAAAAGCAGACAGGTATTTATTTCTGGGTGCCAACTCTAGCTGCCTGGAGTTGAGCAGTGTGAATGCACTTAATGTTGTTCTCACTGAGCTTTTTGAAGGATTAGACAGTTAACATTTTAAAGTATTTAAAAGATCAAAAAGTTGCAAAAGATGTGCAAAGTCACCTTGCAAGTTTTAGTTGTTTACAAAACTCACTTAATGAGCTCGATTTGTCTATATATACAGGTGTGACAAAGATATACTTCAGTCTTCAGAAATTAAGTTGTATATTATATTTGTCCCCTCAAATACTGTAAATCTATACTACTACTACATGCATAAAGAATGCTTATACAGAACTTCATTTTCTGATGCAAATCTAATTTCATGCCCAGTCTTTTATTTGCTTATGCCAGTACTACAGTGGAATAAATAAACCAAGCAGTCCCACGGTTTGAAGATAAATGGGAAAAAAAAGCAGATTTGCATTTATTCAATCACAAATAAAACTCAGTGTATTTTACTGCAGTCTGGAACTGTACAGTGTTACCTTAATCATCAACAGAAGGCAAAAATCTATTTAACAAAAGTCTCAAAAAAAGCACTCAAAATGTAGATTTCAATGTGCTGACTAAAGCTGGAGCAAACCGCTACGCAAATAAAACAACTGAACCTTTGTTATTGATAGAGTGCACTCAGACCCAGGTTTCAGTAGCATACTAAACAGATTACTAGAACTACAACTAAAACAACTCACAACTGGTGTCAACTTCATTTTCAGAATTTTATAGAAGATAGAAACTTTTATTATTTTTCAAAGAGGTGTAGCTCATAAATGAGTCATCACAAAGCCCTTTTCCCCAGCATTTTCTTCTCTAGGTTCTGTTAGCTATTCACAGAAAATATGTGTAACAAGCAGTCCTTACACCCCAAAAAGCCTCAATGGATGCTACGTGTACAGATCCTATCAGGGATGATGGACAGTCTTTCAGCTTTTTCTCATTTAAGCAACAGAGCTACAAGAGGAGATGCTCTCTTTCAGGGCTGCATTTCCTACATAACATTGCTACATGAACTGCTTTATGATAAAATAATGGTTACTGTTCAGCCAGATCAATTTTCCAATATAATTCACCTTTAGCTTCACAAACAATTAATGCAATAAACATTGCCCAGGCTATCACTGCCACTTCAAACATGCTCACTGCATGCCCAGCTTCAAAATCAATGCAAAGGCTTTTCCAGCAATCTGTCCAGAGGAAGCAGTGTGGGCCAACTGGAAGCAGATACGTAAGAATAAACAGCTGGCTAAGAAGATTTGCTGTCCACATTCACAGATTTCCACAACAAATCTTGCCTCTCTTCAGCTGATAAAGCTGGAAAAACACACTGAGCACTACTAGAGTAACGGTACTTTACAGATTCTTATTGCTGCAACTTGTTAGAAAGATTCTTATCAATAGACAGAAAAAAAATAAAAACTAGTTTCTAAAATATTTACATAATAGATTCCTAACATAAATGGGTTTATTCTAGTGGATAAAAAAGAAGTTGCAAACAAGGAGGATCCAGAATCCTAAAAATAAGTGATACTTTTGTGAAGTTTCATGAGAGAGAAGAGCCAGTCTGGAACACACCCTTTATCAAAACTAAAAGAACAGTGAGAAGAATAACTTCCATCAAGCAAATCATGTTGTCAACTTGTGTGTAAGCAATTATGACAAAATACATCCACAGGACAGAAGATTCATTCTGCTACCCTGTCAGCAGCAAAACAGAAGATCATGTTTTTGTATCCTTAGAAAAAGAATGAAAGAACACAACTTTAACAACTCAGGTTTGCTGTATGCCAGGACTGTCTTTAGACAGTGGGAATGAAGAAACCCCTATGAGATGTAAACTTCATAGCCTACATGTGGCTTTACGCTCTAACTATAATCTATTCTTAAAAAAGAGGGCACTGCCTTGGGTAGTAAATCTTTTTGGTTTTCACTTCTCAGACAAACAACTGGCATTAACATACAGCTATTCTAGGTGGGGAAAAAATAAAAAAAGTAGAATTTCATTTAAATCAAAATGAAGGTCTCAACTTGAAGAAATTATTAGTGAAATAAAGCTATGCCACTATAATCAGTTACGCTCTTATACAATACTTGATAGTACAAAACATTAGGTTATGTTTCTAAAGCTTAAATATACATCTTAGCTGCAGTAAACAGGAAGTTACCTCTTTACACTAACACAGTTCAAGTGGGGGGAGATACTGTTTTAAGTTGAATTTAAAAGACTTGTACTTTTGTACCCTGCATAACGAGAAATCCAAAGGCAGTTCGTTTTGAAGTGATCAGAATAAAATTTTTAGAAAACCAATCTATTTAAGAATTCAGTAATACATACCACATAACCACGACTCAGTCAGCATTTATTATTCTGATATAGAAAGTTTTTCTATTTCACTTACAGAAATATCAAATTTTTGAGATCTGAAGATGTTTATTTAATGCTGTATGTGCCCTAAATTGGTTTCTCTCCAGAGGTACTCAATACTAATGTATTTTCCATTATTTACTTGTAATTTGATTCATTATTTAATACTCTGCCATATATTTGCCATTGGCACCTCAGGAATAGTAATTTAATAACATGCCCCTATTCAGTATTAGCTTAAATGGTCATATTTAATATCTGCAAAATTTAAGCAATGTGGCCCTTGTTACATCCAAAGAAATTAGGAAGAAGGAAGACCGATCAGCTAATAAACAACTAAGCTGTCATTACATGGCTGTTCTCCACTGCAGTGTTTACTAGGCGCCTGCTCTAACAAACTCAGAAATTTCCTACGTGGTGCCAAGAGCCAAGTAGGAAATCCCACAGCCCAAGGGGCTCACCAGCTGCTCCAGTTGCTGTAAGTCCTTTGCTGCCCCGTTATGTGGCTTATGCATGTTCCATTTGCTGTTGATTATCACTCCTACTTCCAGCTTTTTTTCTACCTAATTGCTTCCAAGATTCTTTAAGTATGTCATCCATCTTTTAAATCCTCCTTACAAGATCTAATTGGACTGCATTTTCTTGATGTTGAAGCTCACTGTGGTACTGCTGCCAGTGTTTCTAATCTCTCTGTAGGCTTTGTATAATTTTTTTTCTTTAAACTTTCAAGTATTTCTATCCCCTCACAATTTAGTGTCACATGCTAATTTTATTAGCATGTGGTTAACACTCTTTCCCAGATCGCTAAGAAAGATGTCAAAAATGACTAGTTCTAGCAGTGATCCCTGTGGTACCCTCAAGACACCCTTTGTTTGTAGTCTTTCAGCCAGCTTTTAATCCACATGACAGTGCGCTTATCCAAGCCAATTTGAATTAATTTCGCAAGTAAGGCTTAGCAAGGCAACAGCCAACCTTTTGCAAAAATCCAAAATTACTATGTTGATTCCTTCCCCACTCCCTACTCCCTCCCCCAAATTTTGTAGGGTTTTGGATCAAGTAAAATAGCAACCTTTATTTGCCTTGGCAGCTACATCCTATATATTTATTGTATCATATGCTTTAGACACTGTATAAAATATTTTATACTACATCCGCCACCTTCTTGGTATTTTAGATTTCCTTCATAGCCAGTGGTATTTCAAAAGTAACCAGCAATGTCGTAGTAGAGGCTTCCTTTCTAAGTATTGATCTGATAATTCTCAACTGGTAAGGAATGTAGCTTATGCTCTACACAAAGTAAAAATAGATTTATCTATAAATGAATCTGTATGTCCACTAGTAGGATGACAGATACAAGCTATAGGACACTATAGTTTTATGGAAATGTGGTTAACACCAAACAACATAGATGAAATACCATCTTCACCACAGAAATCCAAAGGTAAACACCAAAAGTTCTAATCTATACCAAATGTTGAATAAATAGTAATTAAGGAATAAATATATGCATCTTCTTGTGTGATCTGTATGCATATTTCCAGCCATTTTAATGTTATTTAATTTCTTGCTCTTTAGCAATAATTCTTTTACAGGATTTTTAATGTATTGCCTAATTATAAATGCTTTTTCTCAATTTTCCTTGTTAAAGAGTCCTACTCAAAATTGAATTCAGTATCACAGTCAACTACTTTCTCATATTTGGTAACAGCCCTAGGATTTTGCGTGTGTGTGCGCGCGCGCGTGTGTGTGTGTGTGCGTCTTAACCCACAGCTGTAAAATGAATCTCTAAAGATTTTCACCTTCTTGACATGTCTATAAAATATCTATCTTCATCTAAAAAAGTTATGATATCAGTATAATAATTTATCAACTTTGAATAAGTTGATAAGAATATAAGAATTTTAATTCTCACATGGACTAGACTCCTCCTTTCTAAAATTCTTCCAAAATAAACTTCTAAACTTTGATGTCCTTATATTATGCCATGACAAAAAACCACTCTAAATTTTGATGAATGCAAAAAGATGGCATTCAGTAGATCCAAGTTCTTGTATTTTTATAAAGGGTTCTAAGACCAGCTACAAGAATCAGGTCTAAAAATTCCATTTTGCAATGATGGGTTATATAGTTTTAATAACATTCACCTTAATAAAGTGAAGGACAAGTGTTATCTTGATACCTGTAAAAATATCCCTGTAAGAAATATAATTGAACAACAGACATGAAATACATCTCCTCCTTTTTATTAAAAGCAACATGTTTTCCTCCAAGAGGAAGCAGCCAGTGGGTTTTTCACTGCTGCATAGTACTGTGGAAGTTGGAGAGATAGAAGTAGACATAATACGGAAATGTTTAGTTCTTTGCTATTGGATTCAGCACACATTCTGAAGAAATAACTAAACTCTTCCTTATGATGTGCTTTCTTCCAGTCATCACTACACTTAGTAGCCCACTATCAAGAAATTACACTTTGTCTTGGAAAGCTTGTCTTATATCTGTAAGATGCCTTTGACTGGATATTTTTTTTTCTTAAGAGGAGCAAGCATTCTTGAACAGGGACACCACTTATAACAAATACTTTTTTTTTTTAATCTCTACTAAGGCGCTTCTCAATTACTACCTTCTCAATTAAGACTCCCATTCTTGTAAGTTTCCCGTTAAAAAAAGGTAAAAAAAATGGGTTTATAACGTCTGTTTATTTGTCAGCTTCTGCTAGACAAAGAGTACTTCTGTATTGCAGGGAAACATTCGATCTGCAGATACTTCCTATATTTCTGGGCAAAGTGGATGAAGAAAAAACATTTAAACTACTGCAAAAATCTACAGTTCAAATACATTTGCAATTATAATTTTGTTCTTGTAATTAGCAATTTTACTTAATGCTTTTATGCTATCAGTTATATCCATTCCCATTATGTACACCTATCTAGGATATTTTTATTTCTTCCCTGTTCCCTCTGCCTTATGCAGTGCTCTCTGACAGCCTACATTGCTGGATAATGCCAAGTGCTCTTCAGTTTAAATGAACAGATAAAATCAGGAAGGAGTAGATGAAATCAGGAGCAGGGGACTAGTGGCACAATGCCAAGGGAATGGCAATCCTGGCCTTGTTCTTTACAGATCTACTGGGCCCCAATGACTCTGCTACACCTGAAAGAAGGAACTTGTGTGGGTTGAGAGATGAGAAGAATAAGATATTCTGGATCCCAGAGCTGCTGCTTCTCCATTACTACTGCCACAGGCATCCTTCCCGCTCAATAAAATGAAAGAAAGAAGTGGCCGCCCCTTTGTTGTTCCCAGCATTTGATTCTGCTGAATCAGAAACTCATAAGCACACCTATCCTTCCCTCTAATGAAATTAAGTAGTTCCAAGTCCTTGTTTTCAAAAGTTATTTTCACTCTTCCTTTCTCAGGTTATTCTGTATCAAAAGTATATGCTTGTACACTCTTAAAAGCAAGTATTACACAATAGAATGTATCACACTCAATAAGCATTTTTACATAGGTCTCATACTCAAATTTCAGGGATTTTTGTCAAACAATTTATGTAAGTACAAGCTCCTTAAAGTGTCCTTTGGGGACATCTGTCTTCCCAATTTCATAATTTCAAGTGAATATAATACCAGTGTCCCCAGGTAAAAGTCATGATGCAATTCTCTCAGACAGTTGCTGTACTTTGCGCAGTGTGGGTGTGAGAGCTAATTTTGTCCTTAGATTCAGAGACTTCATTAACAGTCTTAACACATTCACTGCAGCTTTCTAAACCCTTTCAGGCTTTAACACTTAAACTACTGCAGAAAAAAAAAATAATAAAAGTTCATATACAGAAAATGCTATTTCTCTAATCCAAATAAACGAGATCTTTTAGATAACGCTAAGTACTACATTACAGCAACATTATTCTAGTAAAATGAGATTTATGAGAAATTAATTACAGCTAGTAATGGCTGTAAAACACCGGTTTAGACAATTTATCCTGATATAAAACATGTTAAACTCTGAAGTGAGATGCATAAATGAAAAGAGTAGGAATTAAGTGTAAATGATATGCAGGCATATAAGCGTCAGCACAACGCATATTGTACAACTTTGCAGTTGGGACCTTTATTCAGAGAATTTCATCATGTGACAATATACTGATCATAACATTCAGTAATTAAAGTATGTGGGAAAAAATAAACAATAAACTTGCTCTTCCCACAAAGATGGGCATCTTTTCTACCTTTCATACAGTGGGATAAATTTAAGTTATTTTCTACAACAAACAAACAAAAAACCAAACCAAACATGTCTATTCATTATGGGGTCTTTTTTTCTTAAAAGCTGTCTTGGCAACAAATTATAATACAGATAACCAAACTCGTACATGTTGCTGTTTAGAAGCTACGAGAATTAAAAGTCTGTATCTAAATTATATAGAATCCAGCCACATTTCAAATTAACATGAGAAGTTTAGTTATCCTTCTAACTTCTGTAAAAAAGGGAAGCTTTACCATTAGCTTGATATTACTTGGCAATATTCATTTCTATTCCTTTTTATGCTCACTAAGCCTAACCCACAGTCGACTTCTTCTTGATTTTGATGTTATGATTGAAATAGAAAATTTTAATTATGGATGAACTTCATTCCAGGTAGACTTGCTCCACAACATGACTTCCAACAGTTGCAAAATGATTTGCATATAACTTTCTTGTAGCAGCAGTGAGGGATGGTTGAATTAGGAATAATTTGAGGAAATTTTTCTTTCCACAAACAGGCATTAATCCAGAGGGTAACTTCAGGCTGATTCAGAAGGCCTTTTAGAGAACAAAGGGACCCAAACTGGCTGAAGAACTGAGGCTATTAACTGGACTACATTACACATGAATTCATTTACACATAATTCATGTACACATACATTTACACATTAAATTATTCATTTTCACATTTACATATTTAAAATTCTCTAGAAGCTCCTATGTTATTCTTGGGTGTAGCAGGATCCAAAAGCAATTCAGTATGAAAGCTAATTTCATTCAGATCTTAAACGCCCATGCTTACAGCAAGTCATGTCCACTCATAAGCTTAATTTGTCAATACATTGAGAAAGGACAAAACTGTCCTCTTGTGCAAACCACAAATATTCGGGGGGGGGAATATTTGGAAGAAAACATGAAGCAACAAAAACAAGGCATGAAGACTGGCGTCTTCAGATTTTTTTTTCACTACATAAGCAGAGAGATAGAAGGGAAACAAAGGAAACATTCATTTTTCACAACCACAAGAACTAAACCTGTTTGCTCTGCAACTTCCACAGGAGAAAGGAAAACGCTTAATTTTCCTGCTAGTCTTAAGCATTTCTGAACCAGCAAGTTTTCACTAGCTATGATCCTCTAAGCTGGAGGAAGATCTATGCTGAACTGCAAAGGTGGAAAAATACTTCCCTGCTCCCTGAGAACAAGGTATCTGGAAGGACTACCTGTTATATGTGACCTGACAGTTCTGAGAATGTACCTGTAGTTCACATGCAGGGGTTTTATTTCACTGAGGGCAGATTAAAACTCAGGAAACAGGTTCTCATATTCTCTGAATCAGCTACCATAGCCTAAATGTTATTTTTATGCATCTCTGATTTTCTTTTGTCTTATTTTCTTCCCCTCCTCTCTAGACAATTGATAGAGATGTAGGTTAAAGACTGACTGTATTTGCTATGGATGACAGTTATTAATTCCATATAACATGAGCTTCATTTGAGAAACTAATCTTTGCTTAAACAGATTAGTATTTTTGAATGTATACAATACAAAACATTGCTTGAACGGATCTTGCCCATCTTTTACCACATTCAATGAAATTAAATACACTGCCCAAGGGACAATAAGTTGAGGATAAACTTTGAAAATATATTTTAAAATCATTTGTTTCATAGTTTGGTTTCCAGTATTTTTTAGGTTTTTGGTCTCTTACACACAATCAGCTACTGAGTAAGCATTTTATAAAAGGAAACTTCCCTTTCTGGGATAAATTACTGCCCTCTAACTAGGGTAAACATGAATATGAATGTAACAATGCTTTTTGTGACTATTTTCTCACTTGTATTTAGGGAAAAGAAGAATTTAAGAGAAGTTGATAGTTCTCACACTAACATGACAGAAAATGTGAACACCAGATTCACTACTGCTGCTGGAAAAGTTGCCTGCAACAGATGTAATCCTCTGCTTTATATTCTTCAATGACAATACGCTGTTGTAAAGGGTTCTTTTAAGTTTTGAGAAACATTTCTAATGCTGCTTCTCATCACATTCTACAAACATTTTAAACATTTCCCTGCCTCAGCTGGTCTCTGAAACAGTGAAGGGGAAGATAAGAGTAAGAAGAAAAGTGAACTATCACTAGTCTATTTCAAGAATGCTCTAAACCACTGCAGGGGTAAAATAATCATCTCAAGGCTATGAGCTATACTTCGTTAAGGTAACTTCTTTTACCAAGAGCTTAGTAAAACATGACAAGTGAATGGCCAAGTGACAGGTTTGCAACAAGAGCTTCTGGTTCTCCACAAAGCAATGAAGGATGGTGGCCTAGTGGTAATGCAGTAGATGGTGGTAAACTAATCTGGTTTACTCCAGCTTGCAGAGAAAATGTAGGAGAAAAAAGTAAATTCATGATACAGGCTTAAGCCTTGTTGTACGACAGCAACAGAATTCAGTTACTGAAAAAAACCCATTTATTTGCAGTACAAATGTGTTTGAAAGCAAAAACACTATCTAAATAAGTGGATTCAGAAGTATTTTTCTCCATAAATGACAGTTTCAGTCAGACATGGTGGATCAAGGTGTCAGAGTACAGGAATGCAGAAGTCCACAGATGTTGATATAAACTTAACAGCCTTTGTGACCTCTGTCATTTAGAAACTGTAAGTCTAACTCAGCAATACTGTTGAAATCTTAATGTGTGGATCCATTAGAAAAAAATGGATAAAAACAAAAATGGGATGGAAAAAAGAAAAAAGCAGGACTCACAGTGATTTATCGAAAACCAGCATGATAAGGAGAAGAGACACTGGTATAGTATAGCCACTCTCCAAACTAAAAATGCAAGCAAGTCTTGCCCAGTAGCGCAGACTAAACACACGTTTAATTCCACAAAACTCTCACCAACTTGGCATTGGTGAGGTGGGTTCATGCAGCCATCTGGATGGCCTGGCATGGATTTTGCCCACCTGGTATGAGATTTCCCAGTCTTCTTGATGTGGACATCCTTTATAAGCAGCTTCAATCAAGTTGGACAACTTCCTACCCTTTTGCTTCCCTCTTCTGGCAGAAGATAAAGCATGTTTACCAGCTCTTCTCAGAAGCGTTGATTCTTTGCCAAAGGTTTAGCAATACTGAGGGTAAAAAGCAATATTGCTTTCTGTTAGCTGATGTGAAAAGCCTTCTTCACTTTAAAGCTTTTCTAGTATGAGGGCAACGAGAATGCATTCTGATTGAACTCTCCAGATAAAAGTGCAAAACCCTCTGAAATGAAAAGTGCTTTGTAATCATAAAATATTACAGGATGAAATTCCACTTGAGTGGATCACTACATATGAAAACAGATGTTTTATTGGGTCATCTTTCAGAAGATTTATTAAGCTCCCTCTAGTTTGCAGCAACTAGTGTCAAGTACCTCCATGAATAATAATATATATATATATATAATCAGTCAACATGTATGGTAACTAAACAGACCAATCTGTAAAGATTTATCTTCTAGTGCTGCTGGTATGGCAAAAGAACAAGAAAAAAGAGTAGGAAACGTCTTACAAAAGAATCATTACATTCAGGATAATCAAATCAAATTAAAATGACACAAAGTTAAAATAATGAACATTCAACCAATATGGTGAAGTTTTTATAAAGAGAAATCTATATCGACTATAAAGAAGAATGACAGAACTAACATGGAAGAGTAAGATTTGCTAAAAGTAAGGGTTTCATAGCAGATCAAAAGCAAGCAAGTAATACGGACATGAGACTGCCAGAAGTTTCTCTGTAAAACAGGAAAAAAAGAAGCTCAACAACATTAAGTGATCTAATGTTGAAAAAGACATTGGAAATGCTAGCATTAAATGAAAAGCGTTGCCTGATCAGTAGATCAATATACACCTAGCATCACGATCAGCTTTGAAGGCAGCAGCTCAAGTGAGGAAACTGAATTCCTCGATCTCCCATGTCCTCCCTTTAAATGAGAGAATGCACCACCAGCTATAGGATCAGTTAACCAAAACCCACATTCCTGTTCACTAGATAGAAAACTGACAGCAGCACACTTCATTGTATCAGGGTAAGTGGTAAAGAGAGTGGCACTCTCCACCACTAAGTCAAGAAGTCATCCCTATATCCTGCAACACAGCAGACTATTGGTACCCTCCACTTCAAAGCTAAGCCCTTGCCTGAAACTAATGAAGACCACAGTTAAACTATGTAAAAGTAAAGATGAACATATATGCAAGATGTTAAATAAAATCAACTATTTTGGGGCAACTATGCTAGTTATTTAGAGGAGGATGAACAGCCAACAGAACAGAACTAAACCTGAAAAAGACAATGAAAATAAATAAACTTGAAGTAATACGAAGAGGGTTTAATATAATTAGCTACCTGAAAACACTGTTTTCTATTGTGATTAGAATTTCAGAAAGAAGAGGCAATTCAGTTTCATTAGTACAGTTCTATAACCATGCAACAATGATATATGAGGGAAAACATTTAAAAAGTAAATGAAAGACAAGAGAAAAGGTCAATTTATCCTTCCAAGACTAAACAGCTCCTGTTAGTGAAATTATTTCTAAACTCCAGTCACATTCATTGCAAACTCAAGTTATCATCTGACATCTGATTATCACTATATGTGATTTTTTTAACCCTTGTGACTATTGGCACATGACAGTGACCCTTTCACTTTCCCATGTTGATGTAAATTAGTCTTTGAATTGGTATTCACTCCCTATATGATTATTTAAAAAAAAAAAAAAAAAAAAAAAAAAAAAAAAAAAAAGAAAACCCAAAACTTTCCATTATCATACAAATTCGGTTTCTCTGTGGCTAAGTTCACAGGTTCAAACTGAAACAGGGGAAGTTTACATTAGATATAAAGAAGTTGTTCTTCACTGTGAGGTTGGTGAAGCACTGGAATGGGTTGCCCAAGGAAGTTGTGAATGCTCCATCCCTGGCAGTGTTCAAGGCCAGGTTGGGCAGAGCCTTGGGCAACATGGTTTAGTGCGACGTGTTCCTGCCCATGGCAGGGGGTTTGGAACTAGATGATCTTAAGTTCCTTTCCAATCCTAACTATTCTATGATTCTACCTTCCAAGTGCTAAATGTTCACATAAAATGAAATCTTGTTTATGGCAGTGACCAACTAATGATGAATTAAAGGTAAGCCATAAAAACTTCATAGTGAAGCTGGCAGCACAGTATAAAATGGTTATCTGGAAATAATGTCTTCTTGTTGCGAGGAATAAAACTAACACTTGCCGTATTTTCTCTGGCATGAAGACAGTCTGGTATTCAAACATAGCCTACATTTGTCCTTAATCACACTGGAGTCTATTCACCCTTCTGCACATCTGTTTTCTGCACTTGTAAAGTTCTGTAATCTCCCTCCAGCACAGAATTTGTGTTGTTAAAATAAATACCTGTAAAACCTCTAGAAATTGTTTCATGTAAGCAGACATGTCACAGGATTTTAGTGAGCAGTAGTTTTAAAAAAATATTACTAGAAATCCAACAAGCTAGTCATGCTCCAGAACCAAGTACTCAGAACCTAGATTATTAATCCCACTTGCCAATATTTTGCTAATCGAAATACTGTACTCACAAAATCATTTCAAACCACAGCAAACAAGCTAGAAAAACAGGAGGAATGAAGGCTGATTCAAAAAATGCTTACAAAAAGAGACAACTCCTTAAATAGTCTTTATAAACAAAACTGTGTGATTTATACTGGAGAAAGAGCAAGGAGATTTATGGCTTACGCCTTAGCCTCATGGTCTGATAATTTCTTGGTGTCCTGGGTTGATCCGATTCACGTTTTTTTGCACAATCAAAAAAAGCTTTTCCAAGTGTTACACATGAAAAAAAACCCCTGCAACTACCCAGACACTCCAAAAGAGACCTGCTTGCTACAGATTTTAGATGAGCACAACAATCAAGCTAGCATTTGGTGCATCCTGTTATGGAAGTTCCATTCACCTCTTGTGTGTCTTCCCCCCACATCCACTGAGATACCAACTAAATCAGAAAGGCCTCCATAGCACAGGCCAAGAAGTCACCCTATTCACAATATCTAATGATGAATGTATGAAGGAACATGAGAAAGCTTACACATTTTCGTCTTTAACAACTATGAACTTGTATTCTTTATTAGTCAAGAATACTATCGACCTGTCTGCAAATTATGTACTCACGAGAAGCCATTTTCAGAACTTTAAACATGAAAACACATGGTCTAAAACATATTCAGAATTCAACTTGAAAACTGCTCTATGAAAATGACTAATTGCTAGCCACATAAGATCAATGTAGGAGCATAAAGTGTATAAATAGGGCCCCAACAAATATTACATATAAATACTCAACTGCAAAACTGCTGAAGAAGCTACTGCACGAAGTATGGAATAAAACTACTATCTATCAGTATAACATTACTGCAAAAGTTTCTTGATACTAATATCTTTTTACACTGATGAGGAGCCTAGCGAAGACATATTCATTACAGTAACAGTATTGGTTACATAGAAGGATATTCTTTCCAATCTAATCTAATTTGAGAGTGCAAGTATATGGAATGCAGACAAATTGTCTCTTCAATGGAGAAACAAATGAATTGGAGCACCTCTACTCTGGTCTTCTGTGACACATGATTTTCCACACAAGCTTTACCCTAGTTATAACTTTTTCTCTTTATCTAGATCCCAATGAGACAGCCAAAATCAATCATCAGGCTCTCTGTTGCCATAAACAGAGATGAATCCACCATACCTTGAATTGCTCTTACAATTAACTTATTTACTCAGGGATAACAGAAATTCTGCCAATTCTACAAAATTATTTTGACCTCTTCAGTGTTACCAGATTATTGTTGAAATCATTGGACACCCTGGATTTCAATATTTGATATTTAGAAAGTTTAAGCATCTGTTCTGCATCTAGAACACCCTGGTATAAAGCTTCAGCTCTTAAAAAATCCAAGTTGTTTCAAAAAGTAAAGATTGCACTGCAAACTGCATGAACTTGGTGCAGGATACTTCCAACTATTAGCATTTTTATCACCCACAGTGTACCATTAAACTGCTACCACTGTCAGGATGAGGTTTGCTTCTGGGTAGCATTTTTCTCTCAAAATATAGCTTTTTCAAATTCTGCACATCCTTTTTGTGTTACTATTAAACCATTTTGCAATAGCAGGACTTCTGAACAAAGCACTCTTATCATAGGGTAACCAACACTGGTGAGGGTGAGATGACCTTGGTAGTGCTGCAACATCTTTAATTTTCCAGCATAATCAATTATCTCATGATAATGTCTTTTGTCAGAATATTGTGATGCAGTAAGGACTCGATTCCTCCCAGCCCCCCCCCCCCCCGAAAGAAAAGGTCTCCTTGGACTGGTATACAGAAACATTCATACATGGGTCACTGACTGACAAGGGAATTGTAAACTACTCAGGAATAAAAAAGTAATAGTAGACATTTATGTAGCAACGTACCTCACACATGACGACTGCTAGGCTCATTGCAATAAGTATTATTTGTAAAAAAAATTCCAGTGACCATCATATCTTCCAACAGTTTAAAAAGGCACATGAAAATTTAAATTTCAAATCTTATGTATCAGTTAAGAGGTAGTCTAGCATATTACAGCAGCTATAATGACACTCTCTGTTAACAGAAGATATTAAGAAAAAAAAAGATACAAAATTAAGCATCATAAAATAAATTGAAAATTTCTACCAGGAAATGCTTTTTTCCAAGTTTCACACTATTAGCAAAGAGGAAGGAGTCACATGCATACACATGCACAAAGATATGTATTACCTCATGTTGTCAAGCTCATCCTTAGAGTCACAAACACAGTCACGGCAATGGAACAACAACCAACAAGCAATGAAACAAACAGCAGAGCAGTGAAACAACAGCCCCCCAAAAAAATTTGGGGTATCCTGACAAATATATCAGAGAAAGGAAGCTGAAATGCTAGACATCTAAAGAAGGCTGTAGCTGATAGTGTACAAATATGTTACACATTAAACTATGTTATCCCATAGAATTTGGAAAAAATCTGGAAGCAAAAGTAATCGAGCTCTTACATAAACTAGATGAAGCATTCCTGCATGTGAGCTACTTGCCTTGCTTTTACTGACCGGAGTGCCTACAAGCTTACATTTCCTAAGGATTTTGGCAACCATGTGACCACAGAGAAGTTTAGAATCATACACTAATTAAGTTGGAAGGGACCTTCAGAAGTCATCTGTTCCAAGTCCACGCTCACACCAGTAGTGACTGCAGACATATTGGGAAGCTAGAAGGCTGCGTTTTGAAATAAACCAAATTTCAATGTTCATTCCTACAAACAGCCATTTCTAGCCAACAAAGCATCAAGCACTAACATTAAAAATGAAATTAAAAGCAGAAATATTTCAATATAAGCTATCATTTAATGATGTTCAATCTAAAATTCTTCAGAGCAATAAAATATGTCACAAGTAGGGCACGAAACCAATCAACACTAAGGCCTTCCAGTAAACATGCCACAATAAACTTTACTGGGAGTGATAAAAAATTATGACTGTACAGTGTTAACTAGAATTTGAGGCAAAACCAGCTTCATTTATCTATAGAACCTCAGACTTCTTTGCAATAGTATTTAAGATTTAATGGTACACTAGTTATTTTAAAAATCTATTGAAGACTTATATTTCTTTTCACAAAAGTTGTAAAACCCTACTACCTGAAAAATAATCACTATATATTAGGTTCATTGGCTCACATTTAATCTGTGCATCAAACCACACCAAAATTAGGCTTAAAGCTCATCAATATCAGGATGAAGACTTAAGACATTCTAACATTTTATTTTTGATCCCATTGCAAGGAGTAAATACTAAATGTCTTTAAGAATAAGGCAGTCCTAGGCAAGCAAAGTCAACCACCCAATTTCATGTGTGAAAGCTTTAAATCACAGATATTCAGATATATGGTTTGAAGTTTAGTATCTTGTCAATATTAACATCTGAAGTAACAGAAGATTTTTGTCTTTAAAATCAAAGGCAAAACAAAAAACAAAAACAAACAAAAAACCAAAAAAACCCAGAAAAAAAAAAGGTAAGACATATGCACAACCACAATATCTGCTTTGAAATCTCATCACCCAGAAA
Organism: Strigops habroptila; assembly: GCF_004027225.2. Classification (NCBI taxonomy): domain Eukaryota; kingdom Metazoa; phylum Chordata; class Aves; order Psittaciformes; family Psittacidae; genus Strigops; species Strigops habroptila. The sequence continues at coordinate 5,230,734 of NC_044278.2, forward strand.
TCCAGAAAACACTGCATGACTAATAATTAAATATTGATTTGAGTAATATGATTTATTACCTTCAATTTAACAAGAAAGAGAAAACATTTTCCAGACTGCCACGTGTTGCTGTAGTTCAAAGATGATGACATCTGAGAATAATGACTAATGAACAATGCATCCGCAGGATATTTCATGTTTAAATGACACTGCTTTTGAAGAGTTCCCAAACCTTTAACATTATCTTATATTACTGGAGATGATCTAGGGCCATACACATGAGATGCTATAGTCAACAGCGTAAATGCACAAATTACATAAGGAATAGTTCTAAGGTCATTTTCATATGTTCTGAAGATGTGTTATTTGAGGTTAAAAAAAAAAAAAACCCAAAACACTATCTTCAGTAGCCTGCAAGCCATCTAGGCAGTAGGAAACAAAAAGTATATGTGAGCATGTATATACACTCAGACACATCTCTGCACATGCAGAAAATAACTTTATAAACAGTGCACAGAGCAAATCATTCAAAATAATTCTGAGACTTTTTCTTTCCTTCTTTCTTCACACATTGTATGGAGAAACCTAATAAAACCCTGTAGCTTAGATTTATTTTCTTGCTGTAAATCAATTTGAAATCTTTCACACTGTAATAAAAAAAGTAGATGAGGGATTGCCATAAAGTCCTCATATGAGATTCCATTCAAAGTAAAAGTCAAACATACAGGTTTATCAAATTAAAAGGAAAATATTAGGAGAAAAGCCAGACTTCTGGAATCTGTTGACTTACAGTAAGTCAACAAGGATGCCTCCTAGAAGCATAGACTTGGTACATCACCTAAGGTCCAATATAACTGCAGAAACTCGGTAAGAAAGGTCATTTATTCCCCCTCATCTCTCTAACCCTCTATCATCTAAACCTTTGTAATCAAACTATTTGTGTACAATAAAAGTAAGTAGTAGCCAATTCCTAAAACAGAATGGGTAAAATAGCTAGCAACTAAACTTCAAAGATATTTCAAAATATTACTGCGCTATTAGCATTTTTAGTTCTGTTCTGCCCTAGTGGCAACTGAACCAGGGGTATCTCCCTCTTCACTTCCTCCAGAGACCATGAAACAGTGGGTTACTGGAACCAGAGGCTAAATTACTTCAGTCAACCCAGCAAAATCTGGTTATTTACAACTACAACTTTGCTTAATTTCTACCACGAGAGGTAGTTTTAATAAGAAATTATTCTAGCTGCTTGATTGAATATTACATCAGGAAACAAAACTAGCAAGATAAAAACCTGCTAGTCTTAATCTTAAAACCTACTTATTCCACAATAATTACTTTTTTCACATGAATAGATGGAGTGTCCTCCATTGTGACAGTGGAGAAAGAGACATGACGACATTCAAAACTTACTAGACTAAGTCATTTTGATAAAGTCATTATGAAATGAAAACAAAAAATAATTTACCTAAAGGATTGGGTTTGTTGTACATTCAGAGAAGGTGGATTCGACTCTGTGTAAAGACTTGTAATCTGGGGAAGTAACAAATTTCAACATAACATGTAAAAGCAAGTTTCTTAAACCTTTAAAATACAACAAGTATCAACATTACCTGAAGCTAGTTTCTTGACTCTAAGTATCGCAACAGCCTGTTTCTTGGTCTGCTACAAGCATTTGCTTGTGTAGTTAATCAAATGTGTCTCATTAAGCAAATGTGTGTTGTGGTGTATTTAGCAGGCTCCCGCTCTTCTTTCTTCCCCACTCTCTGCTCTGATCAATGCCTGCATTCTTACTATTTGTTCCTTGGTGTTATGACATTTATTTTAAAGTACCTGATTTCCAGTTTCCAAAACCTGACAAACTATTTCTTTCCCTATAATTTTTAATAAAATTAATGCTCTGTGTAGAAAGGAAGCCACTCATGTCCTCCAAATACGAAGTACATCAAAAACTTGCACTGCACATTATCAGAGTATTCTTAATCTACATTAGGAGATCTCACACATCTGCAAATACCCTACTGATAGAGCAACTCCATTTGCCCCAGTATTTAAAGCTTGAATTATTTTACACTCCTAGCACAAGGAGAAAGCTCACACACAAAAATTAAAAATAGAAAAACCAAGAGATTTTGATGCTTTTGTAAAATCTGGCCCTTGGTAATTTAAGATTACAAACAACTTGCATGTCAGGAGAAAGATTTCAGCCAGTTTCCTCTGAGTTATCTACCAATACATTGGTAATTGAACAATTATTTCCAGCTGCTGAAACTCATGTTTTTTCCTCACAGATACCTAGAGATTCATTGTACGCTACTGTCTTAGAGAAGATGAACACCTGTAGTAACTGGTACTCCTGCCACATTTCACTCTAGAATCTCAGAGCTTTACAATTACTAAGATTCGCTTTCTTACCCCAAATCAGCAGTACGAGAAACACTGCACATGTAAATACCACATGTAGTATCTCAATTACACAGTTTTAAATCACCACATAGGATTTTAGCTGTATTGCTCAGCACTTAGTGGCACTCATGTACTTAAAAAGCACAGTACGCTATACTGAACACTGGTAAGCAAGTTTATGTAACAGATCAAGAAACAACCAGCATACATTTAAACACTAGGGACTTTTTGGCTTCATTCACAACAGAACAAAATTGATACTGATCAAGGATTTCTCAAATCATTTATAAATTATACAGTAAAAAGTAGCACCAACTTCAAATAGAGAAAATTACACAATTAATTCAAGGAATATAACAAGAATCAAAATGCATCTGTCACATAAGCAGCAAAATGGGTTTCACTTGGGTTTTCTCCAACCAATGTGAAATATTTAGAAACACAAACAGCAAATCCCAGCTGGTCAGAAACAGAAAAAAGATTGGGAAGACCTAGTAAAAACTCAAAAATTAACTCCTAATACAGAAATACAACTTGGGGGGGAGGCGGAAAAAAAAAAAGAAAGACATATCAGAATAAAAAGCTTACATAATGGTAAAAGAAATACTTTGTCATTTTAAAGATAAAAATAAAATAGAGGATAAACATTTACAAACAGACAGATGCCATCTTTTAATATGCTGAAAGGTAATGATGCGTTCATCATTTAGACAAATTATATTGCATATTTCTTTTTATTGATCCATAATACATTTATAACATGCCACTTTATAATATAATTATAATATGCCACTTTATCAGAAGAGTGCTGATTCTTTAGTGACTGCAATTTCTGCAAATACAATTCAATTAGAAATGGGCTGGCATAAATTTTTTTACCTTTAAACTTACTTTTAGTATCATTAATACGCATTTAACGCATCTCACCACAAAGTCAATCACACATCAGCCTTTCTCTGAACCTGTGTGAAAAGCTGTTCCTTTTTAATCCAGATATGAATGAGAGCTTGGTCATTTGAACTGCAGAAATCAAAGGATGATCATGCCACTTTCTTCTTTGATAGCACCTTTATAAGATTAGCATGCCTTAAGATCTCTTTCTGGGGGAGCTATTCAGGCTTGGAACAGACTACTGAATATATTATTTTTAGGTAAAACAATTTAACCAAATCTTACTCACTTCTCAAAATGCTATTAGTGAATGCATCTTGTATTCCACCATCCAAATCATGAAATCCAATTCTGAATCTCTCTCAAACCTCCTCTTTATCCCCAAAATGGAGATTTTCATTATCACCTCTGTTCTGCACCTATAGACTGTACCAGGCTTGCACCTTAATAACATTTTTCCGTGCTCCTCCTCATTTCCCAAATATTTCGATTTCATCACCTATTTTTCCTTGAGCGCATTATTCTGTTTCTAGAAATATCTGTCTCTCCATCCATCAGCTCATTTCTCCTTTCCCACTTGACCCGTAGGGAGGAAGATCTCTTAAAACAGATCTCAGAGAAATACCTCCTCCTCTCATTATTACCTCTTTTGTTTTGCTTATAAGCTCTTTGTGAAAGGATGGCATAAGTGCTGCCATTATTTCAAGTATCTTTCAAAACCACAGCATTAATATACTTTTTAAAAGGCATGTATTGGTTCTACGTAAATGTGCAATAATGAAAATAAGATGTTGCTCTGCACTGAAGTGCAGAATGAAATATAACATTGGTGAATCACTTTGGTTAGATGCATCAATAATATAACAACATTGACAAACTGACTATTTATACTTCTTCAGTGAATAACATAAGCAGGCAAGTATTTGAACGCATTCTGGTTGTGTATTAAATAGTACAAAGTAACAACATATACCTTCCTTGACTTAGCATGAACTTTAAGTAAACACGCAAACTGTGTTAAAACAACTGTCATGGTCCAATTGCAGCATAGCACAGAAGTATTAGGTTCCTATGCCATGGGATTAAAAACGAATAAAATGACATATAATGAGACCATTTGATGACAAAGTCCATGTTCCAGTTCAAAGGAGGAAGGTAAAGGAGGAAAAGGTCTGGGAGAAGGAAGAAACAAAGAAAATGTAAATTACTGCTTCCAAATAAACACATGGTTACACTAAGATTTATTTATTCAGGGGACCTGTAGGAGTTAAACATCAAACTCTCTTCAGAGTTTAATGCTGCTTTAAAAAACCTTAATGCTTTAGCACTACATATTAATCTTTTTATTTACAGGTACATATATATTGCTAAACATTAAAGTTAATACTTTAAACTTCTGTAATGAGAAAAACACGCTAAATATATCTAATGATAGCAGAAAAAGACATTAATCTATTTCTCAAACACAGGAGGTTTACAAACTTTTGCTGAGTTAGCAGTAACCTATGGGATCCAAAATTGTGGAGAAAAGACAAACAAAAAAGATAATGATCATAAATATATTTACAATGGCAGCTTTTTCTTCTTCTTTCCTAGAAGTATGTTCTGATTTCTAACAGTTGGCACAAGTTTTGATTTAGAGTACTTACAGCTAGCTAATTAAATATTCATGGTACTCTGAGTACCATTTTACATAAACTAAAATATAAATGCATAATGAATTAATGCATCTATTTTGTTGATGCTACTAAAATGTTTACATTAATTTTGTTATGTAATATTCTGCAAGGAAGGAATGGGCACACAATTGTATGGTTAGAACATTAACCATCTTGTATGAACAGAGAAGGATGTCACCATTAGGACCAAACCTAATCTAAAAGTTTGGAAAATACGAGTTCTCAGCTGAAACGATCCCATCCTTCATCTTTCCAAGACGCTAGCTAATGTATAAACCCAGTGTACACCCCCAATATAGTCATTCCTTCACTCTCTGGGGAGGAAATTCCTTACTCCTATTTCTACTGTCTTTCTCTCTGAAAAGTAGGAGAAGGATTTGATAACAGAACAATACATTAGACACCTGAGTCTCTTCCAGCTGTCCTTGCCAGAACTCCAAGGTAGCTATATTTAAATACCAATGGGAAGCTGGTAAACTTCTGTTATCACTTCTTCTAACTATCACTGAGAAAAATAATGGGGGTGAGGGAAAAAATAATAAACTGTTCTCTAATCAAAACAGAACCAATACATCTTCTTCCAGAATTAAAACTCAAAGTTTTCTGTTGTTTAGGGTTTTTTTAATAAACAAACAAAAAGCAATAAACAAAACTCCCAAAATCACTTTAAGCACTCGAAATACGTGGGTTTATGGTGGATCCTTATGAGTTCTTTTGATAGTTGACTCTTGGATAAATACAAAAGGAAATAATTGCATGACTATAGAGCATAAGGTGCAATTAAGGATTTATTGGCATTTAATTGTTATTAATCATGCCACATTCTGTAATAAATCACCAGCTACACACAGTATGCTGTGCTTAATAGGTTTACATAAAACCCATATGTGTTTGTGTTTATACTGTATATACATACCAATGTTCACAAAAACAACTATTTTTCCCCTTATTATTCTTAGCTGAAACTGAAATCAAAACCACTATTAAAAGGTAATTTCCAATTTTATTTAAAGAAATATAGATTATATTCTTCCAATCAGGTATTTTTATGAAGGAATTAATACTTTGATAACTAGTTGGTTATCTTGCCCCCCACCTTTCACTGTTTATTTTTTCAAAAGGAAAGACAAAATTGACATTCCTGGAAACCAAAACCCTCTCTTGATCCTCAGGGGAACCAGAGCTTGGGAAGCCACAGAAGTTGCCTCAAACAATGACAACAAAATGCCTCAGCAGTGTCCCAGCATGCTGGATTGTCCTTGACCTCTTTCAGAGATCGCTGAAACCAGTGCCAATTACTGCCAGATCTGTTGTTTTATTCTGCAGTATGGACACCTGTAGACCATGAAATGGAGCAAGATTGCAATTGCTTTTACACAGGTCAACATACAGCCATCAGCTAGTAACAAGTGTCACTCATTACCTACTGAAAATGTAATCAGATTGACAGCACGGATATGAAAGTCACTGTTTTCCCTCCTTATAAATCTGAAGTATTTATTCCTTCCATTGAAAGAAGTCAGTCCTTTCCTTCTTAAGAAGCCTATATTGTTACCCAAATCCATTAAAAAAAGGCTATAAAGTACATGTCTGTACTATAGCAAAAAAGTAGAAATACAAAGCAATTTGTCTACAACAATGAATGTTTTCAACCCGCTTGCTCCTCAATAGCAAGGAAAAGAGCATGCACATGTGCTGGGCAGGAGACACTGGGGGGGGAAAAGAAGGGAGTGGGTTTTGCAGTGTTTTGGCAGCTTAACTAATTTGGATGCTGCCAGAGTAGTGACAGGAAAAAGCCTTAAGTCAGATGTCCCTCATAATTCCATCCTACTATTGGCACCTTTCTGGTTATTTTAGGAGGGCTGTATCTCAGCCATCTCTACTGCTACGAGTTCCAGAAATACATGGTAAGTAGAGCAGCAAGTTTTTACGTAAACTGATAAAAAAAAGAATGGTTAAAGTCCTATGAAGAGAGTTATTTTGCTAGTCTAATCTCCAAATAACAAGCATGTGGACCACTCTGACAAGACCTTCCCCCAGAAAGAGAAGTTCGACGCACACCAAAACACGGTGGGGCAAGGAGCACAAGTCACAAGTAGCACAACACCTGACAATATACTCTGCTGCACATTAAGGAGCTGAACTTCAGTAATTTCCTCTTACCATCTTCTCATCGTCAGGAAATTATTGTACCCGCTGTTTATTACTAGTTAACATGCAGATAGCTCTCCCCAAACCTTAAGCTCACATAAACAGCTTACGATCTACCGCCCTCGGGCAGTCCAACAGATAAGGACAGAGACAGAGCTCTTCAGCCTGCCAAAAATTGTTTTGCATGCCATCTACCTAGCTTCCTTAGCAAGAGTGAAACATCCAGGCTAAGGATCAGACAGTCTAATAAAGACAATAGTAGTCTAATGACAATCTAATAGAAGATGGTCTAATAAAAAAACCACCAACTCATAGTTGATCAAAATAAGCCAAGTAATAACAAAGGGAAAAAAACAAAAACAAAAAACAAAACTACAAACAAAAACCCCCAACCAAATCAAATACATTTTTTTTTCACCCAATTCCTGCCTTATGAACAGAGAAAGTTCACAATTCTCAATTAATTACATGATTGTCAGAAGGACCTTCTCTCTTTACCTCAAATTAAGGAAAATGAGATGTTTTAGCAGTGAGAAACACTGCTGTTATCAAGTTGTTAACCCTTTTAACAACAGATGCCATAACTGCTAACACCCCTTTACTAACCTCTTAAAAAAATCAATTATTTAACTCAATACTACCCTCCTCCAGGCAAAACCAAGCAAAATGGAGAATCTGATACGTCAGTCTTCCTTTTCCTGTATTTCAAACTTTTTTCCCAATTCAGCTTTAAGATTGACATACTTGTTCTGGTCATTACAAATAACAGACACATTGTATTCAGACTCTATCACAAGATATTATGTCTGCCAATGAAAGTCATTAAAATGATTAAAAACCTAATAATACTACAAGAACAAAGTTAGTACTACTACTTCTTACCCCCAATCAGATAATTAAGTAATTTACAAGAAATCAAGAAGGGAGAAATCTTTTGGAAAGGAAGTTCAGTATTTGTTATCAACGGCTGTTCACATTAAAACATTTGAAAGTCATGAATTTTTATGATTTTGCATAACCTTTGTCATTTTACTTCTTCACAATAAGAAAGATTACATGGGGATGCCTTATCTGAACAATGTCACAGAGTTGCAATTGTGATTGCCCTTGAAAATAAGATGAACTCATTATATAACATAGTACCACAATATCACAAAATTGATTAATGTACTATTTAATAAGAGCTTTTAATTCTAATATTCTACAGATTCATGTAGTGTTTAACATTTACAAAAGAAAACATGGACTAAGAACAGAGAAGTAAATAGCTGTTTCTCTTACTGTTAGCAACTACGGTAATTCTTGAATAATCATTAAAAATGGCAACTCACATCAATTGTTACTTGCACACTGAAAAACGCCTCTAAGTTGGTTCTTTGTACTTCAAATTGATCAACATGAGGTCCAGTATCTCAAAAATCATTTTTTCTATTATGCTTTACTATTCAATATATCTTAGTACTTCAACAACTGACAATAGTGAAGAAAACATTATGAAATATTTCAGTGAAGTTATTCAATAAAAACATCTGCAATATAATCTATCTAGAATTCATTACAGTATTTTGGTTGTTTTAATGAGCAATGAATACCTTTTCACAAATTAAGCTTATAGAAAAATAAACCTTATGAATCTCCTGCAGAGTAGCCTTTTCTGGAGAAGAGACATCTTACTAAAACAACAGCAAAACAAATCAGAAGTGTAAGACAGTAACAAATAAATAAATAAATACAACAAACTACCGAACTTGTTTTACACTTTCAGTATTTTCTTCTCAGGCAGATACAGTAGCTAATAGATTTAAGCCATTAATTTCTTCAATTCCACAAACATCTATACACAGATAGGCTAACATACGACAAAATACTAATAAATGGAACTGCATAGTGAATAAATATTTTATCATAATGGTTATATCTACGCAATGATTTAAGAGACATGACAAGTTGAAGCAAACGTGTAAGGACATACACAAATTCTATTCACACAAAAAAAATGTTAATAGTAAGTTGTTTATACTTATCCGTGTGAATTACAACCAGTCATGATAGCCACTGTGATACAAAGCACGTGTTACCTCATGCTAAATGTCAGTGTAGCTCCAGAGAAAATATCACCTACGCATTCAGTATCATCTCAACTATTACTTTAATAATTCTATTTTCCTTGAGCCCCTAAACATACAGAAAAACACAGCTGTGGGTTTGTTGGTTTGGTTTTGGCTTGTTTGTTTTTCAATTCTGGGTTTATTTAGGTATTTAAAAAAAAAAACAAACACCCAAAACAAAAAAAACAAAACAAAAAAAACACACCACCACCAAACCAAAACCTTTAAATATTGTCTTCAGTTTGAGATGATGAAAAGAATGTTGGGAAACAGTTTTTTACCATAATATAATACAGATAGCTCCACAAAATTAGAGATCTTAATATAAAATTCCATCTTTCTGACATTTGCATTTACAGGCTACATTGTAAATACCACTTGTTTGCTTTAGCCTGTATCTTATCAGAAATACTATAATTTTCAATTAAAATTAAGAGAAGAAACCCTAGAAGTCAAAATATAAAAACACGGGTTGCAAAGCTGAAGAACAAATATTAACAGTTACACAGAAAACATCAGTATACAAAGGAGACAGAGCCCAAATCATAGTCTTAAAGCCAGGATTAAAAACACCTTTACCTACAATTAGGCAAATGGATACTCACAATTTGATCTTTAGATGAGCAACAATAGTTAGAAGTGTACTGTCAAAATGAGACTGGACCAAATAACAGATCTTTTCCCATTAAGTAGTTCACTGAAGTGGAGAAGACAATTATGAAACTCCCCTGACCATCCCCTTCTCTAGCTTACTTCTTCCAATGCCAGATTGAAACAAACAGCATATGAACAGGTCTATCTAGTGAACATACTAACAAACTGAGGTACAGAAAATTTTGCTATTTTCTACATACTTTTTTTTTTTTCCCCCCAAATCTTTCCACCCGTAAGAGGAGAACAATGAGATAAAAAGAAAAACCATAAAACCCATCCAGTTTCCATTAAAATAATTAGTCCTGAATAAATTAGGAAATCTAAATTACTTCAGTGGATATTTTAGCCTCAGAGTTACATCACTGATGAAAATTTCCATGTGTGAATTCTTTTTCTTTTATGGTTTACAACCTTCTCATAGTTTAAATCCAGATTTTGGTGTTAAAATGTGTCTCTCTTCCCACTACCTGCCATCTTGTCTTCTAATCTTGTTTCTGCCCTCTGCTCCTCAGTAAAAAAAGGTAAATGAAGTGAGATTTGGGGGGTGGCTTGTTGCTCTTGTGGGGGGGGGTTTGTTTTCGTAATATTGAGGTGGCTTCCTGCTGTATTTATACACAAACTCATGCATTCATTCTTTTATAACAAAAATGTCTGAAGCTAAAGAACACCTGAAACCTGTGACTCACAGAAATTCTAATTTATTCTCAGCTACAGCAATCGCCACTGCTTTTATTATAATGAACATTCCTGCCCCAGGCTAATAAGAATTTTATCAATTAATATCAACCTAATGTTTTGAAAATAATGGAAGCAGATGGAAAAATGTTCAAGATTTATATTATTATTACTTGAGTGTTTGATGCAGGAACAGCAAATTCTTGTATATGTTACAACAGCAGCTGTTCAATTGCTCTTTTTAATGTCATTTGCTTTCAGTTGTTTTGACTTTGAGTCTCTGGGCTCCTGCATTCTTGTACAAAGTCTCACAAAATCCAGTCTTCTGGACACCTCTAAACTATAAATAATGAATACCAAAGCATCAAGAAAATTAAACATAAAATTCCCAGCAGGCAACCATAATGACACAACTTCAAAATTACAGTACGTTAAAACTTCAGAAGGTTGCATAATAAAATTCCTAAATGATTAATTTAATATACTAATCGTTGCAACGATGATTGCAGAGGCAAGGTACTAACAAGTATAGAATACTTAAGTGTCTTCTGACTGATATAGCCAGGTGTGAATCCTGATACATCCCAAAGAAAGAATAGTATGAACTACTAGAACTGAAACACAGGTTTATTTTATTGCCTTTATTTCCTTACAATAAGGTCAAACAAGAAATGTGCAAATGTATGTTTTGTAGGGGACCTTTATTTCACTACATGCTAAATGTTTCGGTTTTTAATCAGAGCTACTTCCTGGAGCTTATTTATTTGTATCTCACCACTGTAGTTATCACCTACAGTTAATTTCCACATTAAATATTTTCATGATTTCTCTGTGTCAAATGACAAGCTTCATCTAACTATATTTTCCAAAGTGCATCTTCGTATTTGTTCAACTTTCTCTTTATTATGCGCAAGTTCTGATCCAAGCCTAAAGCACAAAGGCAATCAACGCTAAAGAATGACTAGAAATGGTTTCTTTATTCCACTCCTCACTGAATAGAAAGTTTCCATTATCTCCCTCAACATCTTCACTCTATCAATTTGACAGGGGCATGCAGTTCTACACTCCACTGCCTCCACTCTAGAACTGTATACAGCTTTTCTATCTTTTTCTAATATTAAAGAAAAATGATAGATGAGAAAGTCTTCTTGTCTTCCCGCAAAAGTGTCATGTTCCTTTTAATTATTCTATACTTTATTAAAATGCATATTAAATACCCAGAGTCAGTCAAAACATGCAAGAATAAAATACAAAAGCTTACTTGGACAAGCATAAAAAGTCATTACAGTGCAACAAATGCTAATCTAGTTAAATCAGTAAGGCACCTATGACAAAATTATACTCTAACAACCTATTGTTTTTTGACTGAACATTGTACCTGCAAAATATTTGTCTTACAGAGAAGCATTATTTAGGATGCATTGCTCAGAGATAACTGGAACAAAATGGTAAATATACAAATGTTTGTTCAACTAAACAAGATTTTATCAAGCCACAGACAGTAAGACAATACACTGCTAACTGTAAAAGCAGAGTAGACATAACATCCAGGAAAGCGCTCAAAGAACAACAGTATAAAAAGGAGAGTTCCCTGTATTCACCTAGGTGGTTCTGGCAGAACTGATCCTCCCCTGCAGCGTGATATTTGGTCTTTCCTAAAATGATCTCTGATTTACCTAACAAGGATCCTGTTTACAGGGACCCAAAATACCAATCATGGTCTGTTTTACTCTTGATTTCTCCCTACTGTCCTGCCACATTTCTGGCTTTGAGGTTTACCGTTGAGTGCTGGTGAGCTGTGGTATTATCTGCTTACATTTCCTGTCAACCCTTATAAATCTCATCACCTTTTACATGTTTGCTCATTATGAGCCCCTTGAGGACTTAAGTTTTTCCAAATCAAAGTTTGTGCAAACAGAAAAGTTTTATTTCCTCACATTATTTTTTCTCTCTCTCCGCCCCCCCCCCCCCCGCCCCGCCACCCCCAACAGCTCACAAATTTGAATTGTGCATCTTGATACTAAGAAATCTCTGGAGAAGTTCGGGGGAGCATGGGATATGACTCCAACCCCCCTTTGGGTCTCACTGGGCAGCAGAAAAGGAAGGACGAAGATGAGGGCTTGACTAAACACTGTATTGAAAAGTAGAGCTGGGAATCTTTCCTTCTCCTCACTCCCCTCTCACTAACACATCTCCCCTGTTTCAAACCACCTCTTCTCCTTTCCCCCCTCTCAAGAGTTACCTATAAACACATCAGGTTCAGTAGGACACAGCACCATGGAAAAGACACTGCAACAAGAGCCACAGGCAGGCAATGAGGTGAGAGCATGGTATACACCTCATTCTCCCTCTCGTTTTTGCTGCAGTAATTACTCCAGGTTGGACTCTTGAAAAAAAAAAATTAATAAGGCATAAAAGCCTAGATACTGCCAGACAGAGGCAATTTAGGCCCAGGATTAGTTATCTCAAAACCACAGTGACAATTCAAAACTATTGGGTGATAATAAAACATACTTTTCAAATTATTATACTAATGGCCAGTGCTTTCTCAAATAGTCAATAAAACAGATCTTTATATTATCAATCTAATTGTGAACTAAATTTATATCAATGTCTTTTATCTCATCACAAAAGCCAGAAGAAATGTAGCACAAGCCTCTTCCTCTTGCTCTATGGTCTATCAAGCCGTTCTACAAGTACTAGTTTTTTCAGACAGAAAATGAGAGCTTAAAAGCTCAACTTTTCTACTATTCTGCAGACATTTTCTACAGAAACACCACTGAAAGCTTGCCTGGTCATGTTGAAGAACTCAAAGAACTTACGCTTTAGGTATCAAATGTTGTTTTATGAGTAGAAGATAATTTTGGAACCTTGATTACAGAAACTGAAATATCTGAACTGCTAATCAGCCAATAAATTCTGCAAAGCAACCACTTTTTTTGTAGCTTCAGTTTGCTACTTTAAACAGCCTCAGATAATGTGAAATGAAGGCACTCATGAACAAAGCATCTCCAAAACCCACTATCCTGTGGCCTTTTATCTATGCTGCATACTTGCTTTATCTGCTTATGAGTATTGCCTAATATTTTAAGTATTCAACTCATACTGGTCACTTAAAGCACTCGCATAGTAACCGGACTGAAAGACTCAGAAGAGATAACAGAAGAAATACAAGAAAATAAGACACATATAAATGTTTGCTTTATAGAATAAGGTATTTCTGATAATTTTGTAAAGAAATAGATCAAGTTTAAGTTCATTTTTGCTACCATTGTTTTCAATAAGAGTTCAGTATGTCTTATGTCATATTAAACGAGACTTAGAGTTACTTCCTCAAAAAGCGACAGGTTCTAAGTTGATTTTAATTAAAAATATATATAAAAAAATGTATAATGGAGCTTCAAACATAGATTAGACTCAGAAAATAAAGAAAATTGTATAACAAAAGATGACAAAGTTTTACAATATTTTTTTTTCTCCCATAGGAAATTATTTGTTTAATAGGACCAGTGCTGCTAGAGGTGGCTACTGTTTAATTATTCCATTTTGGTTTTATCCTTGGGCTTTATTTCTCGAACACTGTCATCAAATATCAGGTTATGATAAAAAGCTGTTCCGTGCCCCGGTGTGCAGATCACATTCTCTTATTGAGCTCCCTGCCCTTTCCCACCTGTCCTTCCTCCCTCCAATCTTCAAATAAGAAGTACAGCTTGATCTTTTCCCTGATCTTTCTGTAAAAAGCAATCTATAATATTGACCTCTAAGAACCTGCTAGCAATTAGATTTCCCAAGGGGCCACCAGAATGAAGCCAGTGTCAGACGATTCAGGAATTGTAAGTATTCCAGGGAGTTTTCTGAATAAAACTTTTTCACCTGGTACAGGTGCAGAAGTGTGTTAGCTAAGCAAGAGAACCAGTCAGTGGTGCTAGTCTCCAAGTTACCTTCCCCTACAATTCAGACTACTGCTTTCTGTGTTGAAAGCTATCAACCCATTCTGGAGCAGCCCGTAATTCTTGCAGGCACTACCTGTCAGCCAAAATATCTAAAGCTTCTAAGAGCTTTGTATGTCTCACATACCAGCTATCTCCTACAGACATATGGTGATGGGAAGTTTTGCTTTGGCTTTTGTACTGATGAACATGTGGACTGCTAAAAAAGACCACCAACACACAGGGCTCAAAGAAATGGAGAAAGAGCAGAAAAAGTCCTGCATACTATCTGTGTAGAGAGATCATTTTCATTATTCAATTAAAAAAAAAAAAATTATTCTTTAGAAAGAACGGTCTCAGTTTATTGAGTTATACTGGAAATTCTTACACTCTTAAAACTTCTTCTTTATGAACTATTATTTATAATATAGTGCATCTTAGGAGCTTAAAACTACCACACAGTAGCCAATAGAGGGAAATACTTCTTCAAAGTTTCTCACTTGAAAGTTAATCTCTCTACCCAAGCTTTGCTATTCTTTAATAAATCACTCCAGAAGAATTGTAATACTTCGTTTTGTTTTCTCTTATTGGAAGGGTGAGCACTGGTCTTGAGGCCAGACCAATTTTCACATGAATCCCTTTTGTTGTGTCTCTGACATTTTATGAGGCATTTTTCCAAACGATTTTATCTCCCAAATACTGTAACCTCAGCCTGTCCTAATAACCCCTTTCTTTTGATAGGCTGAACCATAGGCACTGAGGCATAATGACCTTGACACTAAAGGACTCCCTAAGCATCACAAATATATATAGATCAGAAGGATCTCCTGTCTTGGAAGTAACTTTCTTCTACATGATTAGGGAAGAAGTGGTGTATTTTCAGCCAACAGCATACAAGTCCTTTCATGGGCACTGCAAATAACGCAACATCTTTTAGAATATAAAGGCACTGATTCATTCAAACAAAACATATTCTGAAGTCACTAACAGGTCTCTGCCACATATTTTAATATAAAATTTCAATTACAGATGGATGTGTCAAAGTGTCTGCAAGCAACTGCAGCAGTCATTGTTTGCTATGCAACCTCCCCAGGTGTAGTGCGTGCAAGTGATTTACAGGAGGAAGCAAGTCAGTAATTGTATTCTCAGCTTCTTGAGACTGAGAAATCCACTCATGCAGTGGACCATAATTCTCTAATGCAATGGAGTGGGAATATAACTGCTGAATTTTGCAATGTTTAAGTTATAAAAGAAAGTTTAGGGTTTTTTTTATTATTATTTTATTCTTCAGTCTTTTCAATACAGCATTTGCAAAACCATCCAATCCCCCCTCTCTCACCTTTATTTAAAAAGAAAAAAAACCCTAAAGAATAGAAGAGCTGTTTTGGTGGCTGCTACTGTAAGTTTAGAACATCAAATTAGGAGTTAAAAAAAAAAAAAGATACTAAAAAAGCATCCGTCAAAAAATATGCTTCATATAATTCATTATGTATATGTATATATCATGTATATATATGGTCAAATGGAAAAAAATAAGAATATCAGTTTCCCTCACATTTCCAAATCTAGTAGAATTGCTAAGTAAAAAGGCACCAGAAAAGTCGACATCTTCCAGTGAGAGCTGATAGTTATACATTCTTGCCATCCAGTCAGCTTTCAGGATTTGAGGAACAATTGTTTTGTCTTTGACACTTCAGTCCTAGCCCAGATCAAACAAACCATAGAGAGGGATACAGAGGTTTTCAAAGCACTTGAAGCTTCTATTGATTTCTGCTGCTTTCTGAAAATGATCGGGAGTTTGACACAAGCATTTCTGCCCTTTCTCAGGTCTTCCTTGATTTATTTTTTTTCTCCTTTCCCCTTCCCCCTCATCTTTTCATTCCTTGACTACATTTCTGAAAAGGATTTTAGCTTGCTTTAGGTAGTCAAGACTTGCTATTTAAATGCTGTCATGGAGTCGATGAGCAAAAAGCCCGACAAAATCAATGACTAAGGGCATAGAAAGATGTATTCTGGCATAGCTAGCTGGAATAGCTGAAAACTTCCAGCACCAGATACTCATAACTGACTCTATGGTCATTTCAGCACAAAGTTATTTGTTTTTGCTAGAGCCATACTGTGGTTTGAAGAACAAAATTCAGACAACTATTAATTCATCTGCAACAGTGGTAACCACTAGTAAGATGCTAACCATTTCAAACAACTACTTCTACTGCTAAAGGAATAATTAGTCTGTACCCTAAAATGGATTGATCTCAGCAAGTGCAGGCCTTGGCTTTTACTGAGTAGCAAAACCCATATGCTAATCTTCTACTGCTCTAGCACAAGATCCGTAAATAGGTCAGTGCACAAATAAAAGGTACATATTCTAGTTTTACTATTGTACTTTTTATGAATTAGTCTTATTTTACCTTTGGGAAACAACAATATTTATCAGAAGCAGTAATAACAAGTTTTCAGCTCATTTTAACTGTTGCCACTGACCCAAACAAGTTAAGATCACTTTTAACTTCTTAGTTGTTTAGAGTTAACATGTTTGACCCCTTAGCACTACTTAATTCATAAAATAAGCATAATATCACACAGCTCTATCCTGTACTATAAGTCACTTTTGCCCTCAAACAATGACAGAACTGCTTACTGTAAGATAAAAGTCTCAATTACATTTTCCTACTGTTCAGTGAAGCAGTCAAGAAAATAAAGCTAACACATATAGAAAAGGAGAAAGCAAAATTAAAATTTGCAGTGAAAACAATGAGGAATAAATAGTAAGAAGTAAATTGTTACAAAGTCTAAAAGATGATGAAGTGGAAAGAAACAAACCAGAAAGCTAGAAAATAACATGTCAGAATTGGTAGAGAAAAAAAGACAGCAAAAGCAGAAAATACGTTCCGTCAGATATAGTTTTCCCATTAAGGGTTCCTATTGATAGATTATGGGCCCTGGACTAAGAAAGTATAATCGCATTGTATAAATTTATAATACTGCATCAAGTGCAGTCATTTCATTTTAAGGACAAAAAAGAAATAGTAAATGTCTAATGAAGCAATCAAATGGTCTGTAACTAGCATAATTTACCTTTACAATGAGGGATAATACTAATTCACTTAGAAATATATCCCCTCTAACCAATAAGAGTTTTAAGTATACAAAGTAGAATCATACAAAATAACAAATTAGATCTACACAGGGACACTTATTTAGCTTTTCACATCTATCTTCCATAAAAACCTCACAAGTTCTTATGCTGAACCCAGTTCACTAAATGCATCCCGCTGTATGGCAGTGCTTTTATTCAAGCAGATTGAGTTCAAAACAACTTGCTTGAATATATTTACAATCAGAGGGCAACATTTTACTAATAAACCATACACAGTATTATCAAAAAAGGGCATTGTTTTTCATTCTATTTCTATATTACAGAGACCACATTCATGTACGAAACCTGCTATTACTTCCCTAAAATAGCAGTAAGTGAAACTATTCCATTCATCCAGCTTGCTTAGTTGGGAAACAGTCAGTAAAACCACCTGGCACACACAGAAAAAAAAGCAGCAAACCTGTATAAGAGAAACATGCTGAACCCTAACCAGGTTTAGTACACATAAATAAAAAAATATAAGCCTCATTTTTCTTAATATTAGATGGCGACTTTCATTTCTCTCCTTTCCTGGATGTTATATAGACCTAAATAACAACCTGTGTACCAATACAAATATGCCTTTGCTTTGACAATAAATTGAAGCTCATCTCATTGACTATGGTTTTACAGACATGCTCACTAGACAGACTTATCCTAAATACTTAAAGAAACTCTCTAACTGCCTGTTAGAAGAGATCCAGGAACTTCAGTGACACTGATCCAACAAAATTAAGTTGCCTATAGCTTTCTACCTTCAGCTTATGATTGCAAGCCTGAAAAATATAAACCTAGTGTAGGAAAACGCAAATGTTATGGAAAAGTCTAAAACATTTCTATAACAAAAAAGATTCTAAAACTATTAAAATGTTAAAAAGCTAAGAGATATACAATAATGGACATACTGTATCCATAATACAGTAGGATAGGAAGATAAAGCTCCATGCAGAATTTTACTGTTATTGAAACAAACAAAGAAAAATGCAAACAAACAATTTAGAAGAACCATGTTTTGGCTTCTCTTCTGTTTGGCATACAAGCAGCAGTTCAATCTCAGGCCTCAATATACACACAAGTTACCTGCTACTACTGACTTTTCTCCAGAAAGCTTGTGTCCTGTTGAATCACTTAGCACTTCATGAAACAAGGGGTAATGGCTTTAAATTAAAGAGGAGCTTTAAACTAGAAGACGGTACATTTAAATTAGATATTAGAAAGAAGTTCTTCCCTATGAGGGTGCTGAGGCGCTGGCACAGGGTACCCAGAGAAGCTGTGGCTGCCCCATCCCTGGCAGTGGTCATGGCCAGGTTGGACAGGGCTTGGAGCAACCTGCTCTAGTGGAAGGTGCCCCTGCCCATGGCAGCACGGTTGGAACTAGATGATCTTCAAGGTCCCTTCCAACCCAAACCATTCTGTGATTCTAGGATAGTACATAAATAGAAATGATAATATCACATAAATGGAAATGATAATAGTACCAGAATCATTTTGATGCAGCAAAATATAGAATTAACTAAGAATCCTAATATTAGTAATACTGAAAATGTGTATTTCAAGGATACACACACAATTTTGATGTCATGATATGAATATGCCATATGTTCAAAATTCTGTCTGAGGACTTGGGTTCCTAAAGAATTATCCAACTCCAGCTTGACTTGACAAAGAAAGAAACTAAAACAGAAAGAAAGGAAGACAGATTCTATGATAAAACAGTATTTGTCTCAAAGTTTCCAGAACCAGTGCAAATAAGCAAACCACTAAATTATCTATCTAATCCATCTGTGTGGCCTCACATATTTAAAAATAAAATTAACACACCCCCAAAACCTAAATATTCCCTATAAAGTAAGGCATAGGAGGCAGTTGAAAAAGAAGAAAATGGGCTTTCACAGATGAAAACTATAACATAGCAGAAAAGAAAGAACTTGGAGTGAGGAACATGGGGAGAAACAACAGCTCACTCACAGAAGTCATGATCACTGAATGGGCCACCTAAACCCGCACAGCTCTGTAAATCAGCCAATTTTGCTTTGTACTTGTCTACTATGAAAAAAGAAAAGTTTAAGCATCCTGCAAAACAGCATCCAAGTGCCAGAGAGGGCCTCCAAACTGGCAACTTCATAAATGAGTCATTTTCATCCTATCCCAATTCCTGCATAGCACAAACTGATCTAGTTTATCTGCAAGAATGACAAGCAACTTCAATTCTCTGGCAGCACAATTGCTCAGCTGCCTTTCTTGAGCTAACCCAGGTAGGAGGTCATCTTCTGTCTTCTGGAAGATGCGTATCTTCTGAAGTCAAAAACCCCCAAAAGATTTTTAGTTCTTTTATTACATTAACATAGAATCAAAGCCTTCATATCAACACACTGGTTTACCTCCCAGTGAACACCATCTCAGTGAGCTCATGTTCCTGCCCTGCCTTCTCTTTAATATCAGCTTACTCCTGCACAGCACTGGATATTGCAAGCTGTATGAAAAATAATATATTTTATTTATATTGGAAGCCACGTAGCATATTTTCTGTGCTATAAGTAATAAGCCAAAAACATAACAAGATGTTCAATTAAATTGCAGATCATAGACAAAGCACATCCTGCCCCTAGCAACAGCTTCTATTCACTGCATAGAAAAACATTGTAGACATGACAAATCTTCACGAACTTTCTCTCAGTAATTACTCTGCTTAATGCAGGCTGTCATTACATGGTAGCTTTGATAGGGAAAAATATTTAGTGTCATACACCTATGTGCAAAGCTGCTAGCAGTAAACTTGAATGCTTCCAGAAGAGCTATCATGAGCTCCACACTGCATATTTTCATCTTTAAACTTGAACTCTACATGCTCTTTGCCCCTGCCTGGCCCACTTAGCCAACAAGATGCAGCTCATCCCATGCTGCTGGCCAGAATCAACCTTCCAAGGTAGTGGAGGGCAAAGACCACCCCAGAGGACGCTGGCTTGCATTCCCAGTGCACAAGGTATGTGAAGCTGCCTCACACCCTGCTTGTTTTATACTGGGCAACTCACCGCTTAACTGAAGCTTCTCCCTTCGCCCCTCTCCTGCGCATTTCTGCCCTCATCCCGCCCCACAGTGCCTATGCCTGTTCTTTACCTGGCTGCTGATGCTCTACCAGCCTCACTTGCTCCCATTCCTAATGCTGCCATTATGGATCTCAGAGCTTTCCAGGCTTCAGCCTCATCTGTCAGCTAATCCACGTGCATTTTCAGTTGCCACTGCATCCTCTACAGATCTTCAGCCTGACCAAATGATTCTTCCTAACTTTTTGTTCACACTAATCTGCCATACTCAGCAGTTCTACTCTGTTTTCTTTCCTCCCTGAGCTGCACTCAAGTCATCTACTCAATAGCAAATAATATGCACAGGAAACCCCTAATAGAACCATTTTCAAATACACACAAACAGCGGCTTTATTTAAATGCAGTCTCTGTGCCACTTAACTTGCCACTGTAAAGGCTAACTTGTCACCTTTCAATGCAATGCTACATAACCATCAAAAGCTGAGGTGTGTTAATGCACACTGTGAATTACCATTGACACTAGATTGTGTATAGCGTACACAGGAAAATTTATCTAGGTAATAAGAAAGAATTCAAAGAAGAAACCCACACTTCATACACAAACCAGCAATCGATAGGAACAAAATCTGTGCTTTTACACACATTATGCAGACCGGCTTCTGAGTATGTAGATATTGCCAAAAAAGCAAACAACAAAAGAAAATCCTTTGTTTAGAGATAATAAAGATATTTCCACAACTGGTACCAAGAACTGTCCCCTACTAAGTATATAAATACATATGCTTCAAAATTATCTTTGTTTCACGAGATATGCAGATATTACTGAAGAAATAATGTGATCTGTACTGAGATCTCAAAAGTGCTCGACAAGTACTAATTCCATACACAAGAAACCTAAATCTATCAAGTCTAAACCCACCAAACAACAGACACAAGAGGAAAAAAGCAAATAACATGGTTTCAACATGTTAGACTATTCCTTTCTTTAGTCTATTCTACCTTCAACCAGAATAAACCTAGGCACAGTCATATTGCTCAAAGGCCTATGAAATTCAAATTTCATTTCAAACTGGGGCAAATAATGAAGTATTAAAGTTAACTGCAGATGAGGGAAAAATCCTTTATGAAGCTGTATTTTAAACACACTTTTTTCATTGTTGAGGTACTTCAGAAATTGTGTAGTTCGGCTGTACCTTGATTTCATAGCTGCAGGACAGACAGCATCAATGCAGTGCCTCTGGTTTTTGATAGCAAGTGCAATGCCTGTTTACGTGTCAGCTGAATTTTAAACCTCGTTGTGAAAAGATGTGGGAAAAAGTTCCTGTCTTCAGCAGTTATGTTTAGATTCAGGCAGTTTATAGTTCAATTAACACCACAAAACAATCTCAAAGGGCTGGGGGGGAGGAGGGAGAGAGGGAACGGATAGAAAAACTGAATATCTAGTCAGTTTTAACTGTAAGCTAACAAAGAGTTCACATCAAGTTTAATGGAAGTTACAGGTACAACCCTTGGGTTTATTTGCTTTGTTTTACAAACAGTGCAATAAAATATCTCCAATATTTACAAAATCAAGTGTTTCAATTACTGTCTAGCTAGTAACACAAGCTACTCAAAGAAAGATACGAAGAATAATTTTAGCATGTAAAGCTTTAAACTTAATCATATATAAAGATACATGCAACTGTGAGTAGTTCCCAACAACCGGATCAATACAGCGAACAGACTTTAAACCAAAGTTTACTTATTTCATGCAACAGATTTATATATCCAAGTAGTTGGAAATGAATGTGAAATACCTCTGAAGTCTGCAAACTACATTCACACTTGAATGAAGTTTGGTTCAATCTGTAGTCTGCGCATTGTACCTATCATCTAAGGAATCACTGAAAATACAAAACTGAAAAATTTTATATAGGTGAATTACCCTCGAAAGCAAGATTTCCATTCATTACATTTTTCTCCGTATTTCAATTGAAGTAAATAGATTAGATAAGTTTCATAAAAACAAAGTTTACAAAGGAGAGAAAAAACCTGCTTATAGTTCTCACAAAACATCTGAACTTCAAGCGTACTTTATTAGTTCTTGAAAAGTTAACTTGCTACCTAAGAATATAAAACCAAACATACCTGAATACACAAGATATCTATTAAATATCCCCTCATTTTGTAGAAATTGTTTTTTAACATTTAAAGAAAAAGTATAACAGATTAACTGCCAAGTAACAAGGGTTTTGACAAAGAATGATATAGCCAAAATAAGGAAGCCATAACAAGCTGACTGCCAGGCATCCCAAATCATCTCATTCACTACATTTTTAATATAAGTTTTCTGCCATGAGACTTTGAATACATGATTATTAAATGCTTCTGTACTCATGTAATCTCCTTTGCACACGCTGTGCATTATATGGTACTATTCAGCATTCTTTATATTAACCTTTTTATAAGTTTTTCAGGTTAAAAACAAAATCTCAAAGTTCTCATTTCCTATAAGGACGCTATTTTCACATGTATGAATATTACTGTACAACTGAATAAACCCATGCTTTTTAATTTTACTATATAATGCAGAAAAGCATTACTGGTAGAGCACATACCAGACTTCAAAAAGAATCCAAGAGAACAATGTCTAAGGCGTATTTTAAACAATTCCTTTTTTCTAAAAGTATTTACACCAAACCAGGCATTTGATAATCTAGGCATTCATGTTCACACCGTTACTTTCAGAAAAAAGAACCACTAAGTTAACACCACAGGCTTTAAACATTAATCTCACAAACTATTTCATCTAGCATATGCAACTTAAATGCCCATTTATGTGAAGTCAGAACTGAGATTTTTACAGGTTTAAAGCATTTTAATATAGTTATGTGCAGCCGTGTTTCTATTAATTTTAATTTCTGACCAATATGAAAATCATTTTCGAGACAAGCAACTGTGGCTGCTGGAGTTGCTGGTAATATTGCACAATGCATTCCAGTAGGGCTGGGATTACAGCAAAAGCTTTTATTTCTAGTTTTTCCAATGATACAGCCGGTGGCCGATAAAAAGTAAACCTAGTATAAGTCAACTATTCTGTTTAAGAATCTGTCAGAAATAAAATACATATATTTCTTCCCAGTTTCAAAAAACACATAAAAGACGGAAATGACAACTGAGTAAACAACAACTAGTATCATACCACAAATTTTTTCCTAACAACTTCTGCAGAACCAAAGAACTCCATTAACAAAATTGAAAATACAACATTTATTTGTAAATGTAGTAGCCACAAACAGAAAGCAGTTTTCTCAATCTGTGAAATAATTTCTTAAATTCATTTGTAGAACTGCGAGTTTTAGTTTACTGTCATGTACACTTACCCCTTTAGAAACCAAAACATTTTCACACCTACAAACTCTCAAAGCTTTCAACTCTAAGTATATAATCTAAATGACAAAAGGACAGAAAGTCACAAAATTCTATGAAACCAAGTAACACCTACCATCCAAGCTTCTCCATATAAAATACCTTTTCAAACCTGTTGTAGTTTTTTACAGTTAATATAATAGCCAATTATGACAATTATTAAAACACAATTGCAGAAGTTATTACCAATTATTCATTTCTGCTTATGTGCTCTTTTAACTATGATTTTTTTAAAAAGTAGAATGTCACTTACTTACCCACAGCATACTATAGAAAAGCATTAAGCATACTTGACAACCACGAATTCTGTTAACCTTCAGTTACTCACCTAGGAAAAAGAAAAGAACGCATAAGCACACTTCGTATGGGGAATTAGAAGACAGTATTAATTTGTAATGTATGCAATAAGCTTCTATGTTTATTAACTTTTTAAAATAAACTATTTTATCTTTACATCCAAGTTAAAAGGAAGGAGCTGGAAATATTTCATATAGTGAGGTGGATCACAGAACAACAGGTAGAGGTCTCATTTCTGTAAAATCCAACCAGCT
The DNA here is from genome assembly GCF_004027225.2 of Strigops habroptila. Taxonomy (NCBI): domain Eukaryota; kingdom Metazoa; phylum Chordata; class Aves; order Psittaciformes; family Psittacidae; genus Strigops; species Strigops habroptila. The sequence goes on from NC_044278.2 coordinate 5,255,345, forward strand.
TGTTCATCTGTAGCGCTGATACAGTACTGTTCTGCTACCACAAGAGGAGTCTCAATCTTTTAAAACCAAAATGGATAAAGATTCCGTGTTCAAAATGCACTGCCTAAAGCAACATTTTTACAGAACACAGTTACAAATCTAATTAACTTTTGTGACTACCATAATCACTTTCAAGGCTTCCTGTGAAGCCTGGTGGGAGATCCAAAGTTTTGCCTGATAAAATTGGACATCTTTTCCAAACTGGCATTTTTCTGTACTTCTTATTCTCTAACAGATTAGTGAACACACTATGCTTTAGGTACTGCCACATAAGTATTAACAATGGTATGTTTTTCTAGAGGTTTAATGAATTCAGCATTTATTATTGAGTATTGTGAATGCAAAACAATGATATATATCAGAATAAAAGGTTTATTCATCAATGTATATGCATAAGCTAGACTTGTCAAAGAAAAAAGGCTCAGATCTCAAATATTTAAAACATATAGGGAAAAACAACCAATAAAAGCAAATGGAATGCACCTTTACCAAGGAAACTAACATTTTTCTAGTATTTTTCTGTAATATAATATTTAAAAATTGATTCATTTTTAGAAAAGACAATTCTGCTTCAAATTTGGAAGATATTGCCAATGAATTTGGCAAAGTTGCTAGAAGCTGAGCATAACTGAAAAACCTAACTACCTAGTAGTCCTCTACATTAATAAAGTTCGCAAGCAACATTGTTACACAGCATGTTTAAAATGGTAAAAATGTCCATGTAAATAATAATTTTGACATTTGATTTACTGTGGTTTTTCATGTTGTTATAGAAAGTACTTTAATTACTCAGGCTCTTGAATGCTGCTAATAGTCAACTTCTGTTAAGATTTTTGTGTATCTTTCATTAATCAGACATATGCACAGTCATAACCATAAGCAAAATCTAAAACAGTTCTTCAGAAATATTACAAAACCCCAAAGCACCCCAGCTTTTGTCTCAAGGGTGACACCAGTGACGCGCTGCTACATTTCTGCGCATGGAGGGCTACTGATGCATCTCACAAATCTCACTTGAGTACCCTGAGGGCTAGATACAGAATGTGTAACTGACAGTGAGGGGCAAAGCCATCCAGACCGACTGAGTAGGATACCTGGGTAGTTAGCACAATCCACAAGAACTGCAGTCACTTATAGTGGTGTGCACAGGACTTGTCTCTAAATTGGAGAGACACCAATTTGATAGATGGACCACTCGGTGGATAAAAAACTGGCTCGATGGCTGCACGCAAAGAGTTGTGGTAAATGGCTCGATGTCCAGTTGGAAGCCTGTAATGAGTGGTGTCCCTCAGGGATCAGTGTTGGGACCGGTCCTGTTCAACATCTTTGTCGGCGACATGGACAGTGGGATTGAGTGCGCCCTCAGCAAGTTTGCCGACGACGCCAAGCTGTGTGGTTCGGTTGATACGCTGGAGGGAAGGGATGCCATCCAGAAGGACCTTGACACGCTTGTGAGGTGGGCTGATGCCAACCTTATGAAGTTTAACCAAGCCAAGTGTAAGGTCCTACACCTGGGTAGGGGCAATCCCAGGCACAGCTACAGGCTGGGCAGAGAAGAGATTCAGAGCAGCCCTGCAGAAAAGGACTTGGGGGTGTTGGTTGACGAGAAGCCTAACATGAGCCAGCAGTGTGCGCTTGCAGCCCAGAAAGCCAACCGTATCCTGGGCTGCATCAAAAGAAGCGTGACCAGCAGGTCCAAGGAGGTGATCCTGCCCCTCTACTCTGCTCTCGTGAGACCTCACTTGGAGTACTGTGTACAGTTCTGGTGTCCTCAACATAAAAAGGACACGGAGCTGTTGGAGCGAGTCCAGAGGAGGGCCACAAGGATGATAAGAGGGCTGGAGCACCTCCCATATGAAGACAGGCTGAGAGAGTTGGGGCTGTTCAGCCTGGAGAAGAGAAGGCTGCGTGGAGACCTCATAGCAGCCTTCCAGTATCTGAAGGGGGTCTACAAGGATGCTGGGGAGGGACTCTTCCTTAGGGACTGTAGTGGTAGGACAAGGGGTAATGGGTTCAAACTTAAACAAGGGAAGTTTAGACTAGATATAAGGAAGAAGTTCTTTACAGTGAGGGTGGTGAAGCACTGGAATGGGTTGCCCAGGGAGGTTGTGGATGCTCCATCCCTGGCGGTGTTCAAGGCCAGGTTGGACAGAGCCTTGAACCACGTGGTTTAGGGCAAGGTGTCCCTGCCCATGGCAGGGGGGTTGGAACTAGATGATCTTAAGGTCCTTTCCAACCCTTACGATTCTATGATTCTATGAAAACCATTGCTGTTATCCCTGCTATTCTTCTGTGAACAAGTGAGGTCCTTCAGCAAAAACTTTAAAATATAATGCCTAGAAGGTTAGGCAGCCTTCCTACGGATAACCTAATAAGATTTTCATTGCAGCATTCTTTAGATGCCATTGTAAGCTCTTACACACATACCAAGGTTTAGATGAAACAGTTTTTATGTTTTTCTAGGAGTGCAACTGCTTAGTTGAACAGGCTTTACACTCTTCTTGAGTACGTAACAGTGTTGTAACAATCTAAAGAGTACATCACATTTTTCCTAACAGAATTTTAAGTACCACTGCAGGAAAATAGCTAATCCTTACTCTAAAAAAGTTCGAGCTGAACATCTCGTGTTCTAGGACCTAAATACGTGACTGCAAGTCTAGACTGAGATCAGGTCCTTCCTGTCTCACCATTTAAGAAAAGACTGCAGAAGAAACGTATGGCTGAAGATCCAAGAGTGTCATTAAGCAAACAAAATACTTCTGGAAAGAAAGATCTGAACATCTCTCTCACTCTAACAGGAAAACACCGATTTGAGCACAAAACTTGGCGCTATTCATACACAGAGCGACTGCTGGCTGTGGAATTTCTCCAACGTATCAGGTGACCAACTCTGCACCCGTAAACCATCCATTTAAATTTATAAGTTGATTAATACTATGTGCAAGAAGCCCTTCAGATGTGGTCAGTACCAGTATAACTATCTCCCCTAGTTTATATTCCAAAGTAGAAACATTTTGAAACTAAGCTAGCAAGGATAGGGCTTACTGAACTTCAGCAAATGTGAAACTTATGACAGCAGTATAAAACATTCTATAGTGAGACAAAGCTTTTTCCTAAGCAAACAATTTAAAATCAATACCTATAGCTTTTAAAATATTTACCACTATCATTTAGGTTAATGAAATACCTCAAATCTCTACTTCGAAACCAAACCATAAAGTGTAACTCTCTACATCCAGTTTCCATAACAGCAAACAACAAAACCATGCACTAGCAAAGAAAATGTTTGTAAGGTTCTAATATATGCTATATTGGTTGCTGCAATATTATTTACAATATCTACCTTTTTCCTGTTTTAAATAAGAATCACTCTTTTAAAAACAGCTACTATACAGAAGTGTAGACCCACAAAACTGCAATTTCATTCAGCAAGTGCTTGAAATTTTATCAGCATCATAGTGAAAAATCTTCTAAGCAACTGCATTTTCCCATGTTATGCTTTCGTGATTTCCCAGTGTCAGGCTATTAATGTGACAGCAAACTGTAGTCATTAGTCAAAAATAGTGAGTAAAATGGTTTACATGCTTAAAGTGACCTTGAGACCATCTTGTAAAATATTGATAGCCGAAAACAATTGCTGTTTCACCATTGTTCCTGACTAAACGAAATCATACTTCAATTGAAAAACTGAACTAAACCTCACGTAAAAAAATTTAATTCTACACTGGATTGTTACTTTCAAATATATATGGAACTAGAGGAAATCTGCACATTAAGTAAGCGTAGCCAGTTAGAAATATACCCACAACTTAAAGATTATCAAATTTACTATGCTAATGCCATACCAGCACATTAATTGCATTGGTAGAGTACGGGATAACAATATGTTAAAATTTCTGAGAAATACACAATTGGCCACACAATTATTAATTGTAGTACTGTATAAAACCTTGTAATTCCAACGGTCCTGATTATTGTCTTGATGACAGTGAATGTTTAATTCCTTTGTATCTGTGGCTAACACTGCTCTATGTGTGCCTCGTCAACTATTAAGTAAATACTACAAGTAGCTTGTCTAATGTCACTGAAGGAAGATACATGCACACTAAATAGCATGCTCTGCATAGGAATGCAAACCTAGGAAGTAAATAGTTTCAGTCCCAATTACAGTGGCATGCAATTCACATCTACAGTTAATCTTATAATCGCCATCATGATAAATCCCACTTCCAGAGATATGCAATTATCTTTCAAATGAAAGGATATGTGATGTCAAGTAGCTTTAGCCAAATATGTCTATTTTGTTAAAAGAAAATGAAAGCCCTTTTACAAAGGTCAGTACTAGGAACTACTAACCATTTCAAAGGAGCAGTCAAGATGTGTATGTGGAATTCTAAGGACACATACTTCCTTTGAAAACTAAAATCCCATAATCTTAACAGTTGGGGTTTTCAGGTCTGGTTGCTTCTAACCATCTTCTAGCTACACTGCGTTACAACAGTGCTCAATATATCCAGGCTAGATAAAAAAAGGAATCCTACTATTCGTATATCAACAGCAGAAAGGTATAAGCTATGCAGCAAAAACAACACACCAACACATCACATAGCTCTCCCCTCTCATGTAACTTAGGTCAAAATCAGAGAGTTGTGGGGTTTTCCATTTTCTTTGGGGTTTTTTGTTTGTTTTGTTTTGTTGTTTCAGGTTTTTTTAAGGTAGCAATCCGTAAACTTTAACTTTGCATAAAGCAAAGTGGCAGTTAAAGTAGTAATAAAAGCATCGGGGTACTTTCTGTAAACATCTGTTAGTGCAAAAGACAGAAAAATAACCCACTCAACATATGAGGTGGTCTGTGTGGAGATTTAAAGGGAAAATATTGTGTTATGTGGGCTTCAACTTTAGAAAATCTAGAATTAAGGTTGAGATGTACACCTAGAGCCAGAATTTGGCTGTCTATATAGGAAAAAATCATGTGACAATTGTATATTAATAGCAGAGGTTAATTCCTGAAAACTTTCTGGTCAATTAAGTACTTGAGAAATCATTTAACTAATTGAAGTGAGGTTTTTATAAAGACTGAAAAAAATTGTTAGGAGGTTTATTTCTTTTCTAATTATCTTTGTACAGACTCTTCAAACTTCCAGTGCAATTAACCTTACTGAAAACTTTAATGATTTTAAGATAAATGAACATAACTTTGGTTATCCTAGATAACATATATCCTTCAGAAAAGGCTAAGCAGTGATATTCTATGCACAACTTTCTATATGCTGATGCTCTTCCAAAATGGAAATCTCTTAGCATCGCATATTTGATCAAACATAACTACTGATTTCATTTGCTTGTAATACTAATTTTTATGGTAACAAGAAGCAGGGATGCAGATTTTTCACTAACTTGTGAGTCTTTTCTGTCAAGCATTAAGCATCAGATTTTTTTCTGATTAAAAACCAGGTATTTACCATTATAGATGTACAGATGTATTAACTCTCACTCATGCAAGAAACCTAATAAAACACCAGTAAACACATGAAACAGAAGAACTGTCATATTTCATATGTATTCAATATCCATGAAACACAGCATCAGTAGGGATGATGGACCACTACTCTGAGAAACAGGAAACCTCCCTCAGGCAGGGCTAAGATAGGTATGATTGGGCACCAGAAGTCAGGGACTGCTGTGGGCCATGACAGACTACCTTCATTTTGGTGACCTTTGGAAACGAGAAGCTAGTGACTATGTAATGACGGAGCACTGAATGTAAACTCATTATTTAGCTAACACATCCTCCAGAAAATTGAACTAGTTTTCACAAGGTAGCGGCGACAAATCAATGCAGATATAAAATAGAAACTCTAACTTGACTAGTTGAAATCAACTGGAAGTTGAAAGCTTTGTATATGAGCTATATGTAACTCACTTTCTAAACATAACAACTCCCTTCAGCAATTATTTAAAAGCCATCAAAATTATTTATAAATACAATTTTGTTAATAATTAGCTCCTTATATTTTGCATAGAATTATTTAGAAATACAATTTAGTGAATAATGAGCTCCTTACATTTTGCATAATCTTCTTCAGAGATACAAGGCCATTTTTGTGCTGTCTTTTCCCAAAGACAGTGTGCTTCTTTCATCTATACACAATATGGATATGAGTGTACTAGAAAGCAATTGCAACTATCAAAAGAACAAATGTATGATAAAGTACTAGATCAAAGCTTTCATGTTTTTGTCAAATGCATTTAGAAATGTACTGCACAATTTAAGAGTGTAAAACAGCTCATGTCTGTTCAGGCACAGCCAGATGAACACACACACAAAATACAATGCAACAGAGGTGCGCTTGAAAAATGTACTATATCTGATATTTGAAAGTTTACATTAGTATTCTAAGATCTTTGTATCACTGAACAAACTTTCACAGTCTAGCGGCAATCACAGTAACATCCGCATCACACCAAAATGCACAGAGAGATTAATCGGTTTCTCCTCTTTGAAAGTTGACAGCATTTAAATTCACAAGGATTAAAAGAGGGCCCAGATTTTCTTCCTGAATTTAGCACTTACCATATCAAATTTCAAATCAAGACATGAAAATAAAACACGCTAACATTTATGGGTGTTGCTTACTTAAGTATCATCTTAACATTGATAACTGAAACAACATACCTATTTAGCAAATCCTGTGCTAACTGGAGGCCTGACATATATGACAACTAAATGAGCTTATCTGAGCTGAGCTTTGTCTAGCCATTACTAAAAATCACAACCAACAAATAGCTTGCAAATGGTATATCAGACCTTTATACTTACTGCCAATCAAAATTGAGACTAGCATCTTAAGATGAAATCCTGAGATGCCACCTCATACTGTGATAAAGAATTGATCCATCTTTACTTAAAAAGCTACTTTTTTGCAATTAGTAAGTATTTATAAGAGGTTCTTTATTTTAATAAAAACCTAACAAGCCCTCTCTACCTTTTCAGTGTGAAGAGGCTAAAAGACAGACATATTCACTTTAATAATAAAACTGGAAGAGAACTCTCCTACTATCATCTTCTGAACCAAGAGGAAGAGGAAGTAAGTGGTATGATAATCTTCAGATACCAATAATGGCTTCATTCTTGTCTGTTGGTCTCAATGTTGGCCTCAGTAATGTCTGCAGACTACTCTGTAGCAGGCCTGCATTATACTGCATGTCATGACAAGCAGAGTGTTACAACCATCACCACAGTCTTTTCTGGCTCCAGGACAGCATAGACATTGGACCTGCAGAACAGCATAACTTCATCTACTTTCACACTTCTGAGGCTTCTCCTGACTTGGCTGTTGAACAATGATCAATTCATCCTACTGGTACAGGCCAACAAGGGAAAAAAAGCAAAGGAGTTTTATGTATATAGTGTTCTATACATTCTTCGTGTTGACACACGCTTAAAACAGAAAAAAGTGTTTCTATTTTTGCCTTTTGATTTCCACAGTGCTATAAGCTACAGTGAGATGAGTGAGATTGATGACATGCAATAAAGGGAAGCAAGTTCACATTTATAAAATATGGTTTACAAGGCAAGAGGGGTGTTTTTTCATTCAGCTTTAGATGTAACCTATAAGAAAAATATCCATGGCAGTTACCTAATTCATCCATATATTAATTTCAAAAAGGCAACCTTTTAAAATCTTTACGATTGCTTCTGAATTACACAGTTTTAAAATCTGTCTTCAATTACATTGGGAAAAAAGAAAAGTGGAATTTGCTTCTCACCAGAAAAACAGCTTTCCTTTAGTGGAAAGGCATCCACAAATACCTGTGAATGTTATTTGTAAGTAATATGACATGCTTGTTGTTACAGCTACTCCTAGCACCTGGTGAAATGCGCAGCTGAGAAGGCCTAACAATTTAAAAATAACAGAATCACAGGTTATTTTTAATTTCAAATAATGTAATCACCTGTATTTAGTACTACACATATTTAGACAAGCTGCCTGTCTCTGATCCCAATACCTCCTTCCCCTCTCTGTCATCTCAAATTTGACAATTTTCAATTGCAAATATGCAGATTTTTTTTTTCCTTGGATGACTTGTCATTAAAACTGTCAAAAACAATAATTATTTACATATACCTATTTATTACTAATCTAGCAAAATCTTCACAGACATCACACTGTTACCGTTTGCTCGTGTCATTCTGCTGCCAACCCCACTTTCACTGCTATTAATTTGATGCCTTTTTACATGCATCAGACCCGTTTTCCTTGTTGGCTGTTGCCATAGCACAGCAGGCCCAGACATGCTAGCTGGTTTTCTAGTTGTGTTTGTTTTTTCAACATGTTACAAGTTTCACATCTATTAAACATTTTAATGCAAGGCTACAATAATTATTAAATAGATATAAAAATGTTTTGTATTCATGCTTTTCACTTTACCTTGCATTCCTTACTCTCACATTTAAAGCACAGCTATACCTTTCTATTGTCCAACCTATTAACATATCTGATATACCCTCCCTACAACAATCCCCCTTCTCTTCTCCCCCCCCCCCCCCAACCTCCCCTCCACACTCCTGTTGTTAAAATTTTGGTCCAAATCACCAGCCAGGATGATTTCACAAAAAAACCACCCCATCTGATACACGGGTTTGTTTTATTTTATTTCTGCCACAGCACTTCCCTTTTAAAAATGGAACCAATTTCTCAAACTGGATCCACACTGCACAGTGTCTTTCACAGCTTTTTAATAAACTCTTTAAAGCCACCACTCTAGGAGAAATTAGTTGATCAGTAACAGGAAAGCATCAAGAGTCATGTGAGATCTTCACCACAGAGACTGCATTCCCAAAGACCTAGAAGCCTTAGATGGAAGTCAATGGAAAGTATGAACCTGCTACTCTGTTTCCTGCTTCTTTCCCAGATGCCTTTACTCATGGCTTGTTTATTCTGCTGATAACTTCCACATGAATTGTTGTGGGGTTGGGACCCACAGATTTTAGGCTAGACACCTTTAGACCAATTAATGTTTCTTTTTCTCCTTCCACCCCACCCCACCTCCAGCCAAGTAGCACACACCAGTGCAGGGGCAAGGGAAGGAGTCAAAGCTTTCTCCTCATGACAAGTTTGACAACTGCTGTTCAAAAACTATACAGCAAGATCCATGTGTCCAGTTCAAAAATCTTCGGTACTAAATCTGACCAGAGAGGGCTTATAAGAGCTTATATATTACAGATAAAATGTGACTTGACATAACCTTCAAGTTGCTGCTGTGTCAAAGAAAAATAAAGGGCTGAAGTCAGTTTTGCAGACTTCGTTTTAGAACAGAAAAAAACCCTCATTGTGAAAGGTATCAAAAAGAACAAAACAGTAAGCAGATTTTCTAAACCTAAGATCCTGGGGCATTTTCACATCAAAGTGATTAAGGGGATTGCTAAGATACCCGTGTGGAAAGGCTACTTGGCAGGGTGGGTGCCTCACTAATGGCAAAATACAGTCAACAGAAGATGAATTTAAATCAATTACTCTGGACATACTACTCAGGCTTGAAGTACATTCAGTTAGTAGCTGCACTCAAAACAGCCAAGCTCCATGACCCTGCAAGAATAAGAATAGCACAGCTGATCTCGTATTCTAAACCTGCTGTTGGGAATGTAGATCTTTAAATTATGTGTCCGTTAATTGACATGCTGCCTAGTGAACTACTGCTTCATTAGATTTCCCAGTGAAATAAATGTTTATTAGCTTTCCCTTCTCTTTTAATGTTACTGCACAAGGTATGATGATTTGGTAAACAGCCCTAAGAAATCCAGGCACATTGGAATTTCAGTGAAATTAACAACTTGTCTAAGATAATTCAAGAGTTCTAGACAGGCAGCTAAGTACTATTCAAGTGGGTCTGGGTTAGGGGGTGGGGTTTTTTGGATGGAACACATGATGGGACTAAAAATTGAGCAAAACCTTGAGGGGAAAGACATTCCCCTTTACTGAGTTACCCCAAAAGGCCAATAATATGGTCAAGTTTTTACAGAGAGTATGTCACCAGTATCAGTTTTAGTTGATCCAGTGACTTTCTGAGCTATAACAAAACCTGAGAAGCTTTTTCTTCTAATATCGAAAAGGTCTAGCTATCTTTTTACTCTCTGTTCATACTGGCAGTAGGCAAGTGTCTGCAAGCACACTGACACTCCACATCCTTTCTGATCTATCTTGAGACTGACAAGTTATGTGCATGTGTATAAATATAAAAATATAAACTCCAAACAAGAATGACAAGATTCCATTCTGAAAAGTCCATGTAGGCTCCAAAGAGAGAAAAATCATTTTTAAATATCTGAAAAGACAGTAACTTTCTCAACACAGGAGAGATATCTCTAAATCAGGGTAGAATCATGCCAGTGGAAGAGCATGAAGTACTGTTAGTGTGAAAGTCATATATTTGTTCTGTGCCAAATTCTCTGAAAATTCCCACAGATTGGAAAGTCTGAACTGAAAATTCCCTGACACAATACATACACACACATACAAAATATAAAGAATCGACTGAATTTTTTCAGTGTCCAGAATTTCAGGAGAACTAGCATTGCTGCCAACTGCCAATAATCCCCAACAACTTGACCGCTAAGTACAGCAATAACTTAATCAGTGCCTTTCCCATTCTCATTTCCTTCCACTACTTAAAAACAGAACTCTTAGAAGTAGATGCCACAGGGGACGGGTCAGCTTTAGATTGAATGGATCTGAACCACTGAATATCAACAAATTGAGGTGGACCAACAGAAATTCATTGCCTTTTAATGGTCAAGCCATTTTAGGTCAAGTACAAAAACATGGATTTTATACATAATTTTTATTCCCAGTTTTGAAAATTTCTGTTTAATATTTCTCTAAGCTATTAAAATACTCTATGACTCCAATTAAATATCTAGTTTTCTTCCTATGACTGGTGAAATCTGCACTGTAAGTCCATATTTAACACAGGAAGTAAGTGCTGAAATTGAGGCATATACATATTCTGGGGTTTTAATTCAGTGGTGTTAGAGAAAAATGGAAAGAACTTGAATCAAAGATATTCAGGAATTTCCTTTCCCGTGTATTTGGTGAATTCTACATTTCTGCTTTTGTCTTCTTAAATACATTTTCCTATTCTTTAAATTTTACTTACAGTAGAACAGATTTATTCCACTGCTTCAGAGGGTTTTGTGTGTTTAGAGTTACATGTCTAAAGGTCTGAACTGAGATGCTCTTCTTTACTATTTGCAGAAAGGTAGGAACTGTAGAAATACCATGTTCTTAAAACATTCCCTCTACAGTTTCAACTTCAAAAGTAATTTTCCTCAACAAGGTGAGCATATTCTTCAAAATATTCCACACACACATCTCTAGTCTGAATTTACTTTTATTTACTGAAATTGCTTTTCTTTACTGTGTTAAAAGACAGCATACAGGAATTGTGACAGACCTCAGCTAATGTTGCACACACCTTCTACAAGACTCTGCTTTTCATACAAAGTACTTACCATGCTTAGAAGTTAAAGTCTATGAATATCATTATCACAAAGTCTTTACGCCACACTGTGTGCAATCATTTAATATATTTCCACCTTGGTAACTACAACACAGGGGAACAAGCTTCAGTAAACATATTTGTTTGCTTCCAAATTAGAACTTTAACAACATTAACATACTGATTTGACAAAGATAATTCAAAGGATTATTATGTCTAAAACTAAATTCATACTCCCTTAAACTTGTAAGATTTAAGCAAAAAGTAAAAAAAAAAAAAAAAATAAATAAACCAGAGTTCCGTGATGTATCATTTCATCTACTACATACATACATTTCACACAGAAAGGGAAAACCATGCTACTGACATACTGTAAACTTTAGATTCTTACAGAGGACCTTTAACCCAAAAGTACATGCCAGGGTTACTGAAAGTATAAAAGTAAAATGATATAAGCAGCAATTTAACATGCAAATTAACATCTGAACATTTCTAAATGAAATCTGACAATACATTTCACTTTAAATCGTGACATACTATAAACTACTTCCTTAGGACAGCTAAGGAATAAGCTGGAGTTTTATAACTTATCTGTTGGTTTTCTGCTAAATGATACAAATACTGCCGCTATCTTGAAACAAGGACAATATTTTCAAGAATCCTGTAATCAGTCTGAAAAACAATGATAAAAAAAAAAGAAAAAAGTCTTTTGTATTTGGATTACAAATTAATTGCCTAAAACGTGTGGTTTTAAGAGACCTCCTGCAACACTTTTACATAGTGAGTGATACTTGTATGGAGATTTGGAGGGGGGAGGTAGAGGGGTTGGTTTGCTTTTTTGTTTGGATTTGTTTGGTTTGGGGAGGTTGATTGCTTGTTTCAGGTTTTTGGGTTTGGTTTGGTTTTGGGGTATTTTTTAAAGCTTTAAATTACCACATTTCACTTTCTTTCTTGCTACTTCTTCCCTATTCATACCATTAAACCAGAACCAGAAGCGTGAAGACTAAGCTTTTGATTTGGGAATTTAAGAAGTAAGTTTTCTTTGGCTTTCTTGATTTTCCTACACAGAAAATTCAAGTGCACAGTTCTACAAAAGCTGCAAATACATAATAACGGACAGATTTTGCTCTTGAATAGCTTCCCATCTGTACCAAGTGGTCAAAGTATGGGTGAAGTGGGAATTTAGAGAAACACTTATTCTTCTTAAATAGCTCATTTTCCTCTATGAGGAACCTAAGACCATCTGAAAACCAGTTTCCACATACTCTATCATACCTCCACTCATGGCCAAAGAACAAATGAAAGTATAGTGTTGGTTTTTTTTTAAATGATGGGGGCTCTGTATTATCCCTAGTTCCAGCAACCTGCAGTTCAGGTACTTTGAGTAACATTAATGAATGGTTCAGCAGATGCGTAAGAGCTTTCTGAGTTCATGTTTGGGCAACTGTAGTATCCTGAATCCACGCAGTTCACAATAATTGTTTTATTTTTAATAGGCATTTCCAGTATTTGAATTTCCTTCATTTGAATATAGTATCTTTGAATTTATTAAAGTTCTGCTTAAGTGCATTTGCATTCTATATGTTCAGATGGAGTGTTAGCAACTAGGTGCTCTAAAATTAGGCTTAAGGGCTGCATGGCTCAGAAAACTATAATCTATTGAGCATCCATGCACTACTTCTGCATTAGAAATAAAACATTTGAAGATCCCCCTAGTCTGATAATGATGTTGCTTTCATAGCAGTTTAACTTCATGTTACGCCAAAAATTAGAGTACCAAACAATGGTTTTAAATTTTTGTAAGTTCTCAGTGTCATGTCCACTTTTTTCATGACCCAGCCTTAAAGCTTAACTGTACACGCAAGGTCTCACCACTAGCAGCATTTATCTTAGAATGAAACAGTTTTCCTCTCAGGCTTTAAAACTGTGGCATTCAGAGAGGAACTCCGTGGTTAAAAAGATCAGAGCAGTTCTGGGTGTAACTGGCCACTCCCCTGAAGATTACAATTCAAACACACTTGGAAAAGAGATGCCCCCTGCATTTGACAGAGTATGAGACAGAAAATTCTTTTCCAGGTCCACAGGCAAAGTCCCATTCAGGGATCCCTGGCACATGCAGGTTACCTCCCACCCACACTGCCCAAAATCCACCCTGCTGGGTAACACAGTCAAACGCTCATCTTGGTCTTTTGAGTTAGCTACCAGGGGATATTTAAATGGACATAAGGAATCTCACTTTTCTGTGTAGCTCTATTTTGCATGAAACCAGGACTGAAACCCAAACCTAAATAATTCTTTTTATTTATGAATTCCATTCATAACTGAGGATCCCTTTGGTAAATCTGTGTTCAGAAAATTGGAAGCATTTCTGAATGCCTCTTTTATGAAATCAAATTCCTAGGAAATTAAAATCTCAAAACTAGGAAAACTCAATCTGAAACACATAAAGGAAACATTAATTATGAGACAGCATGGAAAAGTTATTCAAAATTAATTCAAGGAATATTAAGTAAAAAACATAGGAAGTCAATGTTCACATTAGTGTTGTAATGATGTTGTTCTAGAATGACTTAACTAAAATCTAGTCCCCAAAATGAGTTCCATTTAAGTTAGCAAAGTTTTATGCTAACATACAACAGCTTTTAACAGCGCCTGCCACAGAACAGCTAAAGAACCACTTGTAGCTTAAAATAAATTTTTAATAAGTTTTTAGCTAGGTATTGCCATAACTATTCCAATATCTAGTGACACATTTCATTTGCAGTAGTAAGAGATTAATCTACCTCCTATGTGTCTGAGCTTCAGACTTGGACACGTTCTTAAGTGGAGCTTAAAAGTCTTCTGAATTAACCACCCAGCACAATTTTCAGTATTGCAACTGCTGTTCTGGAAATATGAATCAGGAAATTATTTGATTAGCTATGCAAGTCCTCACTGATTCTGGACTATAAACAGATTCATTATTACACATTTTCTCCTGAGACAGGTGACTTTTCATAAAGGCACAGCAATCTCTTTTCGTTATCTTCCAAAAAGAGTCTTTTTTCTTTATCGCTTACACTTAGAAATATAGGATATGGAAAAGCCATTAACTCACATCTGATTAGAAATAAAAATCCAACACCAAGCAAACAAGCCAAAACCACCAAAAAGCCTTCACCACACACCACGTAATTTCAATTTCTTAGAATTTCACGGAAACCAAGTATTACACTTTATATACTTACAAAAAGAACAGTACAGCAAACTATAAGTTATGAAAACTACAACACTGAAAATTATTATTAAAGAGGCTGACTTGAAAAAAAATCACTATGTACAAGAGTACATTGTTATATTCCCATTTTATTTGATGTACTGCACGCAGCAACAACTATAAGTGCACTTAACTACTGTTCCTGTCCGGTGGGGATTTGGCTGTGTTCCTATTGTACATGTGAAAAGGTTTTTAAAAGATACTGAAAGGAAATAAAGTCAAATAAGATGTACTGCATTCTATGAACAAAACAGCTACACAGTTTCTCAAACAAAGCCTATTTGTGTCAGGAATCCTTTTATATTCAAGTAAAATACTGTTAATAAATTCAAACCACACATCTGCAAATGGTTCAATTCAGTCATTGTCTTGAAAACCACACACAGACAGAATAGTACGGACGCAGTTTAACTGAAATAAAGGTACCACATGGTAAGCGCAATCAATAAATAGCCTACTGCTAATCCATCCCAGCAAGATTTCTTTCTATCCTTTTCTTCAATTCCTCTATTCCACTTTGATGGAGGGACTAACAGTTCAACACCAATCCATCCAAAATTGGTACTAGCTTTGTAGTCCTCCACAATCTGACAGCCAAGGGAACGCAAGAAGGGACTGCTGACCTTAAAATATCCATAAAAGGTGTCGCTTCAGTAAAAACGAACTAGCCAAATAGTATTCAAATATAAAGTCTTATTGTACTGTAAGGAAACTCCAGCTTAGGGTTATGAAGAGCAGTCCTCTCCACTACTTACTTTACTCCAGTGGTTCTGCACTTGTAACTAAAGCTCACAGGGTTTCAAGGTTTTTCAAGGATCTTCACCCATCAAAGCCTCATATTAAAGCAGGGGTGTGGGATGGGGGAGGTAATTTTACCTCCCAACACATGAACTTCAAGAATTCCTACTGCAAAATCCAAAAAAATCTGGTGTCACCCTACCTTACTATGCAGGATAGTTATGAGAGGGGGGGGTAAGATGATCTCCTAGTAAACAAACAGCAGCTTTGGTTCGTTTTTAAAGGCGTCTGTCCCAAATGTTAGTATTTTTTCCTTAAAACCCTGAGATGGCTTAATATTCAAATGAATGAACATGTAGCCTTGTTCTGAAAATCCTCCAGCATGTCATTATAGTTACATCAACTGGGACCTTTGTCAAGATTTTACTATGAATTCACATACATGCAAGAAATGGCCTTCTGGATCAAGCCAATGACTTACCTAACCCAGTTCTGTCAGCAGAGTGGGAAACTTTAGTGAAAGCACACCAACTTCATCTCTTTCCAGAGTTCATTTCTCTTACACTCAACTGCTCAATTAAGGATGCTAGAAGATGTACTAGAAAACATATTCCTGCCTAGTTATTTTGGTATCCTTTTGTATCCATTGCTCACAAATTCATCTAATCCTTTTTTGAACATCCTGGTTTCATCTCCCACAAAAATCCTGTGGCAGCAACTTCCAGAAGCTCACTACCCAGCTTAAGCACCTGTCATTTGGTTTACACAATTCTGTTCATTTCATCAGATGTCTCTAGTGCTTGCCAATCAGCTCTGCATTTGCCTGACCACTTACATGAATTTGTGAACTTCAGTCACACTCCTCACTCCTTCAGATTGAAATGCTGAGCTGGCAGCTGCTCCATTCCCTTGATACTGACTTTCTCCATCTTCAGTGATGTCACCAAATCTTTCATGAAATCAAGAGGACTGAACTGCACGCTGTGCTCAAGAGGATGGTGCAGGATTTTTTTTAATACAACCACAAAACAATGCTCTGGTATGTCAAAAAAATACCCAACCTTTCAAAAAGGTTGACTACTGTTGTTACTGATCGTCATTGTTAACTGGGGACAAAAGAATCAGAGTTCATATGAACCACGTGCTAGAAGTGAAGGTTACTTTAGCTAGACAGCTTTCTAGCTTCCAAGTCCCAGTAGGCTCTATGGTTTGGGAGAAGAATACTGTTCTTACTAAAAACAACAAACAAATTTACTTTTTTCCCCCCACAGATCTAAAATACAAATTTAACACCACTTCTCCAGATCATATAAAACTTGAGAAAATCCTATCACTCTGAGTTAATTCAGTTCTACCAATAAGGCTCAAACCAAGATGTGACATACACATTTTGTTAAAATTTCAAAACACCTCCTGCACAATAAAAATCTAAAATATACCCTTTTTAGAATATGTCACTTTCTGACATATGATGAAGATGCAGGTTTGTGATCGCTGACATCTGTTTTCCAACTAATACAAGATTGGAAAGGATAAATCTCATGCTTTATGAAGTACAGAGCATTTGAATTGATATTACATACAACTACTTTATAAATGAAGACTTACAGTAAAAGTTTGGTAGCAAATGGCTTTCTATGTTTATTATATGCCCTAAAAAGATAATTAAGTAGACTGTATTGGGATACAATCAACGTTACCAATCTACAACATGTAATAAAGCAGATAATTATACTTGATGTATGCCAATACAATCTCCATTTATCAGACAAATACACAGAGTAACGTACCAGTTGGCTGGTTGGCTTGTTTTTATTCTTACTTCAAGAGTCTTTTTCCCAATCACAACTTCATACACAGAAATTGTTAAGGCTCATAGAACTTTACAGTTGCATTGAAGATTACTCAGCTAAGACAATAAAACAGCAAGCTAGAAGTCCTGATTAGCCACCAACAAAAAAATATCTAAAACTACTTTATCAAGGCTTTCTCTTACCTTGAAAACGAAAAACCTAATGAGACACAGTTATGGTTTTGATTAATATGAAAAATAAACTATGAAAGTGTAAGAAGAAGTAATTGTCCTTAATCGTGTTATTTAATGTACCTACGCAGAAGTTTCTCCACAAATTTGGTAGTGTTTTCAGAAAGAGATGCTAAAAAAGTAGCTTATACATCCATAACTTCTAGTGACTTCAAATACAGAATATATACCCACTTGTGTCTGTGGTAACGCGACCCATGTTTACCAAATCCAGAAACTCCTGTCACAGTTACAATATTAGAGCAAAATAGATTCATTCAACCACATAAAAATGCAATTATAAGTCTCTTCATAGTTATTTTTCAGTAGCACGAGTTCACTGTGATATACGAGATAAACTTGCAGTTTCCAGACAAAATTTAAAAAAAAAAAATTAAGATGTTAGACCTATACATTTGTCTTCAAAATTCAGTGATACCTAAAATTTTTGTTCCCCTCTTCATACATTAAAAATATAAACAAGAAAATGCTACTCTACATCACTGCTGGCAATCAGTACGCTTACCATAACTGAGAAGATCATATCCTTGAACACTGCTATAAAGTTCATACTATTTCAATAAAATTGTGACTCATGTATAGTAACATAAATATGTTGCAGTTAAACTTAGAAAAAATGGAATAAACTACTTTCAAGTTGTCCATGCTATTTACATGCTCTCATATGCCTCTGTTGCTGTCACGTATTTAGAAAAACTAGGACTATCTGAATACTCCCAAAGTCTTTATAACATGCCCATTACCATACAGGCTTTACAACTTCTACAGAGCTATGCTATTTCTAGAAGTATTCCACAAGTATCACCCAAATGTAAAGCACAAAGATCAAGCTGAGCAATCAAACTGACTGAACTCAGCCTCGTCTGGATTTGAATTCTGTATTTCTAGTCAAAAAGCCAACAGCTTCTCATATGAACTTTTCAACCCTAACACACTTTTCACTACCCCCAACTTCCGTATCATCCTCCTCCTCTCTGTTCCACCACCTGTAGCAACAGCTGCCTGCCACAGCTAATTCAAAAACACAGATGTGATTCAACCATCAGGCCATAATGGAATCAGCCAGCAGGCCAAGCAGCAGACAGTTATAACCTCTATTTGTGGTGGCACTAATGGGAATGAGCAAGATGGGGAGGAGAAGTGACTCAAAAGGCTGAACTGCATAAATTTCACTTTCTGCCATTTTCACCTTAAGGAAGCCTGAATATTACCAAAACAAGAGAAATAAACCCTAAACTAAAAACACCTGTATTATGGACAGCCAAAGTATTATTCGTGTATTTAGTATTTCTGCTTGTTTACCGAGTTGGTCTTTATGAGCTGCAACCTGACCATAAACACTTGATTAAAAGATTCTCAGTGTAAAATTGTTACTACATTATGCTGGATGCATGCAAGTAAAAAATAAAGTAAAACCAAACAAAAACACCAGAAAACCACACACCACCGTAACAGCAACTAAGTCAAAGTAAAAATCTTACTGCCTCCATATTGAGGACACCTAATTTACAGCTACTTCTCATTAAAGTAGATGCTATTAACAAAAAAAAAAAAGGCAGCTGTGCCTGCCATCTTATGACACCTTCCATTTCAGAAAGCTAGGACTCAATTCCCAGCACAAACTCACATATAAATTCTACACTAGATCAGCTTCTCAAATGTAGTTTATAGCATTATGACTAAGGGGTAGTTGAATTGATTTTCAATTCAAGTGAGAAATCAAGTTAACCTCTACCTCCCAGCAGACAAGTACATTCTCGTAAAGTATGAGAAAATATCCAAAGGTTTCTGTAGTTAACACAAACCCCAGCTGCGAATGTAACAAAAAGAACACTTTAGAAGTCCAGTCTTCCTTCCAAAGATCACATTTTCCCAGGTGAGAGATAGCGTCCTTTCTCTCAAAGGTATTTGCCACTTTCAGACTGGAGTACTGTAATTTAGAAAGCACAGAAACAATGCAGTTACTTCTGGCTTCTCACACTACAACCACCTCCATCCTTGCTGGTTTACCTCAACACAATCACAACACATTGGTCTGACTCTCGGATAGTGTAATGTCCTTGTCAGCATCATTGACAAGGCCATAAACATGTCATGCCCTAACCACAATTTAATTTCCCTTCTTGATCTCTCTCTAAGACTCAAACAAACATTTTAAAGGACAAAAGCCAAGCCATACAAAGCACTGAACAACATGTAGGAGACATTAATGTGATCATGGTAATAAAAGTCTGGCTGTAGATCAAATAATATAAACAAAACCTAATAAATGGAAATTAATGCCAAAATACATTGAAGAAACTATCTTTTTGGTGCAACCTATCCAAGAGAGTAAAAGATTTATAGCACATACTTTTTTCACTGATATCCACTCATCTCTTAGGAAGAACAGCATTGACAGTGAATGGGAACTTCAATTACAGGTCACATTTATTTAAGAAGTGTGAAGATCATGCTGAAAAATGGTAGGTATTTCTATGCAAAATTATATACACAGAATAAATGCTCTTTGATTTCATAATGGCTAGGCAGAGTAGAAAAATCCTTTGAAGGCCAAGCTATTCAAAATATTAAGGTTCAGAAAATCCAAAAGTATTAGTGGGCTTTCCAGTATATTATTACTATTCCTGTTATTTACCTTGGGGTTTTACTTCTCTTGAGAAAATAAAAAAGTCAGACTGTGGCTGATCCACTTAACATTTCCCATGCTGGAAGGTTAAATCTCTGCTCAGAACCAAGGTCTTCACATTGGAAAAAATCAGCTGGGAAGAGGACTTGGATTATCACTCAAATATCTCTGCAGAATTAGCTGAATGTTTCGGAAATACATGCTTTCAGAAAATGAATTTCTGAACACAGGAAAATAAAGTAGTTGAAAAGACTAAGATTAATACACCTGGTTCTTCAGTGAAGTTACAACAATGGACCGTAACTTTAAAAGATAAAATAATTGCTGACTATTTAGATTGTATCAGGCAAATTAGGAAGCCTTTTAATAAAGTCAGGAATAAACACTGTCTCCTCTTAAATCAAACAATTAATCAAAACTGTTTCCTATTATTGGATAGCAATTCAGTTTTAAGAGACTGTCCATGAAAGCACAAGAGCCATACAAGTGAACGCTACACTGAGTCTAAGTGTTTTAAAGTAGTATTCTGGGAAGGATTTAACAACTACTCACTGAACAACACACGTTCTGGTTCAGAGTGAGAAAATTGGATAATTATTGAGAAAGCACAGTAAAGCACCACTTCTTAATTTATATTCAAATGTATATTTTCTTCTCGAAACAAGCATAATCTCTACTAAAAATCAAAGATAGTTTCTTGAAAGAGAACATCCGCATTGTGATATCTACCACATTTTCTTAACATACAAAAATACGTATTTTGACAGTATTTTTGATCTGGAATAGATATCTTTTGAGATGACCAGAAATACTGCATTGCTGTATTCATGGTAAAGGTTTGGGACTTTTTTAAATTCCAATGTATTCATTTTTTCATTATTTAAAAAGAGTGGAAATGAGGGAAGAACAAGAGATCGGGTTTTTTTGTTTGTTGAGATGTTTCGTTCATTTGTTTTTCGTTGTTGGCTAGTATGTTTCTCAGACCAAGACTGGATTTCTAGGGCTTGTACAGTTTGGTTGGGAGAGAAATAATTAGGTAATTAATCCTATGTACTTGTATTATCTGAAATGCAAACAAAAAAACCCACACCAAAACCCTGATATGGAATTGAATAATATTAAAGGCTTCGTTTTATTTTATGGTGTGTTTGAATATTCGATATAAATTTAGACTTACCTGTATTTTGACGCTTTCCTAGGAGATTAAATACTTCATAAGTACATGGTAATCACCCAGAGCAACTGAAATGTACTCTTAAAATCGGTGGGGAAAAGCCTCTATCAACCTATTTTCTTCCTCTTTGGGCAAGATTAAGAGGCATATCACTACACCAGCACTTATTTATTAACATTTTCTAAAGGTATTATTTGTTTGTTTATACAAGAATACCTAGAGCAAAGATATAAGGAAACCTGTATTTGGGGTACTTACATTTTTCACACATTTGTATTTGATGCCTTTTACACAAGCTATCTGAAATTATCATACACATTACTGATTATTTATAAGCAGACATCTTTTCCTTATATTACAATAATGACAGTCAACCTGCAACCTAAAATTCAAGCACAGAAACATTAATGAAACCTCCCAGGAACAGACAGATGAACACATTCATTCAGAGTGTTACCTGATGGTTTACTTCACTTCAATGTAGTCTATCAGTAATCTTGGCAACTATTGACAGAAGTATGTGTACAAGAAAACAAAGCCTATTCTAAAATTCTCTTAAAAATTAAAGTTTTGCCTTTAATGTAAAAGGGCTGAAAGCATTTTTCCCCTTACTGCCACCTAATGATGTCTTCTACTACAAACAATTTTATTCTGAAAAGAGGGGCAGGGCTTTTTGGTGTGGCCTGGATTTTGTAAACAAGTACACGAAAATTGCTTCTCCTATTTGCATACACACCTATTTCATTAAG
The DNA here is from genome assembly GCF_004027225.2 of Strigops habroptila. Taxonomy (NCBI): domain Eukaryota; kingdom Metazoa; phylum Chordata; class Aves; order Psittaciformes; family Psittacidae; genus Strigops; species Strigops habroptila. The sequence goes on from NC_044278.2 coordinate 5,277,473, forward strand.
CCTATAACCAGCACTGTATGATTTTTGTGCATTCCTCTGGGTTTATACAAATTTGGAAAATGTGTTTTACTGCTTTTGTTGACACTACAACTCCACGCAAAAGTACACAAACACAGAACTGATGGTTTCTGTGTAATTTCTCCAGTCAGCTTTGCAGGAGATCTCCTCACATTAACCCCTTAAAAGCTGCTTAGGGGGAAAAAAAAAAAAGCAGCACCCCTCACCTCAAGTTGTTTTAGACAAATATAAATACAAACTGTAACTTTGCAGACTTTTGCACAAGCAGCCTGATCGTTGCCCACTGAATCTCTTGCTGTGATAAGAATGTTCCAGTTCAGTATTGTAAGTCATGTTAAAAGCATAGACCTGATTTCTATTGTGAGCCATATGTGTACCTTTTGAAATAGGTAGTATGCTGCTCAGCAGCAACAGCAAAATGTAGCAGGAACAGGATGCCACCTCAGCCTACTGCCTATACAACTACTTTCCAGCTAGCGTTGTCTGATAATAGTTACAACTACCTCATTTTCATCTCTGTGCAATATAGCCTGCAGGATTTTAAGAGAAGGAAAAAAAAATTACATCTGCTTTTTCATCAAACCTGATTTTGTTCAGAACAGTTTGAAAATGTTTTCTATCTTGACAAGTTTCAAACACACTTCTCGAGGATTTTTCCATTTTGCTAAAACTTTACTTCTCTATTTTCCTTTTGACTTTTGCTGTATTTCAATCCATAAAGTTTTGACTTTTCAAAGTCAGATAGGAATGATTCAACATCAGTTCAGCAAAAAGCCTTCAATATACCCAAAACGAAATTATTAGGGTGTTATTTCTATGGTAAACAGAGCCTTAGGTCCTGAATTGGAGTGAAAGTTAACAAGCAGAATTTCCTCTGGAATAGAAACTGTTTTCCAACTTGTTGTGCCAGAAACAAACCAGGATAAATAGCGAGTTCCTTTTCTGCCCTCCTAGATCTGCCTCCCAGTCATTTCATTCCTGTCATCTGCAGGCCATCTCTGACTACATTCTCTAGATTCCCTGAATCTCCCAGGAGCATCCACATTTTACAATCTGCTTTTTGATCCATAGCAACCTTCTTCTTAGATCTCTGCAGCTAAAGGCTCCATTATTATCTTTTGTTTACCCATCCTTAATTAGGTACGAGACAACGATTTTGCCATCTTACAAAGTTACATGAGTCGATTTTGGCTATAGCTGAAAGACTTCATGCTAAAAGACCCAAGAAAACAAAGTATCAACTGTTCATTTACAAAAAAAAAGCCACAAACCAAAAAACACCAAAACCAAACCAACCCCAAACATACAAAAATCTCCACACCACCACATGATAAAGTATATTAAAGCTATAGCATGGAAGTTGGCACTAATGCTTACCAAACACATCAATTTAATTACAGGTATAATTAGTAGACAGAAGTAAGCAGTTGTCCTGCTGGTCTTCCAGAGAGCACAGGAAAGATTAATTTACATTAAAGGCTGCTAAACAAATATCCATATGACAAGAACAGCAGCAAAAAAAAACCTAGACAGTATATACTGAGGGTTTTTCTTAGTTCCTAGAATGGATTGTGGTTCAGTTGTTAGAGGGACAGACAATAGCAGCTCTTATTCAAAGTATGTGAAGCAGCGAACGAGGGCTCAAACAGTAAATGAAAACAGCAGCAGTGTTCCCTGTTGATACACAGTGTAGCTGCTGAAGGGTAACACAGAGCCACACTCTGTCAATGTGCAATATAGCCATACTTAACAAAAAAAAAACCACCTATGCTGTGAAGTTGAAACTTGGCTTTTTTCCCAGTTGTACCTGAAATGACCTTGTGCAAGCTGTCAGTCAACCCGGGTGAATGATACATCCCAAAGTGGGAAACCCTGATTTATAACCAGGATTGTTAACAGCAGACCAGGGAAGATCTGGGACTACCATGTGTAACCTTCAGATGCAAAGTTCACTGAATTTTCCAGTAGGCTACAGTGCATACTAGGAAAGGGGTTGAGTCTGGAATGTTAGTGTGTCTTCGTGATAATTAGTTTGAGAATGCTCATGTGATTCTGAAAAGTCCAGAACTGCAGTACATGAAGATAGTACCACAACAGATTTCAGAAGGCAACCTAGCCAAAGCATTCCCTTAATCTTACATATAATTAGCCATGTGCTTTTCTTCAATCACACTCATAGCCCTTAATCCGCTTTATACACATTTCCATTTAACACAGAGCATTTTTATACTTAAAAGTTCAGAAAGGACCACTCTAACCTCTGGAAGGCCACAGGGCATTATTTCATATCAAGAATGTTGATCAAGGCCAAAGTGACAGAACGAGCAAAAAATTTCAGTACTTGTCACGATGTACCTTCATCGCAGCCAGGTCATGGACCAAAGCAGTCCAACAACCCAGTGATCACATGGCAGCCTTCCATCCTCCTCCTTCTTTACACTGATTCTTTTTCTTTTCCATCCTTACTCCCAAGTAAATTTGCTTTTAACTGGCCACCAGCACTGTTTTTGCTGATCCTGTGTAAGCTGCTACCAGCTCTTTTCATTTATGCCTGTGCAGTGGACAGAAAGCTTGATACTCAAGTAGTTAATACTCCTTGATTCACCCCAAGACTCCAGGCAAAAAAACGCCTTCCCAAGCCTGAACAGTTTACAGACTGGTGCAGGCTGCTCGTGAAACAACAGCGCACTGTGTGTTTGCAAGCTATTACTGAGTTTCACTCCCACCCACCTTGGGATTCTTCTCACGTAAAAGCCTAGTGCATTGCAGTCTTGTTGCCAGCTGCCATCAGAGCTGCTGGTGGCCAGAAGGGCACAAGAACACAAACCGCTCCAGCCAGCACACAGGCTCAGACATCTTGTACAACATTCCTGCTTGGGCAGCAGAATTAAAAGTCCAGCAGTCAGCCTAGTTCTTACAATCATGGTCTCGTACCCATGTGCAGCTATTTACAGATGCTACTTCACTGTCTCATCTTCCTTTTGAGGGCAGAGGAGTTTAGTAATTTAGCATCTGACACTCAGACATGAAGAATCACTTGGGCTAAAGAGGTTTTCGTGCTATATACGTGTACAATCTCTAGACAATCTCCCTCCTGCTTCTGCTGGAGAGCTGGCCTTGCTGGCCACAGCAGCCCACAGCTGTAGAGAAGGCAGCAGGCTGGTGAACACACAGGGTCCAGTCTCCCTCTGCTCCTATGTCTGGGCACCCCAACCCTCTCCCAGGACTGCACCCAAAAGCCCTGGCTTTACACATTACTGCATCTTGGAGGTTTGAGCTCTGAAAGCCCACCACTGATGCTTCACCATGAGAGATAGCTGATTGACCTTCTTTCCACCTGTAAATATGAGCTGCTCTTAATCCAACTAAAGAAACAGCTATCTGATCTATCTCAACATCTATTGTCTTTTATTCTTCCTTTCCTCAAGACACTGACAGCACCTAAATCCACATATGTCTTCCATTTTCTGTATGGAGGATATTTCTGGGTTTCTTAGCTCACCTCTAGAAATAAACTGGTATTTATATGCATTTAACAAAAAAAGGACATACAATAGCTAGAAGAGGAGCTTGTTGTTAGTAGATACTTAGCTTGACACTTTGGGCAAAGCACTTAGTCTACCTCTTGCCTCAAAATCCCCACCTGGAAAACACAAGTAACAGTGGGGAATGTTTTTACTAGTGCTTACAAACAAAATGAGACTCTCACAGCAGGCTTGAAGAAAAATTAAACATGGCATTATTATTAAAGAAATGCTGAAAAATGAAAACCATACTCTAAAGTTAAAATGATCAAATATGAAAGCATAGTATTGCTTGAGTAATCTTGATTTTTCTAGACTGAAATAACCACAGCAAAAAAAAAAATAAAAATCTATGAGTAAGAGAAGCAGCTGCAACACAACATTCCTTGTGCATGTACTTGTGCTATTTACTTAATATTGTATTTATGGGATAGGGAGGAGATCTATTTGAGAGCACTGCTTTCCAGACAGAAAGACAAATTAACAAAGACAATGAGAAATTTAGGGCATTTATCTAGCCTCATGTGTTTGTTGCCCCAAATCCAAAAACTCTATCACTGCTAATTCTTCCAAAGCAGGAATGTACAAAAGCTGGTTTTTAAAAGGTTTGCTCAGGTTATCAAACTGGACCTACACACTGACTGGAGCTCAAGGCAAGCTTAAGTCTGCTACTTATGAACTGAACACTTCATGGTGGCTCGATGAAACACTGCATAGGTAGGTAACTTACACTGACATCTCTACAGACACATGTTTACAGATACAACATTTTTCTTTTTAATCCATTTGATAAGCTTTCAACAATGGAAGAGGCAACCTGTTTATTTCCCCTAGAACTCTATCCCACTTGTATGAGATGATGGGATGAGATGAACAAAGAACAAAATCAAGAGGCATGCTCCTTTCCTTCCATCAGTCTGTGAATGTTTTACAGCTTTGAGCTAAGAGCTCCTATTTTATTATTAACTTACTAATCTGATGTCATGAACTTGGTATACATGTTCCATAGAATGTGCATTGGAAGAGGAAACTACACTGCTCATGTTTTCCAGTCCACAAGAATTAGTCTATCTTTTTTTTTCCATTCTCCAAACTTCTTATTTGGAGAATGGAAAAATCTTCCAATCATGAGGTCATTATCAAAGCAATGCACAAAGATACAGGGATATGGTCTAACAGCAAATGCACAGAATCAGGACTTGGCACCAGCTCTCCTAAAGCACTGCTACAGTCTTAAGTTTCCCTCTCCTATTCTTACTTTAGTATCTAGCCCTAAAAAAGGAGCAATTTGCTAATATAACTGTCTTGCAAATGAACTAGTTAATGTTCACAAATCCTTCCCATGAATGTAAAATAACAATTTAATTATGCAAATTTAAAATGCATTACCATGTTTGCATATATTCAAACTTCTTCACATGTTTATTCACACATTTGCTACAGTATTTCTGGGTCCTTTTACACCTTCTCAAATACTAAAAGACTAAGTGCTCTTCAAGTGAGGAATTGATTATCATAAATTGATAATACTTAAAAATTAAAAGCGATATACTAGTCCCTGTTAATTTTTAAAAAGTAATAGTTTTCAGTGATTACTAATTTTAGTCAATATCTATAATACTCAAGTTAAAGAATTCACTACATTACTCCATTATTCAAACAGAGAGAAACTCAGATAAGAGAACAAAGGCTGGGAAGAGGTGGGACGAAGGACAGTAGCTCTACTAGGACATGACTTAAACTGCCTGGCCCACTTTTCATCAGGAGACACAAAGTGTAGTCCTTTCTCCTTGTTCATTGTCATTTCTAGTAGCTGTGCCACAGTAGCCACAAGAGACAACCTGGAGCTAGCATACTGCATACAGCTATGGGATTTTAGTATATTTTAAACTAGGTTTGATTGTTTGCATCGTTCTAATACCCCAATTTATGGAGTAAAAACCTCCAAATATCATTAGCATATATAATTTTACAGTCCAAGAGACCAATTCAGTATTCATGCTGAGCACTGGGTATATCTTAGTAGCTACTATTGTGTGTCATACAGTAATAAATTTTTTTTTCTTTACCAGTCACTGAACTGAGGCAAGATTATTCTTCCATAGTTTCACATTTGTGGGCATTTTACAATACTATGTATTCTCTGAGTAAAGCAATATACATACATCTATTCATGTAGAGATTATGGTCAACAGTTACGAACAGAAGCAGCTGATGATGTCTTCTTCCAATTGATTTTTATTAGAAATTCTTATGGGATTATGAAATCCAATATTCACGGAAGTTTCTAAGCTGGAGACAAAAAATTTCCATTTACCAGCCTTGATCTCCATTTAAAGCAGTTCTTCACTAGTTTTGCGCACCTTCCTCCTCAGCTACCTAGCAGTGCCCTTTTTCAGACATAATTAGATCATCATAACTCATATTCTGCTGGTTTAGTACTGCATACGTGGTCAGTTAATAAAAAACCTCTTTCCACCATGCCTTTCTTGTTCCCTCCCCCTCTGTTTTTTAAAGCATCAACTTTTAGGCATTCCCTACATCTCACAGCAGACCAACACAAACATATCTTCACAATTTTCTTTAACCACCTCATGCTTCCATAAGCAATACAGCATCACAACACCCTTTCATTTTGTTTTCAAAGACTGCTTAACAGAATGTAATGCTTCTTGGATAAAGATGTTTTAGCAGTGTATTCTAATAAATTTCTTAAAATATGTCCAGTTAAAAGCATTCTTATTTATACTTCGTTTTCCCTATATGTCTTCAAGCAAATGACACAGGTTAAAACGAGAGCATAGATAGATAACAACACTGGAACATGTAGTGAACCATGTAAAAGTATGCGCTCCTCAGGTTCATTCTGCTTGTACACATTAGCTTTATACACCACAGACAATCAAAGTCTGACTAAGAATTGGGAACCTGAAATGCTTCTGGTAGTACTGATACCCTGCACTTACGGCAAGTAGGAAAACTCAGTTGACATATTCAGTTTGGTTGTAGAAATTACTTAACTATAATGTTCATCTTTTGCCTATGGCGACTGCAGAAAAGAGTAATTAAAAGTTACTACCTACAAGGGAGCACAGGGCTACAGGAGAATTCAAATTCTTTATGAAAAAAAATGGTCATAGTTGCAAGAATCTAAAAATTGTTTACATTTGCTTAGACCAAGAAGAAATTTAAAGTCTTTTCACCTGGGCATAAAAATTAATATATTCAAATGTAATGTCATTTAACAAAACTGTATGGTTAATTTTATGCCTTTTAGTTGTAATAGTTTTTTTAATCCACAAAAATTAATCAACACTTATTAAAACAACTTGAGAGACGCTCCTAAAGTTCTTAGAAATTATCTTCTTTGTCTACTTAGAGTTATTTATCCCTAACTAAATAACATCAGCACAAGGTCTGTATGGCGTCACGTAGAAAGCCTTTTGTTTTTCTACAGAAGACAGTGTTCTGCAGAACACAGTGAACATTTGCGGGAGGTTGATAACCGAGGAAGCTGCAAACACTTGACTCATTTAAAACTTGGGATGAGGCATAGTGGTAGATACAAGTGATTTAACAGCTTCAGGAAAGCAGCTTTACCCTAGGAACAAAGTAGTGAGGCTGTGGATCATTTTGCTGGCCATTTCTAGCACACCAGCTTTCAAGATATGCCTCTAAGACAAAAAACAGATAGGCATTTAATTTTTATGCTTGGCTTGCTCCCAGTGCTCTAGGGCAACCTCATCATAAACTGTATTGAGCTTAGCCTTTCAATTTTTCCTTCTCTCCAAGCACTTCATTTTACTTTCATTTCAAAAGACACTTCTTTCAGAAAAGCTGCCTGCTGAAACAGCATCTGTTTTGAAGCACAACAGCAGCTGACAACTCTACGAAAATACAGCTTATGTGGTTGGTACTTGCTTTCACATTTTTACTCAAAGTGCAACAAGCTTTCTAACTGTTCTTACAGACAGGCTATGTAGTGTTGTTTCCAATGGTGCTATGGACATAAGTCTTTGAATAAGAGTATATCCAAGATAAGATAACAGTTGTTTTGGAGCTAAAAACAATAATTTAGGAGGAAGGCTATGCACCAGACTCAAACACCCTTATTTTAAGCAAGTTTCCATATAGCATTTTAGCTCTTTCATGCAAAACCAGCCCGAAATTCAGGTACAGAGGTACAGAAGCTACAGCAAGCATTAGAAGTAAAGGAAATAAGATGCCTGGGTTCAAAGCCTACATTATGAATACCTTGTAACACATGTACCATATGAAAATACACGACTAGTACATGCAAAAGTACCAAAATGTCAGTCACTTCTGAACTTGGAATTTTCTTTCTTTAGTGCATATTTACAGGTGCATTCTGTGTTTGGTTATCATGCAATCCCATCCAGATTCATACAAGACAATTTTAGTGTGGAAATAACATGACAGAAAGACCATGCGCCAGGTAATCACCTGCCTTTTTGCAGCCATAAATGCAGCCCAGTGTTTCACAAAGGCAGCCCTTCCCAGCAGTTACATGTTCTAAACTTCTCTTTCAAAGAATGATCAAGAGACAGGTCAGAAGACAAAAAAAAAAAAATACAGCAGCTGACTTAGCAAAAGTGTCACAATTTTGCAGATGAACATGCTTTGTTGGGTAATAATATGCACTTCTGATACTCTAGGGAGAATTGCTACCTACGCAAAATTCTTGAGATTCAAGATCAGCCTAAGAAATCCAAACGTTGGCAACAGCACATGCAGGAATCGAACAAAGGTCGCATCACACTGTTAACTAGGTAAAACACGTGTGAAAAGGGAATCCACAAAGAAGTGCTGAATTTGTACAGCCAGAGACCTCGAGGAAATCAAACAGAAGAAACCAAATAAAAGAAATGCAGCTACAGCATGCAAGTCACCATGTTCCAAAGACCCTGCCAAAAAACATTAATAACTCACTGAAACTCCAAATTCTAACTAATCGTATTAGCATAGTCATTAGATGCTGTCAATGGATAATTAAATATATTCACAGTTTTTGCAGCCTTTAGCGCAAAGAATGGGCATTCATCCAGGTAACCAAGTGTTCGCAGGGGGAGACATCAGCTTTTTCATAGAAGTATCTCTCAGTAAAATTGTTTAGTGTAGCCAACTACAGCAGCGATTCTTTTTCACCCCTTGTGTACTTTGCTCTAAGTCCTTGAATCTTTTGCCATCTTCTACAGAAATAAAAAGCTGTTTGGATAGGTGACTTCCTCTAAAAAAGAAGCCATTTAGATGAGAAAACAAGAACAAAACACAAAAACAGTAAAAGCAGGATTTCCCGTGTTCACAGAATGACGGTGCAGTTCTTAAAATTAACCGTTTATCGCACAACAAAAGCTATCATCACTATAATTTTCTACAAATTCTTTATTGATGACTACCATTTCAGACTATGAAAAGTATCAAAACATTAGGGTTCCTCTTCATTCCAATCCACCATATCTACTGCTCTTCAGGGACAAGACCTTTTTTCAATATGCACTACAGAACATGGTCTCATATGAAGCCATCATTATGAGGCAACTAAAACTTGATTAATAAAATAATGGACTTTCCATTTAGATACATCAAGCCCAGCACAATTATCAAGTCTTCAGTTTGAACTGCTCACATCAGCAGCTTTCAAAACAGAATCTACAAAATATGTAGTTGGTTTTACAGGCATAAATCCTCATGAAAGGGATTACAAAGGAGGAAGGAGAAGGCTATCAGCTCTCTGTCAAATCAATTCCTCTCAAGTAATGAATCTGAAGAGAAGAAATCACTAAGGTGTATATATGGGCGCTACTGCTAATACAAAACAATCAAGGAGATTAAAGCTCTCATGAGGACAAGAATCTGCAAGAGAGCCAGATAAGTACTTAAAGGGGACAGGGAGAAGAGAAACCCATTACATTTTGCTATTGCAGCTATACACTTTAAAAGCTAACCCAGAAGTACATACAGAACTGTTACCTTAGGAATTACAAAGATCCTGATCCAGAAGTTAAGACAAAAGGCAAGATACCACCCCCTCAACATACATGACAGTGAAGTGTGAAGACATCCCCATTTCATGTGCCCTCTTACTTTGCCTTTTCACCCATAAGCTCTGCTGGGACTTCAGATATGTTTTAATGTGTATCTCTCTGTTCTCTGAAAATATTTTTTGGTTGATTAACAGTAGCTGCTTTTATTGTGGAAATCAAAAAATAATCTTATTTCAATGTTATGACCAGCATTCTGGCATAATCTAGAGCTCTAAGCTCTCACTGAAGTATACATTTGAGGTGCATCAGTTTCTGCTTCACAGCAGATTTGACCAAAGTTAGTTTGAAGCTCTTACCACCACATAACAAACTTAAAACATTCTCTATAGAGAGAAAGATTCACCTACACACCAAACTCTACAGAAACATTTAGTCAATGGTGCCTACAAGCGAAAGAACAATGACTGTGAACTTGCAATGCAGAACTTTTGCCAAACTTAAGAGAAACACAACAAAACCAAGTCTTACCAGTATCATTGCTCAAAGACTTTGCCTTTTACTGCAGAATTCCCCAACTCATATTTTTATTTTTACATAAAGAGTAAGAATCATTTCAACATGTGACAAGAAATATCAAGTACTGACAGGCTGTATACTGTTCTCAGTAACTTCCGTATAGCAAGGGAATTTTAAAAATAGACCGTCTTTGACTATATCGTGCTTTTAAGCCTCAAAATAATATCTTAAATGTTATATTCCTTTACCCCCCAGGAATGAAGAAAAATGACACTTCTAAAAAGGAAACAAAACTGCAAGAAGCCTAAGAAAATGTAATTAGGTCCATGCTATCAAAACAGATTTGCTGAACAACAGCCACCTCTGAAAAGTTAACCAACTTGCACTAAAGAGGATTTCACTTGTAGTTTGTAGTGGGAGTTAATGTGCACGCTAGATAAATACTTATAATCAAAATTACTATTAAGTTCTATGCTTCTGCCATAAAATAAGGTTAGGCTATAGCCCTCTTGAACTTGACCACTTTATACTTTTAACTAAAAATGCAGATAACAAAATACATAATTATTATCTGCTATGAGTGAGAGTCTACCATTTGCTGTTTCATTTTTAAACATTTTTATATGTCTTGCTACCCAGAACACATGCAATTTAGGATTTTTAGATTCCAGCAAAAATACAGCTTGCAGAAAAGGTGACCATAAGCTATATTAACACTCAGAGCTGTTCTGAGGGAAAAACAATTCATTCAGGACATTGTGTCTGTAATATTTAGTCAGCTACAATGACATACTACAATCTGATAAATAGACAGTGGATGAGGTCACAAAGGAAGATAACCAACCCTGAGGCTTTGAGACATTTCAGCATAAGCTCTTTCTGCTTATAAGTAATTCATAGTTGTCTCATAATATTGTCACTTTCAACCTACTAGAGAACAACAGCATTAATTAAATAGAGTATTTCAGTTGCAAAAGACCTACAATGATCATCTCATTCAACTGCCTGACCACTTCAGGGTGACCACACGTTAAAACATATTACTAAGGGCATTGTCCAAATGCCTCTTGAACACTGACAGGGATGAAGCATTGACCATATCTCCAGGAAGCCTGTTCCAGTCTTTCATCAATTGATTTCCAATTAAAGCAGCTACATTCATACTTCAAGCTTGGAATACCTTAGTCTTTCCCCATAGAGTGGTTAACAATGTTTATCTACCTAGTTACTTCTATAGATAGATAGAAGGGTTTAAATAATAATAATAGGAAAATCATTACACATATATGTAGGATCCTTCATCCAGTTCCCCAGAAACTTGCCATAAAGGACTCAAGATGAATTTTGCAATTAAATGAACTAAAACACAAAACCATACGCATATGTCTAAGCCATACCACATAGACATTTATATTCTTGCTCTCTCAAAAACTTAATAATTTCCATTAGCTTCACTCCCTTGGTATCACAGAAGATTATATTTGAAACTACTGTATTTTTATTAGAAATCACTGCACTTGGGCCCCATTTCCACTGGCCTTGCTTCACTGAATCAGACATTTAAATTGATGGGATACTAACAAGGAGCCCTATGAACTTCATAATTTGTGGTCAGAATGATCAGCTCTAAGTCCAAATTACTGCAAATAAGTCTTTCTTTGGTAATATGGAAAGGTGTGATACAGAGCTTAGAGCTCTAAATAGTACGTGTAAAACGCACGGGGAGCTGAGAAATTAAGTCAAATTTCATTTTGGCTGTTTCAGACCAGGTGAAACTGAAGATATGCACAAAACGTGTGGAAATAACTGGAAATCCTAACATTTGTTTGGTCTGCACATTATTGTTCTTGATAGTGGCTGTGTTTCCTCAGCCAAGGGATGCACTGCTCTGTGTGCTTAAACATCAAAAAAGGACCCTGAACTTGCAGAAGTGTGTTTCTTCTCTCCTCCTGCCATCCTAGACAAGAACCAGAGCAGCATGACACCAGCTCCATTTTGTCAGATGTTATTAGGACATGGCCTGCATGATCACTCCAGGATGTGGACTGGACCCTAAAGTGCCCCAATCTCAAGTTTAGACACCAAGAACTCCCAAAATAATACAAACCAGATTATATTTAGGCAAACTTCACTCTGCCTTGGAAAGGGACTTTAACCATTACAAACACTGTTGTGCATTTATCCTTTCAAGGAACCTGACTTTAAAAGAATAAAAAATATTTTGGAAAAAGTAACAAAGAAGTTGTTTTACATATGTGAAACCATAACATAAGGTCATATTAAGATGCTATTAAAATTAAGAAGGCTTTTTTCTTCTTCTTTAAAAATTTGCTGTCATTTAGAATGAGAATTATTTCACCTATAACAGATTTTCAACACTTCTATTACTCCCTGTCAACAGAACAAGCTTTCGTCAGTCCTTTTACCTTTTACAATCAGCTTGGGTTAGATAAAGATGCGTATGCCACATGATTTGGCATTTCCACTTGAAGGTCTGTATTTGAAACTGGAGCCTGAAGGCTTGCAAAGGGTTCACCCTAGCACTTCTATTACTAGGTATCAGAGAACATATGTAAGTACAAATAATAAAGCAAATTGAGAAAAAAAAAAACAAACCCTACACACAGTTCATATATCCACTTTCTATGTTAATTCTCTGGTAGTCTAGTCTGAACTTCAACTGAAGCTCTTCCTCCCTGCCCCCCCGAGGACTCTTACAGTTGCCTACCTTTTAATATACTGACACCCAATGAGATTCGCAATTAGAGCATTTGCTCCATTTAGACTGTCTGATTCATACCAAGGTGTGAACTCATGCTGAAGCTATTTCTTCAACATGGATAAGTGACTAAGCACCCCCTGCTTAGATCTTTGAGACTTCTATCCCCCCCTCCAATTTAGTTCTATTAAAAAACAAAGTTACTGTCTCATTCAGAAATAGGAAAACAGTGATGACTTACAGGGAAAGTTAGGAACAAGTATGCCTTTTTACACCTACTGGTAGACAAAAGGAGCAGTTTAAAAAGGACAAGGCTAAGTGTCCTAGGTTCAGCTATAGCAGTCATTTTTCTCCTTCTTAGTAGCTGGTGCAGAGCTGTGTTTTTAACTTTCAGCCTGCGAACAACCAAACCTTAAGAAATTAAAGCATACCTGTTAAATAGGTAGTGTATGATAGTCTTAAGACAGAAAAAATTCAATTTTATAAATGAAGTATCCGCTTTCCAAGAATTTGTGTATAAACAACATTGTATGTAATGGTATTCGGTTTTAGAGTCAGAACTAAAGTTTTTCAATATCTCCTTATGCTGATTACATTTCTTTCCAAATTTTTCAGCATCGCTTCACCAACACAGTTTGATGGCTTAAGGATTCCAGCACCCAGAATAAGAGACTGCTACTTTTTAATGCCACCCTGTGGTTATTTCCTCTGGAACAGTTACTGCCACATGGCTGCTGTCACTTACATGTAGATATACCAAAAAGAAATTACAGCACAGCAAGCTTTATATTACACAAACAAAACAAAAAAAAAATTATTTTTTGTTTGAGAATTATTTATAGTTGAGAATTATTGATATCTACTTCAAAATTGGTCAATATTTTTCTTAACATATACTGTCTCAGTTGACTCACTGGAAAATAAAAACTCAACTATTCCAACTTCTCTACAACAGAGACATGTTTTTCTTGGTAGAAACCAATACATCTCTGGTAGTGCTTGATTTACCCTCATTTTCTAACATTTCAACTAATTAAAAATTATGATACCACAAAACTTATTCTTTAATATTTAAAGCTGTTATTCTATTTCTCTTGTCCCCGTCAATACCTGCAATTTTAACATCCACAGAAATCCTTTGCTCAAAATGTCCTCAAAGACTCCGTACACAGTTGGACCTTTTTATCTAATTTTTCTCTTCCTCAGAGCCCACCTAAACATTTAGTAATAATTTTATTCTTCCTAGCCAATTAGTTCTTATACTTTTATTTCCTATTTCTTCATATTCTTCAACTGTTTTTCAACTACGCAGCATGTTCATCAACCTTTTCATTAGATAACACAAGCCTACACAACACCGAAGAGCAAAATCTAACATTCCAATCTAGTAAGGGCCCTTTCTTTCCTTCACAAATCTAATTTTTCTTCACACCTAACACCACCTCTCTAAAATGATAAATTTTCAGTCTAGTTCATTTTACGTATGGTAGCAGAATTGGTCTCATTTTATCTACTTATCATTGTAAGAACCTGTCTTTAGCACTAGATTCCTTTTGTCTCCCTGCAGACAAAGGACAGGAAAAAAACCAAACTGCCTCTCTCTTACGGCTTACACGGCTATAACATTTGAGGACTTCACCATTTTTGCAGGTGCTTTAGTGTCCCAGTTTGCACAGAACTGATTTGCAATTGAGCTTAGTATGTTGTTTCTTTTGTACAGGGAAACTAAAATTAATTCCCAAATATCATAACCAATAAATGTCAGTATCCATAAGTTATGCATTAAGGTACTGTATTCAATGAATTAAATGAACTCTTAGAGAATGAAAACAGAAATGGGAAAAAGAAAAAAACCAAACCAAAACACACACAAAACCCCCACTACTAGTTTCTTCATTATAAGCTAAACTGTGAATCACCTGAAGATTAGATATGGGACCATTAAATAACAAATTTTTCAACTATTGATATTATGGTTGAAAAAAGCACACATCAGTTTCAAGAGGATTATCAATGGTCTATATACTAAGCTCTAAATAGAAAAAGACCCCATGAGACGTTTTCAGAAATTTATGGATATGCTCAAAGAATTCTAAGAGGGAGAGACAGGGAACATTCCATCAGAGTATCATAAGACTGCAAGAATTTTTCAATTATTCAAATACAAATGTGGAAAAGCTCTTAAGTGTCAATGCAATAGTACCTTGGTCCAGTCAACATGCAGACACAGTGAGCACGCTGCTTTGCTCAAAAGCAGCTTCAATCTAATAGCCAGCAAGTTCAAGAGTATTTTCAATCATCCCCCATTACTTAAAACAAAGATGCCATTCCACAGCCAAGTAGTAAGTGCAGTCGTAGTCAATCTTACTTCTCTGCATTCAGGGCAGCAGAGTTACTGTTGTTTGCCTACTATAGTCAAATTTTTCCAGGACTATGGAGAACTAGGTGAGTATTTGTTCATTCAGCAGCTGGCTAAATCAACTACACCAGCTTTAGAAGATTGCAACAATCTAAATCCTGGAGGAACAGTAGTAGCAAAAGAATGCTTCATAATATTCACAAGGTCTTTATGCTTGGAAGCCAACTACAGGACTGGGAAACCATCAAACTAGTGAAAGTCTATCATCTTTTTTTGCAAATCTTCTTTATATAAAGGACAAGGAACAACTGAACCATCATCACAATCAATAAATTGAGAAGAAATCCAATCTAGCTGAAGACATTCCTGCCATTGCAGGGGGGAGATGGACTACATG
This sequence comes from Strigops habroptila, assembly GCF_004027225.2. Lineage (NCBI taxonomy): Eukaryota > Metazoa > Chordata > Aves > Psittaciformes > Psittacidae > Strigops > Strigops habroptila. The sequence goes on from NC_044278.2 coordinate 5,293,011, forward strand.
ACTTCTAAAGGTCCCTTCCAACCCAAACCATTCTGCAATTCTAAGATAAAATGAGTATGAAAACAAAAAGTGAGAAAAAAATCTACTGTCTTTATGATCAGCTAACTAATGAATAACATTTTAAATCTGAGTTTGGTTATGGCTGGAAACAGTGACACTCTTGAGCTTACAGTTAGAGAAGAAAGAGAACTAGGAGAAAAGCTAAAAGGAAAAATATATTCACGCATCTGATATTTATAACTCCATTTAAATCACAAAATTTTAAAACAAAGCACAGACCCAGAGCTAGATACTATCTTAAAAACAAACATCCTTCCCATAAATAAATAACACCAAAATGGTGGAGAACAGGGTAACTGAAGAGGACCATTAAAAAAATACCAGGTTTTTTTATTGGGCTTAAAGGCGGGTGGAGGCATTTGGCCTTAAATTTCTGCACTCTCATATTCTCCATAATTATGAAAATGATTAAATGATGACTAAGGTAGTGTTTCATCGTTGTAACAAAAGCAGTTGCAGGAAGGGTTATCTAAATGTCACAGTCAAAATAATTCAAAGTGTAAAATTTAATCAGCAAGCCACTGCAAGCATCCATTCATCAGCAAGGAAGAATTTAACCGTAGATAATTCTGATGTTTCATATTTATTTAGATGTTGAGTTTTCTGAATTTGAAACTCATTGATTTTTTTTCCTCCTTCATAAGGAAGATTTTATTTTTGAAAGTGAATGTATCACATTGGTTTTATGTTGCTTTGATGAAAGATACTCAAAAATTATTAGTTTATTAGGAGCAGCTAACCTCTCATTTCTAATTTTCCCAATTTGTTTTCTCCAAAACCACCATTAACAGTTAATGGTGCTAATAAAACCACCAATGTAATAAAGAAAATGCAGCCTGACAAAACAGATTTTTTTATCAATGTGACACTCTGCTACATGTTGCTTTGCTTGTCACACAAAAATGAGGGAGAAGAATTACTTATCACAAATCAGAGCATTTCAAAATGAATGTTCACATTTACATGTTATAGTTGCACAAAAGCCCTCCTGCTCAAGACCAGAGAATTTCTCTTCCACTGAAGTCATGTCTTTCCAGTTCACTTGAACTGGTTTCCCAAGAATTTAAGTTAGAATGTGCTATTAAAGTTCGTAACAAAACAAAACAGTGCGATCTTTAAGACTTCTGAGAGGCAAAGGGGGGGGGGGGGGGGGGGGGGGGGGGGGATAAAATATGAGTTGATGAACTCCAGCAACTGATAACATAAACCAAAACACCCATTTATCATGAAAGAATGAGAAATGATTTGGCAGCATTAAGCAAGGTGGACTAAAAGTTGCTGGAAGCAATGAAGCAGACAAGGTAAGTATGAGATGTGACACAGACCTGGACATGACATTTACTCCAATATGAGGTCCTATTGGGTTGTATTGGGAAAGGGCAGCTGAGAACCTCCTTGAAAGATGTGGCAGTTCCAGAAATTATGATGCAGATGAAAAGGGGAAGGGAAGTCTACGTGGAATACTAGCTGCAGCTAAGCATATCCTCTTCAAGGATTCAGTGTAATCTCTGTGTTCCTCTTTGATACAGTTGATAAATACAGCCATTCCACCACTGGCCTTCAGTCCCTTAAAGTTTACATCTCCAAAGAAGTGTCTATCTTCCCCTCATCTTGGCAAACCAACAGCATCTCAGGGAGTTTTAGGCAGTAATTCCTAGAATTGTTTAGGTTAGAAAAGACCTTTAAGATCACCAAGTCCAACCACTAACCTAGCACCGCCAAGTCCACCACTAAACCATGTTCCCAGTTGTGATGTTTGGTTCCCACACATACGGTCTATGAAATAAAAGATTCCCTAAAAATATCCTGAAAGGCAATAAGCTGTAAGTATCAATGATGACAATAATTAATACTAGCCCTGCTTTGCATTTGCTCTGTACTTACTCTCTTAGACACAAGAGGTGAGATGACTACAAAATACCTTAGTTACAAGCACTGTTTAGATATTCTTCCATACCAAAGTATCTTTTGGCAGTTACAAGTATTTTAATTTCTTCCAATAATTTTGCAGAATAAAATGTATTCTGATGGCTTACACCTTCATGTTTCCCTTCACCCTTATTTAGTTTTCTTGTGTCTCGAATTGAATGAAAAAATTACTAATACCTCCAAATGCTATCACCCTGCCTAAAGTCCCTTTGAATTAACTTCATAAGAACTAGCAGACACTAGCAACCTATTTCCTTGGCACTTTTGAGGCTTAGATACTGCTTACTCTTACTGATATTAATCATGATGGTTGATGGTTTTGAACCCTTCTGTTAACTATCCTTTACTAAAAAGCCTCTTCCATCTCCCTGTGATTTTATAGATTATGCTGGCCGATCACATCACTCAATTACCCTATTAAAACATTTGTCAAAGGTGCCTCAAACTAGAAATGGCAGATGAAATTATGTTCTTACCATCTTAAACTCATGAGTAAACACAAAGCTAGTACCTAATTTTCAAAATAGATCATATATATTTATCGAGGAAGCATAAGGTTTCTCTGACATGCATCTGAAGGCACTCAGCTTTAAGGATAAGACAGACTTGAATTTCAGAGCAAGTAACAGACCAATATGCATGTGGGGAAAAAATATCCATAAACCAAAAAAAACACCCATGCAGTTTAAAATGGTTCCATAATCAGAACCTAAATTCAGTTTGCCTTTTATAGTTTTGCACTGTAACTGTATCAATGCCAGATAACTCATATCCCGATTTGCATGTGATTACTACTGTTGCTGTATAAAAAGCAATGAATCATTCATATCTGTTTTGAATATATGTATTTTCAAATTTATCTGCATACACAATGATAGTTTATTTCTAGATTTTAGGAGAATCAACCACACATCTAATATCTCCATGACGCCTGCTTTATTGTTGTCATTTTACTATCTACACACACACACACCCCCTACAAAGAAACTACTAAACAAAAACATATTCTACTTTCTGATAAGGAAGACATGGCGAGAGTCCTCTTCAATATAGACACTCTTTAGCAACAGCAATACTGGATGATTTTCCCCCGTCCCAGGTAATATAATCCAGACTATGCTCATCTGACAGATGCTCCACTGAGATAAAAATTAACTTGGTCAGCTCTGTTACTGGTAAAACATTATTCCAACCTAATAAATCTTTGTTAACATGGTATAAGGTTTCTTTCTAGTTTTTTGGTTTAACAGCCATTCTTGAGTTGGAAAGGAAAAATAGCTGAGTATATATTAATTTTCAATGAAAGCAAAGTTATCTGATAATAAATGACCCATTAGTTTGCTCATAATTCTGTCAGAGTTATTACAGTCTTTTGGTTCTGAATGACTGTAATTTACTATAATTGGTTTGCAGGACAAGAGATAAATTTGACTTGCTCAATTGCAGATTCACTAAAATAATTTTGAACATTGAAATGATTTTAGAACATAACAGTCATGACAAAAATCTAACAAAAACAAAGAATATTAATGGGAAAAATGTTACAGTTTGATTTTTAAAAGCAGATTTATTACAGTCTGCCTCAAAGTTTAGTCCTAATGTTGTATAGATTTTGTCTTGTACATAAATCTTCCCAGAATCAATCTTTACACTGATCTTTAAAAGGAAATGGTGACTGAGAAAAGATATACCTCAGTTCTACTCACGCTGCATAGATATGAGGCTCTGCTGAACACTCAACCTTCCTCTCAAATACTTTCAGATGCTAAAATATTAATACAATATAGGAAATTGAGAAAGTTGAAGTTTGCATGGAAACTTTTAAAAGCTATTTCTGTCTTGTCAGGCTTCAACATTTATCCAAGTTTCTATTAGTTCAGAAATCTTCCAAACCTTGAAATTGGAATTGATTTGTTTTTATTGTGTTTGTTGGTCCTAATGCAAACTATGAAATTACAAGAGATATGACCACAACTGTGGTGCAGAGGGTGTTTTGGAAAGCTTTACTTAAATCTATTCTTACCACTTAAAACAAAACAACACACCAACCACACTATACTGATATTTTAAAGTGCAAATGTGATAACATCTTTGGTGCCTTGTCCTCCCTTTTCTTCACTTGCTATTCAAAAAGGAAAAAAGCAACATAGTCTTAATGTTAATCTTTCAGAATCACAAAGCACTTCAGTTCCAATTTTTGTGCTCTAATTGTTCCCAAGATAACACAAATCAAAATGCTATCACGCATTTAAGTTTAGTAGCCTTTTTCTTTGGTGGAGTACCAACAGTTCTGGACTTTGGTTAGTAGATGTTTTCTCCTGTGTTGCACTCTCAATGGTGTATCCAGGTCTCCAAAACCTTTGGCAAAAAGAGGCAAATGTCCTGAGTGGCAAGCTCACCCTTTCACAGGTGGTACAGCAAAAAGGTTAAAACTAAGTTTCAGGTGAAAAATTACAGATTTATTTCCATGGATAGTTACAGTCTGTTATTGTGATCAAGTCAAAATCTAAATAGAAGTCTTTCCACTGCATTAGGATTTGGTGCACAATGGATAAGGCTTAGATTAGAATTCACAGTAATATCTGGAACGGGATGGTTGGGGGGGGGGGGGGGAAGAATAGCAAATATAATTCATAATGGTCAATTTCAGCTGGAGCTAAAAGGCCTTGGTAAGTCTTAAATTTCTTTTCCTCCATTCATACTCTAAAGCTGAACCAGCCAAAGATGCATATTTAACGAGTTTGTTCTTCCAGCAGGTGAGCACTTGGAAAATAAGAACAAGGTACCAAGTTGTTTCTGCGTAAGAAATCACTAACTAGAAAATGAACCTTCAGCCTGGAAAAGACATGATGGGCTTAGGGGGGACAGTGCATTATTTTGAGTCTAACATAAAGAATTCATAATAAACTTGCTCTCTCCCCATGAAAAGGTAGGGTGTGTAAAATCAGCACACCTTTAAATGAGGACTCATTTGACAGCTATGAAATGGCAAACACTTCATCTCTGGGAGAACTCTGCAGAAAAATTATAATAAAAATGAGAGCCTACAATACATGTGTCGCCAAGCAAAGTGGCACACATCCCCTTCTATCTCACCAGGAACTGCATCAGAGACTGTAGCGTTAATGAGGATGCAGATGTTTGAAACCTCCAGGTGGAAGCACTTGTGCGAGCACAGGACTGCTGATGCCCCGTGCCACCAACTTCACAGGCACCACAAGGGCATGTACATGTCATTACTTTGTCCAGAATTTCTCGCTACCTGAACTTAGCTGGACCAACTGGGCTAAAAATGAAGCTAAATTACAAGATATCTTTGAGAAGTCATGTGTACACAGAAAAATTTCTCAGTAAAGGCACAAAACATCTGAGGGCAGCCACACTGGCTGTGCATGTATTCGACAAGAGTGTGTAAATGTATGATTGGTTCAGGAGGGGTGAGGGGGAAAGGGAGGAAATGAGGAAATCCTTGCCAAAACTACAGCTCTCTTTAGAATCCAGCCATTCAGCAGAACACCACAGTCTCTCCTTTTACTATCTTCATTTTCCCCAAACTTTTAACAAATGAGGTTCACAGTAATTCTGTTGAAATTCGCATTAGCACTTGGAAATAACACAAGTGATTCAGAAGGTAACTCAAAAAAGTCAGAAATCATTAATGCTAGAAAAAGTAATCTTAAAAAAAGGTGAAAGGTTAGCTTTGATTTTCCACTCTGAAATATCAGGTTATAAGTGCTCTATAGCTAATTGGAAGAAAACTGATTAGGAACTGGTTAACAACTCAGCTAAAGGTCATCTCAAGAATTCTCAAACCCTTAATAATTGAGCAATTAGAGTAGGTGTAAACACTTAAAATTTCACATGACTTTTTATTGCTCTTTTATTAATCTACTATTGTCTACCTGGAAATAAAATCTTTCAGGAAAATTGAGATTTTTCAGAAGCTTAATTTCTTGAAAAACATAAGTGCTGTAAGGAGGAGGAAAGAATGGAAGACAGTGTTCACAAACATGGGGCTCATGATCCTGAGAAAAACATTAGAATCCAGCTGTTAAAAACAGTTGTCAATTTTTATAAAGAAAATAATTTAAATGAAAATATGCAAGAAAAAAAAAATCCCCAGTTTCTTTCTCCCACAAAGTAGGGAGGGTTTATTTACTTTTGGTTTTAATTATGTCAAAAAGGAAATAGGATACAGTCACATAAAAAAAGAACACAGATCATTCTGCTAGTGTTCCTTTTACAATAACAGCATATGATCAGGCCTAATTACCCACAGTAAAAATTTTGCTTTTTAAGCTCAAATTTACAGAAAAAGCTCTTAAAAAGGCTTACATTTACATTTCTTAAGAAGGACATTAAAAACAGAATGCTATCACGCTGGAAAATCTTCGAAGTTCAGACCATAAAAAAAGATGCATTTGTACTTTGAATTCTCCTCATCCTTAAATACATGTTCTTCTGCTCATCGAAAAGCATCTGTATCTTTCTCAGAATTGAGCACTTAGGTTTCCCCACCTTCACCATCAATGTAGTATCTCAGCATTCTAGAAATATTACTTTTATTAAAAATTTCAGTAAATACAAGGTATACGTTGTCATGTCTTTCTTTATAGAAGGGGAAAATAAAACACCACAGTTAATACAAAAGGTTATGTTTTTAGTGACACGTGAAGATTTCCATAACTTTATAACCACCAACTATCTCCCCACACATACATCGCCTAGGGAACTTGCTCTGTTCATAGCTAACCTCTTTTGGTTTTGGGGTTTTTTTAAGTATGAATTTTGAACACATTTGCCATTGTGTTTAGGTGCAAATGTACTAGCATTTCTAACCATTTTCAGATGTTAAAAAAGAAGTTGCTAGACAAAATGCTTTTGTGAAGGTGAATTCAGACAGAGCAAACAACAGCCTGGTCAGCGATGTTAAAGTTTTCCATGCGCTGACTAAAGAAATAGTAATTTTTTAGAAATCGCACTAGTTTAAATACAGTGCCACTTCAAGAAATATGAAGTCTAGTCTTGGTTTTCTTTCCTTCTCACACTGGAATATCAGTCAAGACACAGCTAGACCCTGATTCAGATAGTAATAGATATGGATGATGAGAAAGGGGACTTCATCCTCATTACTTTATGCCAGGGCAACAAGCATCCTATAGCTGGAAAACCCCAGTGTGATTGGAGCCTCATTAAGGAACCCGGACTCCAGATCTTCAGTGTTTCAGCTATCTATGGATAGAAAGCCAAGGAATGGTGCTAGCTAGCATTTTGGGTTTCTAAACCCAACATTTTGCCAGAAAAGCACATCTACTACAAAATGCCAAAGGATTTTAAGGCATCTACTTTCAGTACATAAATACAACTGCTTCTATTATGCAAATGCTGACCAGTTCATACCAAAGCTTGCTAACACTGACAAGACTAGCTATTCTATCATCCATCTTGCTTTCATGCCATTCTCTGATAGACATGCTTATTTCACATCAAATACTACATAACCATGGAAAAAGCCTCTATTATTAGTTAAATTACCCAGTTAAAAGGTCATTAACCAGACAGTGATAAAAGTCTAAGATTTCTTTTCCATTTCCTTCCACTGGATTTATAGGAAAACAAGCTCAAGCAGAGTGAGGCAGAACAGCCTAGAGCAACACAGGGTACAGTACTCTCCTGGGATTTTCTCCAAATTGATGTAAGGAACAAAAAAAAAAAAAAAAAAAAAAAAAAAAAAAAAAAAAAAAAAGAGTAATACAATTCTGGTTTTCAAATCTCTTACGCCTTCTTCCTTTTTGAAATGGGATATTGATTCTTCAGTGTCGCACAAGTTTAAGACTGTGATCCCAGGCACAACACAACACTGCCTGTAACTCTGGGTTCTAAGAATTTTCTTACCTTAGATTTCCAGCAAGCTAACTTAGGTCATCCTTTTTCCTTATTGTGCTGTGTCTGAAAATCTACTCCAAGATACCCACCATGGAAGCAACTAGATATTGAAGTCATTTTTATGAATGATGCTTTGGGGACGTATATGAAAAGCTGGTTTAAACAACTTCAAAGTTAGAAGCCATCTAAATCTACAGTAATCTTCTGTACTCTAGAATGGCTTACATTGGAAGATTATTGTTTTTCTTCTTCATTTATCTGTTTCATTCACAAATTGACTTCCAATTTCTGCATCAACTTACAGCAGAAACCCTAGAGACAACAGCTTCATTAACTGTACAACTCTCACCCATTCTCCAAATACCATCCAGCCTATGCCTTAAATTGACTAAGAATTCAGTGAAAACCAGCATGTGAACATATAATTAAAGACAATTATAATACATACTCTCTCAGCGAAAATGGAGGGCAAATTAAAATTGAAGAAGTAGCACAGATTCTGGCATTCCTTACTGATACAAGATTATAACCTACAACAGCTGTGTGAACCAGCAAGAGAGAGAAATGGAGCACACATTTTCTGTTAGTGCATTTCATGGCTACTTGCCAACATCTAACAAAGTCAGACTCAGGAATTCTGGATTCCCTTCCAGATTCTTCAAGCAAGCAGTTCAAGACCCCTTTTGCATCTGCCTCTCCTAATAAAGCTTATCACTCCTAATTAATCTTCTTGGTTCAATTCCTAATGGTTTGTTCCCTTCTATATTACTTTCCCTATTTCCCACTTCAGCTGGGAATCACTGGCCCATTCTTCACCCATATCCAGCCAACTCATTGTGCTAAGCTACCCTACTATCACCTAACTTGATTTCAAATATTAAAGCACATGTTACATAGTCATACTTGAGTCCAATTCCTTCCTCTGTTGAACACAGCTCAAATATGGCTGGATTTCTTTACAGCAAATGAATGTCGCATCTCTCAGGAATCCTAGAACACTTTTAAGCACTCAGATAAGGTAAAAAGCCAGCCCCAAAACCAAGAGGGTGCAGTAAAATAAAATACTATCTCCTCCCATGTTTACCTTTCAAAATTCATGTCACAACATCTTATGCAATAAAAAAATTTGAGAGCAAGTCTTAATTTTTAAGTGTACCTGAAAGCCTAATGGCACAATAGAGAAAATTAGAATCTCAGTCCCCAGACCACAGTAAGCGTCCTTTATCAATGTACGCAATTATAAGAGAACTTCCACTACATTTAGCAGCAGCTGCTCCTTCCTACATAAGATACTTCATTTCTCCATGTTACTAAGGCTCATAAAACACAGGCCAGGCTCCTACTACGATGCCTACGAAATTAACAAGCATCTACCAAAAAAGACAGAGAGAAGAGAGATCATGCCTGAGGAACAAATACAGAGAAAGGAACAGCACGTCAGGCACAGGTTTCAGTGTAATTTCACAGAAACTGAATGGAGATGTAATGACTTGAAACAAGTCAAGACTCTTTTTCCAGGAGTTACTGGTAAAGGATAGTACTTATCTGCAATTGACAGTAGTACTGTGAAGCAGCTTATATTAATAGAGAGCTGCTCACACATCTGCAGAACAGTGCAGGAGGAAGTTTAGAAGTGCTAACATTGAACATTTTTGACATTGAACAGGATAGCACAGGAAAGAGGTCCCTCAGGGATTTTAAAAACAAAAGCAGGTATGTTTATACTGATACTATGGGCAGAGAGCCACCCTGTAAACAGTTTGTAAATTACTACTGTGACAACTCTAAACTCTGTTTATTTTTCAGTTCAGCCAAAAGCCGAACAAATTTATAGGTATCAGTAAACCCAAATGCACACAAATGATCTAGAAAAGGGGGAAAACCAATAAATTAACATGCATTTACTGATGACCAAGTTATTCTGAATAGGAAGTACAATGAGCAACTGTGAAGAACTGCAGATGATCTTAAGAGACTTAATGACTTGCAATAAAATGGTCTATGAAATTCAGTGATATAGATGGCAAAAATCCTAACTTCATTTTTACATTAGTGGAGGCTAAGTTGATCATAAACATTCAGAAGCAAGGCTCTGATGCAATGCTAGATAATGCTATGAAAATCAAGCCAGTACTCTGTTTCTTTTGCCCAAATCTAATACAATAGTAGTAATTTTTAGGAAAACAACATACCAAAACTGAGTTCATCATAAGATTACTGTATAAACTCAGCTTGTCTGCATCTTGAATACTGTGTTAGGTTCTGATCTAAAAAGGGTACAGACAACAGAAACCGGGAAAAATTCAAAGAGCAACAGTAGTGACAAAATCGCACATCAGCTTACTCAGACATTTAAAAGCCATAAGCCTGCATAGTCATTAGAGGCACTGAGAGCAGTTACGTATCACTGTATACTCTTAATATGTGAGCTAGCAGTTATCAAAAGGAATTAATAGAAGACAGCTTTTTTAAATAGAAATTAGAAAAAAAAAAAAAGTAGTTTGCTTAAAGATAAGTGAAAGCTAAAAATTACACTGGAGACTGAGCAAGTTCATGGAATAACAACCCAATGACAGCAACTAATTATGTAAAACCCTACATATGGCTCCAAAAGTTTACACAATGAAGGTATAACAGGGATAATAGGGGCAGCGTCAAATACTTGTGCTACTCTGTTCACTGTTGGAGACAGGAGAACACTACACGGTCCTCTAGCCTGATTCAGTCCAGTCACAAGTTCTTACGAACCTGGCCTACAAAGTCTTTATAGTTTGGTTGTTAGGAATCAAAGCAGAATCAAAAAAGTTGTATTTCAGCATCAGCTCCTGTCTCAGGTGAAATGTTGACTGAACTGCTACTTCAAACCCAAACTCAAAATTCAACTTTAGTAATTAGCCAGTATTAACAAACCATCAAGCACTAGCATTTTTGTGCACCAAATGGCTTCTTTCTTAACATCCTTGATGACAAACAGAACAACTTGTCCTAATCTGGAGAGAAGGAGGAAAAAACATATTCAGGTAAAAAAATTCTGAAGTATAAGCAAAAGGGGGGGGTTGTCAGTTTGCTTGCTTTTTCAGAAGCTTTCCTTTTGAAAGGAGTACAGAACTACTCTAAAACATGTTGCTTATTGAAGGAAAGCCAAACAAGCCCTAATTTCATGACTACACATTCTTCCACTTGCTTACGCCTATCTACTGCCTGTGCCAAGTGATCACAGACACAACCAAGTATGTTAATCACACACAGACAAGTGGAACTTTATGTCATACTATTTGGACAACTGACAATGTGCAAAAGTTTAAACATATTTTCCTTACACAATTATAGGTCTAAAGACTAAGGTCATCCTGACTACTTCAGAAATATTGTGTAGGTTCTCTAGAAAAAATGGAAGGTATGATACTTTCACAGCAATATAACATCTCTTTTAAGTCAAATTTTTTTTTAACAATTTGAACTTTCCCATCTTCCAAACGAAGGTAGCTCAACTTAGAATCAGGAGAAAAAGTAACACCACATTTACTTTGATAAATGTTTGATAAATGCTTTGATAAATTTTGTGTTGTACTTTGAACACAAAGAAATGTCTTTTTTATTATACTTATCTTACAGAAGACATGTTAACTACCTTCCTGTCAAGCAATGATTCTTAAGTGGGAAACTCTTTTTCAATTTGTTATGTTGAAGAACAGCATTCTCAGAAAGATCCACAGATAGATCATGGTAGATAGAAAATTTAAGAAAAAATACACGGAAAATAAAAAGCTTCCTACAGCCAACTGTGTTGACTATTCACTTTTCCTATACACACGTATCTCCATTCTAATTGATTGACATTGGCTGCAAACACAGATATTAGCATTATCAATGGATTCTTCTTCTCTAGGTAAACACAGAAGGACCATGCTCGTTTCACAAGGTTCTGGAATGAGTTGCTGAAGGAGGACTGCAGGATGAACTGCATCTCTGCCCTTCAGTTAAAGTTGTTTTGCCAGGCTACACAAAAATACAGGAAAAACGAATCAGAAGATATCCTCTGTTAAAGGTTCCCACCACTACTTCAGTGTAATAGAAGAAACTCTCCATGGACATCTCAAAAAAAAGTGGGAGAGATCACTCACAGTTTTTCACACATATGTTCAGTCTATTTCCAATTCAGTAATCGTACTTTAGCTGGTGGTGAGGTCATGCAGATTCAGAAAAAAGGGGGATACCCAAGAACTGTGCATTCTTTAAAGATAAAAACTACTTTCAGTAGTTTTAGATGCATTCAGATTTCTAGTCAATATTAGAAATATCCCATAAGGGAGGCATTTGAAGTATTATTCACTAAGTTATTCAAAACTACCTGGAATTCACCTCCAAATATCAGTAAAAAGCCTGATCACACAGAACAGTCAAATTGAAAATCTTCTGTTTTCTTGTATGCTCTACCAATTAAGTTTATAACTGTTATCTAAATAATATAAATATTCTGAATAGCTTATACATAAATTTCAAGAAACAAATCTTTGCTGTGAAAGCTAACTTTGTGCAATGAGACTGGGGTCTGTTTTCATTTTTCATTCAGTGAAACAAAGCTGCACATGCTATTGGGAAGCTGCTCTCCATCCAGTATGCTGTATCCCATCAGAGGCTCTGTTACAGAATTCCATGCTCACAATTTTCCTTTGTGTGACTCAAGCTTCAGATGAAGCAGCAAGTGAATCTGCCTCCAAGAATTAATTCACTTTACTTGCCTGACATGATAGTGCCAGCACAACTGATCTATTTTTCACTGCAGCACATATGTACAGGTTACACAGAGGATGTTACCTATACCACTGCTGAATAAAGAAGTTTCTCTGTTTTTTAACTATCCTGAGCATTTCCAGTTGCTTTCCAACCACTGGTGCAGTGCAACAGTCAACAAAATCAATGTATTCTGAGCTTGAAGTACAGCCAGTAACTTCAGCTGAAATACTGTTTGTTAGTTATCCTTCAGAATTTCAGTATGCACACTGACTGCTACTGTTAAGTCTTAAGGTTCTGAGTGGTTACACCATAAGTACTCTGTTTTGGGAGATACTATTCATTATGCTTTCTTTCAGAAATCTACATTTCTGCAAGTATTTTCTGTTCCACTGCTGCATGAAAACAATCTCTCATTCAGCAAAATACCGCCTTTAACAACATTCTCTTTGCAGGAAAGTTCATATCAAAGCTTTATTTTGGAAACTCTTTGTATCTCTAAACTCCTGGCATTTCCTATACTGACCCCTGTTATTTCACTTTGCTTCATTTATTTCCAACAACTAAAGCAGCTACTTGGATATGTGAACATTCTGTTCTTCTGAAACAGACAACATAGAGAGTTCACCACATCTTGAACCCTTTATCCGCTTCCCCAACTCACACCACTGTTCCCATCTTGCTCAATCCTTTTCACACCACTTCATTCTGGTTTCAAAATATTTCTGATAAATTACAGAAATTAATTTGCATCTTTTCTGTTTTTCCTTGTGCATTCCCCTTCCTAACACCTATGCTTAGTCCAGCACTAGTATTGAAAATATATTTGGTATTATTTTAAACCACAAATCAAAAATAAGTAACTGCATTCTACATGAAGACACATGATTAATATCACTTGGGAGCAATGGCCATACTAGAAAATGCAGATATAAAAAGTCTATTTGTTCAGATATTGTTTGAAAAAAAACCACCCAAACACACACAAACGCACCCCACCAAAAAAGGCAAAAACCAAACTGGAATGAAACAAATGTTCCTTTTCCTTTACATATTTTACTGCAACAACATATTAAAAAACTAGCAATGCGTGTTATTTTTTGAGTTCCTTTATGTCTTGATGAGCTAGAGAGTGAAATTCAGATCCACCTGGGTCACGACTGACAGCAAGCATGTGAACATATGCCTTTAAAATGCCTGCCACAGTACCGGTACATCATTCTCCTAAATTTGGAGGTACAGGAATATTCACATCCACATTTATGTTAATTTAATTCTTTCTGGAGGCATTTGTGCAGTATTCACGAGACTTCAATACAACCACATTTTAATCATGCATCATTCAGTTTTCCAGCACATATATTAATATTATTACTTGTCAGGACAGAGGACTGTTTAAAGTTCTGGAACAGATGTGATAACTGGGGAAACCTGTTTGAATTTCTAATTTTTATGCTAAAGACTTAATTCTCTTCCCTTTTATTCTAGTAAAGTGTATTTTGCATAATCTCCTGTAAGATAAACTATCTGAAAGCATACCTACTTTGAAATTATACAGCAAATACAGTTGCAAGCATCTCAGTAGCCAGCTGTTTCTGAATAACGCTATACAACAACTGTACACACCTAGGACAACTCAAGAACTCCGTGAATGCACAGAGAGGGCACACATCACTTGTCAGAGTAATAAAGAAACCAAAAACTTTACGTCATCTTAAGCAAAGTAGTCGGAGCAATTGGGTCAGTCATAATAAAAGTGCAAGGTCTGTATAAAATCCTTCCCTTGGAGTGCTGTGTCCTTGAAGGCAGATTCCCCTTCCAGCATGTCTTCACATCTGAATCGATCACCCTCCCTTGCGCCTTCTCCTCAAGCTCCACGGCAGCTCCCCTTAGGGAGCTCTACCTCCCCGCATATTCTGCGCTAAGTGTAACACAGTACCATCGATAACTTCCACAACCAGCAATGGATTCATTACATGAAGTATGACTAATTTTGCATAACAGTAAGAAGCTTAGGGTATAAAAGCCCAAACATTTTAAATCTATCATACCAAAATTCGTTCAAGAAAGAAACACAAGTACACATCGTTTGTTACACGTTCCAAATCTATCTTCTTTGGGTGGTTTAAAGATAGAAACACTTTGTCCTTTCTCATATCAACATGTTCGTACAATTTACAGAACAACATTTCTCAGTCATACCACAGCTTTGGCGAAGTTTAGACTTCACTTTGACACAAGTGTACGCAAATCTGTTTCAGAGAGCATAAACTTATTTGTGGGGAAATTTGCTGATCTCTTTCCTGAGTGAGCTAAACCAAACACTCGGGTTGAAATTGATTTAAGAGCATCCAAACACAAAGATAGGCTCCTAGACGTAACATCTGCTTAAAAAAATATATATATATATATTTTATGTATATATATATTTTTTATATATATTTTTTTTTTTTATTTCAGCTGAACATTGAGATTCAGCTGAATTAGGTTTTGTGAAGAAGACTGGACCTCACTAGCTACCCAGTTTGTGTCTCACTTTGTTTTATCTCCATCATTCTCTTCCATCAAATATGGATGTCTGCTGCACTGAGCTTCAATACTTAAGCTTTAGGCAGCAGCACAAGCTATCTTTTGTTATGTTCATAAGTTTGCAATAGATCCCAGAATTACTCAATCCCCTCTGCCTCGGCCCACAAATGCAGCACACAGATTTCAAGATATACTTCATTAGAAGAGCTACAAGCTGAAGATGGCCATTCTTTTACCACATTAAAAACTAATATAATGTTGCTTTTCTGATACATGTAGGCTACTGGTTACATGGATATGGGTGAGGACCTTAAAATTGCTTTTACTGAGGTTTTTCCTGTATTAGTCTGGAACACTACACTTTAAAAAATTAACAAGAAAAACAGTAAATTCTTTACTCTACACATATAGTGGGTTCCCTTTTGCCCTTAAGAAGAGGGAGCGCAACAGAAGAAAGAAAATAAATTCTTGCCAATTTCAACATGATGTGGGTACTTTTGGAAGCTTCCTTTGGGATTCATATTTCAGGGGAAAACAGTGCAGATCAGCATGCCAGCTGAGCAAAGGTGAAAGCTAAGGATATCTGCTGTTCATTGCAAAGTTTGAAATGGAATAGTCACAGAAAGGCTCGCCCCAGCCTTCCTTTGGAAGATTAGAGTTAGGTATGTCATAGTTACAGAGTGCAAACAAACTCCAGCCTACAAAGATATGCATACCTTCTGTCACAACATCAGTTCTTTACATGAAGTTTAGACAGAGGTAATATTTTATAGATTTATGAACTGTATCAGACAGTCATGCGTTCTCAAAACTAGAAAGCTGCAATCATATAATAATTGTTTGGTGGGGTTTGCCCCTGCCCCTCTATAGTCAATGTCAGGATTCAACTAACTATTAAAAAAAAAAATATCCGTTTACTTAAGTACTAGGACAGCACCTGAAGAAATCAAATCAGATTCTCAGAATTCAGCATCTAGCTTAGGGCTCCATTCTAGCAACATACCTAAATTTTTTTCTAATTCAGACAAAAGCAGTATCAAAGAAAACCAAAAAAGAGAAAAATCACCACCTCAGGTCAATGAAATAAACAGTCACCTCATTTTTCCTATTCTCTTGTAATGGGATCTTTCACACTCTTAATAAATACCCCAAATGTAGAAGCCCTTTGTGCTTAAAAAGACTGTATCCATTAACAGGCACAAAAAGTGCCTCTTAGAGCTTGCATTCTATTACATTTCAGATTGAACCATAAGACATTTACTGCTGAAATTAACATTCTGCTGCTTCTGAAGTCAAAAGATGGTTCAAAAACTGCATGATGATAAATGCGGCTAACCTCTCCACATTAAGCCAAATATGCCTAACAACAGTTTGTATACTTGAGGTAGTAACTTCTTAGTATGTATTAGGGAGGAAAGAACTTAACATTCTGTACTATCTCAGTGTTTGACTTACTGATCATTCCAGAAAAACTTCAACAAGAACGTCTCTCTGATAAGGATAACAATTTAGAATGTGCTAAATAGATCTGTTCACTATTTATACTTCTGGAATGCTGCAAATACTGTTAGCAAGACTGTGCAGATTATCATCAAACACACAACTCTTAGCAGAGGATTACATTTCACAGCTCTAACAAGAGCCACCAAAGTCATCAAGAGAAAAGAAAATTATGTTATTTAATTTTTCTTTAAAATAAGTTCCTTAAGGAGCTACCTAGGGACCATAAACAGCATCATGAATTGTGAAAGCCTGTAACCGAAATACATTCTTACAGCGCGAGCTGATGCTCCACACTATTTAACATAAAACATTAGACACATTTGGGAGTACTTCCCAAACAGCATGGTTCCTTCTCAAATAGCAGCCTACCTGCTCTCATGGAGTTCTAAATTAGCAAAGTTCTCACTAATTCAGTAAGGATTGCAGATAACCCAGCAGAGCCTCAGCCCCAAACTTGTTTACAAGTCTACTCAATCTTGAATTTAGAAAAACTTGGGAAATTCCAACAAGTGCATCTCCTCAGTAACGCAAGCCAGTGCAACAAATACATTCAATCCACACTTGAGCATGGAAGACTGTCAAACTTAACAATCAAGAGATGCCTCAGCCGCTACCCAGGATCAACTCAAAACATACGAAATGCCCTCCAAAGCTTCTTTGCCAATGTAATAAACCACAACAAACTTTTGTTACAAACTACTCTTTCGGAACAACACTAATCAGAAGCAGAGAAATGTTTCTAGGATTCCTGTTTATGAAGGTAGGTACAGTTGTAATGACTGGAAGTACCATACCAGCTTCCACTCAAAATACATTTCAACAACCTTTTCTCCAGCCACTAAAATCCGCATCTTACTGCACGTTTACACAAATAACACCCCAAAACCTGAAAATCTTCAAGCGTGCATTTCTCTCCAAAAGGAGGGCTGAGAGAAGAGTGACAAATACATTCTTATTAACTACAGTCCTTATACTTGACCAAAAGACCAAACACACATTTTAAGCCAACTCAGTAATATTTTGGAAATAAAATTTTTAATAAGTTATTGGAAGAACTTAAAATTAAAAATTCCACTTGTCTAAACAAGTTCTTTAACAATGTCATTTCAACACTGACAGTAGCATAAGGCTGGTTCCATTACCCAGGAAGCCTGTTGCTGGCACAAAGGAAACTAGTTTTAACATCAGGGAAACCAAGGAATGAAGTTAAAGACTTAAGAAAAGATGAATGCATCTCATTTTGCTCAGGGCTTGAAATAAGGCAGAATACATGGAAACCTTTTTAGAAGTGCAGTTTGCCAAAAAGTCTGACCATTTTTTATTTGCCTTTTTTTTCCCATCAGTAGTTAATAATAAGCTAGCCTGTATTTACTGCATCACCTAGTTTGCAATTTTTAGAAAAGCTGATATAAACTGTGTATGATTAAAGTATTTATCCATATATTCCTTTTCCCCAAGGTGTTACTAACTTTGAAAACACAGTTCACATTAAAGTGTAAAATATCAGCTTGCATTACTCCTAGTTAAGCAGCTTTTAGACTCAAGACAAAATAAATGCTTATTTCTCAACTACCTGTGAAAGTTCCACAACTGCTAGCTGTAACTAACTGTATTGGCATAGTTGTATAAGTCACCTGACAAAAATGGTGACATCCAGTATCCTGAAAGGTATCAGCTCCATTATTCCAAATGCTGTAGTAAAATAAATTTTTAAACACCCTGAAAATTACAAGAAGTGTAATACATTTAACAGCCCCTAATGACTTAGTAAGCCTTATAAAGTCAGTGTGCATGTCAGCTCTCCAGAACTATTCACAAACAGGGGAGACCTTTCACACTAAGGAGCTTGTTTCAAATCCCAGCACTGAAAATCTGCCAGAATTGAGAACAGCAGGACAAATAATAATTGGGTATCTGTTTGCATATTAATGACCAATATTCTATCTGCAAAAATGAAACCATGTTATTTCAATCCCAATTGTAGATAAAGATATGTGTTTAAACCCTGGCAATTTTAGCAGCTGTAGAACAGCGCTAACTGCAAACACTGAACACACCAAAACAGCATTCTGACTGACATTGCTCAAGGCTTCTCTGAAGCTCATAAAACATTCCTAGATAACAACATACATTTTCCTTCTGCAAATTCAAAGTGCTGGTTCTTAGCAATACAGCTTTGCCAGTGCCAAGTTAAAGAAATCCTACACATGATTACAGGAAACCTCTGCTTTCACCCTTCTAGTCAGAAGAAGTAAACAAATAAAAGGGAACACACACACACACACAAACACTTGTGTTTACCTTCCACAAATTAGACCTTTAAGATTTCCATTTCTTCACAGAGTCCCACATTTGCATAACATGTGCCAATATTTCGATGGTGTATATGATACAGTTTTCTCCTAATACAGCTGGTAACTAAATGAGCTCTAAAACCAAATAAACATCAATTTGAAAAGAATCTAAACTTGATCTCTAAACAGGTACTCTTCCATTAAAACCAGGTGTACTAACATTAGATCTAGGCAGGTAGCACAGATTTTATTTGTTGTGGACTAGAGGGGGAGGTGTCCTGTTTATGGCAAGTTTCACTGATGTTTCTGAAGTTGAGAAAGGGATACCTATCAAGGAATCTCCCTGCTAAGTTAATTCCACAGCAAAACCTAAGGCAGTTGGCAAGAAAGTACCTGCCAACTACTATCATCTCTCTGAGCACGAGTAATCACCACAGGAAAATAAAAAGACAACGAAGTTATGGGCCTTCCCGTGGTATCCAAAGCAACTAACCTTAAGTTCCCCTCTATGGCATTGAGGTTATAAAGCCTATTACTCAAAGCTAAATAAATGGGGTTTTGCCTTTCCATAATTTTGGATATTATGGATGGTTTCAGAGGAACCAGAGGATGGATCTAACTAACAGTGTTTTAGCAGGGTTTCTTTGTAACTTTGGCAAATTATTCTTTCACAGATTTCCCCCTCCCCTTTATTTTTTACTGAATAATATTGAGAGTGAAGAAGTGCAAGTGATGTAGGATCAAACTGTAAAAGAATAAGTTGCTTAGGATAAGATCTATAGCATTAAGTTGTAGTTTTCATACATTAATGCAAGTAACAGCTATAAAATATGTAATTGAAAATATTTCTCAGTGAAACAAAAAGATTTGGCTATGATAAACTGGACTCAGATTATCCTCCTGTCTCTTAAAACTTCTCCGTCCCTCATTACATGGTGACCTATTAGGAAACTGTGGTCACTAAAAGAATAGCAAAAACATAGAAGGACTGATGCAGACAAGTTCACCGATTCCCTCCACATGCCTATTAGCATTCCAGAGTATAGGAACCCTCAGCATGAGCTGTTCTGTTTTTATAATCTTGTAAAAGAAAGCAGTATTTCCAAATGCTCAGGTTTATAACCAAACATGTCAAATATCTTCACAAATCTTTCAGCTCTGTATGAAAATTCTCCTCAACAGTGCACACAGCAAGTAATGAAAAACAACAGTGGGTGCAAAGCTATTTTGCTTGTTTTCTTTTCAAGGCAGGGTTTTTTTTTTTTTTTCCTCCTGTTAGGAACACTTTTTTCTCTCTGCAAATTAAGGCTATGATCTAAAAAAGCTAAAGAACCAGAAGGCTCAGATTTGTAAGTCAGGCCTTCTCAAATATCTGCTTAAAAAAAGAATATTTGTTTGACATCATTCAAGTTTTCAAAAGAAAACAGTAACATTTGCTTTGCAAAGTGAGCAGAATAAAGAGCTTCATAGCATCATTCTAGGTTTTGGACAGCCAGAAAGACAAGCTTAAGCTTAAGAAAACTGGCCTTAAAGCCTTTGAAAGGTTCAATTAGCATGGAGAGCACACTATTAGTGAGCACAGCAAATATACTGCAACAGCATAACTGTGGGATCAGTCAGATTAAGACTCTTGGCAATTGAAACAAAATACCTTTTTCAACATAATAAGCCAGGACATCAGTGTAGTTCCTTAAAACTAGGATATCTGAAATTAATTAATTTTTTCAGTTGCATTATACCTGGGGAAAACCAAAGCAAATGTTATAGCAAAAACTTACCCGTAATCTGCAGGAGCTTTGCCTATTCTTGAAAAGCTATTTCCTTTCCAAAAGGCAAACTGATAAAAGACCAAAATGGGTATAAACTGTGATATTTACATGATGATGCAGGTGATGCTCTTTAGTAACTGGATTTAGACAGCTAACTCATTTCATGTAGGCCATTGGACAGATGGTCACAACTTTCAATCACGTTCAGCCTCATGGCAGTTCAAACTCATGACCAAGAGGTAAAAAGCTTTGTATGCCATTAATAATCTCTATGCCATCTGTTCTCTGTAAACAGAGATACTCTAGGACAATTCCCAACATATTTTTTTATGATAATATTTATTTCAAATCTTTCCAGAAGATAACTATTTACCCCATCCAGTCTCCTCATTTGCCAAACATTAATTTTCCTCATTTGAATTAGTTAAGAAGCCACACGAGTCATTTCTACTTAGCAAACTTTAGCTGGCATCGCTCCCTAAAACTGATTTGCCTTTTAACAAAAGCATGCATTGCTCAAGAGTTTCTTCAGAATTAAAAAGGCACATCAAAAATATATCTTACATATGTGCACTAAGGAGTGTTTTGGCTTCACCTGTCACAGCAATGGAATTGAAGAGCTAAAAACTGGAAATCAGAAAATTCTGTTGACCTCACATGTCAGCTATATTTGAATGCACAAATCTGAAAATGCTCTAACACAAAAATAACTGAAATTCAACAATTGTGCTGAACATTCTAACAGCACGTGGATTTCAGCTTCCTAGTCATGGCAAACTGACCTCAACCAGCTGACAGACACCCATTCTGCTGCTCTCTCACTCCCCCCTTCTCATCAGTGGAAGAAAGTGGGAAGAAGATAAGATGGAAAATCTTACAGGTCAAGATAAAAAACAGGGAGATCACTTACCAATTACCATCACAGACAAAACAGACTTTACTTGGGGAAACTTAATCTAATTTATTGCCAATTCAAATAGAGTCTCATAGTGAGAAACAGACAAAAACTAGAACACCTTCATCACCCCACCACACACACCTTCGCTCCTGGCTCCTCTATGCCCTTCCTTCCTGAGCAGCATGGACAGCAGCTTATAGTCAGTCCTCAGCTCTTCTTTGCTGCTCCTTCCTCCTCGCACTTTTCCCCTGCTCCAGTGTGGACCCTTCCCACAAGCTACAGTCATTTGGAAAGATCTGCTCTAGCAGGGGCTCTCTATCGGCTGCAGGCTGGATATTTGCTGTGGCATGGTCCACCAGGGAATATCTGCCTGACCTCAGTCTCCCTAGGAGCTGGAGGGGAACCCCTGCTCTGGCATTTGGATGACCTCTCTCCTGCTCTCACCTTGGTTTCTGCAGGGCTATTAAACTTTTCCCATGACACCCAGGCAGGTTTTTCCCCTTCCTCCCACAGGCTTTCCCCATCATGGCTGCGGGGCTCAGCCATGCCCTGCAGTGGGTCAGTCAGACCAGTTGGAACTGATGGGGAAAACAACTTTCGGGTGACGCCACCTCTAAATGCGAAGCACAACAGAAGCATAAGATGTAAGAGCTTGTCCTATTTATACAGCACAGCCGCCTGCCTCCACTCCCACCAAGAGGCAGGATCCTGTGCACAGCAGTGAGCACCCAGCCTGTCAGCTTCAGTTCTCCAAATGACTCCAGAACTTGAGCAGGCAAAAGGATTGCAGGGTCACCCTAACGTGCACAGGCTCATTTGAACTAAATACTCTAGTAAGTGAGGTCTTAATTCCAGGCATCTTTTCCCTTCTCCTGGCAGTGATCTGAACACCTGATAAAGCAGGCTGACAGATCCAAGTGCCATGCTCCATTGATCCTGGCAGCAAAAGCAGAGGTAGAGGTTTTAGGGACACACAGCCGAGTACCAGCCTTAGGTCTGGACAGGCGTTCAAATGAGGCAGGATTCTCATTCCATGGCTGCCACGTGCTCTTTTCATTTCCTCTTATTTTTCAACATAACAAAATCACCAAGAAACAGCAACTTTAAGAACTGGCAGAAGCAAAAAAATCAACCTCCCAAACTCATGCATCCACTACAAAAAGGGTGAAGAACTCCCCACTGGGAAACAGCTGAGGGAAGGGACAAATAGGTTTCCTTGGATTTATCTCAAAGAAAGCAAATTACCTCACTATGACCAAAAGCAACTGTCCAATATCAATCAACCACCTACACAAACTCTATTTCTGAGGACAGAAATATGCTTTGCGCCCATACTGTTCAGTAACACTCAACTGAAAAGGAAACAATAAAGCAAGATATAAAACTTCAATGAATACGCTTATTCCCCAACTAACCTTGACAATTCTAAGCTGAAGCCCCTGACATCCTCTGCCTTACCAGCTTCTCAGAGATCACTTTCATTGAGAAATCTGCATGGCATGATGAAACCAATGCTATTTGGCTTACATGAGAGTAGGGAAAAAGGCATTGCCAAAAAGAGCAGTTCAGGGGGGGACCCAGCAGCCTCCCAGTGCCTGTGGGGAGGTCATCAAGGACCTGGAGCCAGGGTCCTCAGTGGTGTGTGGTGGGAGAAAAAGAAATAACAGGTATAGACTGAAACAAGGGAGGTTCAGACAATGTAGGGAGAATCTTCCTAATAATGAGGGCAGGCAGGCAGCAGTGCAGACTGCCCAGAAAGCTGGTGCAGTCTCAGTCTTTGGAGGTTCTCAAGGCCCTTCTGGATCAAAAACTGAGCATCCTGGTCTGACCTTGCAACTGATCCTGCTTTGGGAGCAGTAGGATGGATTAGAAACCTTCCAAAATCCCTTCCAAATGGAATTATCCCATCCCTCTCCTGTGCTGGAATTTTAGAAGTGGCATGTATAAAATCTCTCAACTGAGTATCATCTATCCATTAACTTGCAGTGAAGTCTCTTAAAACGTCCTGCTTCACATGTACTGCAAGTATTTCTTATGTAGGAGTATTAAATAAACTGAAATTACGAACTGAAGGAGGTGACATTTTGTGTTACCCTCACTGAAGTGATAAAAACAATAGCTTTTCTTCAAAATGGATCATGAGCAAGAATATTTGTCTCCTTTTTATAGTTTCTGAATTCAGATTCCCCTCCTCCCCCCCCCCCCCCCCCCCCCCCCAAGAATCAAAGTATTTGCAAATAAATATAACCAGGCCAACTTCAAGATTTCCCAAACCTTAAAATCAATTAAATTATTTTTTTGTGTTAAACAGATTACAGTAGAAACATCTGCTTCAACTGGATGTTTTCCAAAGTATCTGCAATTCAAATTTGGCTGCATTGTTCAGAAAAAGTAGAAATAATAAAATAAACCCAAACCAGTAATCAGAGGAGAACAGGACCAAGCCTTTACTTATGCTTGAGCAAATGAAAAACTTACTTAACTGCAAGAAGGTATTAGCTATTGAAATAACATCTTCAGCTGATGTTTTCAGTTCAAAAGCTCCAGCTACCCTTTCCAGAGAAACATTAAGTAAATCTCCAGAGAAGAAATAAAGTTCTAAGATGAAACGTAAGCCACTAACATATTTCAAAAGTACTGAGACACTAGATTATCTCCTTTCAGATGGACTCCTTTGTCCCCATTACTTTGTAATTTCACATCAACTTAAACATTGGAAGGAACTGAAGGAAGTAACCCCATCTCTTCCTGTATTCCCACATGGTTTATTTCTGCTCTGTGCCACCTACACTCTTATTGTTGCCCTCTGGACTGTGGAAGGGATCCAAACATGAAGAAAGCTAGCAGAATGTTAGTTTTAATCTACAAGTTCCCAAACCCCATGTCATCACATACACAGTTCTTCTGGCCCCACGGTCAGACCAGTAGCCAAAATAATTGTTCAGAAAAACAGCCCTCCACTTGCTGAAAAAATGAGTTGGGTTGTTTGGTTTGGGGATGGGGGATGTTAAGCATTGTAAAAGGAAAAAAGTAGCTTTATAAATAGTATTTCGCAAGATTTCATGTTGTGTTTGAACTCAATATATACTTGGATGGCATTTGATCTCACAGTAAATGGGAGAACAAGAAACAGACAAATCTCTCACACATTTAAAACTTAGAGCATATATACAAGGTAGCCAATTTTTTCATCCAACATTTGATGCTCAAATATTTCATGATGCTTATACAGTCTAACAGATTTATAACAAGTATCTTGAAATCAAAAAAACTAATGAAACAAAGAGCAGTAATAGGTTTAAAGATCAGAGAAATATACAAGCCAAATGGAAGAACTGTACACATAACCTAGCAATTAAACTCAACACAGAGACGCACGATCTTCAAAGAGATTAACTTATACAGCCAAGAAACAAAGGCTAATAAATATGAAATAATTTCATGTAAGGTAATTGTTGTTCAAGGCAAAGGCTGACAGATTCTAAAGGGTTTAGGTGGAGCACAAACAAACAACACACACACCAGAACCCTACACCAAATTCAAATATTCACCTAAATGAGGCTCAGGAGCAACAGGAGACAGGTGTAAGTTGTAATTCCATTATTAACAGCATTAATCCATTTGAAGATCTGAGATAAATATGATCTCTAGCTCTCACTACATGAAATGAACCAGTCTATATTACTGTATGCCTCCACACATATTCTTAATTGTACAAGGCTTTACCACACAAGTACTGCAATATCCACCATTAAAGAGGTAAGTTTAATAAACTTAGAGAAAGACAAGAAAATCACATATGAAATAATATATATTTAGATAAACAAACATAGCTTCACTGAAGACTGACTGCGCATAGATTTCACTCATTAGCTCAAATAATGACTACCATTGCTGTAAACCTAAGGAGTTTGTAGAGCAAAAATACTTGGCAGTGTAATAATATATTTCCAGAATCCCTATCTTCAATTACTTAAAAAGAAAGAAAAAAAAAAAAGTAGGTTTCCTTGAGTTGGGATTTCTCTACAGCTATAAGGAGGAAGAAAAGAGGGTAGGTGATATAAAAAGAAATTTATATATAATAGTAGAGTTCTTTGTATCTTAGCGCATAATAAAAGAAGTCATTCTTTCATCTTCTAGTAGACTTTTCTAAATCTTCCATTGGCCTTTAATCAGAATGTCAAAAATCAGTCTGGTGAACAACTGGAGCAACACTAGTTTAACTTAATTCCTGCTGGCAACAGAATCCTTAATAATCGGTACAGATTAACTTCGAGCAGCAGAGACAGCAATGCAAAGAGAAGCTCTAAGGACTACTTGTGGAAGAAAAACAAATGAAGAAAAGTACACCTGCTATTCTAAGTAATCCATTTTAAGTAATCCAGCTTAAGTTAGACAAAGACATAGCGAAAAAAGGATGTGAATTGCAATACGTAACGAAGCACTCCAAAGCAGAACTGTTTTTGTATTTGAACAGTTCTTACAAGTAGAAGCAGACATTCCTTAAAGTTGCAATGAGTTTTAATGCTACTGCATATTTGCTTTAAAACATATTTTCAGAATATTTAATGTTTATTCCCAGTTTATGATTTATTAATTTCATCCATTTCAAGCAAAATACTGTCTCATACAATGGCATTTTTGAAACAAAGTGAACTTTTTTTAATTGCATTTAATTCTTATGGCAGTTCTGTGACTTCTTCCAAAATTTAATCTTTTCAAAAAGATGAGCATGAGCTAAATACAGAACTCAATTTCTGAAGGTATTTATCTTGAAAAATGGTACTACTATAGGGTTATACTAACCCAGACTGATTTACTACCTTTAAGAACAACATAATGAGCTTGCTCAGTTTACAAGAAAAGATTAAGTTATTTTTAGCTTGCAATCCCACAAACTTAAACCTGAATATTCAGATTATATTACTCTGCACCATTCACAGTAAAACGTTCTTACAGACAAACTACTTTCTTGCTGCTGCCTGTGAAACCCCACTCTAGAGTGAGCTTCCTCAGACACAACTCAATGGGTACACTAGTGATGCTCATACTCAACTGGTAACAGACGTAAAACATTTACACAGACAAAGCTTTCAGTCAGCAGAGAGGGCAGTACCACAGAAACAGACATGGAAGAATCTTGGTACTAAGATGAAGTAACAGATTCTTCCTGAAATAAAGTAGAGCTAGTTAGGCCTTAGAGAATTCAGGCAAAAGTTAAACACTGATGCATATAATGGATTTTTGTAGGCAGATAAGAGTAAACTATTTGCTCTGGCAGTGTGAGCTCTGCCTACTGAACTCATGGACAATGTTGAACCCAAAGTTGTAATTCTTGCTGAAAGACAGGATGCATCAGTTCAAATGTGCATTGCTTGCACTTTAGAACAGAGAACATTTGTTTTGTATAACTACATTGTACAATACAGTCATATGTACTGAACAGAGTTATTCAATTTATGTAGCATTAAGAAAAAAAATACATAAGATACTATCTTTTAAAAATACTACTGTTGAGTTTTAAGCCACCGAAACCCTTGTCACTGTCTTTATAAAGACTAAAAGCACTTGCACTGCACAATGGGCCTAGGTAAGACTGGAGATACCACATAAGCTGTGCCAGTGCTTCTGCTCACCTGTTCTTAATAACAGGCATAGCTGAGTAGTGAGAATAACAGGTTCAATGAACAGGACTCCATGAACCACACATTCCTGCTTCCGCTTTCCCCACATCAGGTGGGCATGTCTCACCAACACCTAGAATCTTTTCTGTAACTACTAGTCTCTTCAGAGGTGTCACGCAACAGTTAAAAAAGCTGAACCAAAGAGAAAAACACATCAATTTACATCTAGAACATAATTCTCTTTCTTCATCAAATTGCCAGCAGAGCCTTTTCATTTATGTAACAATCAGAAGCAAAAACAATGAAAGGAAGAAAAATGAGAAACCAAAGTTCATAAACTCATTAATGGTGCTCCTTAAAAGTAAGGGTATATGATATCATTTCAGTTAAATTACTGAAAAAAGTTAATTTATAACAATACTAACACTAATACAAGTTCTTCACACACAGCTTCCACACCAAGAACTAAAAGCAGGCTAAGCTTCAGTATCTGCAACTTGCAGTGAGAAACTGAGAAGGAGAGACTTAATCAGACCACAGGACAGAGCACTGCTGCTTATTTGCAATTTGCCTTACATCATTACTTTACAAAAAAGGGGGGGAGAGAATACCACCTGATATTCAGTGTATATTCCTTGATAACTGGAAGAAAATCCTTAATACAGGTTCAGTTACTTCAAATCTTAAATCTATAAAATTCACCAACCTCACTGTCCGAGAGCAGCAGAAAGAATAGGGCTACTCCAGTACCCATGGCACCTCCTCAACAGAATACAGCTCTAAAGTACCTGAGCAGCTTGAAGCAAATCCACAAGGTGACAGTAACAGGTCTCACCAACAGGCCCCAGTGAACAGCAGGCAAAGGAATGAGCCAAGATCGATCTCGGAAATCTCACTGATAACTCAAGTCCATCCAGGAGCAGGACTGAAGACAAGCAACTCAATGCACAATCAGCTGCCCAACCCAAGCTTAAATGCAGCTCAAGGGCTCATGGGCAGAGGGTGTGGACTGAGGTCCCAGGTGATGCTGGTCAGGGCAATTAAGGTTTATTAGTGTCTTCAGGGCTCGATACTCAGCTCTTTATTTCACTCACCAAAGTCAGTTTTCACACAATTTGTTAAAATGGATATTCTGCTGTCCCACTGCTTTTAACTCATATTGGAATACAGTGCCATTTAAATACGTGAACAAGCTTTAAGCAGCTGAACTACAAGGCTTAGCACTGAAAAAATGTTTAACATACATCTTTCATAGTCTTATATTAACAATATTCCTGGTTTTATGGGTCTTGTGCTTACTTTCAAAGAGCACTGCACAAAAATAAGGATACTTGTGCAAGAAAGCTCAAAGGAAGCTCAAGAATACATCTTTGCAGACCATGCAGAGACAAAAAAAAAAACCCCAAACAATATGAAAGGTCCAAAACAATTTAGTATCATTTACCAAAGATCACTTGAGAATGCATAAAAGAGATGCATGGCAGCAGGGTAAACTATGATAGTAGAAACAAGATATTCTCCAAAATAGCATAAATGAGAAGGAAGCATCATAAAACTTCATAGAATCATAGACTCAACTGGTTTGGAAAAGACCTTTAAGATCATCAAGTCCAACCATTAGCCCAGGACTGCCAAGACCACCACTAAACCATATCACTGAGGGAAAATTTGGTAGGAAAAAGGTTAAGAACACAGTAGTATAGCCCAAAGAACATCTGTGGAATAAGTTACAAAAATTAATATTAAAATCTTTTCCAAGCACAATGAGAGCAGGAAATGCTTGAGGAAGTATGTAGTACCTTCTGAGAAGTGATATATTAGAGCAGAAGGTAAGGCACTAGCCGTCATTAGGGAAGGGAGCTTCCTGTGCTGACTTTCTACTTCATGAGGGACTCAAAGGGCTGGGCTCAAACCTTCACAGAGAAGGCTGTGAAACAAACACAAAGTTAACATTAACAAATGAACAGGACCAGATGGTTTCCACCCAAGAGCTCTAAATGAACTCAAGGATTAAACAGATCAGCTACTAACTACAGTATGACATTAAAGGACAAAATATGGCTACATCCAATTCTAAAAGCTTTTGTGAATATCCTATGAAAACTTACAGCTCTGTAAACTTGATGTATTTATTGAGCAAATAAGTAGAAACTGTAACTAAGAATAGGTCAGAAGGCTTGAGGATTAAACTGACATGCTGCATAAGAATCAACATGGCTTTTGTAAAGGAGACTGATACCTCACAAAGCTACTGGAGTCTTGTCAAGGTGTCAGAAAGCCATGGACAGGGGTCTGCTCTGAAACGGAAAAGGCCTTCAACGATGCCCCTTCCAAAGGCGCTTAAGGAAACCAAGCTGCCACAAGCAGTAGGATCCAGCATGGGGAAATAACTGGCTAACGCATGGTCATAGTTTACACCAGAGAGAAGTCACTGGTGGAACTCTGCAAAAATTGGTTTGGAAATCAGACATGTTCAGTTAACTGGTCTAGATATCAACTAGACAGTCCATTATTAAATTACCTCAAAGAAGATATGAATAGGAAAGAAACAGAGTTTGCTGATAATACTTAGCTACTTGAGATGATAACAATAAGATGACTGGACAAGACCAAACACCTAATTAAAGAGGAAACATCACCTGTAACACAGGAAGTATCTTAACCAGAACTTACTGGAGACTAAGACAATATTCCAGGGAAGTTTCACCAAGGAACTTCACTTGGATTTTACTTTTTCTTTGGCTTTTTTTTTTTTGTTTTACCATTGTTTTGAGCACAACCAGTCTTACATTCTGTGGAAAAAACACCTACACATCATGAGTAGGAATTCACATCAGCTGGAGCAGTACGAATGCCCAGGAGACTGACCATTAAGCTCAGCTACAAACCTACACACTGTTTTAACAAAAGATGTATTTTTAAAAAAGGAAAAAGAAAAAAAGGCTTGCATTGGGTGAGGCAGGCACCTAATTGTGCTGAGACTTTGCTTTTGCAGCACATGCAGAACTTCAAATTACTTGCATCATTTGGCTATTTATCCAATTCATTCAGACTCAGTTTAAACTGTATATACTAACAGAGAGGTCACATTAGAATAATGGAGGCAGTTGTTATAGATAGTATATTTACAAAACTGTTTCTGTTCTATTATTCTGTGACAAGTTCTACATTGTGAAGATGACTGCTTCTGTGTTGCTTGAACTGTCTGTGATAACAACCTTTTTCTGACCTCAGCATAGTCAGCACAATATGAACTTTCTTTTTTAAAGCAGATTTTTTTTTCCTCCGTTGGTTACTAAGATTAGGTAACTGCAGCACACATTTCACTGGGTTATACCTTAAGCCTGTTGGAACAGCCAAAAGCTACTAACTTAGGTCAGCAGACTACTCTTTAAGAATCATATTTAGCCAAGAATATACAAATGTCTGAGCAGCAGCAGCAATTGATAAGGGTTCCTCAAAGCAGCTTTGACCATATTTTTCAGTTTAAAAAAAAACAAAAAAAAAAACCACCCACAACAAAAGACAAACTTTTAAGTTGGGATCTGTCCCTCCAACACAATATGGTCCTTGCTATGCAATACTTCACAGCTGGCATGTTACAAATTTGCACTTTAAATTATCTTCTATCTATGAAGTGGAAATATAGTTGTTTAAAAAGTATTGTTTTGTATTGTTTTTTTAAATAGTCCCATTATTTGTCAAAGGAAAGGCAGGTCTATTATGTCTGATCCCTACATTGGGCAAAACAGCAGGGACTATAACAAAGAGCAGACTTAGTAGAATGTGAGGATAAATATGATTTATATTGGAAGAGCCAACATGCCTTTTTTGAAGAGAAGCCAGGAGACATTCTGCAGTTCTGTGGGGACAACAAGCACATGGTTAATGATATTCCATCTAAGGAATTTACAAAGATTTTCAAAAGCTTTCAAACAAAGCCAAAATCATTCACTATGGGTTTTCGGTTTGTCTTGTTTTAAAAGGAAATCAGGCACAACCACCTGAGATAACAAAAAAGGCGTTAAGACATAGATTGGAAATCCTTGCAATTCATTTCAAAACAAGTAAAAACAGTCAATCAGATGCAGTCAACACGGATTTACAAAAAGCAAATTGTGCTCAACCAACCTATTTCCCCCTGTGATAAAATGACTGTCTATGCAGATAAGGAAAGCATAGTGAATGCAATATACATTGACTTTTGAAAAGCTTTTGACCATCTCACACAGCATTCAGATTTGAAACCTGAGGATGCCTTCCAGTTGATGCGTAAAACACTAAATTAAGTGACTTGCATGAGATTCCTCTGGCATTACGAATAAAGCAGAGAGGCATGGAAAGCATTCTTTACTGTTTGAACAACGCATTGATTACATCAGATACAACATAAAAACATTCTGAACTTTAAATATATACTATAAAGAAGCAGAGTGACTCAGTGTCAAAAAGCATACACATGGCAGAAAGACAAGCAAATAACTAGATATTAACTTGAGCATTAAAAGGCAGCTCCAGAACAACAATCTAATTCAGGAATTAGATTAACAGTCATTATTATCACTCCCTCTCTTGTCCAAAATTGTGTTCACTGATTAGCAGGATCTGCTTAGGAAAGTTACGTGAAACAAAGGTAGTTCAGTGCACGTCAGTTTGGTGGCTTTTTTTGTTTGTTTGTTAGTTTGAAGTGTTTCCTAATTCTCTGGAGTTAAGCAAGAAAATGGTTGGTTGGTTCCATCTGACAATTTACATGAACCAAGGAAGCACCAGTAAGAATCATAGCTAGCAAGCCAACTACATCAAAGAGTAAGCAACCTGATTACCAATCTTTAGTAAAGGTTAAAAAAAAACACATCAGGAGGGCATATTTATCAAAACAAAGTGTTTTGACAGAATTGAAATATGTTTTCTTTTGGCAATTTGTCCCTCAGGCATTTTCCATTTTCATCTGGAATGGAAAAAATAAAAACAACACTTTCCCATAGGACAAAAAAAAGCTTACCCAACATGTAAGCTTTGGCTAGGTCTCTAATCAGATTAGTCAGCAATGAAGAAAGAAGCTGTATCTGATGTCTTCCATCCCCTACTTCACCACTGTCAAAAGCAAGCTAGACAAGAATATACCAGTGCTCCCAGAAGAGAAATTATCTGTACCACTTGCCCATCAGTCCGTCTGAAGCTCCATTTCAAGCACTTTCATTGATCCCAATTGTCTAGACAAACTGGTGTTCTGGTGTCTGATGGCTGAGACACCAGATGACATTCTCCCCCATGTCAACCTTCTCATAGTTGTTTCACTTTGTTTTTCCTGTAAGTTTATTGTTTACACGCAATATTGGCCTTTTCTGGTACTAAGCATAGTTCCTACTTTCATCGCTAAATAGAGTTATTCTAGGCTGTGCCAAGAAGCTACAGTATGCTATTCAGTAAAATTAGAACAAACAGGAAAATTTGTCAACACATAAAATGCAGCACTAATTCATTTTTCATGACTGGAAAAATGTAATTATAGAGCATTGCTAATATAAAAGACTTTGTTGCATAAACTTAACACACATTTTGCAAGTTCCAACTAATTAAAAAAATATTTAAAAAGTAAATGGTTTTAGAGTGTTGTATGAATTAAGGATGTGAGAAGTGTAGCAAAATATTCATTCATACTTCTTTTTAATCAACCAACTGGGATCCAAAGATATTGTTTATGAGGTTTCTGAATACATCAAGATCAAATGGAATGACATAAAACAAACAACAAAATAAATATAATTCTAAAGCCACTTCAATAAATTACTGAAAATTGCCAGTATGAACACCTAACAAAACTAAAGATACAATTCAGTTACATTATATTAATTAAAACATAAATACTTACCGATGAATAAATACTCACTGATGAATAAATACTCTTTGATGAAAACATAAGAAACAGAACAATATAAAAATATCTTTGGAATCAGCCCACTGAGTTTAGTTCAAAAGCCCATTGGCTGCTTCTCTTTTCTAAACATGTTAGCCAAAGACAGGTATTTTGTAACCAGCAATCTAGAAGACTCAGTATGGTAAGAAGAGGTAGAATAACTTCCAGAGATGGGAATTTCTTCCTCTCAAAGGAAGTTCATATGAATTCTTCTTTCTCTCTCATTTACGCAATTTCAGATCCACATCTTTCCACTGTGCCCAGGCCAGGGTGGACAGCTAACCTGTACAGAATGCACGTATGGAACCACGAAGAATTTTACAGAAGAGAAATCTCACTTAAAACTGTTTTGCTATTTTTAGGCTGCTAGTACCTAATAAAAAATACCTCTACAAGTAAATCTAGCAGAACTATTATATTCGAATGAGTTAATCACACAGCAACATAAGCCTGGAACATAAGCTTGGTGGTCAGAAGAAAAGGATTGTACTCTGAGGGCAGGCTGTATGGAGAAATGATTTGTTTCTCACAACATATCCCAGCTGTGGGCTGAATTTTCAAACGCCATTCAGAACTGCCAATATTAGCATTCCTAATTTCTCTTTTGTTTCTCTCGTTGTACTAGTATTACATGAGGTTTGCACTGAACTGAGCCAATTATTCTAGCAGTGATGAGTATTCATACCACTTTACTAGGCAGGTATTAGCTTTTTCAGGAACGGAGTAAAAACACCCACAAAACTGGAGACTATATAAGTTTGAGAAAACTATGAAGACAGGCCAAAAAACTTCAGAAATTGTGAAGAACTTAATTTCAAACAAAAGAAAACTTAAAACTTGCAAAATCCATCTTTAATAGAGTCAGATAAACTATGGTACTTGAGAACAATGATACTCAGCCTTTACACTGCAATTATTTAACAGTGTGGAATGCAAGTCAACAGTAATGGTGCAGTTTTCATAAAGCATTCACAGAAAAGAGCAATTTAAGAGCAGAGGATGCAATTTAAACATATTGAGCAGAAAAATATGCAGTTTGGACAACAGTGAACATTTCAATCCACAGGTCTCAGAGGTTTAAGCATCTAATTTAAGAATCTAACACTGATCAACAGGTCCGAAATTTGCCATCACTAGAAATGGAATTGTAAAATGAGGAACCTTCTCATCTTTCAGAAGACCATCAGGGAAAGCAGAAGGGAACAGATTATTGCTGATCCACCATCATTTAACTAGGATGCACAGAAACCCAAAAGAACAGTGATTTGAATAATCCAAAAATGATAAAGTACAGATTCACTACCCACACAGATGAGTTTTAATCCAGATGGACTAGGAAAGGAATTCATGAAGTATTTTCCAAGCCCTCAGGGTTATCTGAGACAGGTGACAATTATCTACCAATCAGCCTCTGAAGACTTAGGTGTGAGTCTGTTCTCAGATTCAGAATGTAAGAGATGCTGAGATATTCAAGTGGTGGTCCTTTTTCACATATGACGAGAGATCTCTTCAAAGTTTATTTAGTAAACAATGATTTTCACTCATGGTCTAGACTCCCAGACAAGTAACTAAAGATCATCCCTCAAATAATTTACTTCTTACACCAGTGTCATTCTGGGAATCTGGGCTTCAGCTTCTTGTTCAGAAAGAGAAGATAGCAGGCTAAACCAAAAGTATATGCATGATTTCCCAAAGGCTGTCATCTCTCAAGAAAGATTTACCCAAACCAGATAGTTAAGAATTT
The DNA here is from genome assembly GCF_004027225.2 of Strigops habroptila. NCBI lineage: Eukaryota > Metazoa > Chordata > Aves > Psittaciformes > Psittacidae > Strigops > Strigops habroptila. The sequence continues at coordinate 5,327,899 of NC_044278.2, forward strand.
CTGTAATATCATTTAGTCAGACATTGAAAGATGTTGGCTATAATCCTCCCCTCTACATTAACTTTTCTTGGAAATAATAGCACAAATAGGGGTTACAATAGTGACTTAGCATTAGTGACTTAGGGATTGTAGAGATAGGACAAGAGGTGATGGGTTCAAAAACTTAGACAGGGGAAGTTCAGGTTAGATATAAGGAAGAAGTTCTTTACTGTGAGGGTGGTGAGGCACTGGAACAGGTTGCCAAAAGAAGCGGTAAATGCTCCATCCCTGGCAGTGTTAAAGGCCAGGTTGGACAGAGCCTTGGGCAACATGGTCTAGTGTGAAGTGTCCCTGCCCACGGCAGGGGGGTTGGAGCTAGATGATCTTAATGTCCCTTCCAACCCAAACCATTCTGTGATACACTTCACAAAGAGAAGACTGATTATGACAGCAAACTATCAGTCTCCAAAGCCAAAATGCAAGGGTAATGCAGAAAATGAAGCAAAAAAACTGCAAATTACCTTTTTTTGCCTTATGAAGATCCCAAACATTTTACTTTTAGAACCCAACTGCCCTTTAAACTAGATAGTCTGTTACTGCACTCCAGTTCTTTTCTCCCTCATGTCAATTCAGCCATAACCCCAAAATATTGGTGAGATTAAAACAAAAAACCAAAAACAAGCAAGCAAAGAGATACGTAAAAACAAGCAAAGAGATACTCAAGAGCCACTTTATAATGTAATTTATCAAGCCAAATGACAAGGGAGATGTCCAGCTGGGGTTCCCCCCCACCACCACCCTTTTATCTTGGAAAGCTCCTTAGATCTTTCAGCTTTTAAAATACAGATCATTAGGAAAAGTGAATGGCCATTAAAGTCACTAAATAAGAAACCTTAACACTCAATGAAACAAAGCTTTGGACTTAGCTTTTGGGTTTTTTTAATAGAGATTAGGAATATAGACCATATGGATACTAATACACAAAACTTCAGTTCTTACTTCTCTGTAAGAACAAGAAATATCTTTGTGATCCGTTACGGAACATTTTTGTAGCTACACCATATATATTTTTTCAGATAATACAGTTAGAAATTTAATATAAATTATATTCCATTTCAGAGAGACAGATTAGTATCTCATTTCACACAGCTGTAATATGCTGCATTTTCAATATTGATTCTTAAATAGAGTTGGGTTTTTTCTAATGGAATTCCAGAAAATGCTAAACACTATCCAAATGTCTCAGAAGCAATTAACCTTCTATGAAATCAGATATTTCAGGGCACACTACCTGGGGAGGTTACCTTCCAATGTCTGCAACTTCAGGACAGACTGCCATCATGTCAGCAATTATATGATGACCTTGGTAAACAGGCAGGGAAACTTTCTGTGCCCAGATTTACATGTCTCCTTTCTCTGGAGTAGGGAGCCTGAATGCACTTTGGAGCACAGACTCCAAGGAGAAATCTAAGAGTGCCTCTGCCCAAGAGCACATGAAAGCTCTGCGCTGGAGCCTGGGGTATGAAGGCTTTCAGCTCCTGGCTGAAGAACCAGGAGCTTTATAAAATGTAGAGAACTATGATCAAACTGCCTTAAACACCTACAGAACTCCTCAGCATATCACCTTCATCTCATCTGCTGTACAACTGCTACTCATTAAAATAATGATTGCTATTAGCAATGTATTGCTAATGGTGCAACAAGCAACAGCATGAAGTTTCATCAGTAGTTTTTGATCTCCTATAGAGGTTTGGGAGTTTGTGTGAGTTTTGTTTGGTTGGGGTTTTTTTTTTAATGTATTTTCCATGATACTTTTTCAATTGTTGTTGGGGGGTTTTTTTATCCTAAAAGTAAGCATGGGGAAAACTGGTTTACCCTGAACTGGAAAAATACAACAAAACAAAGAAATTAAATTGAAATCAGGTATTTATAGTTTTTCACATATTTCCTGTGAATTAGAAATCAGATGCTAACCTGAAACTAGCACCCAAGGCTTCTGATGCAACACAGTTACATAGTTTAGTATCAATAGTTCTTTCATAGAAGAAAACTCCTATGATCTTGGCCTTTCCCCTCACCCCCCACCTCCCAAGCTGAAAACAGGAAACCTTGTTTCCCCCCCTTCTCTGACTGCACACTCTGTACTAAAAGCTTGGCACCTTTTTGACCAGGACACAGAAGCCTTTCTGGCCTGGGTGGGAAACATGGACAGCATGTTATCCATAAAACCTGTCTGCATCCTAAATGACTCTCCGCCACACTCTATCCAAAAGAGATTAATGAGACATATTTCCTCTCTGTCTGCTGCTCTGCATGTTTGTGTTCCATGCTGAAATCATGAAGAGCTTCAGGGCAGAATTAATAAAAATTGATTAAAACAAACTAAATATCTTTTCTTCTTCATTTGTGCCTGGAAAATATGTTGATATATTAAATTTCATTAGTAAAAGGAACAATTTAAGATGCATTAAATGTCCTGATTACTATTATTTTTTCTTTCAATACCTTGAATTCTTAAGCTAAGATGCAGATCAACATTTATTTTTTTCCCTTAGGAACTGAATAACTACTCCGTATTTTCTTAATACTCTTAGTACTGAAGCCATAAGGATAAAGGACTGGTAAGGAGTCTTCCATTGGGACAGCTCAAAAAAATTAACTTTGCTCGTTAAGTGTCATTAGCATTCAATCCATCAACTGAAGAGATGAAGTAATGCATAAATACTACACACAAAGATACAAATTCAGAAATCCAGAATCTTGGGAAACTGGGGAGAGAGGGAAGGAAAACAATAGTCGTATTTCTAAGTTCTCAGAGCACAGAATTGCAGAGTTCATCCTGAAGCAATGGCTTATCCTTTATATAGCAGATTTGTGAGATCAGATTTAAAGCTGCTTTACTGCTTTCCCCAAGGACTCCCAACGTCCAGCAGCAGCCAGAAGGTGCTGTTGGGATTCTCTGCACATCTCCTTGTGACCACAGGGATTCTGAAGAATTCCAGTCTTCTCAGGTCTTCTGACTTTACAGCCTCTAACACAGGTACGCTGTGGGAATAGGTATTTACAGCCCTTCTTTTTCTAACAAGATGCTTTTTTCCCCAAAGACATTTTGGGTTTTATTTATCCAAGATTATCAAGTATCGTAGGCATTCTCTCTATTCCCAGAAGTAGCTCTGTCAGCTTTGTAAACTTTGTAATTTCCAAACAGGTTCCTTACAGCCTGAGAGTGAAATTCAATAAATCAAGCTATAGTCTTGAGGCTGATCCTCATGTTAGTGCGCACTTCAGTGACCAAGTGTTACACATGGGTTTGACTAATTTTATTCACTTCAATATTTAAGTTTATAATGTCAGGAAAGATTTAAAATTTTTTCAGTATGAAAATACATATGTAATGTACATTCTATTTTTATAAACATGTCAGCACTACTCTCATATTTACCGTACCCATATTAGTTTACACGGAAAAACATCTGTCCTTTAATTCCCCACCCTCAGCATGCTTTCAAATCATTTCAGATTCAGAGCACTCCAATCCTATTTTCTCCAAGCTTGATGTTAATCTTAAGTCCAGGATGATGTTTGTTTTCTATTTCAGGGTCCCAAAATGTAAGCAAATTTATTCCAAAAATGTATTTCTTTGATAAAGAAACTAGCCGGAAGAAAAGTGATGCTAAATAAATTACAATTTCTCTTTCACTCTAATAGTAGCCACGTCCAACCATTACAAGCGTTCAAAATCTAAATAAATAAATAAAGCCACACCAAACGCACCAACAAAATTTAGTAAAACAACAAACCTATTTAGATATCCAATATACAAAATCTATTTGCAACAACAGAAATATGCAGAAATAATAGCCTTATTTCCATTTACTTTCCAAAAATGAATACCCTTGGAGATGAAAACACACACTTGTCAGGATGATCTCCAATGTGAATGTCAATTTTGCAAAACATAACTCTGTATATGCTAAAGATTATAAAACCCTTTTTCAGGATCAAGAGAGATTTCAGGGCAAGGAGCTACATTTACCTCATCTGAATGAATGATAAAAAGTAAAAATCCATTAACACAAGCAAGAAGATCCACATTACATCTGTTTTCAATAGACTTGACTAATCTAGACTCCATTTCTACAACTGGATATTCTCCATTTCATTGAAAAAATGAATGGCAGATTAGATAGAAACATGTTTAGATTTGCATTGTAACAGAAAAGAAAAAAGAGGTTGGTCAAACTGCAGAAGTAATAATGCTGAAATAAGAAAAACTACCAATGAATTAAGTTGCTAGGATACTGAGCACTAATATGAAATCAGATACAGCAATTAAAGTAAAACTATACTTTCAGGATGTTAAGAACAAAGACATTTATTAGTCTGAGCTAAGTAATTAAATGGAATATTGAAAACAGAAGTAATTGAAAGAAAGTAGTTCAAAATACTACATAGTCAATTTGGTATCACAAGCTTGAAAGGTCAATTGATACACCATTACAAAGACGGATATCAATTTGACAGTAGCAAGTACGGATTAGAGCATACATTTTCACTAAGACCATCAACATGATCTTCTAGTTTGGGAAGTTGTAGTTTAAAAATATTCTCATTGTTTTTCAAAAGTATTCAGATCTCCATCTTTCTTATCAGGGTGTGTAAGAGTACCCAAACTCTCTTTCTTTAACAGTACCAAACTAATGTTCATTCAGTGGTGAATTTGGACACAGCTCTATGAGGTATAGAATGACTATGAGAACTCTCAGCAAAGTATCAATATATTTACTACTATTTTACATAACGCTTTTTATTTCCAACATATTTCACAATGTCAATCAATCATTCTCAGAATACACCTTAAGACATTATTTCTATTTTGTCTGGGGAAAAAATATATTTTCCAAATGAGGAAGTCCTCGAAAGAAAGGTTTCTTTGTTTCACTTAAGTTTTCCACTTCTGTTTTATTCCATTTGCATCTTGGCCTATACACTGGAAGTGAGAGATCTAAATATTTGGAAAGTGGGTCAAAGAAACTGGTTTGTATATAAAATCTCAAGTATGCCTCTGCAAACTGTCCCTTTTAGTTAGCTTTTACCTGCTTAAATACTATAGCTGTGTGAGAAGAAATTTCTCAAAAGAGTGAAAGTAATTAACAAAAAACAAAGATGATCAATTAAAGGGAAATAAGGGAAAAAAAGGGACATTAAGACTCCGCCTCAACTTGTAGATGTAACAAGCACATTGGCTTCAAGCAGTGATCTTTCTAGGCTCAAGTAGCATCAAACCTGCCTTTGTATGAATATGCAAATTATTCTTGCCACATTATCCTTGAATCAAGACTTACAAATTCAGCTAGAGATATGAGAAATCAGTGCATCTGCCAGTATGCAACAATAAATCCTTGACATATTTCTTTAGCACCTGTGATTTTATTAGCTTATGGAAATGCTGACATCTGCATCCCAGGCATCCTAAGTATACAAGTTGCACATTTTCATTAGCCTGAAGCATTTTTTAAGGGCAGTGAGACTAAGAGAATCTTGAAAGCTTCGACTGAAAACCCTAAATACAAAAGCTACATGTCCAAAAAGATCATCTGCAACCACAGTGGCCCAATGACAAAGCTGATAGTGTTTATTGTCAATATACTGAACATATAGGTAATATATTGAAGAACTATTACAAGTTTTAACTCAAGAACAGAACTTCCTGTCTTTATTTTTTTTCAGTATTTTTTTGGAAGCCTTACTGACATACAGACACGCCTCACTCCAGTTTTGCTACAATTTTGTCTTTAACATACAAATAAAATTCCAACTACACAAATTGGGTTTATCTCTTCCTTTACTTCATAAACACTGCAGTTCAATATGGCTGCATTTAAAAATACATTCAAAGAATATTCTAATACTCAAAATCTTCCACAGAATAAGTTCAATATGAGATATTATCTTTCCCTCCATGAAAATCTTTTATGAAATCTATTGTCCACTGAAACAATAAACTATCCACACATAATAAAAGCTCGTGAACTTTACCAAAACCAATATAAAATAAAGGGCTTACTTTGCAGTAAAATGTGGCAATAGCAATCACTACCTCTCTATCAAAAGCCATGATAAGGCAAATCACTTGAAACACCTGCATTATCATACCCCTCTTCAACGAAGTACACAAAACAGTTATCCCTTCCAAGTAAACCAAAACTGCCTAGGAGCTCAGCCACTGCATGTAGAACTGAGTTATTGGTCTAAATCTTCTACCGTTGCTTTGCCCATGCATTAAAACAACACACATTCCTCAACGAATGCAACCACACAGCATACACAGTTCATTAAACCATCTGCCCTACAGACTAGAAAGTTAAAATATTCAACTTACAAAACTCAGACATATTCCTAATGAGAACCACAGATGAAGAAGAAGGTAATGAAGGTATCTGTGACAGTAAAGGGTAGCAGAGTGGGCAAATACTGTTAGACTACACACATCTAGAGTTACACTTATTTATCAAGCGCTAGCCCACAAAGGTTGGAAAAAGGTATTCATACAACTCAAATTCTGTTAGTAGTTTATTCAAAACTAGTATGGTACACATTCTGATGTAAGCTTTTTTCAGATACATATGGGTTTATGTTTTTTTCAGATACATACACTTTTTTAGATACATACATAAAGTAATTTTTACTTAGCTGAGCAACCTGATTGAATGGAAAGTATTCCCACCCATGGCAGGAGGGTTGGAACTAGATGATCTTAAGATCCCTCCCAAGCCAAACCATTCTATGATTCTAATGTAACTATTCACATGCTTAATATCTTCCTTTCATCCACCTATGTTCTAAATATAGACTGAGTAATTGCCTTAAGGTTCCGATTTTTATGCAACTGTATTTCGGGAATTAAACCATTTTATTGTATATGACTGCCCAAGCTTTAACTTTGGCACAATAACCCCAAAGGCATACCCTTAGTAGTGAAAGCAAGCAACATCCAGAGTCTGCATGCTTCACTTGCTCCCCTGCCGCAACCTCCCTTGAGGGCCTGATGAAATTCAGGAGTCCTGGGTAGTCAGGGGCAAGCACGGTGTGGGCACCTCAGCTCCCAGGGGAGCTGCCCCTAGCCAGAGTGGATAAGGCCGAAGATATGGAAAAGATACACTACGTGCCACCTATCTTAATCCAGGAAAAAGAAGTGCCCCAGGGAAGCCCTCAAAAGCAAAGGGGGTTTTGTGTTGTTCTTGTGTGTTTGAGAACTTTCTGTGAAATACACCTTCAGATAAACATGAGTGTCAAAACAGAAACCCAGTTTTATGAGGGGATGTCTGCAGAAGGATGAGACAACCACCAGATGTTTTAAGTGTTCCCTGGAAACATCCCACTGTTCTTAGCAAATACTAAGGCAACTCAGAAAATACTTCCTATGTGCAGACATCCAGAAGGAGAACAAAGAGAAACATAAGGATAAGGGGGCGTCAGAATATTTTTCTATTTAACACCATCCTTGAAAATGTATGCTGCTAACTGCACCTCTGCAGGAAAACTATTAATGTGACTCCAACGGGCAGAAAATCTTGACAAGAATAAAGAAAAACTTTACAACAAACATCTTTTTAAGTCCTACAGATGCTCCAAATTAGTAACTGCATTAAAAAGAATATCCTAACTTCACCCACCAATGTGGTTTACCACACCAGGGAATTGACACCTATGAATAGAGCCTACAAGTACAGAAAATGAAGTGGTCTACTTAGAGGGACCAGAGCAGACTGAGCATTTAATTAGCTTCACAGCTCCTAAAAGGCGCAGGCAAACTTACTGCTCCCCGCCACATTACATAGCAAACATAAGCTGTATACAGTGGGGGGGGGGGGGGAATAATTTTTCTACTTCTAAACAGAGAAAGCTGACAAAGAACATACCCAATATAGCTACAGGCATGGGCAAAAAAAGTGATAAAACCAGCTCAGTCTTATCTTGCAATTTTAAACACTAGAACAGAGTGGTTATAACCACACCTTGTAAACTGAATTCCCATTATCTTATAACACATTCCCCATACATGATGATTTTATTAGTAGAGATCAGTAACAGCTCTGTGTTTCTAACGCTTCTGTCTGTACCTATTAATGTGTAATCACAATATTCTCCCTATATAATCACATTTACCTTTACAAATATGGAGTATCTTCTTACATAAAACTACTCTGCTGTAGCAATTTTGCTGTGCAAAACAAATATTATTCTCAAAAAACAAACAATTTGAGAGTTTTCAAACCAAGTAAACACTCTTCATCAAATTCGTCACCAACATTAAAATCAGACTGTTTCAAAATGGAAATTTTTTAGGCCTCATACTAGAGTCCAATAATATCCTAGCACATGGAGTTGTGCTCCAACAGATGCAGCACAGGATGCATTGACACTTGCAATGTCAAAACACTTGTCTGCAAGACCCAGCATGGGGAGGAACAGGAACGCTGGGGTTTGGAGTTCCAGAGAGCTGCAGCTAAATCTCACTCAGACAATCTGCGCAATTCATTGTAGCCATGAGCAATAGCAAAAACTTTTCAACTAAAAGTTAGGGATCTGCTGAATCCTGACGCCCCGAAACAAACTCTCAGTGTAATCTGTTACCCCTTTTTTTTCCTCAATCACATGTCACTCAAATTCCCTACTCCCCAATATCCACTGTATTACAAAAACATCTACAACACTGTGCATGTCTACTCTTTGCACACCAAATCCCCCTAATCCGATCACAGAATCAACTAGTTTAGAAAAGAGCTTTAAGATCACCAAGGCTCTGCTTCAACAAACTGCCACTGAATCACAGGCAGCTCTTGTAACTCAAGAGAACTTGCCAGTTTATGTCCAACAGACAAGCCATAAAGTTTGAGGCAGCTAAAAGATAGGAAACTGGCAAGAGAGTTCTGATAAGCCAGGAGGAATCTGCATTCACTGCAGAGTTTAGAACAACATAAGGTCTCAGAATCTGGTATAAATATATATTTATATGATTATTTTAATACATTTATATACATATATTTACAAAATAATAATAATGGTTTTTAATATATCAGAGTATTTCAAAATCACGTAATATCTATATGTGAAACATGACTGGTTCCTTTTTTACTCACACAGATTTGGCACACTGCCTTGACCATTTATAGTATTCTAATGGTTCCCAAACTTAAATATCATACTATCAGAGCGGAGTGTTAATATACCAGAGAAGTCTAAAGTCAACTATACTTCTAGTTTGCCTTTTTTTTTTGTAGTATGGCGATACAGTCAAAGCAACACTATTTGAAATAATGGAAAAGTATATACAGACCTTTTAAACTGGTTTAGCATCTGTAGTTATGAAATACTTCAAGTCCTCTGCTAACCTTCACCACTCCCCCACACTGGTTGTGCCACCTTCTCCCTACACCGTGCTGTGGCTCTACCTGTATGGGCAAGTCCAGAAACAAAGGCACTCCGAGATGGAGACACCCACTGACCCAGGAGCCGCTTCGTGTTTCTCAGAGCTACCAGACACACAAAGGATGCCACAATGAAAAACCTCATTGAGGCACATGACCAAATGCAAAAGCTGAGCAACGCTGCACGCTCCACCTATCATCCTTAAAAAGCCTCCTGGAAGACACAGCAGCTGAAGATGCTGACTAACACTGCCACTCAACTGATCTGTAATTTTCAGGGTATTTAGAGCATATCTAACAGCTTTAAGTTGCAGAACAAATGCACCCTGGCAAAGTCAGAACTGATGAAAAACTTGGTTATTTTCCCATACAAAAAATGTTTAGAAACAACGTAGGAGGATAGTTATCTTCCTGGCAACTGACACTGTTAAAATAAACAATGATTCAGTCTTTTAATTTGTCATCCCCAGTCTAATAATTTAAATAACTTCGTAAATGTGTGCCTGGATTAATAAGATTTTCACAGATGTCCTGTGTGGTAAACACAGCAAGTAACCACAGGTTTGAACATTTGGTTTTTTAGTTATTTCTTTCTAGTGTGCTCCAACATTAAAGTGAACCTTTGAAAACAGCCTGGTGGAAATACATCAGTTACCTGATCCAATTGGTTTTTCTTCCTCCAGTAACTATGATGGAAAGAAATCTTCTCTAACCATTGTCTTTGTGCTTACTGAAAGAACTTGACTTTCAGATAAATGTGAATCTGTCTGAATAACATATAAAAAGTAGATTTCATAAGGCAGGCATTCTGGTGTCAAACTTGCCTTAAGCGCTCTGTAGTTTCTGATGAAACTCTTCAAAAGATTTGCTCTAATATGCTGTACAAAGGGAGCACTTTAAAAGTTTGACTAAGCAAAGACAAAACTGAAGATTGTTCCTGAACAACTATTAGATTAAATGTTCAATAACATGCTCATGAAGTATTCTAGGAGAGTTTATATATGCACACAGAGTATTAGCACACTTAATGCCCACAAACTTACTTTTATGATGTATCTATATGCTATATAAGACAAGTGAGTACTTAAGAGTTCAGTCCACTACCTACTTTCTAAAATGAACTTAATGAATGTTAAACTTCACAGTTGTAAAGTTTTTAAGGGAAAAAATGTAAGTCACAAATCTTCAGCTTCAGTCACATTACATGAAACTGCCACAATTAAAAAGATGCTAAGACATATTTTTCTTCTCATAAAGAAAATAAAATCTAGCATAATTCAGCACGCCAGGCATTCCTAACCTTTTCTTAATGATATATGCATACATACACAGTAATGCAATTTCTGCAATGAGAAGCTTTTTAAATTTATAAATTTAGAACCGACATTTGTTTAGATCAAGTATAGATGACCAAGAATCTATTTCAAAACTGTAAGCACTAACTCTTGTTAAAAGAATGTAATAGCAATATACGTTTCAGGGTAAAAACCAGCTTTAGCTTAGTAAAAATCTGAATGCAATATTACCCAGTATTTTCTATACTATTTGGATTTTACATGCTACTCCAAATTCATAAAAAATTCCTGCATGTCTTCAAAACCCATATTTAAAAATTTCAATCAAAGGCCAAAGTAAATGTTTATAAGCAGGTGAACAGTAAAAATAAAATGCCATCTGTTTTCTGTCTTTCATAATTTCAACCCAGAGAAGAATTTTGAAAGTCCCATAGAAGATCTTCCTTTTTAAATTCAATCTCTATTGACAACTTCGTGGGTTTGGACTGTAGATAGACACTGCTATTAGTCAATTCATTTCTAGAGTTTTCAACTGTGTTGCATTTGCGTGGTGTTGGTAGCAGGGTGTCTACAGGGGTGGCTTCTGCAAGAAGCTGCCAGAAGCTTTCCCCATGGCCAACAGAGCCAATGCCAGCCAGCTCCAAGACAGACCCTCCACTGGCCAAGGCTGAGCCCTTCAGCGATGGTGGTAGAACCTCTGGGATAATAGACCTAAGGGGAAAAGTTGCTGTGTGGGTGCAATTCCAGCTGCAAAGAGGAGCGGGAAACAGCTCTGTGGACACCAAGGTCAGTGAAGAAGGTGTCCCAGGCATTGGCGCAGATTCCCCTGCAGCTGTGTTGAGGCAGCTGTCCCCCTATAGCCCATGGAGGTCCATGGCAGAACAGATACCCACCTGCAGTCCAAGGAGCTCAACACACCAGAGCAGGGGGATGCTCAAAGCAGGCTCTGACCTTGTGGGAAGCCTGCGCTGGAACAGGCTCCTGGCAGGACCTGTGGCCCCATGGAGAGGAGCCCACACTGGAGCAGGGGAAGAGTGTGAGTAGTCCTCCCTCTGAACTGACCACAACCCCTTCCCATTGCACCACTGGTGGGAGGAGGTTGAGAAAAATCAGTGGTGAGGTTGGTGAAGTGGCGAGCCTGGGAAGAACGGAGGCGTGGGGGAAGGTGATTTAAGGTTTAGGTTTTAGTTCTCATTACCCTACTCTGACTTGATTGGTAATGAATTAATTTCTCCAAGCCTGTTTACCTCATGATTGTAAATGGTGAGTGATCTCTCCCTGTCCTTGTCTCAACCCACAAGTCCTTCATTATATTTTCTCTTCCCTGTCCAGCTGAGGACACTACCTTTATCTACTACAAATAAGAGGCAGCAATCAAGTATTCTCAGATTGTCCAAAGACAACAAATATAGTTTATATGACATGGAAAATAAATTCTACTAGCTTCTGCTTATTTCTGGAGAGCCTTGGATTGATCTTTGGTCAAACTTCATTTAACGTTCTCATAAGCAACATTCACCACATAGGTAAGAATGTGCTAATTAAATTTACCGATGATAAACTTAGAACTATCAGTACAGGGAAAAAGCAGAGTTCAACATCTAGAAAATGCTTCATGACTTACAGCACTAAAGCAATAAAACAGTCTGAGATCAGAAATTGGAGCTATTCATTCCTTTTGCATGCTGTGGAGAGTTTCCTGTTCAGAGGTGACAGCCTAAGACTTGGAAGCAAAGCAAAATAAGAATTAAAAATCACAAGTGTGAGCTCCAAATGTGACAGTGCCTGTAAATGGCAAATGTAGTAATCCAGCAGCAGTGGACATTAAGAATAAGGAAGGATTAGTAACAAGAAATTCCTACTCTTACTTATAAATTAATTCTTAGCTCACAAAAAGGACTATATTATGCGGCAGCTTAGAACAGCAGATTAGTGCTGATATATATTCTGAAAACTATTAGAACAGACTCCATCCACAGAAAGATATTTACCCTCTGGATTGAGGCTAGTCAAGCACACAGCATTTGGAATGGAAGTGTGATATACTTGTCACTAGCTAAGAGCTGAATTGAGGAAGTCACTCACGTTGTTCTTCTGAAATGAGACACAGGAAGAACCAGCCACAGAAACAAGTAGATAATGATGATTAAAGAGGTCCCATATGGAAATAAGATAATTAGCTTGCACAATTCTCTAAAACCATACATTGACATTTAATGTTTCACCCTAAAGAATGTTTTATTCTTTTATTACAGAAAGCATACAGAGAAGAGGCTTGTGCAAAACATGTACTTTTATAATTCTAAAAAGCAATTAAAACATATTTTTAAGTTCAAATTTGGTTATGACCAAACTAGCTACACATAGCAGGAATCTCTGTATTTCTTTTCCATCTGAAACTACTTATTTTTCTGTACCTTACAGCAGGCAGTCCCTCCTTCATGCTTCAAATCACATGTTCTGTTTATTTCCCTTCTACCACGTTATTGTACATTACTTCTCTCTCTCTTCTTTCCGGGGACATCTTATAGCAGCCTTCCAGTACCTAAAGGGGGCCTAGAAGAAAGCTGAAGAGGAACTTTTTACAAAGGCATGTAGTGACAGGACGATGAGGAATGGCTTTAAAGTGACAAAGGGGAGATTTAAATTAGATATCAGGAAAACCTTCTTCCCTACAAGGGTGGTGAAGCACTGGAACAGGTTTCCCAGAGAAGCTATGGAACACTTCCCCATCCCTGGCAGTGTTCAAGGACAGGCTCGACAGAGCTTTGAGCAACCTGGTCTAGTGGGAGGTGTCCCTGCCCATGACAGCAGGGTTGGAACTGGATGATCTTTAAGGTCATCTCCAACCCAAACCATTCTATGATTCTTTCCACCCACCATTTCAGAACTCTTTGCATTTTCCTATTTCTTAACTCACCCTAATATCTTATGTTATCATGCAAATGCAGCTACCAAGGAATGGGAGCAAGCTTGAGCATCAAGCAATGCTCATCTGTTTTAGGCCATTTTTCTATGATCTGGCCAAGAACCAACATGAAGTGCCAAAAAGATACTTCCATTTGCAGAACCAAATGCATATGCTATGGGTCTAATATTCCTCTCTTACAGTACATAAAGTTCAAGCATGGGGTTGTGCCTACTTCTACCTAGATCATTTCCCAAAGATGTGGATTTCTATGCCAACACAATTAATGTCCTAAACAAAAATACTACTCAGCCAAACTGAAGCTATGAAACACTGACCAGCTCTTCTACTCCTATTCCACCCCCCACCCCCCCTTTTTTTTCCTGGCTAACTGTCCTCCTCCAAATAAATTCTCAATTATTTGCCACTGTTCACAGCAATCAGCAGAGGGACAGATCTGCTTATTCAGTTTAGTCCTTGTTTGTCCACCTGCTACCTCACTATGTCTCCCACTATGAACAATATAAGCCTGTAAAGAAGATGCAACTTCTTTACTTGAATAATAAACAGCAACATATGCTGTGTCAGTTACCCGACATCCACATGTGTGAAAGAGCAACTGAAATGGGAGTTGGCTTAGATTAATTTCATGTAAGCTGGAAATGTGGCAATGGAGTTTCCAATGCAGCCTTAGTTGTAAGAGTAACTTTCATCTGAGGTCCGAAACTGTCAATGGTAAAGTTGTCTTGGGCAGTGCCTTGTCTCATAAGACCTTCTTTGCTTTATTGCAAAATGCCTGCTGACTTTTGCTTTTTGCAAGAAGGAGTTTATGTGCATTGAAGTTTCTCAGAGAGCACCTAGCCAGAACACCTCCGATGATGGCATGGAGGCATTGATCTTATCATAGCTGCAAAAATATCTCCACCTTTCTGGGTAGTGTTAGGTATAAGGAGTGGTTGGTTGAGAGGTGTTTTGTTTGGTTGTTTTTTCATCTGTTGATCCCCTTACTGAAGTCTTTACTATGTTGCTTTTTCCAATCAAGAAAAAGTACTACCTCTCCAAATTTACCATATGTGAAACTAAGCTGCTGGCTGATGACGTATTCATCGTCAATCCCCAGGAAAGCAGTGGATTCCCCACTACCAGACATTTTTCAGCTGGACCATGTGCTGGAACATCTAGTCTAGGTCCTGTTTTGCCTAGAAAGGTTAGACCAGATGATCCTTTAGGTGCCTTCCAACCTAATATTCTATGAATTCTTGCACCTTCCTAACAACATTCAACTGCACAAAACATTGAGGTTTCTCATGGTTACTTTGTCAGCTATAGTTTGTTGCTAGCTGCTGAAACCAGTACTGTCTAGAAGAAAAGGATCCAAGACTGGATTTCACCAGAAGCTTCTTCCACATCACTACATTGGTGTCTTCTAGCCTTCCAAATGTTAACCTCTCCACTCATGCTTACTCCATGCATTGTGCACACTCAGGTCTGTCAATCAGCAAGATTAGTCTTGAAACTTCAGTATTAGCAAGGCACGTTCAGAAGGTCTGGTTTGCCAGCCCTCTTCATCTCAGTCTACAGAAGCCAATAATAAAAACAATACATCTGCCACAGTAAATTTAGTGGATAATTTTTCAAATACATAATAAAATTCATACTAGCATATTTTATTAGATGTATTACCTTTTGACCTTGCTAGTAAATAGGTTAATCTTTTACAGGAGAATTACTGCTTAACAGACATCCCAAAGAAAGAAAGGAAACAATTACTAAACCAAATTCAGGGCAAAACCAGAAGCATTCCAAGTGACCTCCTGGTGTTGAGGATTTTAGGTTGTGTGAAAAGAGGAGGTTGCATTAACAGTTACGTTTATTAACCCTAAAAAAGGTAGTTTGAAATGGTAACAGTCTCAAATGCTTACAGGGCAAGTAAAAAGCTTAAAGTACCGAAAGTATTTATATTAGACACTTATTTCCCTTTGTTCAGCTTGCACCTAAGAAATTCACAACTTATATCCTGCAGCTATAAACAAAGAATAACAGAAATTAACTAAAATGGCTGCATTTTAAGAATGGCAAGCAAACATCCACCCATTTCATAGAAATTAATTATGTCTCTTCAGTGAAGATCATCTGTTTCATGAAACTAGGACAAAGGAATGTAGGACAGCCTTTCACATCCAGCGTTAACTAGATGACCCACAATGACCTGGAGCAACGTTAATTCTGACTATTCATCTAGCTGGTAACAGGTCTTCCATAATTCATCTGTACTGACATCAACAGTTAAAAATAAACAGTACATACTTTTGAAGTTACTTTTATTTACAGAGAACAAACATTATCAGAAGTTTTCACTTCCAGACAACGTCAATTGTTGCACTTAAGTTGTCTTTAGTTTTGCCCACTCTTTCTCATCAGAAGATAACTCACACACAGGCACTTTAACAACTTGGAAAGCAATGCTAAATCAAATGATGAAAAATACAACTTTTGTTAACATACATTTCTTTAGGTAATAGAAACACAGCCTCACTCTTTTTCAACATCTGCACATGAATTTTTAATGACCTGTTGTGATTTAACCCCAGCTGCTAACTCAGCACCATGCAGCCAGTTGCTCACCCTCCCATCCTGGGCAGGATGGGGAGGAAAATCGAAAGAAAGCAAGCCCACAGGTTGAGATAAGAAGTCTAATAACTAAAGTACAAGATACTAATAGTAATAATAATAATGGAAGCAAAGGGAGAGAGCATAAAACTAGAAGGAGAAAGGGAGGAGGAAAGCCCAAATAAACACATGTGATGCACAATACGATTGCTCACCACCCAGTCACTGACACCCACTCCAAACCAAAAAGCAATCAGTCCCTTCTGAATAACTCCTATAGCCTTAGAGCTCAATTTATCTATAACCAATGAACCACAGTTAAAGTTAAACCCAAAGGTTCTGAGATCCCATTGTCAGGGAAAAGGCGAAGTACTCAGTTTATGGTAAATAATGACCTATTTCCTTTAAATTACATATTTGGCAGAAAGATTTCAGGACCTTTTCCCCTTGAGTTTTAAAGCACGTTTAAATTCTCTATATATTTTTTATTTTTAATCCAAACTCTGAAGCATGAGCTGTCTAAAGTTGTACTGAAGAATCAAAATGAGGTCATGCTCTATACCGCCGTTACACTAGAGATTTAACTACATTTGAGAGTTAACAGTTACTGTAACTGTGGACTGAAAAGCTATGAAAACAAAGTGAAAGTCTTCACAAATACCAAAAGAAAGCATCTAAGAACTTAAAGTGGTGCAGCCACAGAAAAAAGCAGAGACTGTTATGAAAACAAAGTAATTGTCTATTGCAACCTTCTCAAACTTCCATAGGTGCAATGGAAGTTTAGTTTTGGTTGACTTTTTTTACGAAATTAGACATTAACATTTAATGTTATTTCCATTAACCTTCCCCAAATCCAAGCAAGCCGAGAAAAAAAACAAACAAACAAAAAAAAAAGCTAAAAACAAAACAACAAAACAAAAACACAAGGAAACCCCACCTTTACTTTGTCTTACATCTGAGATAAGAAAAGCCTGAGTTGAAGTTTCAGATTAGAAAGGGTTCCTCATGTTTTGGCCCAAGACAGATGATCATTTAATGTTTATTCAGATTTCATGCATTGAAACTATAACCCTAAAAAAAGAAATCTAGATAATGACAATATGAAAGAGCAGATTAAAAAATAAAAGCCAAAAATGGAATACAAAACTTGAGACCTTGGAAATCCAAGAATGTTGAAAATGTCATTTTCTCACAAATAAAGCAAAATATTTTATGGTTTTACCGTGTGGTTTCTTCTTGGATTAGAAAAGTAACCTTATATATGGTGTTACCTTGCACTTCATGTATAAATTATTCACTGCAATGTAAGATAAGGGGAAAACCAAAACCAAAACCTACAGTGCTAATCTCAATTTCAACTAGGAAAGTTTCCTAAAACTCACTACCTAGTTAAGATCAATCTCTCAGAGGGAGCAGGAGGAGGGTGGTGGAGGAGGCAAGGAGAACAGTATGACAACAACCCGACACAAAATAGAACCCAGCATTATTTTCATGTACACAGAACAAATCTGAGCTTTATTGATGCTTTCAGAGTCGTTTCGCAGAACCTACACAGAGCAGGTAAGAAATAAAGCAGAATTTTTACCATTTACTCTGTTTTGCAATAATAACAAATCCCCTCTCTTCCTCAGATCTGAAGATCAACATACATTATCCTAAACAATTCTGGAATGTTTTAGAAATCACAAGACATTTTCAGTGCAACTGGCTTAAATTAGATTCTTAAATAGAATCTATAACTTGGAAAAATCTCTCAGTAAAACACCAGTAGCTCTAACACCTCACTCCTTCACATTTTCATACTTAGCTGTTTAGAAACAAGTGCGTTGGTGAAGGAAGACTTAGAAGTGGTCCTTCATTTATTGACAGCCCAAACCCATCTAGAATACATTACACAAACTGTTAATTTTATTTGTTTTGCATCAGAACTAAAAAGGTAACCACTAGAACTGAAATCTCTCTTTTCAACCAAATGCTTCTTTCAAAAGCTCCTTGCATACCAGAGGAATTGATTCAGAGCTCCAGCACCTTCCTGAAAAAGAGGAAAGTGCTGCAAAAATGCAGTACTTCAAGCGTTTATGAGTATGTGATAATCCACAAGCCAAACTGCAGGTTGTGGGAGAAAGCAGAAACTTAAGGTAGCTAGTTTAATTTTCTATTTAGAATATCCATTCAGAAATCTTCTGCACACTTGTACCCAATTACAGTCAGCAACACAATCTATTAACAGACCCTTTTTAAAGTAAATATTCTGCTAACCCATGCAAATTGAACTCCCTCTGATATAGAACTCTAGAATAAGCAAATAAGCACTGAATTAACTATGACAGTGAGGTTTTACTAATAAGTTTTTAATGGCATACACCAAAAACTTGCACAAAGTCTATTAACACATATACTACTCAAATGTGGCTTCTGCTTCAGTGCCAAGAATACTTACCAGGAATGAAAAGGGATTTTTAAAATTATTTTGTGAATTACAGTTGTCTGGGGTTTCTTTCCTGAAGTAAATCAACACACCTTCTGATACATTTCAAACACTGGAACAACAGTAACTACAGTTTGACAATAAAATTCTACCAAAATCAATATCAAAGAAATTACTGCTTTTAACCCTGGTAAATAATAGTTTGCAATCTTATGGGTATTATTCGTATATTTTACAAAATTTGTAATCTGAGTCAAGTAAAAGCATTTAATGTTTACTCTTGAACAATCAAAAAGTACAAACCAAACTGTCTACTTCAGATTCATCTCTACATTGCAGCACTTTAGAAGGAACAGGGGAAAGAAAGTGCAAGAAAAAAGTGGGTTTGGACTCCCCTATTTGTGACTAGTAACAGCTACAGCTTATTTTTTCAACAATTAACTACCTAAAGCAAACACATTTAAAAGTTTAGCCCAGCTAGAACATGTTTTCATCACTTTTTTTTTTCAGTACAGAAGTACATTTTCCCCTTATTTCTTCATCTTCCACCTGTTCTTTCAACATTCTTTTGTAAGCAGTGGTCGACAAGAGGCATTTCTACTAAGGTGCTACATACTGAAGTTGGATTCTAATTAGACATTTTTTATTATGCTGCGACATTTCACACTGATGTAACAAATCTAGATCCCTGGCAATTCATTTTAGTCTAGCTTCACTACTTCCTATTACAGTATTAATGGCATTGAGACAAGACAGTAATTAAAACTTTATATTTTCTCTAAATGGAAGAAAGTATAATAAATTGGTTTCCTTGCTTAATTAATTGTGGTTTATATACTGCTACTACACAGTTGCAACAAATGTCTTCCAGCTATTACTGGTGATCTCATTGCACTGTTAGCGAATTAGCCTCAACATGTTTAAGAAGCCAACAACACAAAAGGATCCAAAGGTTCACACAGATAAACATGCTAAACTGATCTGACCAAATAATCCTGAACATACAGCCAAGTACGGACTCAAAAAAATTCTTAGAATTCATTCTGAATAGAATAAAAGGAATGTATCACCATGCTTAATAAGACTAAAGCATTTGTTGAATCCAAAAGTTCTTCTACATAGAATAGGAGGTCTTGTATTGTGCAGTTACTACCTCTCAAAGTAGCACTCTCAATGAAATCAGAAACAGTAACTTCTTCTAACATTTAAGAGAACTAAACTTATTCTGAAAAGTAGTAGCCTGATGTTCTCTGTCCATACTTGAGAATTCAGCTAAGCTACAAAGATGAAAGAACAGCACCACCTAGTTCTCTATTTAAAAGTTTTCAAATATCATCCACTGATGTATTTTTGTAATCTATATTCACAGATGTGTGTGTATATACACAATGAAACATGTCCCACTTCCACAGGAAGCAATACTAACAACTTTGTCAAGAGTTATTAAAGCATCTGACAGACACTTTACAAGTGTATTCTGAAAGAATAAAAAATAAAAAACAAACTTGCATATGCAAGAATGTTAGAGGCTTGTAATAATATAAATAAATATTACTCTGCAGCACCATAAACACTGAATTGATTGCCCATCCGTACCTAATGCTACTTGTGGGGCCATTCACTAATTTAACCAAAGCACTGTATTTGTATTAATTACCATTAATTCTCCCATACAGTAGTCCGACACTTTGAAGTATGTTAGTTATTAGCTGGACTGAAAATTTTCATGTCAAGAATTTCCCTGCTAGCAAATGAGATGCCTATTTCAACAATCGAGAAGTTTACCATGACACAGCAGCAGCACCTCAGAAGCTGCCTGGTCATACCATGCAGACATCTTAACCAAGCTTTCCTAGTGCAGCTGCCTGTGTTTCAATTTGATAAGCACATAGCTACACATGCAGACCAGTTAGCCAATTTTTCTAGACATCATATCAACAGGACAGAACAGCAGTGGAACTTTATTTCTGAAGACATCTTCTGTTTTGACATTGACATTCATCAGTAAACTGATTTCTTATATTAATATATATCACACTAGATATTTTCTGTAAGGCTTTTAATTGAAATAAAGCACAAGTGACATTGATACTGCAACTGTTCTGGATAGTTGTGCATTTTACACTGCAATGGCATGTCTTCTAACATTACAGATAAAGAGGGAGTTAACTGCACCTACAAGGTGATTTAGCTGCATTTGAACAAGATGTTCATGTGAAATAATTGATTTGTCTAACTTGGAATGAAGAAAATGAAATGCAGCTACATTGAAATGATCTCATGTACCATATTAACATCAACCTGCTGAAGGTCATCTATATTCCTGGGTTTCATATGGCAGCTTTTAGGTTTTTTCCACTTTCAAATCTGATCCTTCCTACCAATACCTTTAAGAAGTCTTCCATGCTGGACTGATACAAAAAGAAGCCAAGATCTCATTGGACAAAAGAGACTAGAGCTTCATGACCACCTCCCACTGGCTCCCCTTCCAGCTTCTGTTAGCACAGATGTGAGGAAAGTACAGAGAAGTAGAAGGAAGAAAACAATAATAATTGGGGGGGGGATTAATCTAAGCCCCCTATCACATCCCATTTAGGGGTTTTATTCTCCAAGGTACAAAGAGGGATGTCTTCTCATAGCTTCTACAGAATGCTCTTGCCCTAGAAGTTTCACTTTGTGTATTTCATTTCCTGGGGAAAGCAAGAGGTAGAGAGTCATAGCATGAGAAAGACAAAAAGCTTTGCTGTATCCTGCAAGCCTGAAGTCATACAGTGCTTTGTTCCAGCCTAATCTTCATTCATGTCTTTTGTCTTTCACAGCAAAAGCTTTTATGGTGACTCTGGAGGGGACATTTTATTCCTAAAGAAAATAAGTTGCCCATTCCCTGCCCCCCATCTACCTACCTACGTATCACCCATGAAGGCCATTTAGGTGTTGGCATGGCATAGCTCACTTGTTGCCAAGTTGACATATTAATGTAAACAGATTATACAGGATCCAAATGTCAGGCCCTTATCCTCACTATTTTAAGAAGGGAAATCCCTTCATGCATAGAATAGGGCTGTTTCCCCACTTCAAGTCTTGCAGCTGCTAACAGAACCAAACAAGTTTGGTTTTTCTTGACAGGTATCCTAGGCAGACTGTGCCTGCAGGGAGATTATGTCAGCTCTGGACCATTCTTTAAGGACAGTTATTCACTGCAAGAATGCCATGCATTTTGCATACCAAACCGAAGCATTAACCAGCAGTTTGTAACCCACAAGCTACATTTAGTGAGATCTACCAAATGCTTGACAAAAAGAAAAAATCCCAAGTAAGGCAAGAAGAATGGTCTGAAGAACCCAGGCAAATTGTCCAGGCACTAGCCCATACTTTACTTACTTAAACAATTTAATTTATAATTTACTTTTATTCATCTTGATTATGTTTATATAAGCAGCAGTCAAGATACATCCTAAGACTGCAACATGTTAGATTTAAGACTCCAGCCTTTACAGAAAGCACAGCATATAAAGCTAGTTCACTACTAATTTAGTTTCATACCAAAAGATGAGACACTTATGTAATGTTCTGATAATTGTCAGACTTGGCATTTAAGTTCTAAAAATCTCATCCATTTTAGGTGTTTCTATTTTTGCAACAATTGGTATTAATTTAAAATTGAAGGGATTCCCTTTCAACTGCACAGATAGCATTTTACATTAACCAAATTCTCATTAAACAAGATAGTACTTATAGCTTCCTCCCTATTAGTCCAAATCTCACCTGTTTTTTTGTAGTATTACAAGGCCGCTCTATACAAACCTGGAGATATCAACAACATTATTAGAAACCTCCAAGGGGAATGGAAAAGTTAAAAAATGGTAACGGTAAGAGGAAACTGCAATGCCATGCTTACTCTGATGAACGCAGTATTCCACATATCACCTAAACTCATTAAAAATTTGCAATGTTAGCTTAAAGCTTTCTCCAAACATACAGAAAAGAAGTTCTCCCATTTTCACCATTAGATGTTAACAAACGAATTCATGTAAAGGAAATACTACAGCATGTTATACCATTTTCTGACCTCTCATAGATTTGAGATGTTCTGTTAATCCTCAATTAGTAATCAGTTTAGCGAGTAATATGTCTAGTCACCGCATTTATTTTCCCATTTGCAAACAGCTGCAGTTCAACATTTTTATATACTTGAAGATTTAAAAAAAAAAAGCTTCTTTTAGTTAATGACTTGGAATGTGAAGAAGTATTTTCAGATCTCAAAATCCTACTTTCTCTGTATGAACTGTGCAAACCAAGGGAGACTTCTTCACTGTTTTGCAATTTACATCCATCAAGGTACCACAATGAAGCACCAACTAGCATGTCAAGATTTAAACTTCAAATATAAAAAACATGCTAACACTTGAAGAAGGGAAAAAGCCTTTGAAAAGGATAAATATAAAATAAGCTTGACACAGGAACATATTTTGTACAATATTCCCATTAAAAGAAATTTGATTGCTTCTGCTTCAACTAGTACAGCTTTTCCCCTCGGTGGGGACTAACCAGAACAGCCTTCCTGCCTTATAGCATAGCAGGAATAAAAGCAGGTCAGGTTACACTGTTAATCCAGCAGATGTAGGTCAGTTTAGGATAAATATCAGAGCAAATGGAAAATACCAAAGTGCCTGCTACAACTGCTGCTGTGAAGTAATTTGGCCTTATTCTCTTCAGAGCTGTCAGTCAGTAAGTCACAGTTGTGGAGTTTCCTGTGCTGAACTTTGAAAAGCCAGAGTTTTAACACTTAGATGGGTCAGTATAGCTGCACCAGCTTATTCAGCATCTGCCCAAAAAAAGTGGCAATAATACAATGCATTATATATTGATGGTATCCCGAAAAGCATAACTATTATCATATGGGGTCACAAATTATTTTTGCACATAACAGCATACTCAAGTTACTGTAGCTAAGATTTGGCAACTGAACTACCATGATTAGAATAATTGTTTGATTAATATTGTGGTACATAAGAAATGTAAAATATAAACAGAATATTTGCATCTCTAACCTAAGAAAACAGCCTCTCACACTATCCTTCCCATCCAACAAAGATGTGACAGGTAGGCAATAAACTGTTTATGCAAAGATGATAGAGAGATTACCAAAGCTATGCAGACAACCATTGTACTGCGCATATATGACATATGCACTGTTTTACAAATAACTTAAAGCTTCCCAACTCCACTCACAGAACAAAGAATAAGCTGGAGAGGAGCTGAGTAATACATATGTGACCAAAACTTACACAGGGGAACCTTCAGCTCTGAAAGAGTTTGAAAAATACCAACTATACACTAATCTTCAAAGTAAGGAGCAGCTGCCTATGGACAGCTAAAAATAACAGCTATGTAAGAAAAAAAGGAGAATGCTAAATTGACTATTAAAAACTTATATGAAGGATAAACTTAAGGATTTACAGTAATGTAAAGCTATATTAAAAGTGTTTTGCTGCTACTTAGAATGTGACAGCTATGAAAGCTGTCACACTCTCCCAAAAAACATTTGATTAAACTAGGAAGCAGTAAATACAACTCAACTCATGGTTAAGAAGAAAGGGTCTTTCCCTCAAAGATCCCAAACTTATCAGACAGCCTGAGTAAGGCTCACACAGACAGCAAGATCTCCAGTTCGCAAATAAAAGGACAGCAAAGGACACAAGTATGATTTTATTCTTCACATTTACAGATGTTAGGGAAAGGAGACAGGACAACAAGTAGGCAGACACTGTTAAAAGAAGAAACAGAGTCCTCCAGCCATCTACAACAAAAATAACTACCTACACTCTTCACTAAATCCTTTCTGCCCATTTCAAGTTCTCCATGTTCAAAGTCCACTGTGTAAGACATTAGTATTAAAGACAGCACTGGGAAAAAGCAATACAGAGTCTCCAGTGTTAGCACTCTGCTTTGTCATTGAAATAAATGTTCTCCACTTCTTCCTCTTCCCCCTTAAAATGCTATTATGATAGCATGCCATGTACTGACATTTAAAGCACCCATCCCCAGCTTATTGAGCATTAACATAAGAGGAATTGTAAACATTTAGACTTTGTCTTTAATTTTCATTTTTAAAATGAAGGGAAAAGATCCTGAAATAGCTTCATAAAAAAATAATAAAAAATCCCCACCAACAAATTAAGAACCCTTGCAAAGACACCCCCATTTATTTTTTAAAATGCTTTACCTATGTAGAAAGATAAGTTGTTCAAGAGCAGATTCCTGAGAGAAATAATGATTTTACAATTTACTCCTTAGCACTGGAATTTGATATTTGCCTTTCTTCCTTTCAAACACACCTAAAAACATTCCTTGGGAAGAAGGGATATGCTCATTAAGATCATACTTAATATTGATGCAATCCCAAAGGAAACATACTAGAATGTCTAATCACTTGATCATTCTACATTTGTTTTGGAATGTGCATTGTAAAAAGTACATCAGTGGCATTCTCTCCAGAGAAGACCCTCCATTGTTCTGAGAGTGTCTAACAGAGTTAGCTTGCCATTAGATTCATGTTTTAAAACAAAACTGAAGTACTCCTTTCTCTTGGAGAAGGCATTAAGACGACAAAGAGAGCATCGTCCATTTCTAGTTTTTAAATATTAGATGAGGAGGAATCATCGTCCTAATACAGTCAACCACGCTCTGGTTATACTGCTATTCTCTCGGCAGCTACCTGATGTCCATGTCTTAACCTCACATAGAGTTGTTATCAGTTACTTAACCACCATTTGTGATGAATAAGGAAAAAAACTCCCCATGCTCAAGATCCAATCTTGACTTTGGCATAGCAATTTTGAAAGAATACCCTTAATCATTGGAACTAGATGATCTTGCGGTCCTTTCCAACCCTAACTATTCTACAATTCTGTGAATCGCATCCAACACACTTTGTCAATTGTAGGATCAGGCCAGAGTGATGGGAAAGGTAATTATGAGAACTAAGGTTTCTATAATCAAAAACTATGGCTTAAAGACATTTATTGTACATTACAATGGAGCTGCAACTGACAATTAAGTAAATTTGAAAGCAGAGAGATATTCACTGGATTACATTCCTGAAATAAAATAAAACAAAATAAGAACTAACAAGAAAGTACACAAGAAAAATGTATTTGTCTCAATGGAGGTGCTTCTGTTGATCAACATTTTCATGGAGTTACTTCTTTAGTGAGAAAGTTGAAAACTGTTTACTGATGAATTGATGACAGAAACTTGGTAAATATTTTGCATGTGAGAGTGAGTAATCCCTATTCATGTATTCCTTGTGGAAGTTGTATGACATCAATGGGAATCTGGATTGTTTAGCTACCTCATATTCTAAAACTGAACATAAACTGCTACATGATGACTACCAATAAAAATAAATTAATAAATCAAGCAAAAGAATTCATAAACTATGAACTAACCTGAGATCTAAGCAGCTAAATAAGCCTACCAAGCCTTGGTTAAATTGACAGAAGTAATACAAAGACAGCCACCATCAAGAAGACTAATACATTTTATGTTTCAACTCATACATAAAAGATTCAAAATAAAGATTGCATCAAAACTACTGTCTTCTAATCTGTAATAATCTATACCATCCAAGAACTGAGAGAATTACAACATGCTTTTGACTGGCTGTACACCATATTAGTGTTACAACCCTTACCTGCCTAGACAATCTCTATGCTTTCAGCATCAGGTTGCCAGGATCTTGCTACCAGAAGTCCTACTGAACATTCAAAACAGAATCTAGGTACACAAGCTGTTGAGTAACATACGACAACTTCATCTTAAATCAATTTAGACGATCTGAGAAGTCACCACTTACATATTTGCTCACTAATTTTACTTTTTTCTTTTTAATTCTGCTTGTAATAGACCTGAGCTTATGGGAGGAAAAAAAAAAAGTCTCACCCATAAGCAATTATCTGTCTTCACTGATTTGCTGCACCAGTGATCACCATTTCAGACAAATTAAAGTGTCCCTACGTTATTTTCATTAGTAGACAGGTTGCAAGCATTCAAAGCATCTGAAGAAACCATGTTGAGATGATTCGCCTGGCATTGGCAGAGAACTGAAAGTAGATCATTTGCTACCACATACAGCACTATCCAGTGTCTTCTCAGGAGCAGAGCGCATTAAGGCATTAGATGCCATTTGCATTATCACACAGCAGGGGGCTACAGCAGCTACAATTGCAGGATAATCTTAACCCATATCTCTATACTATCAAACCAACAAAGCTGTTTTTAATATTAGAGTTTCTTACATGATAACTCTTTATTGTAAAGAGCTTACTTTTCAGGTTACATAAAAACAGCTCAGGTGATGTACTTGAGTTATTCTAAAGAAATGCTGTCCCCCAACTGCTAAGTTTTGTTTAAGGAAAGCTAAACTCAAGAAGCAGAAAGAAACAATCAGAATGAAACAAAAAAGTAAGGCTGACTCTAAACGTATCTAACAGTTTAACCCCTTGGGACATCATTTAAGTACTCCCGAATCATTACAGTGCACAAGCTAAGAACAACAGCAGCCAGAGATCCTATTTTCACAGCAAACGCTGGAGAGGGCAGAGCAGACTAATATCATACCCGAACTCAGCTGACAAACCTCTTCTCAGCTCAACATGTTATTACTCCCTCTCCCACCTCCATCGCTTCCCTTTCACAGCAAGCAGTTGACACTGGGCTCTTTTACTTCTTGTTTGCCTCCTTTCCGAAGGAGCTGCTTGCTGTTAATGCTATTCCATGCACAAGCTGAGAAGGATTATTCTATGTCCTCTTCCCTCAGCTGATGCTTCATCAATAGTCAGGATAGATTCCTTAAGCAAGCCTCTCCACAGATCACGCCAGAAAGGCACACTTCCACCCAGGACACACGTCAGCTTGACTGTTTGTCACCTTGTCTTTAAACTTAATTAGCTTCAATTTCACTAACAGGAACCATCCACAGTTACAATCCAGAAATGCTTCGAATCCTCAGAACAAAGATCTTATTCACTTACAGAGCTGACAAAAAACCTGCATGTCCTACGGCCCACAAACAGAAAACCAGAGAAACCTTAACAAATCCATTGAGCCACTTCACCACAGTTTGGGGAAGCAAAGCAAACCAATAGGAAAAAAAAAAAAAACCACCTTTAAATGCAGGTATAAAGCTGCCAACAAGAAGTGTGCCTAATATGGTAACTGTGTCTGCTAGTTGTGCCAAAATAAACGGCAGAAACTGAGGAAACAACATTTGTGAAGTAGCACTATAAGGGGCACCAAAAAAATCTGATATTCTGCTAGCTGCAGTCGCTATTCAGGACAGTCTTCTCCTAGAGAACACTTACTCATCATTTTCTCCATTCTCCTTTATCTTAACAGGATAGTAGAAATTACTTGCTCTCACTCCTGTCTGAAGGCTACAGGTTCTTTGTATCTCCCCCTCCCTTTTTTCCCCCCAGTAGTGCTCAGCAAAAGTGCCTCATGAAGCAGCACTCTACTAAAGTGCAGTATACAGGAGCCTCAGGATTTCCGATTGAAATTTTAATCAGGAGCCAAAAAAATAATTCTATGAGAAACTGAAATGAGAGAGATGCTTTATAGACACGGAGGGCAAGCTGGGTAACACGTTAAGCATCGCTTTTCCCCATCTGCCAGGACAGGCCCAATCTGGTTATTTTCACACAGCAACAGTCAGATTTGTATTACACCCCTTTTCTCACAACATGTTTTTTACCTGATGGAGTTCATGGAGTTACATTTTGCCTGGCACACTCCCTGAACTGCTGTGAAAGGCATCACTGTTTTTAATCACTGGTTTACTCTCCAAACTGCGATGTGCTGAATGCAGCTGATTGCATCTTAGGGAAGATCAAATCCTCCTCCTCCAGCAGCAGCCCCGATTTTATTGGTGACAGAAAGTCAGTCCAGACGCTTCCCACCACCACCCCCACCCACCCCCCTCTTCCTTCGCAGGGCAATGAATCGACAATTCACAGGGAATGTAAAAGGCAGAGAGGAGCCAACCCCCAGGTGCAGCCCGCCGCACATGCCCCAATAAATAATCTTGTATAGCACCAACACAGCAGCTCCTTGTGCAGTGACGTACAGGGCAACTCATAAACATCGGGAAAGAATACAAATAGTCTTGGGCGATGGAACTGCCCGCTGCTGCCGTTGCCAAAAGCGCTCTCCCCCGCCTCCCTCACCCCTCCTCGACCGGTAACTTCCTCGGGATGCCGGCGGAGGCTCGTCGTGTGTGTCGGGCCCCCCGGCGGCTGCCTCCGCTCCCGCTACGGGCTGCCAGCCGCTGCTCCCTCCGGAGACCGCCCGACACATGACGCAGCCGAGGGAAACGCGAAATATATTAAACTTGACGCGGAATGGCACGACAGAGGCAAGACGGGGGGGGACAAATACAAGAAAAGAAATAATCTTACACGGCCACTTAGTTTAATCGTTTCTTCGCTTTTCCCTCCCTAACTCGCACGCCGAGCGAGGGAAAGGGAGAGGCGCGACCCGCCGATGCCCCCTCAGCCCCCACAGCCACCCCGAAGCCCGGCCGCCGCCATCCCGCCGCCGCAGAGGGGGCAAACTCCGGGCGGCGGCACGGCGCAGCGGGCTCGGCCGCCGGCTCGGTTCCCCCCCAAGCGGGAGAGCTCTGAGGGAACCCCCGCAGGCAGCCGCGGCGGTCCAGCGGCACCCCAGCAGCGTGCGGCGGGTTTCCCTCCGCGGCGGCGGCCGCCACGTTTGACTTGGACGGATAACGTTAATTAGGGGGAGCGGTGGCCCGGCGGTGGGGAGGAGGGACGGGGGGAAATACATCCAGTCTGGAAACTAGCCGCAAGATGAGCCGCTCGGAGCAGGATGCTGAAGGGATCCGCTTGCGAACCCCTGGCTCATCCGATTACCCTACGTACACATTCTATACCGCACATACAGAGGCGCATTCCCGGCGGCGGCGCAAGCGAAACACGGGCCCCCCCAACCCCCCCTCCGCCGCCGGGGAGGCACGGCTGGAGCCCGCACGTTTGCCTGGGATGCTGTTGCAGCGCACCCCGTGCTGCTGCTGCGGCCGCACTCGCACTTTCGGGGGCACGTTTGCGGCGGGCGAGCAGGGAGGTGACGGGGAGTTGAAAGGGTGGCTGCAGGGGATGGCGAGCGACCAGTGGCAGGAGGGGGGAATGAGGGGGGAACGGAGGGCAGGAAGAGGCCAGCCGAGGAAGGGCAGGAAGGGTTAACGGCCGTGCGGCGCGTTAGCGCTGGATAGCGCTACCCGGGCGGGAGACTGGGGGCGCCCGGGGAGGAGAGGGCGGCGGGGAGGCGAACGAGGAAGCGGGTCAGGAGCGGGGCGGCAGGGAGGAGGATGGGCGGGGGGGCTGGGATGCCCCGGGCCGCGGCGATGCCCCCCGGGGTCCCTCCCTCCTCCTTTCTCTCCCTTTCTCCCTCCCTCCCCGCGCGGGGCAGGGGTGGGGAGGAGGCGTTACCTTGTACGAGGATCCCGCAGAGGCTGTAGAAGCGCAGGAGCGCGCCGGGCTTCAGCCGCATCCTGGGGGCTCCCCTCGGGCTGGGTGGGCGCCAGGCACGCAGATCCGCAGCCTCCCGCCGCTCCGCTCTCCGGGCGCTTCCTTCCCCCCGCAGGAGCCGCCGCCGCCGCCGCCTCCGCCGCAGTGTCTCCCTCGCTGTATCCAGTGGGGTGAGGAGGAGGAGGAGGAGGACCAGGGTCGCGGGGGTGGATTGGGAAGGGACGAGGAGGACGAGGAAGGGGGGAGCGGCTCTCTCCGCTGGCTTCGGCGCTGCGAGGCAGATTCAGGTTCACCCCCGCGGAGCGATGCCGGGTGCCCCCGCTGGCTCTTCTTGCCGCTGCCGGCGTGCCCGCCCGCCCGTGTGCCCGTCCCGTCGCGGTGCGGGGAGCCGCGGTGAGGCGAGGAAGCAGCTCCGCTCCGCGCCGCTTCCCAGCTGGAGATACAAGGGCAATCACGGCTTGCGAGGCTCCCCTGGCCTAGCCCCGCCCCTTTATGCCTGGAGCCCCGCCCCTCGCCCCGCCCCCGGCGCCACACCCCGGCCCTCCCTGTGCCTTGGCCACGCCCCCTCCGGCACGCCCCGCCCCGCGGCCCGCGGCCCGCCCTCCCTCAGGTGGGTGAGTGACGGACACCGGCGGCTGTCCAATAGGAAGTGCCCTGGCGCGGCCGGGCAGCCAATGGGGCGGTGACGGAGGAGGTGCCAGGTTACAAAACAAACGGGCGTTCCGCAAGAGCCTTCACCCGCGCGCGAACGGACGGACCCCGACCTCCTGCCGCGCTGAGTGACAGCGGCGAGGGCCAATCGCGAGGAGACACAGCGGCTCGCCAGCCAATGGACGGTGAGCTACGGGACGGGATGGGCGTGGCCGGGCGGCGGGGCGCTGTCCAGACCCAGTACTGAAGTGGCGGCCGGCGGCGCGGGTCTGGCTCGCCGCGGGTGCCTGCGGGGAGGAGGCGGCGGGCTCGGGAGGAGCGGCGCTCCCGGCTGCCGCAGCGGGGCGGCGGGGAGACACCCCCCCCCTGCCCGGGGGAGGAGGGAGCGGCAGGTTTCCCTCGGCGTTAGCGCCCGGCGGCGCGGCGCGGCGGGAGAGCCCTGGCGGCGGCGGGGCGCTGAGCCGCCTCCCTGCGCGGACAGGCCAGGCGAGGCGGGGCCCGCCGCGGACAGCCGGCACCGGCGGCGTGGCGGGAGGGATGGGAGGGCGGGCGAGCGGTCCCCGTGCTGGCGGCACGGGAGGGAGCGGGGCCCGGAGCCCGCGGGCAGGCGGGGCCGGGCGGCGGGACCGCGGGTCTGGGGCGCCAGCGTGAACCCGGCGTCCCCGCCGGCTGCCCCGGCGGCGGGTGTGACTTGCGGGTTATGGGGGTGCTCGGGCTGCCACCGGCTGCGGGCCGCCACCGGCCAGCTCCTCCGCATCGCCGGCAGGGAAGAACGGGGCCGGAGCCACAGGATGTGGGAAGGACCCGGCTGGTTTGCTCCCCGCCGTGCAAGGGAGGTGCAGAGCCCCTTCTCCTCCCTCTGCTTTTCCTCCCGTTTCCCTGAAAGCAGCAAAACGCTTGGCTGAGTCGCCGGTATCCGCTGAATTAGCCAATACCTTCACAGTAGCAGTAAGACCCAGACAATGGCAATAAAGAACTTTTCGCAGTGTTGCCTGACCTCTCAATGGCTTGGAGAAAGTTGTTTTACATGAAGGCTTTCTTTGGGAGGGTTTGTAGCAGTCAGCTAGTATTCCTATGTTGCTTATGGTCTAAAAGATAAGGCAAGCAATCCAAGATGGCAGGGAGGTTACTTCTGCATGTTTGCCTTTGTGGTGTTTAGCATCCACTTTTTGCCAAAACCTCCTAGTGAAGCCAGAATGCCTTATTTTTAAGTTGCTGGGTCTGTCTGTAAACAACTATGGAGCAAATTGTGTTGCCTTATCTCAGAGAAAGGATTCCTCTGTGCCCAAATGCTTGTAAGTATCAGGTGTTTCTCCACTTCTGGTTCCATCCTTTTTCTGTTGAGATTTGCTCTCCAACACGATGCGGTATGTTTTGCACAGTATCTCTCTCAATTCATATCTTAACGTCCCGTTCTTTAACACCAAAGGGCTTTACTGAGATAAATAAGATGAAATATTCTTACCTATAGGTGAGGTTAGCTCTTTAAAAGCTCACTTCTCTGGAGAGTGAGTGGTCTCAGATCATTAATGAAGTGCTAACAGTTGTCAGCTTCACCTTAAAGAGCTTGCACTGGAGTGGGATCTGGGAAGTTATGTATTCTGCAGTCATATCTTCCACTTTGTTCCTTAGCAAGTGATGATTATGCCTAGCAACAGCTGAGACTGCATCAGGAATTTACACTGAGTTCCCCCTATCTCTGAGAGATGTCTACGCATGGTACAGAATCAAATCACAGAGTTGCATTTTAAAGTGCTATCGTTTGTATGAGTTAGTAGCCAATGAACATGACATACATCTCCAGGCCTTTAGTATGTTACTTGAACACTACCAAAGATGTTGCACTGGAATGTCCCCTGGGACAGGGAAGTCTGTCTCTGGTGGATGAGTAGATACTGGCTTGACTTAGTTTTTATTGCTATGGAAAAATACAGCAAAGGTTTTACCACTGTTGTTAGGGTTCAGTCTATGTAAAGCAGTAATGAACAGGGAATGATTCTCAAAATGTTTTAGAAGTCTTACAAAAAGGAACAATGGATCGTTTCTAAAGCAGCACTAAAAATGTCAACAGATGCTCAAAACTTGCATTTTTTTGGTTGGGGGAGGAAATTAAAAAAGCAATTCTGACAGAATAAGCAATTTAAACCCTTCACTAAAGCAGGACTGTAATCCACCCTGAATTGCTTTTGCATTAATTATGGTAACTGACAGCTCTGTACTTTTGACTACTTTTGATTGTAGTCTTGTTCCAGGAAGCATTATAGGAGAAATACAAATGTCTTCTCAGCTTAGCAATTAGAAACTGTGAAAAGCAGATGTAGGAATGAAGCACCTATCTGGACATCATAGAGCTTCTACGTCTTTGCCACATTGGTACGTTTGGAAAAGCTGAACTGCAGTTCAGAAACACCAGGTAATGTTTTTTTCCCAGAACTCAGTAATATCACACCCTGTGTCAGAAGCATAACCAGAAATGCCAGTTCCCACCATTCTCTTCTGGCTCAGGTGGTTCTGAAATGAGATAGCAACAGGTTGGTAGAAAACTGGTTCATGGAGGTGGGGTTAGCATTACTCCTCTTCAGACAATAGAAATATTTTGTAAACACTAGAAAATTAAACCTGGGTTTCAAACCCTGCCAATAAACGACTGCAGTGGAGTATCAAGAGGTCTTTATGCTGCATATGCTGAAGTGACTTTTCTGTCTGTCCTTCAAAAAGAGAAAAAAACCCCTACCAGAAGCCCCTGGTTTATTTGACCAACTGTATCTCTGAAAAAGGGATTATTAATATCATTAGGACTGCCAGACATGATGTCATACTTCTTCTGATTAATGCAGCTGTGTTAATTTGACATCTTACGTAAATGTAATATGATGCCTTATGACACTCAGTGGCAGCTCACGTCTAAACCTAACATAAATGGGACAGAACTGCAGAATTGATCTGTGGAGCTAGAGCTCACACACAGAATGGCCAGAAGCCTCATTACTTGCAGACCAAAAGGGTGACAAGGACTCTTCAGGAAATACACTTCAGAACAGAGCAAAAAGTAATACCCTAAAATATCAACAGGACATAATTCTGAAAAGCAAATGCAGAAGGTAAACATTTTATCAGAATCAGAAAAAGTTCCTCTGCATTACCCGGATACCCATCAAGGTGATGCTTACATATACTCCTAATGCTAAACAAAGAGAAAGAATCTGATTTTCAAGAAAGATTTAAAAAGAGTCTGCAAGTTTTTCCTCTCTCTGAATTGGTAAATAGCAAGTTGTCCAGCTTTCCCTAGACTTTCAGCATAGATCTTACACTGCATTCTCCTACTTCACAATTTTTAGCATGTTTCTGTTCACTCAAGAGCTAACAGACAAACCCTTCATCCAGCAAAGGAGCCAGCTTTCTTAGTTGTTTCCTCAATTATTTCCTGTTCATCCTTTTCTAGTGGCATCGATTTCACAGGTGCTGGTGAACACTTGATGAAACTGTGTGCAGCCCTGACAGACACCTCAGATCACAACCACCTCATGTCCTGGTCCACCACACGCTCTGTCAATTTGCTTGCACTCGTTTTTTCTCCTGATCAACAAGACTTGGGCTTCTCTCTGAAAAGCTCAACTCCACCTCCTCTAGAAGGAGCCATGTGCATCATATTGGGTCAGTCTACCTCTAGACTTTGCCTTGAAAGACAAACAAAGTCTGAAGGCATAATCATTATTTTAATTATGCTCCTTGCTAGCACCAGTGTTCGGTGATCAGGGTGTGGGAATGATACCTAAGGAAGGCTTATTGACTTGACAAAACATTGTGGTTCTGTTGAATTCAGCAAAGAGTGGAAGATGTAGAAAGAATTTAAGGAGAAAGAAACTTCCAGTATTACAAGCTGTGAAACACAGCTCTAGAAACACTTGTGTTCTATAATATACATTTATAAGTACATGTTGTATAATCTAGAGGGTAGTGAAGACGTAGTCAAAATATTATTACAGAGTTCCAACAACAACAAAAAAGCACCATGGGAAATAAGGCATGGAGAAGGCAAGCTGGTAGTGACAGAAGTTAGAGACAGATTCTATCCCAAGTTGCAATTCCACTAAACACTCGTGATCATATCTAAAATAGTAATTCGGAAAGTGAGACTTATTTACATGGGTCAATACAAACATCTCATGACAAAACCCCCATGCAGCTGCCACATAACACTGAAGAAATATCAGTGGTTGGATGACAGCCACTGGTTGTGTGACAGCCATCCTTGCAGTAACAAGGCCTTAATTCTTACATTCACCCCCTCCTTCCTGATAGCGGCAGCATGAGTTCCCATGGGTGGAGGGTCGCTCTCCAGAAGGCAGCATGTACCATCACAGGTAGTGCATTTCCATGCCAGTGCACCGTTACAGGCCTGCGTGGAAATCAGGTGAGACGCACCTTGCCTGAAGTCCATGTCTATGCATTTTCCATTACCCCTTTACCACACTTCAACAGCTGGAACAGAAGACTTGGGGTTTGGTTTGGGTGAAAAGTTTTGTGTGGTGGAGGTGAGTTGCTGTTGTTTTACATGATGTAGGTTTGCTTGAAGCTGATTCCTAAAAAAGAAAGAAAAATTGGATAACATTTACTTACCAGATGCCAGCAAAAATGCATTGGTTTGAACAAATACTGTAACTACTAATTTAGTTAAATCTATCCAACTGTGAAAATATATTGGCGCGAATAAAAATATATAGACATGAAACGCATTGCACTTTTTTTTGTTTGAAAAAAACTGGCTTCAGTAAAGAGCAATTGAAGTTTGAAAATATGCTCCTGAGAAGAAATGTGTTCATTTCCATAAAACATATTGGTGTGTAAATATACAGTATGTATTGGTTCCAGAGCAATATTATGAATTCAGTGAAATTCTGTTCTGTGCTAGTTAGTAAGATGAACCAAGTAAAAGGAATTGCATGCTGCAATTACTACATATAAAATATGTGTGGGATGAAGTCCCATTTATAAAGCAATTATAACTGTGAGATATTTCGCTGGCTTTTGGAGGAGAAAAAAGTCCATAAAACAACACTGTCAGTGCAATGCCAATGCAAAGTGAACCAAGGTCAAACCAAACTGGTATCATCCTTACTGGAAAGTACCTAATGTGCACTTTGAGGTGGTGAAAATAATTGCAAAAGAGAATTAGCAATGGCAAGTGGAAGCAGAATTATCTTACTCATTACCAGACTCTCATCCATATAATCTATGGAATAAAGACTTAGAAAAAACAGTGCTGGTAACGTTATTCTCCATACATACTAGTTAGTCTTCCTCCTCCTCCTAAGTCTTTGATAATTACCAAAAATTTGTGCTTTCCTATGCATTCTAACCACCAATGAAGTAGCAACTACTTGAAGAAATTCAAGTTACTTACCTCAAACCACAAAATTTCAGAGCTGTATAACTTTAGCATCTCTTATACCTTTATTTACTTATGATTTCGGTACATATAATGTACATTACAGTTTGCCATGAAAAGATATTACTGCACAGAGTTAATTATGTTTTAAGTATGCTTGGACGAACATGTTTACGTATAGTTTAGAATAAATCCTAGCTAACGCCTTTGAAGTAGATATTTATACAGTTATCTATTGTTTTCTTATTTCTGATGCTTTGTAATTTTTAATTGCTTTGTGTTTTCTTACTTATGCACAGATTATGTGATGTGTTGAAAAAACCTCTCTTGCACCCAGCTGAGGTGACAAAAAAATATCCAAAAACTCAGTAAGAAGGAAGTTGTTCATTTTGTAGAGCATAATGTCATCCATTTTACTTTCTTGAGAGCATCTTCAATTACTGACTGCAGTATGTTTATAACACTTTTTTCACAGGTTCTGGTAATTTAAAACCTCTAAATATTTAGGTTCAACATTTGGCTTTTTTCAGACGAAGGTTTTCACAGTAGTTCATCCTGGGTTGAAAATGTTTTCAAATACAAGTCAAATTATTTTAGCTGATCCAGGGTAAGACTCAAAGAATTGAACAAATACATTGTTTTGCCCATACTAAAGACTCCTAAGATATTTGTTCTAGCACATCCATGCTTTAAAAAAAAAAAGGTTTCAAAACTTGATAGGACCTTTCTGTTAAGAGTATTTCTTTTGCTGTCTCTATGAATATCAGCCCAACACATATGTCCTAGGGAAATAAAAAAATGCACACAACTGACTTAATAGGTCATAGGCTTTAAAATTTCTACATATTCTGTCTCTACTCAACATTCTCCTAAGAGTTAGACTACCCAGCAGTGAAACGCAGCCATCCAGTCAGACTGAATTGCTATTGCTTTTTCTAGCAATGAGACTGCACTTTTGTCAGATGGCATAATGTTAGATACCACAATTAAGAGCAGAAAGCGTAGACTTTGCTTAGCTTATGTCTAGACAGTTCTGATGCCACAACTGTCCTTATCGAAGACCTACTTAATTGTGTCATGGCGTGCACACCAAAATTCTCCTTAACAAGAAACCAGGGAATACGAAAAATCGTGTACTCCAGTTTTTTACCAGACATTCAGTCAGAATGCTGAGGGCATTCATAAGCCTCATTAATGGTCCTAACCAGCCTTACCTGGTGTCTCTGCCCACACCTATGGGCCCAGAAGTTTGATTTAAGCTGAGCCATATTAGAGGAGTGCAGGTCTCTAGCTTAGTACTGCTCCTATCTGGTCATGGAATGCTTTCATCCAGATGTCAGTCAATGGCCTGATCTTAGCCTGCCTCATCTTATGGACCTGCCTAGCATTCAGTGATCCTAACTTTGACTTGCAGATGGACCTCACAGTGTGAACCTACATCATTGCCATGATATTGCCTTATGATCTGGACTCTTGATTGGACTTTGCTGTAAGCTCTGCGTCTGTCCTTGCTTCAGCACCATCGGACTGGGCTGTGCCTGATGAAGCCTCTGTCCTGAGGGGCTGGGCATCCCTCTGTTCCTGGCTTACCTGTTCTTAGGCAGCAGCCCCACTCCTGTTCCCTAGCAGATGTGGTCTGAGAGAACACAGTACCAAACAAGTGGGAAATAGGTCCAGGTCATCAGTTTCAGAGGTTTGTGTTGTCTTTTAATCTGCTGACAGTAGGCAGACTCAGAAAGGTGTCACCTGGCTCAAAATAAACGTAGGAAAAATAGATAAGGGAGGAAGGAAAAATATATCCAGACGAATGTTTTTGGGCGACTAGCTCTAGAAAAAGCACAGCTGTGATGGAAGGCCAGGGTAAAAATAGAACTAAATGTTGAATGGATGAAAAAAGCTGGGATAACACTGAGGTTGAAATCTGGGGGCAGAAAAAATTGGTGTTAAGGAAAAGCAAAGCAATTGAAATGTGTTGTTGAGACCCCAGGAGGAAAGAAGTATGTGATCATCCAGGCAAGGAGTTTAGGACCTGCAGAAGGTGATTTGGGAAATAATAAGTGTAGGATAAATCTGAAAACAGAGTAGAGCTTCAAAGAAGAACTGAGAATCCTTAAGCACAGAAACTGGACGAAGGAACCACAGGATGGGGAGCATGAGACATGACTTGAAAAGAGGTAACAAAGGGAAACTGTGTGGTGATGAAGAACCAGAAAAGAAAGTCCAGCAATAAAAAACTATGAGAGTAGGAAAAAAAAAAGACATAAAGCACAGAAAAAGAAAATCAAGTCTTAAGTAGTACAACTGACACAGCATGAGCTGAGAAGCCAGAGGAAAAGGGAATGATAAAAGTAGCTAATGGTGGATGAGACAGGATGAGGAAAGTAAAACTTCAGGTTTTCAGACAAAAAAAGAAATGTCTACTCAAATTGCTTTATAGGGCCTGAAACTGAATGTATCTCACTTTTATTATGCATCTGTGTTTAGTAAATATCTGAGATTCATGAGAAAGTATATGCGAGGTTACTCTCACCTCTAGGGAACAGTAATTTACTATACTACTCCCTAACTGATGAGCTCAAAAGAAAAGGTGTAAAGTGGATTTAAAGACTCTAAGCCTCCTGGTGATATGCATGGATATCAATGTGGTCTTTTTTCCCCTCCTTCACTTTCATCAATTTTAGGGAAATAGATGCATGCACAGTATGTAAGGATCTTACAGTTAGGAAATACTCATAATGAAAGAAATTAACTTGCTGGTTATACAATCTTTATGTTGTTTTTGTATTTTTATATGATGAACTATAACTACACGATACCTTCCTTCTGTCTTCTTCCACACCTTGTCCATCTGTCGTGCCATTCCACCCCTCCTCCATATATCACAGAGCCTTGGTCTCATTCAGCCCAACGAGTAGCTCTAGGGATGATTCATGGTTTTGGGGAGAAGGAAGACATTGATAGATAGAATCTCTAATTCATTAGCTGAAAAAAAATTGGAAAATGTGTAATCAATATGGCAGAGGTCTGAAAGAAGAGGAAAAGACATTCTTAGAGTAATTGAATAATGCCTCTGAGAATTGGATTATGTTTCACTGTGCCACAAAGTTCCTCTGTGATGTTAGGTAAGTCACTTAAACCAAATGTTTTTACAGTGGTAATGAATTGATATTAATGCTCATTTTCTCAGTTTCCAGCTTCACACCAAAGAGTCACATTTGCAGAAATGTGAAGTACTGCAGACATCCTGAAGCCAGTGTGAACTGGACAAGGAACACGCAGAGCTGCGTAATGAAAATTGGCCACTTGGAATTAGTGGTTACCTTTGACATTAATCTTAATTACATACTTCATTATAATGTATCTGCAGAACGAGAACAAATTAAGGTTGCATAGGCAATTCTGAATCCTGGCGTTTCTTAAGTCTTTGATTTTTCAGTTTTTAGTGATGTTAATACAGCTTTGCATATCTATTTGGTAATTTATTAGAATTCAGTTATTTGCTTTTCTTTCTTTTTGTATTAGCTTATTACCTTTGATTTAGTTACTCTTTTGAAATATTTGCCTATCATTTTAAATCTGTTATATCTGAGAAGTGTAATCATCACAAATGAAGTCAATGAAAGCTTCAGGATTTTTTTTTCCCCTGAAGAGCGTGAATCCCTTGTGTTAAGACAATAAATCACAAATGAACACAGTCATTATGATTACTAAGCTTAAGAAAGGCTCACATTGCTACTTGCTAGTGGCCCAAAATATGGAACTGATCTCACCCATTTTTGGAAGAAAAATAGTGGAAGTATATTTGGAAAAAAACAAAACTGAAGGAATTATGCAAAATACAACTTGCCAGTCCCTGTTGAACTGTACTTTCTTGTTTCGGAGTAGGTGAGAGATGTTAGTTACTGTAATTGGTACATTATTTTGCAAGTAAAACTTCTAATTGTTTTTAGGCAGAACATTGTTATTTATGATCATATTGAACTGTATGTGAACCACAGAAATCTGTGAAATACAAACATTTACAAATCTGCTAAATTTATTTTTATTAAGTCTACCAGAGGTGAAATTCTGGTTCTAGACCTACAGTATAACAAGCCCTGTTAATATGTTGTTTAATGAAGAAGCAAAGAAGTGAACATGGCGTATTTTGTAATGTTCTTCTGCATAATAATGCAGGGAAGTGTTTCATTATATCATTTGCCATTGTGATACAGGACAGTCAAGTCAGGCGGTTTGCTGCTAGGTGGAAAAAAGGATAAAAGAAAATGTATGTTGCAGTTTCTGCAGCCATTAGGAGGTGCATTATTTGTTTTCCCATAGAAAAAATATAATAGGAGGCTTAATGGGTTAGCATCCATAATTCACATTTCTATTGCAGTGAGATACAAGAGTTATAAAGGAAAATATTTGTGACAGAGGAGTACAAGAAACTGTAACAAGGTTTTCAAGGTGCTTGTACTTGTTAAAGCGAACCTAAGTTCTCTGATAATCACAAAACTGTTTTGTGGCAACTGCATTTGGTTGCCATTAATACTTCAGTTGTTAGATGATGGTACTAACAGCATTTTAAAATAGTGACATAAAATGCATGATTTTGGCTTCTTACAGTCCAAAGTTATTTCCTGAGTTTTTTATTGGTATTAGGACTGTGTTGTAGCTTATTGTCAGTAATTTTTTAAGTGACAGGCGATAAGAGTGAAATGAGTTAGACTGAAAATCAGCCTTGCTAGAGGCTGTGTATGGAAATAGTGTTAAGTAGGGACACATAGAAAATGTCATTTTAGAAATTGTTCTTCTGGGTTTCAGTTGTCTGAAATGTTTCACTTACAACACAGATTCTTTTTCTCTTCTTGTATTAACTGGATTAAGCTGTGTCTCATTTTTTAATATCAGAATAATTTTTATAGTGCCAAACTATGGAAAATTGCCAAATACAACTATACTCTGTGCGTACCCTCAGTTTTTCCTGTGAAAGTAAAAAGACTGAAATTAACAAATGATATCTGAGCAGCAGGCTATCCACTGGAGGCTGGTTTCTTGCCTACAGCAGAACTCAATTTGATTTGCTTCTATATTTATAGCTTTTGCATTTTACAGAGGGCAAAACAGGTTAATTAAATAATTACAATATTTCACTTTAACAGTATACAATAACTATTTATTATGTAAAAGGTAAGTTGAAGACAACAAATACGAAAGATTATTTATGTTCAGTTCATGCATTCTGTTCAGGCACCTGCTACATGAATAAAATGGAAGGTAAGAATGGATACTATCCCAGCGTTCATACTCTATATCCATGTCTTGATACATGAAAATGCTTCAGTGTATCAAAACTAATTATCATTATAACATTCTGAAATAGGCACATATCTTTCCTTAAAAAAAAAAAAAAAAAAGTTTGATTTTTGTCTCACATACATAAAGAAGATTAAACTTATGGAGTAGGGATTCTCTTTGTTTTTCCTAATTATTTCACATAAGAAATTTCCAAAAGTGATGATGGATTGTAAATGGGCACCAAATGTACTAAATGATTCAACAGAATCAAGGAAGATAACAATCCTTTCCTTTTGTGCCTTTATTGTCTCTTCATTTTGTGGCATTATTGTCTCTTCATTTATATCAAAGGTTATGATCTTTTCTTATGTCTTGTTCAGGTGCAGTTGAGTGCACTCTAGTACTGCTGAAGAAATTTTACAGCTTCTTGATTGTTCAAGTACATGGTTTCAAACCCTGCACCTTGAAGTAGATTTCTAATGTTATGGAATCAACTTCAAGAGTGATCTTCCCTTAGGAATGAGCCTAACCTGTAACTGTGATGTGAAGTGTACACGTGTGTTTGTGGAAAGACATGGATGGGCTATTACTTGTGGAAGGTATTGGTACAAACACAGAATGCAGAGGGATTTCATTACCAAAAATTCTTACACAACTTGTTTGGAAGGCAAGGTAATCATGCAGATGACTTTTGCTGTGCATTTCAGACTTTTTTCAGTTTATGATAGTTATAGTAGTTGGCAATTTGAACAACAGACCTTTCCTCTATACCCAACAAGAAGTGAGTGAGTATAGCTATTGACTTAAATTTCCTTTATAGGTGACTGACTTAATACAGTAGCAGATCAACACCAAAATCTCAGTTGTTTTCAAGGTGGCCCTAAAGTCATTGCAAGTGAAGGCACTAGAACAATCTGGAACAACTGCTAAGCAACTATATTTTCCTGTGGCTGCAAGGTCCAGTTTTCTGTCCAAACTTAAGCACATTCATTAATTTTCCGGTCTTCACTGCAGTACATGTACCAAAGTATAACTTTTGATCTCAATTTTTTATGGATTATGGGTTATCACATCCAGCAGTTTTAATATAAGCACACCATTCATTAATCTTTTACACTAAGAACAGTACCAAAATTAGAAAGGCAAAAAGCATTTCCAGGGTTTTAACTTGACCTTATGAGAGCTATATGCTCTCTAGAATGTTTTGGCCTGGCTTTCTCCAGGGATTTTAGGGAAATGTTTGCTGTGTGATAACCCTCTCTAACCTGTGGCTGTTGGACTCCACCGCTCCTTTGAGAAGTGAGACAGTCTAATTGCATAAAAATATGCGAGATCTGTGATGGTCAAGAGACCCTTTCTGTGTGTGTCTCAAAACAACTCAAAAGACAGAACTACCTGAGGGAGGCTGAGCGCCTGCGGGCAATCGGCCGGGATCAGAGCAGCGATCCTGCTCCACCGAGGTGGGGGATGCTTCCCGATGTTGTCCGCCCTGAGGCCGTGAAGATCAACTGCCCGGAGACAGCGGCGCAGACACGGCGGCGCCTGTCGGGGCACAGCGTGACCGGGGTCTGGGGCTCATCAGATCCCTGCAATGAGTCTCACCTGCGGGAGGGTTCCAGGAGAGCCCGACCCTATAAAGAGGCACCGTCCTGCAGCTGTGTGGTGCGTGTTTCTTCACCCTCCACCTCAGCAGGCTCAGCGGCTACTAGGTCTGAAGGAAGTACGAGGAATACGACTCAAAGAATCTCCACTCACTGGCCGACAAAACATCGCTGGATCCGTGTGGTGGGTGGCGATCCTGTATTTGTTTTCTTTCCTTCTTTCATTCCTTTTCTTCCTCTACTTCGGATCTTTTAAACGGATAAGAACCCGCCGAGACTTTTGTTCCTTCTGATACACTTTTGAGGAAGTTTACAATAAAATTAACTGCTGTTTCGTTTTTCAACCAGTGGAGGGACTGTGCTTTCTCCCACGAACCGCGTGGAGTGGGGTAAAAGATAACCTTCACACCCCACCCGCCGGGCGGGATGATTGCTTTGACTGTATTCTGATAAGGGACTCTGTCAACATACTGCAAGTTTTAGGGAGTCTTAGATCTTCGACTAATACTGTGCAACAATGAATTTACGTTTAGTTAATGCATTTATCTTTGCTACATAAACTACACAGAAGGTCAGGTTGGTTGAAATTCTGTTTGTTATCGTTAGTCATTCACTGCCGGTTACAGTCATGAGTAAGGCTGAAGATTTAAAGTTTTTATTATGTCATATGGTGCAGAACTCAAGTGTCTGACACTTTGATTTGTGCCAATATAAGTGTTTTGTTTGTCATCATAGACCGTAAGTTGCATTTCCAAATATGACCATGAAATAGCTCTTACTCAGTCTTCCTTTTCTTTTTGTAGTGTTTTCAGAGTCTCATGAAAATGGGGAAAAAAATAGTTGGATAAACTGTCTACACAAATATTGAGGAAGTGCAGGGTGTTTTTGAGTTTCAGAACATATCATTTAGGTTAAAAATCTACATGGATTTGCAATGTAAAAAACACTTTAATAGAATGATGCTGGGCTGTATTTTAACCAACCGTACAGATAAGGTACATAACCATACAGAGGTATATAAACTAAGCAAAGTTCATAAACTTCTTAAAGTTCTTCATAAAGAAGAGCCTGTCTACCAAAACCATTCAGATAATTTCTGCGCTTAAAACTATGCAGGCACTTAGCTACTTTTCTAAATGTTGACTGTATAGAAACTTTAACAATGTACATTGGTATATTTTATTTTTGATCCTCTGCGATGTTAAGGTGAACGCTCAGGTCATCCACACTCACTGTGCACCAATCATGGAGTGGTCTTGGAAGTGTATGAGATGGATTTTTTTCTGTCTGAAACTAAATCATAAAACAAGCTTAATATGATTGACATAATTCACCAGCTCATGAGTGTTTGATGCACAAAACCAGGGTACAGTTAGTTTAAGGAACCCCTCTCCACCTGTCTTCCTGAAGAGAATGGTACAACCCTGCCTGTACATTGTGGGGTGGAAGTTTTGATACTGTGGCATTGAGCAGTTCAAACAAAACACTTTTTCTTTATTTCACCTTTGAATGGAGAAAAGCCCTCTTTCAGTTACAGTGTAAATTTTATGTTCCTTTGATTTAGAATCTCATTCATTTCCTGAAAATATCAGTCTGGATCTGTAGCTCAGGTGGTGGTTCTCTCTCCTCACTTAGTATTTCTTGTGCCTCTTTCTCTCATTGCAGCAGAGATTTTGGGAATCCTCACATCAGAGTTTAAGGCTGCTGCTCCACTGACCTAGGAATTTGTGAAAGCTTGTTAGGATACATATTCTCTTCCTGCTTCTAAATTCAGTCCTGTTTTCCATAGACTTAAGCTATAATTCAAGTGACAACTGAGCAACTGAG
Source organism: Strigops habroptila (assembly GCF_004027225.2). Lineage (NCBI taxonomy): Eukaryota > Metazoa > Chordata > Aves > Psittaciformes > Psittacidae > Strigops > Strigops habroptila. The sequence continues at coordinate 5,372,841 of NC_044278.2, forward strand.
TTGTCCTGTACTTCCCTGGTGCTACTCCCCGTTTATCTATGTTTATGCACAAGGAGAATCAGCCTAAGTACATAAAGGTTTGGGGTTTTTTGTGAAGGAAATAATTTATATGGAAAATATTTGTTCTTGATTAACATTTGCATTCTTAGGTGCATAAGGCATCTGTTACTGTTTATTATTTCAACACTGGACTGTGCAATTCAGTCTTTTGACTATTGTACTGACAGACTAGGTATTTCTCCACATTGTTTTAAGAAGAACTTCCCTTTGTGAGTGATGCCTGTGTGACGTTTGTTGTGGAAGAGTGTTGTATAGTACAACTGACATTTATTATCTGTCCCACCTGAAAAAGGCTTAGCAACATATAGTCAGCGATGCGCAGATGCATCATCCACCTTTCACATGGCTTCATTGAAGTTCATGCTTAAACAATCGGAATTTTCTCTGAAATTGCTAAGCTCTTCTTTTGGTACGAATTTGTCCATGATCAAGCTGTCATTTGGATTTACTGACTTCTCTCCCATCTGGTGGTAGTTTGGAGCATTTAATTACTTTTTCCTATGACACTGCTTTTATATTGTTGAGATTTTTTTCTGCTTTCCATTTGAGGAGCTCAGCGTGTGGAGAGAGTGTGTTCAAATTCTGATACTGCAAATGCTGCATAGGCAGACCTTTGATAGTGTAAAAATTCTGTGTCAGGAAACTAATCTTTATAGCTTTCAGTGCTAAAAGTTGCTGTTGATTTTGGTATGCATGCTATTAAAAGCAAAGAATAACAAATGGTGGCAAATTATGCATTTCTAAAACAGGTATGCAGTGTTTCCAGCTTCAGGAGTCATATGAGTATGAAGCGGGCTCCTCAAATAGTACACGTTGCCTAAAAATCAGAGCTAGCGTCATGCTGTGGCACATGTCAGAAAGAGGAATATTGAAAGGAAAACCATCTGTGTTACTACTACACTAGCTGATACTTGAAGGAAGTTTTCAGGAATGCAACTTAGCAACCTAAAATGTAAACAAACAGACAAGGAACAGTTTATATTTCCTGATGATTTAGACTGACCAAAAAGGATGTGAAATGACAATCTAGAGCTGTGTATGCGTTGTGCTTTGGGGAAAAGAAGTGGGTCTGCTGATCTGAAATTAGTGGAAGTAGTTCTAGTCTGGCAGTAATGATGGACACAGCAGGAAGAACAGTTATTAGCAGTCACTAAACTAATCGCTGGTGGGAATGACTCATAAAACTTCAAGTTATAATTGCTTAGATATATCCATATGAAGAAAAAAAGAGAAGGTAGGATGAACTTAATTAATGTACCAGACTTTTGCATGAAGGTTACCTAGTCAAGAGTGTTGTTGTGTTGCAGTGTGAATGGCTTTGTATCTGTAGAGAAATGTTTTGGAAGATCAGGTAATTCATGGAAATACAAAATTTCCTTGTCATTTAGGTGTCTCAACATAACTAGCTCAAACAACTTGAGTGTTTCTCTTCTTGCCTTCCCCCCCCACCCCCTCCCACTGTAAGACATAATTTCTTTTACCTATTTGAATGAAAATACCACCATCCTGGTGGTTTCCTTCACAAGTTCTTACTTCTAGTGAAAGGGATGAGGGCTACACAAAATATCCAAATATGGTTTTGCTGCAATAATATTACAGAGGAGTTTCTTCTTTGTGATGCATCCCTTTATGAAGTCCATAAGTCGGTGTTTTTTCAGTCCTTGAATAGTAGTTGAATAAAATAGGCTGTAATGCTCCTGTGGTACTCCTTTAGTAACCTTTTTCCAACTCCTACTGTTTTCCCAATAGACGTTAACTTGGCTCCTGTATATCGTTAAATGTATGATCTCTTGAAGGTAACAAAATCAAAAAGCATGTTTTAGTTGGGGGGAAAAATGTAATAAAACTGAAGTTTTGCTGGGATCTTTTTCTTTCCATATCCATGTGTACTACAGCCAGTACATCTTATCCACAGATAAGCTTATTTTTGTATTCAATGCTTATTAATCTTACAGTTAAGTTTAACATAACAGCAGTAAAACTAGCATCATAATAGTTCTCTTCCTAATGATGCAAAGCCTTGGAGAAATGCCTAGGATGCTTTACTTATGTCTTTGTGAAAGTCTATTTTCCCAGCCTGCTTTGCATATCTCCGCAGCATGATTCAAGAACTCCTGGATAGTACAGTTTTCAAAGGTACTAAATGAGTAAAAGATGTAGCATGTGTTCAAATGTAAATGTTTTAACGGTCCCATTAACTCCTGTGGCCTTTACATGAATTGTTCCACTGAGGTTGAGTTACCCCCACTTTGTTGTTCTGTGTGAGTAAATGTTCTGGTTCATATGAGATAATATGATGGATTAGAAGCTATGCAAGTTTATTCTTTAGCTGGAATTTGCTGGAGTATCTGCTTTGTTATTCAGCCTCTGAATAGCAGATGAGAAATTATGAAACAATAATATTGGTTGTTCAGTGTACAAAATCAATAGGTTTATATTTTTCATCTATCTGTGTTGAATCTTGCTATCTATCCACAGAAAAGGAAAATGCCACATCTGTGTGCTGGCTGTAGACTGTTTTAAATATTCACATGTTAAGCTCTTTACAGCCAGCAACTCTATATGCAGACTTAGTTTGAATGGAGGCTCTAGCTAGCTGCTGTATGCTATCAGAGTTTGGACTGGTTGTACAGAGAATCTGACACAAATATTTACAGTGCCTCTCAGTCAAACAACACTTCCCATTTAGAACAATAAACTACTGTAACAGTAAGACCATACTTTTAACTCCTTCAAACTTCTGTCAAGTGGTATTAGATAGAAAAATTAGATAAAATAATAAATTCTGATTTAATTAATTCTTTTCCTATTTCTCCACTGAGGAATATGGAATGTCCAGGAGAAATGTGGAAAAAAGTTTACACTTAAAACCATGTCATATCACAAATATAATGTCATCATTCAATCACCTTGTTTAGATTTGGGGATATAAATTGAAATGGGAAGAATAGATGCTTCAACCATTTGTGGATTAAATTTTGCACAAGTGTTAAAGCTGCTGTTTAATTGCATACTACATAGTACTTTCATATGAGTTGTTTGAAACAGTATTTTTCGGGGGGGGGGGGGGGGCAGAAAAAGCTGATGAAAAGTGGATATGTTTACCTAGTATAAGCATTTGAATTTATTTGGTTTTCTGCGGAAATAAGGATGACTTGTAGTGCTGAGTTCCAAATTAGAGCGATTTATGACAAATATTTCTCATTTCCATTACATGACAGGAGATCACTTAAAGTGGGAAAACAAATAATTCCAGAGTGTCCAGATGTCCAGAGAGCAAGAAAACAAAGCCGGTCTAGGATTTGTTTGAGCTTTTAAAAACTGCATAGTCTATAAAAGATTATATCTGAAGACCATCCAGGGAGTTGGCTTGTATTACAGAATATGGTTAGTGATTTCATAGAATCATAGAATGGTTAGGGTTGGAAAAGACCTGAAGATATCTAATTCCAGCCCCTCTGTCCAACCTGGCTGTGGCCACTGCTGGGGATGGAGCATTTACCACTTCTTTGGGCAACCTGTTCCAGTGCCTTACCACTGTCACAGTAAAGAACTTCTTCCTTATATCTAACCTGAACTTCCCCTGTTTAAGTTTAAACCCCTCACCCTTTGTCCTATCACGACGGTCCCTGATGAAGAGTCTCTGGCAACCTTGTAGGCCCTTTCAGATACTGGAAGCTGCTCTGAGGTCTCCACGCAGCCTTCTCTTCTCCAGGCTGAACAGCCCCAACTTTCTCAGCCTGTCTTCATATGGGAGGTGCTCTAGCCCCTGATCATCCTTGTGGCCTCCTCTGGACTTGTTACATTTTAAAATACATCAATGCATTCTATATCCTCTACTGTTTTCTACTTGATTTTGTTACACAAAATCCCAATGAGAGAGAGAATTTAATTTCCTTTTTGCTTTTCCTCCCTGTTTTTGATAACTTATCTGGTGTTAGACTGTTCATATGAGAGCTGGAAACTGCATAAGAGCATTCTAAGGTGTCACTGAGGTTCCCTGGTACCATCTAACAATCATCTTTAGTAGTTTTAAGAATCACCCTATGGATAGTGACACTAAAAAGGTCCTGAGATAGCTTGGGAGTCAGATAGGCAATAGGTTTGCAATAGGTAGTAGATTTAGATGTTCTCTAGAATGGAGATGAAGTAGGAGTATCAGAATAATATGCAACTGATATTTAGAAAATAGTGGTGAAATCTATTCAGAAATGTCTAAAGCATTTACAGATAGCAATATCAATGGGTGTTACTAGACTTTTTATTTATTTGCTGACTGTTCTGCATGTGCTAATTTATGACTGTGGACAGACAACTTCTCTTGGTTTCAGCAACTGGTTAACCGTACAGTGGTGAAAGACATCAGTTAAAAATAGAAAATAAAGAAATTCCAGGCTTGAATAAAAGCAGTCAATGTAAGAGCACTAAATCTGACTTTTTGTCTAGAAATCTAGAAGTATGGGAATTACTTAATTGTATCATTCCAGAGTTTCATCTCAGTCTCCTGGTTTTAACAATGGCCAGTGGTGAATGTCCAGTTATAGATCATCTCACTTGTCAGCCTTGGCTTCTTTCTCATAATATGTCCCTTCGTTTCCTAGGAATTAGCAATTTAGGAATTTCCTGAGGGATGTTATATCAAAGCCATCTTGTTAGCATCTTCTCAATGGAGTTTTTTCTGTAACTGTCTCTTCTGTAGCAAAATCATTGATGGTTTTGAATATGTAGTGAAATTCATCCTCTTTTCGTTTGTATTAAGCACATTTCTTGTTCTTGTTTTTAAGTCTACTGTCTGATAATTGAATTGGGTGAGTTATATTTTATTTGGTGCATCACCCCTTCATGATTTCATAGAATCAACTTGGTTGGAAAAGACCTTTAAGATCATCAAGTCCAGCCTCTACCCCATTTCCTTACATCTCCCCTCTTCTCCTTAGAGCTGAAAGGTCCTGCTCTATTCAATTTTTCTTTGGTGAAAGTGTACTGTGCCTACCATTTCCCTATGACTTGCTCTGTATCTTTTCCAGTGCTTCTATATGCTTTTTAAGAAGCAGTGACCAGACAGATAGTATTCAAAATCTGGGCAGCCACAGATTCATACAGTGGCATGTTTTGTTTTCATTTCCTTCCTTGGTATTCTCTGACATTGCTTTGTTGCTACTGAACACTGACTATCAGTGTTTCAGTAGAAAACCAGGCAGTGACTAGACAATGCCTGAATAGAAATTGCTTATCTTTGTATTTGTGTACGTATATTGTATTGGGAGGAAGGGGCTGTGTGTGTATATAATATGTAAGGGATGGGGGTTTTTATGCCACACATATATTCTTCTGCATTTACTGACACTGAATTCCATTTCCCATTTTACTATGTTGTTTTGTATGAGATTTGCCTGTAACTGTTAGGAAGCTGTCCTAGCTTTGGCTCTTCTGATCAATTTTGCATCACCAAGGGGTTTGTCATGTCATTATTCACCCATTCCGTCCTGTGTAAGCAAATTATGTATTTTCAGTTAGTCACTCTTTCCAAGGCTGCTTGGTTTATACTACAGTGGGATTTTTTTCTGCCCTCCACTGTTGTTTATCTGATTTTTTCATGGTATATTTGTGTGTATTTCATTTTGTAAACAACATTTTATCAATTGAAAAAAAAATTCCCAGGGAATATCTTTGATGCAGTGCTTAATATTGTGATAGGTCTTCTGAGATATATATCAGTTTATATCACTTAAATGACATATTCTTTTTATCTCTTGACACTTATGCTTACTTTATTTTACTACAAGGAAGTGGTCATGGCACCAAGCCTGTCATAGTTCAAGGAGCATCTTGGGTGATGTCCTTAGTCATGTGGTTTAGTTTTAGGTAGTCCTGCAAGGAGCCAGGAATTAGACTCAATAATCCTTATAGGATTCCCATTCATCACTTCAAACTTGAGATATTCAATGATTCTATGTTTTATTTAACTGAAGTTTCATATGTAAGGCAGCAAGAAGGTTTAGTTTGGACTTCAGCAACACTATTCAGAAACTAAACATTCAAATTACTTGCCAGTATTTTGAAGGGGGACCTGTCTGATCCAGAGTCAGTGTTATTAAAATGGCAAACTCCTTTATATCGAGGTTTATTAAAACTACTGTGGTTCTATATGTGGTTCCATACCTTGCTTTCTCTAGAAATGCTCTCAATGTGATTCAGTAATGTAGGACAAAGTGTAGGTTTTTATTTTTTTTTCTTTGCTTCTCTAGTAATAGGTTTAAGTACATGCTACGTGTTTTATAACCTTGTATAATTACTACTGGAGAAACAAAGAACATACTGTGTTTTGAAAGTATAAGAAGACATAACCTTAAAGAATGATTTTCTTTACATTAAGATATTGCAAATCGCCTTATTGTGTCAAGAATAAATAGTTGCTAGAACCTCTTTCCACTTCTGCATATTTTTCTCTTCAGCTGTTTTGCATGTTTATTAGCTTCTTATCAGAGATACAGTGCATATAATTTTAAAACAGGAAAATAAATATTTTCCTATTTTTTGATCATGATAGATGTAAAGGATTGCATTTTCTGCATGGTGTATAGCAAGTTAGTATGTACGCATGCAATTTCCATTAAAAATGAACCATGCAGAAAATTTACCCTTGAGAGGTACATGTATAGGCATCATAAACATTAATCATTAAAGTTGTCCACCACTCCTGGACTGTTTCCTTATCAAAAAATTGTAAGATATATAAGAATTTAATTTCATATTGAAACAGTTGGAATTCATCTGATTCATCTTACACAAAGAAATGTCATTGTACGAAGTCAGGAAGGCTCTGTACTCTGCTATATCTGCTGTGGAGTTGAGTGGACAGACAGTCCCGGCCACTCTCCTTATATCTGCAACTTGTTCAGCGCTAGTATTCAATGTAAGATTTCATGCATGTGCCTGTGCTGGTTTTGGTTGGGACAGAGTTAAAAAAAATGACAACTACTTTTCAAGTAAGCATTAAGCCGATTATTTTTTTTGTCATAAAACAGGTCTGGTGGTTTATTAGGGAGTCTATAAGACTTGGATGTGTCACTTCATATATAAACTACTTCTCTCAGCAATTTGCTAGCATATGTCATCACTTTCTACACCTAGGTGTTAGTACAAGGGTGCTTGTTTCCTTCTCCGTATCTAACAAGCTACCCCTCTGCAGTTGGGTAACAATCCTGTAAATATTCATGTATGTACTTTTCCCTGTAAGAAGTGTTACTAACTTCAAGAGGATACACAGCAATAAAGTTAAGACTACATGTTAAAACCTGAAGGCCTTCCTTTTTTAGTAGACTGTCAATGTCTGTGAGAAAATCCTGTGACCTTACTGGAAAATACTGTGTTCTTTTGGTGACTCAAATTTGTAAGTGTCTTGTTACTTGGCTCAAAGAGAAAGAAAATATAACCAATATTTTCTAGGTGAAACTGGCTCAAAATGATTTCACACAATCCAGACCAGTTTGGGGTGGAAGGGACCTTAAAGCTCATCCAGTTCCAACCCCCTGCCACAGGCAGGGACACCTTCCACTAGACCAGGTTGCTCCAAGCCTCATCCAACCTGGCCTTGAGCACTGCCAGGGATGGGGCAGCCACAGCTGCCCTGTGCCAGGGCCTCAGCACCCTCACAGGGAAGAACTTGCTAATATCTAATCTAAATATCCTCTCTCCTCTCTGTCAGCTTAAAGCCATTCCCCCTTGTCCTGTCACTACTTGCTCTTGTGAAAAGTCCCTCTCCAGCTTTTTTTTTCTAGGCCCCCTTTAGGTATTAGAAGGCTGCTCTAAGGTCTCCCCTGAGCCTTCTCTTTTCCAGGATGAACAAGTCTAACAGCCCATTTGAAGACCTAATTCTAGAAACTTAGTACATATTATTTCTCAAAATGTCTGCAGAATATTTGAAGCAAAGGTAGTATCTGCAGTGTTTGAAGAGGTAGCTAGAGCAATCTGAAGTTAGTTTATGAAGCAGTGTTCTTATTCCATATTAGTTTTGTTATGTTTCCATTGGTAAAAGGAAGATAAACACAAATAACCTTTTCTTTTGAGTCTCTATTAAAAAGTGGGAATTTGTTGCATTTTGTGTGGACTTGCATGAAACTTCTGGCAATCATGAAAACTGAGGCTTTTGGAAAAGCTTACCATTAATGTAAATATAGCTTGCTTTAATTACAACATACGAACTATGGGGTTTTATACTTTATAACCTGTCTTGGTGACATAACATTTGATATATTATTTACAAGCTATGAATTCTGTATTAGACCTCATAGTCTGATCGGTTGATATCTTGAAAGAGAAAGAGGTTTTGGCTTTTTTTTAGCGTTTCATACAACTGGTGGAAGAATTCAAGCAGATACATGGGTGTTTTTAAGAGTGGATGGGTTTTTTTTGCAACTGTAAATTATTTAGGGAAAGAAAACAACCTTTAGGCTTTCTTTAGTGACAAAGGTGCAACAATTTCCATAAATTACTTGATTTTTATGGTTATCAAGCTGTTTAGTCTTAAAGCTAGCAGTTATCTGTATATCTTTTATTCTCTAGTTCTTAGACTTCAGAATAGAAGGAAGAACAAGTTATAAACAATATGCTGGTTTTGAGCGCGCTCCCTTCCTCTTACAGTATCATTGCTTCCCCCCCCACTTGGGTTGGTTTTGTTAAGCTAGCTTGATTGAGTTAGGCCAGCAGCACACAATTCCTTGAGGAAGACATCAGTCTTTCTGGAGAAGAACTCCCTTATGACAAAAAACTCGATGAGATAAATGGAATTGATATCAAACAGTTCAGACTTGACCTTGACTGGTACTTCTTTTTTGGCTAACCACTTTCTTTGTAGCACAAGAGCAAGTGTACATTTGGAATGAGAAATGCCATATAAGTTCCTAAATTCTGAGCTGGCCATCACTGGAGAGTCAAGCAATAACAGCAACCTCCAGGTAGCATCATTCTCAATTGCTCTGAGACTTATTTAAGAAAAATGACAAAATGATGCTGTTTCTGTGATAGAGTAGTCTGAGTACTGTACCTCCTATTTCAGTGAGTTACAGAATACTACACATGCTCCACTGAGTCTCAGTGAACAGAAGGGAGAACTAAAAAAGACAGGCAAATAACATTTAGCAATTTAACTGCCTATAATCTTACCACGGTTTTAACAGATGGCTTTCATACTGTTACTGTGCATTGCTGAAAAGCTGGTGCATAACCTCAGTGCAGTTAAATTCCAGTATTGCATTAAATACATGATGCATTCACTATGTGGGAGTGTGTATATAAACATAGTACCTACCTGGAAGATACTTCATGTGATCAGTCACCATTGGCAATCCTTGTGACAACATCATAACTTTCATGTTATTAAATACTAGTGTATTTTAAGATGCTAGAAGGATCCCTGCCATCCATTCATACAACTACTTCTGGTTTCTTAGCCATGCACCAGCCTTTGTGCCCCTTGCCGTTATAACCAAAATAGACTTCTTTCAGAAAAACATAGGGGAAAAAAATTTGAAGAGACCAATCTTTCTACCAGCCATAATGCTGTTTGCATCTGTGTCTCCTCTAAGATGTGTAGTTTAATAGATGAATGTTTAAATAGAGGCCTGTTGTCAGCAGCATGTGTTTTGTGGTCACTCAGTGGAGGAGAGCTGATAGTCCTGTACAACAGTTAGGGAAGAGCAGGGGCAGTTATGTACATATTGGTGCAATTACAGTGGTTCCAGTTGTTTGAAGCTTTAGCTTCTGTTATGGTTTATAAAAAGGGAACTAGAGGTTAGGTAACAGTAGATCAAAAGGCAATAGCTATCTACCTTTCACATAAGGAGAAAGGAGGGGTATCTCATGCTGTAATACTACATCTAGGATTAAGCAATTGAGACTAAGAAACAGTGGGGGGGGGGACAGACAATAGAAAAACAAATGTGATGGATGTGGAGTTTAGAAATACACTCTGCCATTCCAGAAACATATTTTAGTTAGTAATAAATATACATTTTTTTTTAATTTTTAATTCTATGTGTTTGACTCAGACAACATAATTGGCTACATGGCTATCAGTGTATTGGTGCATGGGGAAGCTTAGGAAATGCATAGGGGACTTCCAATCCCTCTCTAGTTGATCTAAGGTGGGGGGGGGTTTAAACTTCTAAAACTATAGCAGAAGAATCAAGGATAACCCTTTAAAGAAATTGTAGTGGAAATATCCTCCGGACTTTTGACATCAAGGTGCTGCTTTCCTCCAGTGTTAGAGTAAGCCAGTAAGCCAGTCCTGGCAACCTCTCCAACAAAGCTGGCAGCCGTGTTGAGAGGCACAGTCACAGAATGTTACCTCTTCCGCAAACAGTTTTCAGAGGAACTAAAGCCACCTGACATTATGCAGAGATACTGCAACTCCGCTTCCTTTTAAAGGTCTAACTGAGGAAAATAGTAATCATTTTCCATTGTTTCCTTGAAAACTGAAACTGCATTCTCAGTATTATATGCTGTTTAAAAAACTGGATACTGAACTGAAGAGAGAAAAAATGTCATGGTCAGAGAAAGTTGGCAGGAAAACTGAAGTCACAGGGATTATGTGGGAGTTCAAACACGCTTTAGGAACACCAAGAGAAAAAACGAAGGATAATGAGTACCGTTGCTGCTCACGTTGCTGCTACTCTTCATCTGTTTTTCTTTCCTATTTTCAGAATTTCCTGCTTAGTTTCTGAAGCACACAAAACTATGAGCGCTTCCATGAATGCTGCTTTAATTTCAATCCAGTGAGTTTCATTGGAAGTAGCACCCAATGAGTTGAAAAACAAGTACAGCCCCAAACAGTGCTAATACCACTGAGGCTTCGTATATGCAGAGAATTCGTTGCATGAAGCTCAGCGAAAGATCAAGACTAAAATCACTAGCTAGGGTGACTTGAAGAATTTGGAGATTGATTCTGCAGTGATGCAATTTGTATGAAGCCTGCCCTCTGAAATTGCACATAGGCAAGGAGTCAAGCTATTTTTAAGACTAGACAATTTTCAGATTAGTGGGCCACTTGAATTAAAAATACCATCTTCTGAGATGATTTGTAAGTCCAGTGAAGTTACCATGAAAGAAAAACTAGAAGATCCAACATCACCCTTGGGTTGTGTTAGAATTCTTAAACAGCAAAACTTGCAATAGGTGAAAACGTAAGTCTAAAATCTAGTTAGGAATACCTATTTTTATTAATTTTAAGTGTTTCTGTAACTAAAATGCCACTAAATAAAAAAAGACTAACTCGTATTGTATTTTGATCATGCTGTCACAGTGTGAGAAGGGCTGGCAAAAATTCGTAGAAGGAAAGAAGGTAGGAAGAAAGAGGAATAATATATTCATCTATGGTTAAAAATCATGTTTGGCTTTTTTTTATAACTCAATTGTCCCCAATGTGAATTCTCACCTTTTGCTAACTTGATATGAGAGAGAAAATGAGAAGCATATCTCCAAATAGAGAATAATGAAAACATTCATCATTCCAAACTGACTAGAAAATAGCAAGAATAAATCAGACAAATCAAGCATTGTGGTAACTGTTTAAAAGTGTTAAGCTTCTTTACATGTATTATTAATTGAAGGACAATTCCTATTTATGGTGGGATACCCAGGTAATCTGGATTAAACATGAAGGATGCTCGAGGTAAAGGACTTCAGTCTGTACTGCTGAGAAGCAGCTACTAATTAAAGGAATAACTTATTGCTGGACTTAGAAAGCTAGTTTTTCTCTTTCTCCCCTTTCTGCCTCCCAGTTTTTTCATTTCATTTAGAGTTGTTAAAGCTAGTAAATCAATCTGAACTTCTACCTGGGATGTTAGCTGCCATGGGAGATGAAATCCCCACACACTGACATCCTGATCACAGCAGAAGTGTCACAAGGGGGAATCTTTGCTCAAAGGTTTGAAATTACTAACACACATTCTGGTGAACAAATATACCTGTGGTGACATTTATGAGTACAATCTATTCAACATGAAAAATACCCAACTAAGTTAATAGTATGGCTGACAGAACTTGACTAATATAGTTTTAAGCCTATGTATCTTTGATTTCATTAGGCTTAAACCTTGAAGGATTTGCCATTCTGTAACATTGTTTCGAGTTATCATAATTTTAGGTGTTACATGAAATGGTTCTTCTTAATGTTGCATGTGTACCAGTTGTACTTGCTCTAGGCACGCTTTACAGTCTATTGGTAAGAGTCGTATACATTCATAGACCATTAACTTTGACTTTCAACATCATATACACTTAAGATAGCCCTTCACTCAGCTGCATCATAATATTCCAGAGAACCTGCTATATAGGCAGGAATAAAACAGTAAGTATGATTTGTAGTAAACCTATCATTTCTTTCACAGCCTTGAAAAATAGCCATGCCTCTGCAAGCACTTCTGTTTCTCTTAACATTTTGTTTCTTTTGAATTTAGCCTGTGTGTTGACTCTCCTGTTCACTCTGGATAACAGCTGTTCTTGCTGAATTGGTTATTTTGGTGTCATCCTTCTCTGTGCAAGGATTTGTTTGCTATCTGTTTTCCTCTGGAGGCAGGGTCTTACTCGTGGTACTCCTAGAAGTTTTTATTTTGTGGATACTCCTCCTATCTAGAATGTTCATACAGGTGAGATCGCTCTGTCTCTGCTAGTTTTACAGGTGAAAAGAAAATAAAGGAGAAGACAAAATTGCCCTGGTAGGTTTCTCTTCCATTGCAATTCACTGCAAAGTGCAATGGCATGCTAACAACAGAGATGAGCAATAGCAAGACTTTATGACTAGGTATAGATTTGTATCATTAAAATAAATTCAGACTTTGAGCAAATGACTGGAATACTGAAATTGAGAAGCACTCAAAGATGAGCAGATATAATCTGTACACAGACTATTACACAGTTTAACACAAGTGCAGTAGTAGATTAAGATTTGACTGACAATGAAATCAGCTTTACTGTCTCTTCCAACAGATAAGTGATAAATTAAACTGTCAAAAATGTGAAACTGGAGTTGCGAGTTCCTGATTTATTAAGAATATATTAAAGAAGTCATAAATACTGTGTTTGGAGGGAAAAGGTCTTAAGTGGATCAATTAACAAACTTTGTTCAGAAATAAAAGGGCTATTCAGAAAGAAGTGTCACAAACCTAAAAGGAGCTTTACTCACTTATTAGTGATTTGATCATAAAATCCTGAAATGACAAAAAATATGTAATTTTAACTTAACTATCATTTCCACTTCAATATATAGCTAAAAAAGTGAAAAGTTCTTCAGTAGAAAAGTGCCTAAATACATTAAAAGAAATGGCTTATGAAAATATTACTAAATGGAAAGAAAATATAACAACCCCTGAATTACTTCTGAGTTACCATAGTAATATAGGACTCAGAACTACTTCAACAGATTATCTTAGTCTAGTCAATGACAAAAAATTAAGTGTATCTAACCGTTCCCTGTGGGTTTTTTTTTTTTCCCTCAAGTTATGAACTTGTTTTAGTCTTTCAACATTAGAAAATACTCTTTCCAGTGTTAAACATGTATTTTTGCTGTATTATTTCTTGATCTTCCTCAGTTTCCTGGAAAATGGTTGGTTAAGAAGCCGAGTATAGTTCTGTTCCTTTATTTGAAAGCAAGTCCTCCTTGAAATACCCTCTTTTCTCGACTAAAAATCCACTGCTTTTTCAGTTTTTTTTTTTTTTTCACAGCCGTATATTTTTAAGCCTACCCCAATGATGGATTTGCTCGGTAGTGGAAGCATGTGCCAATCTTTGTAGCCTCTGGAATAATTTCAAATCTATCGTGTAACTACAAGTATTTCTTTTTGTAGTTACTAATACTGTGATATGCATTGGAAGTTAGTGTTTAATAGAATTTTACAAGCTAGGAAATCTAGGAGGAATGGGGGTAAAATTTAAAATACAGTAGAAAGAAAAACTCCAAAAAGTAGTTCTACAATATCTGAATTCCCAGCCTGCACATTTCCTAACTTTTTCAATATTTTAAACTTGTGGAAATTTGGAAATCAGGAACGTAATAGTCCTGTATGCAGGAGGATCCTAACAAAACTCATTCTGGGATTTTCTATATCTACCCGAACATATACTAGGTATTCGTAAGTCAATGATATATCAATGCATAAGTGAAAACATTAATTCTGCATTCAGCGCTTACTTTTTACACAACATGCAGTAAGGACATGCATAGAGGGAGAGTGAGGTTTACCAAACCACAGGATACACAAACTGCTGAAGTTTTAGGCATTTCCATTAATTGAATATTGATACTGTGGCAAATGGCAAGCCTTACAGTACAAATTCATATCACGAGGCACTTTTACTTTATTTGACAAATTGTGGATATACTGGAAAATCTATTGATTATCTTTCTTTTAGTCTTGCTTCATGTCTGCTACCTCTTTCCTAAAATGTTTTTGAAGTGTGTGATTCCCACTTGCCTCTTATTTTTTTTTTCTTTTGAGTGCAGATTCAGCTGTATATTGCAAATACAACAGTTTTTAGGCAGTGCTATGAATTTTTTGCTGTATTGCTGACGTGTGAATTCATTCTTTGGAATTTTGTCAGTTATGACATCCACTCAGTGCAGTCCTTCTAGCACCTCATGTGCTTACTTCTCAAAAACTAAGATAAAAACTGCCTTCTTCTGCAAAGGAGATGCAAAGGGCATTTACAAGAATCAGCAACTGCCAAATGACATACTGCAGGTTGGCAGGCAACTTCTCTAATCCAGCTTCAATTGCTAGTGCATCAATTGCTCACCTTACACATTGAAAATAGTAACTTGAATGTCGTATTAGCCAGCCTTTACTGGTGACTGTAGTATTCCTACAATAGTACATTATGAAGACATTTGGACACAGAAAAATCTGGAGGTTTTCCTGTCCTTTTCTTTGCTATAGCTGCCACTGAGATAATCAGTTTGGACCCATTCACCTTTATGCTTTTCTCATGATTTATACTTCACATAGGAAACACTTCTTCTTTGGTCCTTCAGGTCAAAAGGAAGTGGTGCAGTGTAAGCAGGCTGCTGTTTATTCCACAGTGATCCATAAGGTGCTCCATGCCTTCATCATATCTGCAGGTTTGTTTGGTATAGCACGCTAATGCTCCTGTGCTTTCACCAGAGTAATTACAATTTTGGTCAATCCGTGTACCTTTTTAATACTCGGTGTTTTCCCTGCAGTGATGGTGTTTGCATTATGCATTTCTCCCCCGCATCCTGTGGCTGCTGTGCATGCACAGCCAGCCTCACCTGACCCCTGGCCTACAGTGTCAGAGTTCTTGCCAAGCTCCATCTGTATCGCCTCGAAGGAAAGCTATTGAATTGTGCACCTGCATCTGTTTTCAATATCTGAAGCCATTTTGCTGCTCTGGCAAATGTTACGGCTTAAACGGAATCCTTTTTTTTTTTTTTTTTATTATTATAGAGATAATTCTGGAAATTGATAACTTTGTGCCTTTTTCGAGAAATATATCATACTTGTGCTGCTGTATCATCAACTATACAGTTGACTGCTATTTGGGTCATGTAGTTTGAGTTTCAGATTTTACCTGCACTTAGCTTCTGTTGATGTAAGTGTTGCCCCCCTCCTGCTCTTACTCACCCTTTGGTATAATTCTGTGAATCTCAGCCCTGTCTGGCTTTCTGGCAGTGCCTCTGCCATGTCCTCTCAATGCTACAGGTCTCTGAAAGAGTGTCAGTTTTTATAGCTGTCTGTGTATTGGGACTGAATTATATTTCTTCACAAATAGTGTCACCCTATGTTCAGTTGTTTCTGGAATGTTTGCTTATGTACCTTCTTATTTTCAGGTAGTAACTTAGGGGTTTTTTTCAATTCTATAGAGATACATTGATTAATCATTTCTTAATTATCATTGATTAATCAATGATAATTAAGCAGTTCATAACATGCCTTTAAATATTAATAATTTACATACATGAATATGTAGTCTTTTATTAATATCTAAAGTAGATAAATTATCTGTGGTCTTTAATGTTAACTCATATAACTTGTACGCTGTTTTTCTCTAAAATATATTCATAATTTGAAATCATCCACCGGTATCTTTTTAATTCATTCTGTGTCAGATTTTGAGTCGCAGCATTGATACTTTTGATGTGAAACTGCTTTCCCTTCCTCCTTCCCTTCCTTTTTCTTGTGTCTGGATTGGCTACACACAGGCACTCTCCCATTCGCCTTTTCAACTCCTGCAGAAGGCATGCTGAGAAGCAGATGTTTGACTTGGGACAAAATCAAGTGTTAACATTTCGGCTGCAAAATTCTTTCATAACAAATATACTTTGCTTCTATTTGCTGCCATAGAGTACTTTTGCCTTTGAGAACTTGTCAGTTTTAATTTGCTGTTCCTTTACTGATTCATATTCATCATTAAAAAACAGTCAATATAGTGCTGTTTCTTTCTCTCTTCACTCCTATTGTTTCCTTTTCAGACCTCTTACCTGCAGCAGCGTATGTTGTTCTTTTCTTTTGAATCTTTTGACCTTCATATTAGAATAGTGTGTCTCGGTGATTCAGAATCACTTCTTATATTTAAAATGATAGGCTGGATACTGTTGTACACCTTCTTGGAACTGTTGAAGCTCTTGGCAGACAGCTAGGTCTAGTGAGAATACACTGACATTTCTGCTTTAGGGAAAACATTTATTCTTCCAACACTTTGTCAAAGTCTCTAGCTATCATGCTATAGATAGAACAATTTAATTTCTTCCTGTGGCTTTTTTGTTTCTTGATACCCCGTGAAGCTTGTTCCCCCATTGATGGTACTTCTGCAGCACCTTGTTTCTCGTCCTGTACCTTTCTCTTTTGCCCTTTCTGCTGATATCAGAACTGATTCCAAGATCCTGGCTTTGATCCTTTCCTTATGAGACTGTAGGACAAGTCAGCGCACGGGATTTGCAACAACTGCCTTTACATATATTTTTTTTTTTTTTTTTCTGTCTGCTGGGCTTCTGTGTTTTATATACAATGCTGTACTCTTCCTACTCCTGCTGTCATCATCTGCTGTTATTAGTCTCATGCTTGCATAGTATTATCTTCTCTATGGAACAATTATCATCTCTGTGGAAGACAGGGAACTGAATGAGCCAACCGTTGGTTCTGGAAGAAGAGGTCTGAGTCACAGTACTTGATTCTTTTGTCTTTAACTTCATAGTCCCTGTCCTGTTCTCTTCCCTCAACCCCCTCACACACACCCCCCACCCCACCCCCTGCAGTGTAAACTATCTTATGAAAATTCCGTGCTTTCCTATTGACTTGTGTGGTAGGAAACTACTCCTTGAATAGTTCAAACCTTTGCATCCAGATTCTTATTGTTAAAAAACCTCTAAATCTTAATCCATGTTAGTTACTGTTATCTAAAGGTAATAGCCTTAAATAATCTATCAGTTCTGCTATGGCTGGCTTCTAATGTGGCTTCTTACTTACTTACTATATCAGCAATAGTGTGTCCAGCAGGGCCAGGACAGTGATCGTCCCCCTGTACTGGGCACTGGTGAGGCCACAACTCGAATCCTGTGTTTAGTTGTGGGCCCCTCACTGCAAGAGAGACATTGAGGTGCTAGAGCGGAGCCAGAGAAGAGCAATGGAGCTGGTGCAGGGCCTGGAGCACAAGTGAGATGAGGAACTGGGGGGGGTTAGTCTGAAGAAGAGAAGGCTCAGAGGGGACCTTCTTGCTCTCTGCAACTGCCTGACAGGAGGATGGAGCCAGGAGGGGGCTGGTCTCTGCTCGCAAGGAACAAGCAATAGGACAAGAGGAAACAGCCTCAAGCTGCACCAGGGGAGGTTTAGATGGAGCTGAGGAACAATTCCTTCCCCAGAAAGTGCTCAGGCATTGGAACAGGCTGCCCAGGGCAGTGCTGGAGTCACCGTCCCTGGAAGTATTCGCAAACCATGTAGATGAGGCCCTCAATGACATGGGTTAGTGGTGTCTTGGCAGTTCTGGGGTAAGGGTTGGGCTTGATGATCTTAAAGGTCTTTTCCAACCTATCTGATTTTATGATTAATAATATAAAATTTCAAATGTTAAATATATATTTCATGTTACATATTTTAGTATGTCATTGTATATCATCTATATATTATATATTACATATATAATGTGAAATATGTCATGTTTTGCACCACACGTGAAGCATCGCACGTATCACAGAGTAGCACATCTCACTGCGCCTGAAGCTTCGCACATATTGCATGCATGAAGCATCACACGTGTTGCACTGTCGCATCTATTGCACCCCACGTGAAGCATCGCACGTATCGCACACATGAAGCATTGCATGTGTTGTACCATCGCACGTATCTCACTCCACGTGAAGTATCGCATGATTGCACATATCACACTCCACATGAAGCATCACACACGTTGCAGCATCACACGTATTGCACCCCACATGAAGCATTGCACGCATCGCACGTGGCATTTTATTACTAATAGCACAATTCCTATCATAGACATACTTTTTCAGTTATGCCTGTTTAATTCCACATTAGCAAGATCTTACATAAAAACAATGTAAGTGACAATGTCCATTAAAGAATATATTACTGGGAGTTTCTTTTCCACCTTTGGATGTTTCTCAGATCCAGTGCTAACAAAAACTTGTCCCAGTTGCATATGTTAAGCCAGATACCTAAAAAGTTAATGAAACAAAAACCAAAACCCCAAACATTTGGGAAGGCATTGGAAAAAAACCAGTGTGTCTAGCAGATTATTTAGAGAACCAAGGATTTTCTTTGAGACATTTCCAAGATTCAGCATATTTAGATTGGAAAGAACACACAATTAATTTTAGTTAGTTTGAAGGTGCAATGTTTTGGTTCTAGTTCTTTGGAAGAGCGGGGTAGGTGTGAGACTGATTCCTAAATTAGGCAGCACACCTCATGTGTGAAGCACACTAGCATAACTGTGGGGGATGATAGCAAATAAACTGGGATGCTGGAGCAGGACAAGCAGCTGAGAGGGCACATGCTGTCACAGCAGCAACCTCAAGAAACAATGGAGGAGCTTAGGTGTGGGGCATGGGGGTGATGAAGACCACAGCAGTGAGAGCAAATTTGAGGGGTGGAAAGAGTGTCCCTTGGCAGCTCTCCACTCTGAGCTTTGGATTTCTTAACACCATTGTAGTCTATCTCTGTTTCTACCTTGTGTGTAATGCCTTTTTTCTTGGAGCTCTGCCTTGAGTTTCATGCTTAGCGAAGATGGATCCTTTGGTATCTCTGCTTATTTTCTGAAGTATTGGGATGGACCATTCCTGTACTTGGAAGATGGAGGATGTTGTCTCTAAAGACCTGCCAGTTTTTATGAGCTCCTCTGCCCTTTGCAGCTGTATGCATTGTATCCCACCTACTAGTTTTCTGAATTAAGTGGTAGCAGCTGCAACTAACTGTGTGGTTTCCTTGTTCTCCTTTGCTGTGTGTGAGCTTTCTTTCTTGTTTATCGTTTATAATTTTTTTGTCTTTTAATACTAAGATATGGTTTTTACCACAAACAACAAATTACTCCTGCTGGGTGGGAAGCACCAGTACTTATATACTTCTACAGCAAAGCACAGTTGTCCGGGGTGCCTACATTTTACTAGCTTATTTTAAAGCCTCATTACTTTGTTAATATGAAGTTCCATGGTGTTATATTTTAGTTTTATTTCTCTCTCAGTGCTTTCATTCTGCAGTGGAAGCAAGACCCTGCTTTTCTCAAGGAGCTATATACACTCTTCCATCAGACTTGTCTGTGTATACTTTCTAGCATCAGAAATCTGAAGCTTAGTACTTTTTTTTGTAATAATGCTATGTAACAGAACTAGATAATAAACATAACTTTCAGTCCAACCTCATTGCCTTTTCCTGAAATCAAATTTGCCAATGCAACTAATGACTTAGCAAAATAAGGGGGTTCCATGAGCCTGCACTTCATTATTATGTATTGAACAGATGTAAGAAGTTCATGGTGACTTAGTTTGCTGTGGTTTATTTCTGAGTAGGTAGGTTTTTTTAAACTGTGTAGCTGAACCAGAGAAACAACAGATTGTTCCTGGCCCTGATGAATACCCGCAGGAATGAAGGCTGCGAAAAGGGATCTGTTGCCACCTGTGCACATGACACCACTTCAGGCTGTTCTTCATTCTTGTTCCCCTTTGATGTTGTGGTTGGTTTGACATACAGGGAAGAGCCTGCTAAAATACTGGGGGGTGATAATATGAGCACACCATCTACAGAGCACTGGGAACTCCTACAACAATCAAGAAGGCTTGGTGTATTTTCCCACAAACAAATACCATTCCATACCCTCTCCAGTGCAGGCCAATGTCACAATCTGGTCCTTCTACTTTTGAATCTGAAGAAGTTACCTTCTGTCCTTCCTGAGATTTATACCTTGCATGTGTGTATTGTGTGCACTGCTGGACTCAGATTTAGACTCTGTGGGTGATATTCTGCCACCACAGGCCATTGTATGTTTTGTAAAACACACTGGAACTGATAAAACGGAAAAAGGGCATCTAGGTGAATTGCCAGAAGCAGCCCTCACGTTTCATGAGCCTCCTGAAAATAAGATAGGGATAAGAATATACTGTCATCACTTGATGCTAGTGTATTGGAGTGTGACCACCTGAAACTCCTAAGGTTCTGTATTTTCATCATTAGTATCTCTTGTCTAAACTAGCTCTTACTTAGGTGAATATTGTGGGAATTCTATTAAATAAAAACCACCATCTTTGCCAGAATTCCTAATTACATTGCTCCTTAACTAAACAGTGAACTGTTTGAACACAAGTGGCTTTCATGCAATGTAAGAGACTCTGTAGTAGGTAAACACCTAAATGCTTATATAAACTTGTAAATGTATATAAATGTTTATTCCAACTATGTTCCTAAATAGATTTTTCAAGGCAAGAAAAATAGATAGAATTCTATCCTAGACAGAATGCACAATAGAGAAAAGTTTGTTTCAAACTTACTTCTGTAATTAAATTGGCAAAATAAGCAAACTGCAATTCAAAACCCAGATATTAGAATAAACACAGCAGGTAGAAAGTGCTCTGTCACCTGAAGTATGTTTTAAATGTTGATTCCTCAGAAGGATTTCTATGTGATATTTCCAATATATTGTCAAATATAAAATTTAGTTAAAATTTTGCTTATCTCGTTGGAAATTTATTTATCTGTTGTCCATACTTTACAAGTATGACTTCAATTCCATTTTTGAAAGTTGTATGTAGATGGAACTACTTGCTCAGATAAGCAATTCTTTTTGATTTAAATGGAAATAGCCTACTTGGGTAAATGACTGCATGGTTAGACCAATTGTTCCTCCATTTTCTTGGTCTTTTATTCTGTCTGCAAATCATCAAACGTGCATCTGTTCACTCTGAGATGACTGTATAAAGAAAAAAGTTTCATTCTTCAAACCTGCTGACACAGATTTTATCTGATAGGCCATTCTCTGGTTTAGTGGGATTTCCAAATCTATGAAAATTCAGTATCAAGACAAGTGCTGAGGGTTGAGTTCTTTACTGAAAGGAAAAGAAAAGCTTTTAACTTTCTAATAAAGGCTTAGTCAGTGTGTTCCTGGCTTTCCTTTTCTCAACCTAAATTGGTTAGATGGAATCTTGAATCTAAAATATTTTCTGGTTTCCCTCCTATGCCCTTTCTCAGTATTTCTGGATTCTCAGGTGATTCTCAGGACCTTGCTAGGGCTGCATGAGGAGTGATGGCAGTAGAAAATGCTTTGAAAATAACCCTTAAGCCCTTAAGAATATGTTGTTGATGTGAGCCGCAATAAAGGTGGTCTGGTTAGAAGGGGAATATTGTTGGGAAAAGGAAAATGTCTGCTGAAAACTACTGCCAGAGGAAGGCCTGCCAGCGTGGAAGTTGGAGCCTAGGAACTAGCTCTGTGAACCAGAAACATCCTTGAAAAGTGCACCTGACTTCTCTGAAGTACAACTGGGGGGGACCTAGAAGCCTGAGATACCAAAGTGTAAAACCAAGTACAGTGAGGTTATTAATAACATTATGTACCTTAAGGATATGAAGGACATGTCTAGATATGATTTTGTAGTGCTGGGATTGAAAGCTAGTGGTGAAGCATCTAAGCAGCGTTAATTTTCAGAACCTATGTTGCAAAGCTCTTGGGAGATTACATTTCCTTTTCCATTACATTTGAATTCTGTCACTTTTCACCACAGTATTTTCACATCTGATGATTTCTTTGACCTATGAGAGGAAACGAGCAGTAACTGTAAACCTTATTTTGTGACTATATCTTTCCTTTCCTTAAATTGTTCTAATCTCCACTTAGCTGTGAAGAAGAATGAAATTGCTGGCAAGTCTCCATCAAGATCCATGTTAATATTAATACTTATTTTTCAGCCTGGAACTGTAAGACTTGCTGTGACTGTGCCTCACTTACTCAACTTTGATCTGCTTCACTTTCTGTCCTTTAAAATTTTTCTGGCTGCTGTGGACACATCTTCAGCTATGACCTGCCTGTAATCATTTTACATTTTTATTTTAGACAAAAAACTGGAGAACTACAAGGAATGATAAATATGACTTTTAGGGTTGATGCGCAGAGTATATTACTAGGAACTTCTGAACTGTGTTTTCAAATAAGGATGAAATTTAGCAAAAAGATGTCTTTCCATCCTAGATATTCTTACATGGTAAGCTAAAACCTCTTACAAAGCAGGTTTTATGTAACAGCAGTGTCAGGCTTCTGCAGGGCCAGATAGCTCAGTGTCTAGTCCTCAGTTCTTTTATGTGTCTTAGAAAATACTCCTCTTTGTTAAGGCCTTTGTGGGAGGAAAAAAACCCTAAACGAACGAAGAAACCCATAGAAATTCCATCAGAAAAGTTCTCAAGATGTATGTTTTAAAGGTTCCTTTAAAAAAATAAATCCCGCTGGGCTGGCAAAAAAAAGTTAATGTTCCAAGAGTTCTTATCATGCTGTCATTTAGTGCCTTGAGAGTGTTGTTATACTTGCACATTATTTGTCCCAGTATCTTCTCTGATTTGGATTTACAAGGCTGAAATGGAAAGTATTTACAAACATGATCTCACATCAGCTGAAAAGCCTGAAGATTTGATCATATCACCATGCGATAGTCTAGCAAATAAGGAGAATGACTTAGCAAAAAGCTTTTTCCTGTGTCAGTCATTCTTTTATTTGAAAATATTTTTTTACCTATTAACATTAATGAGCTAAGAGGAAAAAACTCAATCTTTAAATGTCACATGTTGTCTAAGAAATCAGATTTTTAATTTAAAAGAAAAATTGGAAATTTTGTCTGTTTTCCTGTTAATTTTGTGGAAAATCAAAGCGAAAGTAGAACTTCTGCAGATAATCTTGGCTTATTGTCATTGACAGTCTATGGTAATAATAATACATACCAACAGTTACGTTTCTCTGTATATTTAAACCATTTTTTCCCCCCAAAGTAGATGCTATATTTTGCAAAGTCAGATGTTTCTCTCTACAAGACCTTCCTGAGCTGGCTGTTCTGTTGAAAGGTACTGGACTAACAACTGTGGAAAGCATAATTCTCTATTTAATTACTACACAGAACTCATGTAATGACATTCTTGTGGGGTTTTTTGTACACTGTTCAACTCGGTGAGTCTCAGCTCTGGGCTGGGGTAACCATTCTCAAGAATTATGGTTTATCTATATATAACCATTAAGTTTTAATCAACTTGAACTTCACTAGTGAAGCCAAAGTACTGAATGCCTCTAAAGATATACTGCCTCCAGTCTTTGGCTTCATTAATGAAAAGGCAAGTTTTGCCTTTTAGAAGTTTTTTCAGTGAGAGAAATATGTAACATGGGCCACAAAACAGGCATTAGAGGAATATCCCGGTTAAAGCTGTTGTCATTTAAGTTTGAGTTAGCTTATTTGAAATGCCATTCTAGCAAGAATGAATAGGATCTATTATTTAAAAAAAAACCCCTATCTTCCCACAAAGAAGGATGAGTTGACCACCAAAGATCATTCCATATAGTTCAGATGGTTTGGATGCATGTGGTATAATGTGTAGCTATTGATGTACATTTATTTCTTACAGGCATAAGCTTTGATGGTTTTTCTCACCCTTTCATTAACCAAATTCTTTCTCATTTTAAATGTAATATGCATAGTAGTCTTTCCACTTCCATGGGTATGGATTCTATCTTTGTTTAATGCACACAGCTTTTGCAAATAAATCTTAACTTCTAAATTAATAAAGGGGTGGTTTAACATTGCCTGTTTATATGCCTTATCCATGGGGTTTTTTATAATGTTGTTTGTAAGCTCCAGAGATAATAATGCTAATTTCATCTTGTTATACTCCTGGATAATCTGTTCCGTGGCTTTGTGCATTGCTTACATACAATGTTCACTTTTTTTTTCCTTAGTGAAGCCTGTTGTTTAGTCTTGCTATCACTAAAGCTCGTTATCATTTATCCTGCTCATTCTGCTACAAGGTTCAATCCCTGCTCATCCAGTTTCCTTAATGCCCCATGTCTTTACTTGCCTGAAACTGTTATAAATTCTTATTTTTATTTAGTAGCATAATCTGGTTTTAGGTTATAGAAAGATAATAGCTGATCGTGTGTGTATGAACATTTATAGCTTATTTTGTGTTATGGTGTAGTGTTTAGTATTTACGTGATGGAAAAATAAAGGAAGTGAGAGGGTAAAGCAAAAAGAGAAAACTGGAACAGAATATAACAGGAAAAAATGTAGATATTTCAAGCCATGATTTATAATAAATTTCCTTTTCTGGGTAGCGAGATAAAATGGAATTAGCTCCTGATTTGGCTTGGTCATCTGCACAAAAGCATATGGGACGGTAAGAGATTTCTTTACCTGACTGTCATGGAATATTTCAGCACCTGGCCCTATCATGCAGGAGTAAGTACATGTCATGTAATTATTTCTTCTACCACCTTAAAGAGGATGGACAAGCCAACTGTCTTTACCCCTGGAATCCTATTGATCAGAACATCTGAGCTGACAAGGATGAGAGAGTTCAAGAAGCATTGGGATATGCCATGGTGTGAACTGGAAGCAATCTTTTTATACCAGTAAATAATAATAGCTTGTAGGTACTCTTTTCTGAGTCCCCTGGGCTGAGAGTTGCTGATAGCTGAATTCCAGAAATAATATTCCATTCCACACTTCCTCAGAATAAGGCGTTAGTTCATGGTACCACTTATTCAAGTAGGCAAAATAGACACTGCATTCGTAAATGCTCTCTATATCTAAAAGAAATGTAACTGAACAAAGATGCAGTTATGCCACCATTACGCATGTTCAATATACACTGGTCCATAAAAACTACTTCTGGAACAAAGTACTGCATAGTAGAAATAGGAAAGGTTCAATAGGTGCTCAGCTTACTTTGCTGATTTTTCAAAACCACAAGGCTGATCTGAGCTTGCAGGCATGTACACAACTGCATCTGTGCATACAAATCTAGTATTTGTATAAGAGATCATTCCACATGTACATACCTTTTGTGGGAGGCACAAGTCAGTCTCCAAGTTCTCTAATGTATTCCTCAAAAACGTTTCCCAATATACAGCTTCTTCAGGAAGAATGTCAATTTCTAATATTTTTTAAAGCTAAGCATTTGTTTAACATCCTTTGCTAAAATGGGTTTCAAAAAACTGTGTGGTCAGATTGTCTCTGTGACTAGATTCTGACTTAACTATGAAACGAGACTAGAAAGTAGTGGATTGAGAAAATGAGCTTTGTAAACTGGCAACAGAAAAAACATACACTGGCATTTTGGAAATGGAAATTATATGATTTTTTTTTTTTTTCACTGTGTTTATCACAAATACGTATTGACTGGTATACCTTGATTCATAACAGTCTTTCAGGTATCTTTGCTGTCAGGATGTTTCATAATGATCGGATTATTTTTTGCCATCTTTCACCCTTAATTTCAGTGGCAGTCACTGCTGACTGTGCTTCCTTTTCTTTCCAGAAAAGTATGTCTGTAAAGTACTATGAGTTTTACATTTGGTTAGAGGCAGGAGCTTTGCTGTGATATCATGATGATTAGCCAGATGACCAGAAATGGCTACCACTACAGACTGAAGGGTTGTCCCAGTTTAGTCCTTGGAGTTCTTAGGTCGAATTTAACGTAAGATCTGAAATAGCTTTTAGGTACGAAACCTTCATTGTTGGTATCTTAACATTTCATGAAGAGATTAGGCTATGGATTTGAGCTCACTGTTGGCCTGTGTAGGGATTTTTGGGCTCCTTTACCTCTGCCATGCTTCCTATCTGGAAAAAAAAAAGTGCCAAACCCCAAAGGAAGATGGTATTGCTATTTGAATCTTTTATGGGAAAGCTTTTCTACATGTTATTTTTATGTAATACTCTATTGATAAAAAATAAATTTTTTTTAAAAACAGCTATACAAATTCCAATTATTGTACCTTCTACCTATTCAAAATTTCTATTTTAGTTATAGCCAAGTGAATCTAGTTAAATAAAAAAAAAACCCCAAAGATCTAATATTCTGAACTATTTTGCTGCCTATTATCTGCTAGCAGCAGAAATGGCTGCATTTTTTATCATAGTGGCTCTTTGCCATGTAAATGTGACTTATCATGTAACAGTTGAATTAAAATGTCATGAACTACTATAGAAGTTGCGCCATATCAAAGAAGCAAAAGAAAGTACCAGGCAGGCTGTGATACATGTGTTGTGTTCTTTACATGATAAGAGATCTACTTTCAGTAAGTTTTTTGAGAAAACACATTGCTGGTAAAACTCACTGTTTTGAGCTATTAACAACTTTCCTCTTTTCCCAAATATAATAAATGTTTGGGTTTTTTTCCCCCACAGCACTCTACTGGCTATACTCCTGTTAATGCAGTGTAGGGTGCTGCAGTTGTTTTTGCTGCCAGGGCATGCTGCTGGCTCATGCTGAGCTTACTGCCTAGCTAGACCCTAAAATCATATTTATTTATTTTTTTTAATCCTTTATTATCTTTGTAGGTGCCATGATTTGGAATCTGTTCTGCCTAGAAGAGTTAAAAGAGTGTAAGGCTGCACTGTGAAAAGGAATCTGTAGAAAAGTAACACTGAACTCAGTATTCCTGTACCATCCCATGAGCTTCCTTGTTGATACTGATTTTTGTGGAGTCATTTCATTATCTGACAAAGAAGACAAAAGACAGCTTTTATTATCCTAAAGAATGGTGATTTTCCTACCTGTTAGACTGAAGAAATAGTTGGGCCACATTCACATAACTTCTGTGAGTTTTGCAATTCTTAGGAAATCCTGTTTGTGCTGTGTCCAGGGGTAAGACAGAGAGAGGTCATTTATGAGTAAAATGCCTAAAAAGGTCTCTATTGGCAGAAAGAAAGGGAGTTACAAGCAGCAGGGGAAGTCTGACCACCCTATGCTTATGGCTGTTTATAACCCCAAAGTTTAATAAATGAACAGTACTTTGAGGAAAAGTTCAAACCAAACACTCCTCCCTCCCCCAACTTAAGTAAAACAGTACCTACTCCAAATAACTATTAAATAAAACAGTTGATGCTAACACTGATCAATTTGCTGGAAAACACGTAGTTCATTGTGAAGAGTGATGGATTTCCAGCACTTTTGAAGGACAGTATTAAGAATATGGGTCATCTTGTAATTTCCCAATTTTCTTTCCTTATTTTTCCTATGACTTTCATGTTGATATATAATAAATGCTGAAGTCTGGTTTAGAAATCAGTTGCTTCCTTTCCTCAAATCTCTCAGAGGCATGACAGCACATATCTATTCCACATCACAGTACTGGGGAAAAAAAATGACAACCAAGATCCTTCCCACAAGAGACAAATTGTAAATAGAATTGGAGCTTACTGTGAAACTGCTTGGAAGAGCAAAACTGGCAGTGAAGTGAGTATGAATTTGCACTACTCTGACCTTGAGGCAGCACCCCTGAGAGACATAAACTGAAATGTAGATGGCCAGGAAAAAAGTCAGTACAAGAGCTGGTGAGGTATTAAAGGAAGTATGATATTATATTTTTCTATGAGATGTTTTAAACACGTTCTTTAATAACACATGAAGAAACATAGCCTAGAAATATCACTATATTCTTTCAACTGAATAATGCCAGTTCTAAAAAATTTCATTTTATATTTCATTTGTAGTTTATTTTGCTGTTTCTCCATTATTAATATTATGATACACATTATATGTTGCTCTCATTAAGTATTTAATGGTTCTCTTAAAAAACACTTTATGGTTTCCACATAAAGAACCAAAATCTGTAATAATTGGCTTGTCATCATCCAGATAGGTAATTCAGCATTTCAGAAGCAATGCTACTTATGCCGTCTCGTGTTTCAGAGTTTCAGAACATTAAGATGCACAGAGCAAGATACCTGCTCATGCAAAATTACTTATCTTAAAATGACCACTACCCTCAGTGAATCAAAATTCATAATTCTCCTCTGCTCATTTGCTTACTCTCCCTTAAAGTGAAAGCCAGTTGCTGATGAACTACTTGCTGGATAGAACGACTGAACACTGAAATACCATTTGTTCTGAAAGGATGTACTTGACAGAGAAGGATCTACATGAAGGACCAAAAGGAAAAATGAATATCTGTTCATCCATCCATCCATGTGCTACTCCCCCTTCTGCCCTTTTCCTGATATACTCCAAGATTTCAATCTTAATTTTTAAGTTCGATACTTCTGTCTGAAGGACATAATGAGGGTTTTTTTTAACATGTTCTGCAAATGAGATGGCAGTTTCTCAGTTGTAGTCCATGAAAACTATTATTGCAGATTGATTGTTAACTTTTTCCTAGCAGACAGGTTTATCTCACAGTGGGATCTTCTGCCCCCTTCACAGACTTGAAGTTAAAAATAAGCTGTAGTTTGCACACTTGTTATTACGGTTCCTCTTAGCATGTGACTGATTTTTGGACAAAACCCACATTTCTCTCCATTTTTTCCCAAGACTTTATTTTTGCTACTGAATGTTTCTAAAGAGCTTACGTTAATCAGTTGTTTCTTGTTCTTCTACACTATTGCTATCTTTCAGTAGATAGTTATCAACTCTTTCATAGACAGCAGAAAAACAATGTTGCATACCTGCCCACTGATCTTCATTTTGCTGTATTCATTTATTTGAAAAGTTAACCTACTTGTGCTGACAGGTTTTTCTAGTCATTTGTTTAACACAGCCTTGGGCTATTCAACCATTTACTACTGTAGCTGAAGGTAGCTTGTGGCATTTTCACCTGCCAGGCAATTATCACAGTTATCTTATTCTGTATTGCTTGTTATCTAGGCCCAATGTGTTGAATTTATTTGCTAATATGGAAAAACTCTAATGTTATTAGGCTTTCTAGGCTATGAGAAAAGTAAATACAAATAAAACAGTAGTCCAGCTATCAAACTTCTTTTTTAAAATATTTTCAAATAGCATTTATGGGAGATAGGTATGAATTAGAAAAATATTCCTGGAAGCTCTTTCAAGTAAAATATCATGACCCATGCTTTCTGGAGAGGATTCTGTCAGCTAGAAGCACTAAAACTGCAATGATTAGGCTTTGATCCAAAACTAATAAGGCAACTGGATTTCAGAAGTTGGCAAGAATGCATTAAATACAGCTAAGAAAGAAATATGTATTAAATTTTATGTACCTCGAAATGAGGGTTTTTTCCTTCCCTTATGTTACATGAATCTTTGTGTGCAGAGATGATGTTTGTTTTGAAGAAAAAGTCTCCAAGACACTTTAGTTTGCCACTGGCTTCCAGAGGGAAGATTGAGTGACAGAAAAGATAACTTTACTTATAGTGATCTACTGAATGCTGCAGTTTGGTTGTTTACAGTATTGGAATGGCACATTTATATCTGTATCTTTGAGTACCTGTTCACTCGACTATCATCTGTTGTGTAGACATATGCCATTTTCAGATGTTTGGGACCATATGTTGCTTGTTTCAGGAGAATGTGGGCAGTCAAGTGTGATGTAGAAGATTGTGCAACCCTCATTGTGCAACCATGGCACATCCAATGCGTATTCTTCTCTTTACACGCATCAGGTCTGTGAAACAGCATGGAATGTACCATGTCTTCAGCTATTCTGGAAATATTAGATCTTAGTTTGGAATAAATTAGCAACCTGGAAATTCATTTCTGAGCAGTTAATATCTATGCTTTTAATGGGTAAACTGTTTTCTTGGGTATTTTATTGTTATTCTTGTAGATTACCCTGTTTGCAAATCTAGCACTAAGAAGAGATACATTCAAGGAGGTATCAATAAAAGCTTGATCCAGCAATCAGCATAGTCAACCAGACCCTGTTAAGAGGCAATGAATTTTGCTCTGAGACAGCCACCTCCTCATAATGCATTGCTATAATTGTGCCTGCTATTGCAAACATTTTTTTCCCCACTGGTGTTAAGAACAGTATGTATAATTGAAATTGGAATCAGTACTGAAACTGAAACAAAGAAAATTTAGAAACAAAACAGTCAGGAAGACCATATTGTACTCATGTTGGAATCTGGTTGGGTATATAAGATATTTACTCAACTGAGTAGACTATGTTTTGCATCCCACAGTGAGAGCATGAAACTAAAGCAATTTTACTGAACATCCTGCAAGGCTACATTTGGCATAAATCCTGTAGATACATAATAGACACATAATATCAGCATAGTAACAAACCTTCATGTAGTCTAAGGCTGAATAACAAAAGCTATTATTATGTTCTTCCACTGTATGCTAATGTTATTTGTTTAGTAACAGAGCTATAGCAACATGTTTTGCAGTTTCTCCAGTCTCTTGTTTACTCCCCGCTTGGATACTGTTTTCATCCTGAATTTGGTACATTTGTGGTCAGTAATGTACAAAACAGCAAAAGCTGTTCTGACGAGGAGACTGCAGGTGCACAAAAGGTAGTGAACTGTGAAAACAGTCAAGGGAGCCTAATTGCCATTATCACTAACTTACCAACAGTGTTTCTAGTGATATTGTGTCCCTAAATTAATCTATCTGAAAGCAGCCTTCCTTGATAGAGCTCTATAGAATTAATTTGAAGTATTTGCTCTTCTCTGGAGATGATCCTGAATTTAAATAACCACAATTTAAGAAAGGAGCTTCATGTTTCTTGATTCCCTTTTGGATCCACGCTCTTTGCAAGGTCTCAGCCCTAAAGCTGCCAACTCCTAACTTCATTTGGAGCTCCTGGCATATCCTTTAAATTAATCTGGATATCCTTGGCTTATTGAATACGTTCCGTGGAGCTGCCTTTCACTTGATCGCATCAGGATCCAAATTTAAAATCTCAAAATTATTTTCCCCCAAGAAACAAAATTATACACATTAAAAGTCCAATAACATTTTTTCATTGTGATGTATCAAGGAGGAAACAACTTTGAACTGTCTCTCTGGAAAAGAGGAAGAAGAAAAAGCCTAAATTTGCTTTCTCCTAGAGAAAATTTGCATTGATAAAAAATATGTTTTTCTTTGGGAATTTAATTTTGAACAAATGACAACAGTTTCCCTAATATCATAACCTTTTACCGTGGCCCAATTAGTAACATAAATTAATAAAATTATTTTCTTCACTTTGAAATTGTTATTTCTTTCTCTGAATTCTAAACACATGCCATACAGAGAAAAAACAACTGCACATCATGAAAATGGTCACATTTGCATAGAGGCAAAACGTAAGTCATCAACCAGGCAAAAAAGTTGTATTCTTAACCTCAAGCATAGAAACCACGCTCTTGCTCTTATCTAGTGGTTGGGCCTATTGTGTTTGTATAACTAAGTTAATGCTGCCAGTTCTGCTAGTATAATGTTGAAACTAATTATGGGAGTAATACCATTTGTACACAATCTAATCTTTCATTATCATCAAAGCAAATGTGCAGTTATTGCTAATTCTAAGAGCCATCTATCCAGAGCTTTTTTCTTTTTCTTCCCAGGAGTCTGTCGACTACTACATGGATCCAGGTATTTTAGAGGCTTTCAGTACAGTCAGACTTTCAGGACGACCAGAAACAGTGTAGTAAACCAGGGCTCTCGTCTTCAAATACTTACTAAGGATCCCAGTTCCTTTTGCCATGAATGGCTAGAGCAACACCTGTGACAAAATATAGTGGCTTCCTGTACCTTCAGGTTTGTTTCTAGTCATATGTGTTGCTTGCAGGTTCTTACCTGTATCCTTAGGCTCAGTTGTGATGACAAAACTTGGATCTTAGGTGTCCTTTCTGCCAGAAACATCCTCTCTGGAATTTTCAAAGTGTGTTTCCTCTTGAAGATTATATTTTGAGATATAATTGAAGATCTGCAGGAATCATCTTTCCATTTGGAAGGATGCACAATGCTCTTTCACTGTTTCCTAGATCTTTCTTATATTGTACTACACCATCTTCTGTTAGTTTTATTTTTAGGAGGATTTCTCTTTGTGATCCTCTGTGACTTGTACATGGGGCACAAGATGTCAGTTTTCTTAATTACTGTGGTCAGTTTACTTTACATCAGGAAGAATCTGTCTTCACATTTTATTTTCTAATTAAAATGAATATACCAAATTCAGACCTGCTGTGAATAAGTATCATACGTTAATTTCACTGGACACATTAGGCCTGATGATGCATCAGAGTTGTTTTGACTTGGCAGAAGGTTAACACCAAAAAAAATTCAAAACTGTATTGCTGCTGTTGGTAAAACTGCTCAGTGTCAAAGATAGAAATGCTCTTGTCTGTGTAGTAAGAAATTAAGAGTTAAAGAAGTCTGAATTATTATGTATCATTTTTAGTACAGAACATATGCATCTCAAATCTAACAGCTAGTTTCTTAGTTGGATACTTTTTGTAAAAGTAGCAGAAAATAATTCTTTTTGTAACTGATAAATCTGTTTCTGATCAGGCGACTTAAGCACTGCATTCTTCCTCTCTAGTGGCCAAAATCCACCCCGAGTAGTAATCCCTTCTTTATAAGAAGAGATATCAAATCCCCTCCAACTGTTCTCTGTTGAGAAAAAGCTGCAGGCAGCCTCCTGCATCCCATAGTGATACAAGATCTCAAACTCTAATTTCTGACGGCTTTTGGAGGCAAATGCACTACTTGGATTATTCTGTACCTGTTTTTTTGGGTTGTTCTCTATCTCATTCCTTTTCCTGAAAAAATTATTTCCCAGTGATTTGTGCATAGTTTCTGTCATCTAATTAGAACAGATCTTCTCAAACATTTTCTTGTTTCCTTCTGTAAAATGTCATTACTACCTATGGAACATGGGTTCAGCACAGGAGCTGTAGATTCTCAAATGCCTTGAAAATACTTTAGAAGTGATCAAGAACAACAAAACTTTTTATGTCCTTCTGATCTCATTAATTTTTAACAAAAGTAGAGTAAAACTTAACTGCTGTTTTATGTCTGGCGGGCAAACAGCACTGACACTGTGCAGCTTGGGAAGAATCAACATGGCTTTTCAGGAGACCTGTATTTTCACTAGTAACTGCATTGCTCAGAAATCAGAGCAAAGTTTCTTGGGCACAAATATTTAATATTAAGGTGAAGTTTATGCCAGGTCTTTTATTTGCCTGTGACAAGGAGGAGAAAGATGGCACATCAAAGAGGTGCATAGATGTGATGCGTACAAAGCAGGTGCCAGTGAAACCAGAACAACATCTTCTGTGCTTGCTATGATGCTAGAAAATAAACGTCAACTAACCAACATTCCCAAGAATTAAGTTGTTGGGGGGGGTTTATGTTAAAATATAACACTTTCTGAATGACCGCATGGGTTCGTAAGATTATGTGGAAGTTAAGATTTTCTAGCATCAAAAGAAAGTACACTTGTTTCGATAAAAGTAAAATCAATAAACCTACCAGTCAGAATAAAGAAAAAGTTCTTCTGTTTTTCTTCCCCACTTCCTTCTTTTACCTTCGTTAAAAGTCCAATACTATTATTAAAAATAATTTGAATGTGTGTTATTTTTTTCTAAGTAGTTACCAAACACAAAAATCTTGCCTCTTTTTCTACCAAAGAATCATTACAGCTGCGGCAACTAAAACGACTTAGGGAATTTAAGTTTTCCTTACATATGCCTTGCCCAGAAGAGATGTTGATTCTTTTGCTGACTTTCTTGTAATTATTCTGATAATGTAACAGCTCACTTCATGCGTTTGAAAACTCTTTTCATTTTTCAGAGAAAGGTAAATAAAGCCAGGTTTGACAATTCAGCCTCATGGTGCGTACCTGCTAGGTGCTGAATGCTGTCTCGAAAATGAGAGAAATGAACAGGAAGATTGCACTGACACTAGACAAGTCCTAATTTATGAAAAAGAAAAAGAAGAATAAAATAACATTTAAAATGAGATTAACTGTTATGCCAGGGCACTTCCAAAATCAGGACATTCCTAACAAACTGGATTGTTCTGGTCATCAGTGATCTCTGGCAGGGACCTCAATCTTCAGTTCCTTTTCTACTGATAATGGGTAAAGAACACCCTTTTGTAGCTGATTTCATCTGTCTGTTCAATCTTCGTCTCCTCCTTTGAAGTCAGAATTATCTAATTCCTCAGTTAAATCAAATGTCATTTCTTGTTTTATATTAAAAGACTTCTATAAGACATACTGAACATTGAGTCCTTCAATAGAGTGTTTATCTTTCTGTCTCATTGATTTTGTAGACAGTTTTCTCTCCAATGACCCTTTTCTCTTTGTGATGCCTATTATGTTGTGGAGGTGGGTTTTTTTTCACAATGCCAAAATTGTTTCACAGCAAGCTTTAAGCTTCTCCCTTTATTGTAACAGGGAAATGACTCTGTATCATGCATGAGATTTTGGATTGTTGTATGTTAGAGGGATAACACTTCTTGGGGAATGGAGTGAGATCAAATATATGACATCAAACCTGCAGGTTCCAGAGAGAAAGTTTTAGGTTTTTCTGGCTTTCAGATGACTCGGCCTGTTAATTGAATGCAAAACTGGAATGCCAAATAAAAAATGTTTCTTCAAGGAGCTATAGATGATGAAGCTGAACTTCTGCACTAAAGATGCAGTATAGACAGAAATCTCACTACATAAACCCCCAAACTGCACTTTACCGTGCTGCATATTACACAATGAACACTCTCTCATTCTTTGGAACTGTCATTCCTTAGGTGCTTATCCAGGGTATTCTATGATTCAGAAATCACTGGATGAATCACTAACTTTGCAAAGGCCGCCTTCATGTCACCCAAAGTATAGGAGCACTTAATCCATAAACAAAACAATAATCTGTGGTTTCACAATTTCCTGCACGAACAACTGAACCTACGCTAGTAATTCAGGGTGCTAATGAGAAAATCAAACAGAAGCTTCAGTGTTACTGAATGGGGTTGAAAATGCTACTTCAGTCACTCAAAGAAAACTGTGCTTTTCCCTTGTTTCAGATATAAACTGCTACAGTATGCCAAGAATAACTCTGCTCAGGCTTGTGACTCAGAGTGGAAATGGCTTGGGGGTATGTTTAGGACCAAGATGAGTTTGGACAGAATGCCCCCAGAATCCTTCCAGCTTTAAAGGACTGTGGTAGTCTGACCCTGGCTGGACCCTGGGTGCCCACCAAAGCTGCTCTGTCAATGCCCTCAGCTGGGCAGTGGAGAGAAAAAAAGACAACAAAAGTTTCATGGGTCAAGATAAGGACAGGGAGAGATCACTCATCAGTTGCTGACACAGGCAAAACTGACTCAAGGAAATTAATTTAATTTATTACCAATCAAATCAGAGTAATAAGAAAATAAAACCAAATCTTACAACACCTTCCCCCCACCCCTCCCTTCTTCCCAGGCTCAACTTCACTCCCAATTTACTCTACCTCCTCCCCTGCCAACAGCACACAGGAACAAGGAATGGGGCTTGTGGTCAGTTCATCACATGTTGTCTCTGCTGCTCCATCCTCCTCAGGGGAGGACTCCTCACACTCTTCCCTTGTTTTAGCATAGGGTCCATCCCACGGGAGTCTATCCTCTACGAACTTCCCACAGGCTGCAGTGCTTCATGATCTGCTCCAGTGTGAGTCCCTTCTGTGGGTGCATCCTTCAGGAACAGACTGCTCCAGTGTGAGTCCCTTCCATGGGGTGCAGTCCTTCTGGAACAGGCTGCTCCAGTGTGGGTCCCTTCCATGGGGTGCATCTTTCAGGAACAGCCTGCTCCAGTGTGGGTCCCTTCCCTGGGTGCATCCTTCAGGAACAGATGCTCCAGTGTGGGTCCCTTCCCTGGGTGCATCCTTCAGGAACAGATGCTCCAGTGTGGGTCCCTGCAGGACCACAAGTCCTGCAGCAAACCTGCTCTAGTGTGAGCTCCTCTCTCCACGGGGCCACAGGTCCTGCCAGGATGCTGCTCCAGCACGGGCTGCCTACAGGATCATAGCCTCCTTCAGGCATTCCCCTGCTCCAGTGTGGGTTCCTCCATGGGCTGCAGGTGAATATCTGTTCTGCCATGGACCTCCATGGGCTATAGGGGGACAGCTGCCTCACCATGGCTGCAGGGGAATCTCTGCTCCAATGCCTGAGGCATCTTCTTCACTGATCTATATGTCTGCAGAGCTGTTTCCATTCCTGTCTGCAGCTGCAATTGCACCCACACAACTCTTTCCCCTTAAATCTGTTATCCCAGAGGTTCTACCGCCATTGCTGAAGGGCTCAAACTTGGCCAGTGGAGGGTTTGTCTCGGAGCCGGTTGGCATTGGCTCTGTTGGACATGGGGAAAGCTTCTAGCAGCTTCTCATGGAAGCCAGCCCTGTAGCCCCCCCCATTAACAAAACCTTGCCACACAAACCCAACACAAGGAGAAATTTTAAAGCAGAAAATTGGAAAATGTTTACATCGTTGAAAAGGTTGAACAGAAAGACAGGAAATGAAAAAACAGAATGAAATACAAACATGACACTGAATCATAATAATGTAGCACCACATAGACTTATAGGGAAACTAATGAAAAAAAACCCCACCTCCAATACTGAAGTGTTTTAGTTTTTAACTCATAAGAAACAGTAGCAGATCACCAACCTGGTATTGGATAAAAATAACTTTCAGAGGCTAAAGTTTCAGAAACTGGTTGGTTCAGTCGAACTACAAATGTTGTATGAGCATCACAAAGGATCTATCAGTCTCTTGACACATTATATCTTCGTTTAGGTTAGTGACTTTATTAATAAAGACTTTTGTATTCAAATCCAACAAGTTAGCAATACTCAGCTAATAGTAGGAGAGTAGGTCTATGGTTGGATATTAGGTATTAAGGTGGTTGGAAAAAACTCAGATATCTCAGAGCATGTAAGTAAATTTGACAACCCAGAAACAGCTGATGTGAGCAGGTATCAGGTGAGCAATGTATTGTTACTTATGAAACTATATACCCAGTTCAGCAGCACAAAATGTGCTGATAATCTTCATTAAATAACTACATTTATTTCAAATAATCCAGATGAGGTAGAGGAAAATAATTTTAGAAAGCATTTATCTCAATTCATACTGTTAATTATACTTCAGCAAATCAACCAATAAATTCCAATATTACTTTATAGAGAAAGTCCGGTTTAAACTTCGCATTTGTTTATGATTTTTTGGTTTAGTATCCACGCTTAAGATCACAGACCAAGGAGACAGCAAAGCTTTCTTTTGTGAGGAATTTTGCTATGCTCTGGAGGGTCAGCAATGTAAATTTTAACATGTGTTTTAATAAGATTAGGAAAAAGCACAAGTAAGGTGAGAAGGCTGGAACACCTCTTCTATGAAGAAAGGCTGTTAGAATTGGGCTTGTTCAACCCGGAGAAGAGTAGGCTTTGAGAGTACCTTATTTCAGCCTTTTAATACTAAAAGGGGGCTTACAAGAAAGATGGAGACTTTTACCAGGGTCTGCAGTGACAGGACAAGGGGCAGCAGTTTTAAAATGAAAAAGGGTAACTTTAGATAGGCCATAAGGAAGAATTTTTTATGATGAGGGTGCTGAGGAGCTGGCACAGGGTGCCCAGAAAAGCTGTGGCTGCCCCATCCCTGGCAGTGTTCAAGGCCAGGTTGGACACAGGGGATTGGAGCAACCTGCTGTAGTGGAAGGTGCCCCTGCCCGTGGCAGGGGGTTGGAACTGGATGAGCCCTTCCAAACCATCAATTCGGTGATTCTATGATAGATGCTGCCTGTATGATCTCTATACTAGATATTCTGTTGAGAGATGACTGACACATAGAGATAACTTCTTTCTCTTTCTTAATATCAGATATATGCTTTAAGAAAGATGCAAGTGCTGAAAGTGACGTGATCTTTTAAACAGATGTAACCAGCCCTCAATTTATAGCTTCAACCAAAAGTCTTTCGGAGGTGTCTCTTAATTTTAAAATTAATAATGAAATATACTGAAGAATCTTTTTCAGTGAGAAGCAAAATGGCACTTTGCCATAAAACCCCTACAACTGATTCATGACACTTCTAGGGCAATGACTCCCTACTGCTAATTTTTCTAGATTTGGAGAAATGTTGTATATTTTCAGACCAAGAGGGTGTAAGAAATGGGCCTTGAAAAAAGCACAGGATACATCTCAGGAGGATGGTGTTACTTTGGGTGCAAGCCCTTACGACTGTGTGACTTACAGCATAACTTGCAAATATCAATTGCATCATTACTTTAACAAGGGATGATCAGGTAGAGTTCTTTTTATATGGAAAACCTGTTTTCAATCGACTTGGGGGGGAGGTACTTTCCCAGAAAAGCTTATCTAACACCCGTTGTGCAAATTGTAAAATTACTATTGATCTGAATGAGAATGAGATCAGCTTCATACTGGGGAAAATGACACATATATTTATATAATAGTTAATGCAGGGAAGCAATTAGTTCCTTGCTTGATAATTTGGTATAAATTTAGCAATTAATCAACAACAATTAGTGATGTAACATTTTTTCATAGAATTCTATTCTATCTTTCATTTGAAAGAGATTTCTTAGTTTGTCTGTATGTATTACACATTATCATTCTTTTTTTTTTTTTCATCGAATGAAATAATTCTGCAAAGTGTTATTTCTCCTTTATGTACTTTAAGGATTTAATGAATCACATTAAGAGTTAAAAAAGAAGGAATTACAAGTTTTTATACTGTACTTGGGTAAAGGGATAATGGACTATATACATAAGGACATTGCCTTAACCAAATACGAGACGTTGCAAAGGTGACCAGAGGAAGTTAGCATAATCACATGGAATGCCAGCTGTATCTCTGTACCTCCCTGGTAAAGAGTAAGCTTCAAATGCAATAAACATTATTGTACTGACTGAAAATTAACTTGGTGAAAAAGCGTGCAATTGTTGCAGAGGTAATTGCTTTAAAAGAACATAGTCTTCCTGTGCCTAGCATTCCAATAAGGAATAAAATTAATTACTGGAAGCAATACTAAATCATGAAAAATATGGTAAGATATAAATCATTGAATGCATATGATCTTTTATTTTGCAAGGTGCTTTCTAAATTTGAGCATAAGTTATGCACTATGTTAGGCCTGGAAAAGAAAAGAGAAAATATGTGTAACAGGAGCTGGATGTCTTCAAATCTGAGAGGTTTCTTACTATGGTAGGCTTCAGTGGACATATGGGGAATAGGGCCTCCTGTCTTCCATATGTGCTGAACAGATAGAGAACAGATTGTGCTGATAGTAGTGATATCTGCTTCATAATCTCATGTACAAGCTGTGACCAGTCAATCACCAACATCATGTTCCAACAACCAACCAAGAAAAACATGGATTGGGAAGGCCCATATTAACTGCATTCTAGTCACTTACTTGAGTGACTTTTAAATCACTGCTGTGATTCCAGCTGACTGCTACACAGGTCACTTGATTTGCTCAAAATTCATCACAAAAGTTGTACAGCAAAAATATAAAGCAGGGAAAATTTCAAGGAACGGTGTGCTCAAAACCATTCCATGTTCTGTCTAAAGCTGAAATTGTCTTTTATGACACCAGTAATGAGGAAAATGGCAAGTTTTATGTGATTATTTATGTAAATTATTGACTTTTATCTAGGGCAGAAGAAAACTGGTTTGATGTCAATGGTGGCACAATGCACCTTCAGCTGAAAGAGCAGCAAAGTGCTTTGCAGGAATGAAGTCTTCCTTGGCTGGACCCTATTACCAGCAAGCTGATTTACAGCAAGCTTTGACATACAATCTAATCAGATTAACGCAGAGGAAAGATTAGTCATGAAATGCTAATGCTGACAAATTGCAGATATGTGCTGATGAAAGCCACGAACTTGCTCTTTGCTAATCTTCTTGCTCAATATGGTACATGACAATGAAGATCAAGAACAGAGACAAAACCACACAAATCACAGATTGTGGAAGTATAAAAAGGCATTGTACCTTTCAGCATCTCCTCATTGTCAACACATGCATTTCCTGAGGTGTGTGAGATCTTGAGATATCTATTTTCACCTTAGGTAAGCTGCCAAGTGTATGCGAAATGAACAGTGCAGCCATGTCCATCTGGATGACAAGGCAACCAGTTTACAAGGCATCTTGTTAAAAAAATAACAACATGACCACCCCCCCCACGAAAAAAACCCAACAACAAAAAAAACCCAACAACCCGGTTGCCCCCCAGAACCCCAAAACAAACCCACCCCACCCTAAAAACAAACCCAAAAGAAAAAAGGAAGTGCAAGAACTCCATTGAGTGATTAGCCCATCTTTTCTTTTGTAGGTTTTCTCCTGTTTTTGTGCTAGAATTAAATCTGCTCAATGGATTAGGTAGGTGCTCTGTATGCTGATGGAAGTGAATTTGTAGGAAATACCTAGAAAATCTTAGTTTAATTGGTATGTTGCATTGCTTGTGATCTAGACAAAGCATGAACTCTGCTGTACATGTCTTTGAGCGAACCACTACTGAAGGCTATGTCTGTACCAGTAGGCAACATGCCCAGTTGCTGTCCCTGAGGGTAAGTGGCATGGTGCAGCTTGCCTGCCTATAGCTCTTTTCCCTTCTAAAATAGGATTGTCTTATCTATACTGCCTATCAAGGCCCTGAATACAGGGCTTAGCTGCATCATGTCACCTTGTATTAGCTCAAGGTCAGCAGCTGGTACGCTGTCCAACCTTGCTTCAGAGTACTGTGTTAAAGAGCTGTTCCTCCCCTTCCCCTGGGGGCTGCACTGAAGTTCATGCCCTCAACCTTGGCTCTGCCTGAGCTATGCTGCCGCCCTGCCTATGCCCTGCCTGGCCATGCACCCAAGCAAAGCCACCCCCCACCTCTGTCCCTGCTCCACTGGCTCAACTTCATATCTGGACCTGGGACCCTCGTCATCACTGTTGCCTTGCCTAGCAAGCACGGAGCTGCTGGCTTGCCCTGGCATCACTCTGCACTTTGCTTGGGTATTGCCAATCACACCCTTGCTGGTCAGATCCCTGCCTTTGACTTGCTGCCTTGCTTCCCTTGCTGTCATGCAAACCTCCTGGCTCACCTTCCTCTATGGAGCAGCTGCTATGGCACTTAGAGTGAAATTACAGCCCTTACTTACACATTCAAAAACCGTGGTTTCCTTAGTTCTACATTGCAATTTACACAAAATATCTAACTAGAATTTATTTTCCATAATATCTCATAAAAACAATGCCAGCAGGTAATCTTCTTAGCAACAAGCTATTAAAATAAATACCAGATTGCATTATAGATTTTATGTTTTTCCTGTTTGAAAGTAATCTGAAAAATGTCCTCTTTTTATTCTGCATATGGAAATTAGGAGGAATGCAGGCTTGAACTTTATCCTTCCTAACTATGTAAAATATAACCCACAATTTCTTCACAGAGTGCCTTCTAGCTGATATCAATGCTGTTGCTTTAAGATGTAGAAATTGAAGATAGAGAGGCTGTACATACTATTTTAAAACTTTTCTATCTTCAATGAATATTTTCTGTCACAAGGAGATAAACACTGCTTTCCAAGGTCTATGTGTTATCCAGAAGGGCTTAGTTATACCCCAGGTTTTCTTACATTTTTTATTTTATCTAGCCTATTTCTACTGAAGACGTGGAAGAGTTCGTTCATTGCTTTACACTATTTAATATTTTAGCAACTAACTAGAAGAAAATATCATTATTGATAACATGTACGGATGGCACAAGGATTAGAGAACTAGCATGCAGCAAAAAGAACAAGTGTTTTATTGTTAGTAAAATGGCTGCAAATAGACAATACGCTTTTTAGTATGACCAAGTGTAAAACCATATCTTTAAGAATAAAAAATGCATTCCTAGCTTGTTTATGAGGCACACTGCTCAATACCACAAACAACAACATTGTATCTCAGATCTGGATTAATTAAACATGCACCTACCCTTAGGGACACTGACTCCATTTAACTCCAGCATATTTTGCATGGTACAATGGCAGAATTGTAGCTGCTAGGAAAATGCTATAAGAAAAAAATGTGTTAACATTCAGTACGGTCAACTAAAAAGTACTATATACTTCTTATACAGTATAACTTCTGACTAATAAAAACAAAGGGGTAAAGGTATTGAACTGAGAGCAACAATGTTTAGGTAGGAACTCTTATTTTCCCAAACATAATGCAATGGGCTGGGATACTTGTCCCTTGGCTTGTAACTGCTTAATACAACAGTGGCAAGGTAACAGTTATTTAATTTTATAAAACCAAATTCTTCAGTAACAATGCTTAAACAGGCCGTGTTTAAACTGCAGTGTTGAAATTGTTGTGTAAAAGCTGTGGAATCTGGTAAAAGCACGGAAGCACACTGATGCTAACTGTTCCTGAGCTGCTCTCTGCATGCCAGGCAGACCAAGCTGACACCATACTGGATTGGTAGGGAAAAATAAGAATCCAGAAGAACGATTGTAACAGGCTATTTCAGAAGTAGCAACATTCTTCTAGAATTAAACTGACTTGATATCATTATTTATTTTATTTGAACAGAAAAAGTGATAGTATTTGTTCATTATTTTGCCAGACTTGATTTATCTGGGCTTTTATCTCTTATGGGATTATTATGATGGCTAATATTAGTATATGATAAATTATGTATAGTTATACCACATAAGTGGATTTGGTAATCAAAATACATGTTGAT
Organism: Strigops habroptila; assembly: GCF_004027225.2. Classification (NCBI taxonomy): domain Eukaryota; kingdom Metazoa; phylum Chordata; class Aves; order Psittaciformes; family Psittacidae; genus Strigops; species Strigops habroptila. Next base: position 5,416,048 of record NC_044278.2, read on the forward strand.
ATTTCACCAACACTTACAAGTACCATGCTTCTGAAATCTGTGAGGTTTCAAATAAAATGTTTCACTACTTGTTGAAATGTCAAAATTTGCTGTTTTCCCAGGAGTTCCTATTTGGCTTTAATAAACAATTAATAGCATCTGCTATTTCTAATAGAAAGCTTTACATGAGAAAATGGTTAATTACTTATTTAAATACTTGGATTAGTTTTACCATTTATAGCTTGGTAGTCATTCAGGCATCCTTTGATATTGTTATCATGCACTTTTGACCAAAGCTATGGTATCCAATCTGTTTAAAATGTCTAAGCAAGAAGCAAACAATGAGCAAATATTGGCAAAACACATATCATAATATACATGTTCACAGTATTATTGTTAATAATGCAAAGACAGGATTTTTTCTCTCAACGAAATAGAGGATAGAATGATAGGTTAGAAACCAGGTAACAGTGACTCTCCCTCAGGGGATAAATCTCAGCTGTGACGATGCAGACCCTACTCATTTGTCTACAGAAACTCCTTACAAAAAACATTTTGTAAGGCTGTACTCCTGCCCAGTGAAGCAGTGGTATATTAGAAGGAGCTGCCCTGTTGCTAGGGAGGTAAAATGCCTAGAAGAGGTGAAGACTGATGCTCTGGAGCTCTCCGTGTGAGGTGTCCCTGGAAGGATAGATGAGGAGGAGGTGGCCACCATTAGAGCACAGGGTGAGTAGAGCCCCTGCCTTCCATCCCTGACCAGCCCCATCCCACAGCCCTGAGCAAGGCAACCCAGGCCAGACTGGGCCAGGAATGATGATCATGGTCAGCCACAGCCCAGCCATGCCCACGCACTGCCAGGCTAAGTGTTAACAAAGACCAAATGCAAAGGGTTTTTTATTTCATTCACACAAAACTTCTTAATGCTTTGGCAAATAAATGATGTCTGATACTGCGGTAGGTACTGCTGTGGTGTCTGTTACTGGGATTCGTTTAGGAAGATACCTCCCCCAGGTATCTTCCAAGTGCCTTGCATTTAACCTCTGTCTCTGACATAAAATGACAGAGGGAAGACCTGTGCCCTGCCACACCAGCACCGCCTGAGCTTACACTGGGGGAGATGGGCTTGGGCTGGGATTCCCACTCCTGAAGCGCTTCCTCATTTTCGAGCTTTGCTCTTGGGAGTCTGGCAGGGAAAGAGGTGCCCGAACTTTAATCGCTGAAATTTTTAAGCAGTGAAGCTTATCCTCTTTGGAAACTTGCATGTGCATTAGCACAGGGGCGTCTAAGGTACTGTGAGTGACTTGCCAAGGAACCAAAAGGAAGTACAAGACGGTGCCCATCAAACAAGCTCTGAAGTAAACTCATAGATTATATTTTGCTTGCTTTGTTCCTATCATTTTGTCCATTAGCATGTGAATTGCATCAATTCAGGCTCCTGAGGCTTCATTCTCATTTATAAGAAGGGCACTTCACATCACTCTGGTAAGATAAAGAGGCATTAAAATGGGAGTAATTTATGTTTACGTTATTTTTATGGCTCTGTTGCTATTAGAATGGTGTAAAGTGGCATTAAGAGAAACCACTTTCAGGCTCTTTAGGGTCTTTACTTCCAGAATCCCAGGGATTACAATTCAGAGCCTAAATGACAGAGGGAGTGTAAGCGAGCACATCTAAGAAAGGCATCTGCAGCATATCACACATACTAGAGAGGCCAGGAAAAAGTACTGGTTTATATTTACAAAACTCACTCATAAACACCTGGGACTTAAGATCTGCTGGAGTAGTGCCATTGAATTATCTGGAAGCTGTTAACCTCTTTCACAAGTCCAATGCTGAAAAGAACGTTTCTAACATCAGAAGGCTGTTCACCAGCCTACATGCAACTAAATAAATTGCGGATAAACACATTTCCTACTGGAAGTATAGTTATTTTATCGTAACACCACAGAAATCTCAGAAAAGTTGTCAGGGATTTATAATAGAACCCAAAATTAATGAACTTGTGGACTGAACACTCTTCCTGCTGACCTGGGATGTACAGATGGAATAAATGCTGGAAATGCCTATTCTCCTTTTGTGTGTATCTTCTGAATGTATAAATCCAGTATATTCATGAACACTCTATATATTTAAATGAATAACACATTGATAAACGTGGCCTCACTGTGCGCTTTTGTTTTCTTATAAGTAACATCTCAGTACTAGGAATTAATTTCCAGATCTCAACTGATACTAAAATCTGCAACTCTTCCGTTATTTCCATATTGTTGGCAACTTCTTACAGAAAAAGAACAAAAATTCTTATGAACACCAACCACTTTTACCTCTAACTTGTAGTATTTTGGGACATGAAATATCATTACTAAAACACAATTAAGAAAATAAGGTCAAAGAAAACCCACTTGGTCCCGCAGCTTCTTCGTATCTTCTCATTCAGTACCTCTGAATTTATTTTCTCTCAGTATGTTTCACACTTATTAGGGCCAAATGTTTCATTGCTTGCAGATGCTCTTTCTCCAAGCTGTTTAGGTCCCTTTGCAATTTACCGTGTCTTCATGTGTGTCTTCCTTCCCTCCAGCTTCAATGTCAACCATGTGATTAAGAAAGAAACTGGGGGAGGTGGCAGGAACAACAGGTAAAACAAGCAAGATGCACAGTGTTCAGAGTTTGGTTAAACAAAAATCCCCAACTCACTTCTGAAATCCTAAAAAGAACTGGAATTAGATGTAGCTACCTGAATAGTCACTGAGCACTGAGAAATCTCTTTCATCAAAAGGCATCCTCATCTACTGACTATATTGGTCCATGGATCATACCTATAATTCATGAACAACAATTCAACCATGTAAAAAAAACCCACCAGTCTGTATGCAATAATTAAAACTGTCCAAGACAGGCAGACTTTCTATAGGGGAGAACAGAGAAAATGTTGAAACGAAATCATATAATTATCAGTTGCTCACTCGCATTTCATAGACATCAGAAACACACCTACGCACCTATGAAACAGCAACTGAACAAGTTTTGACTTTTTTTGAGTGTTTCTAATGATGTACATACAGTTTTCAGTCATATGGAGGATAATAAATTTCTGCATTCAAATCACTTTCACTAGCCATTCCTATAATAAATGGAGACTGCTGGGAGAACCTGAAAGCCAGCCCCTGCTGGTGCTAGAATTGTGAAAACATTGACTCCTCGTGGCTACCTTCCAGAAGGGGTAGCCTGAGTGGTTTCTGTATGCTTAGGTGTTTTGCAACACAGGTTATGTCCTACAGCCTGATGAGTACTGTCTGTGGAACTATTGTTAGTGGCTCACCTGTAGGAACCTAAGGGAACTGTTCTTCCCTCAGAAAGAAGATAACGATGCTTTGGTCCTAAATGCAATTAGGATTTGGACTTTCTTAAGTTCTCTAATGCTGCTGAAAGGAGCAAACTCCCTTGAGACTTGGACAGCAGGCTAATCCAGCCCTTGAACCTGTAGCTGCCAGCATTATGAGCAATAAGCGAGCACATAGAGCATGCTGCTATACTTCAAGGGGGAACAACTTCATGATGAATTCTTTCATTTTAAACTATTGCAAGAAGTGTTGTCCAGCTCCTGTAAAGATTTGTCACTTTTCTACTCATTGGAAACTCTTGATGTAAGAAAACAGCTATAGCAAAAACTATTCCAGCTCAGCTGAACAATTAATAAACTTGCTCTACTTTTTCTTGTTTGTTTGTTTTCAATCACTATTCTCCATGGGATTCTTGGGCTATTCCACTATTCTCAGATTAAAAATTTAGGACAATAAAGACCTGCAAGTAAAGTTTATGTGCCTCTTGGGAGCAAGTAGCCAGAGATTGTTGTGTCCATCAAATCTCTGCTCACATCAATAGACAATTGGATGATCTTAAAGTAGCAGAAATTGCATTAGCTTTGTTCATATCAGTGTTTCTTGCAGCTTCACAGTCCAAGGCCAACAGCAAGTGATCATTTAAGCATCCATCATCCGTAGTGATTCTTACAGTATGTAATCTCAACTTCAGAACTAAAATCTTTCATTTGAGACTACAGAGGCTGGTAAATTCATAACACAAGGCCTGCTATTATTGGTTCAGGTTGATAAACATATGATTGTTTGGATCCAGTTTCAGACCTGATATTCACATCAAATTCAAGTTCTTCACATTCACCACTACAAATAAAGCCTCTGAAATTTAGTCCTACTGTAGTAAAAGGGCCTGCCACACATCAGTCTGTGAAGATTCAGCAACAGCCATGAGAGAAATATAATCCTTTTTTAGGAGATGTAATTTAGAATAATGTGAAACTTGTATGGTTTAGGTAGATAAGAAAGTATTTTCTGGCAAAATACAGAAATAGTTACTTGCTTCATGTTTGCCTAAATACTTTTAGGAAGACTTTTTTTTTTCATAGCAAAATGTAAGTCTACTTTAACTTGGAATTTCATAATTTATCATATAAATTTTCCAATCTACAAGTGAATGTATATAATCAAGTTAGCTCAGAAAAATGGTGAGAATGTAAAATTGCATGTTCAGCTGTTGTGACAGTGTATTTTACATATGTTGTTCAGCTGCTTGCCACAGTGGCTGTCTGTATCCAGCAATTAGGCGCTGGATTGGTCCAGCATGTTTTCTCCGTAGTAGCATTTTGCCTTATTATTTTTATTATAAGAATACAATTTCACATGCATTTGTACCAGTATAATAGTTCACTGCTACCCAAACGAGATGACATTCTCCTTTTTCCTTCCTTGTGCTGGCTCTAGCATGCTTGGCCCTTTCCCTCAGCTGATTTGACTTACTAAATGAATAGAAAAACCACTCCTTCCCACTTTCACCTCCCCCCATCCCATGCTTGTGTTTGTTTCATGCTGTTCTAGTGAATTGAATGGACCAGTGGAGCAGGATGGCAAACTCCAGAGTCAGAATAAGGTAAATAATCAGAAAGTGTGTGTCTAGGAACAGGGAAAGGATCTCAGCTTTTCCGCAGCTTTGAGATATGGAATTTTACTGCATCTGGTGAAATTTTGTATTGAGGCTCTGACCCTAGGCACTAGTACAGGTGTCAGAAAAGCAGATTGTGAGCTTGGTTGCTAATCTGAATAATTAAGAAAAAATAAAAAATAGAGGCTGAATAGAAGCTTTTTTTTTTTTTAACTTTTAACTTAGAAATTGGCTTTTTTGTTTGAACTGATTTTTTGTTTAACCAAGAATGAAGATGATCTTCACCATGATCTTGCTGGGCACAGAGGTGAGGCTGACTGTTCTGCAGTTCCCTGGATCTTCCTTTTCTTCTCTTTTTAAAAATGGGGATTATGTTTCCATTTTTAAATTTGAGGTTCAAATATAAATCAAGTTTTTTCAAAATGAAAATGGAAAGCTACTACTTGTATGGGAAAAAAGAAATATTTCCAAATTACTGTTTCAATTCTCCCCTCCCCCTTTTACTGCAAATCTGAACAAAAATGTGTCTCCAGATTGCAAATTAATTTGTCTCCTTAACACTTTCAGTTTCAGTGAATTCATTAATTGATGTAAAAATACGTGCCTACCTTTTGTTCATTATAGTTTACGTTGTACCATTGCACTGGATAGCTGCGTGTATTTCTGTGATACCTTTTATATATGTGGTTTTGTTTGTCTTAAACCTGTTTGTTTGCTTCCTCATTTACAGAACAAAACACATCAGCTATGTATTAAAAGAAAAAAGAGCTTAAGCCATCCAGAACCCTTTTGCCAGTATCAGATTTTGTAAAATCATTTCTTTGAAGCGTGGTTCTTTGGCTTTGCAGTAGGAACCCAAAATCTGGCAGGACAAGAGTCATTGGGTCAAAGAGACTTTTGCTGTCTCTAAGAAAATTCCTCTCAATTTGGCTAGGGCATAAACCTCTGAAAATCATCATTTACATATGCTTAGTAGAGCATAGTCAGGGGCCTGATAAGATCTTTTTGAGCCCTGCATCACTGCTGAAGCTGCTCCAGTACCAAAGGCTTTGGTACATGCCAGGTTCAGAGAAAACGCTGCCAATCTCCACTACGCTTCCTATATAGTCTGTACACGGCTAAATATTAAGAAATGGCATGCTGTCCCTCCAGCCATTATCCAAACATCCTCTTGGTGAAGAAAATGGGCTGTGTTAATTTCATACTTAGAATTCAGGGAATTAGTTAAATACAGCCTCCTGCTGCCCTATTTTACCAATAATTAAAGTGAAAACTTGATGAAGTTATCGTGACAAAGCCAGAAAAAGAAGCAGGATTTCTGGTATGGCAGGACTTCTCCAAATAATTCCACTGCGTTTCAGCATCACAACATTAAATCTCTGTCCTTGTCTGTGCTGACTAAAACTCCTGAATGTGACTCACCTATAGTGTTATGTATTTGCAAAGTAAGGCAAATGACGGCTGCATGACTATAGTTAATTCTAATATTTGTTTAGACCATTCTGTCATAGACTAATGTTTCCTTATTTAAATAGTTTATAAATACAGATTTATTTTTTCTTTTAATCCGTAATTTTTGCGAAGGTGGTGAGGCGACATATATCCACTTTTAATGATCATGCCAGATTTCAGCCTGTGCTAACCATCTAGAATATGTTCAATTCAAAGAGGAATATCAGTTATATATGCTTCTCTGTTAAAGGTAACGTAGTTGGGTGGCTCTATATTTACTTTGCTATATCTTGAAAATGAACAATAATATTAAAACCAAACCAGACCAAACCATATTAGGGCTAGACTTTGTAGATTACTTTTTTTCTCCTGAAACTGAATAGTTCTATTTAAAAAGACATTAGTTCTCTAGATACATTTCAGTTCTTCTGAAGAATTTCTCATCAGAGACTTCCCAAGTTTATGAGCACTGCATTTAAGACAAGCTTCTTGTTCTGGGTAATAGGCCTCGTCTGCAGGAATTCAAAACACCTGGCTCACTTCTCTCTCCAGGCTGTGACTTGCCCTTCTTTCCTGTGCAAATTTATTCTCCTTGTTTGTAACATTCAAAATTAGCTTCAATGTCTTATTCGTGAGGATGGATCTCATGTGGTGAGAAGAAGCCTTGATCGATGGATTTCTGGGGAGCTACTTCAGTTTTCACCAGAATGAATCTGGTGATGTTCTTTTTCCATTCTCTTGCTTTAATTCACACTCGTAGGGAAATGAGAACGTTTTGCGTGCTGGCTGCTTGCTGAAGGCAAATCATGTCTTGAACTTTTGACTAATTCATTTACAGTGTGATACTCACTTAGTACCTACAAATGTACGATGGCAGTATTGTTGGCAGATAGATACTGTGGGTCTAAGCAAGTTATCTTGTCATTGCCTGGATTGTAAAAAAAGCCAAGCATATGCTGGATTGCATCAAAGAAGTGTGACCAAAAGATTGAGGGAGGTGATTCTTCCCCTCTCCTCTGCTCTCATGAGACCCCATCTGGAGTACTGCATTTAGCTCTAGGGCCCCCAACATAAGAAGGATGTGGACCTGTTGAAACAAGCCCAAGGGAGGCCACAAAGGTGCTCAGAGGGCTGGAGCACCTCTCCTGTGAAGACAGGCTGAGACAGTTGGCTTGTTCCAGCCTGGAAGAAGAGAAGGCTCAGGGGAGACCTTACTGCTGCTTATTTACAAGGGCAACGTAGTGATAGGACGAGGGGAATGGCTTTAAGCTGAAAGAGGGGCGGTTGAGACATTGGAACAGGTTGCTCAGAGAAGCTGTGGATGCCTCATCCTTGGAAGTGTTCAGGCCAGGCTGGATGGGGCGTTGAGCAACCTCCTCTAGTGGAAGGCCCATGGCAGGGGAGTTGGAACTGGATGAGCTTTAAGGTCCCCTCTCTAACCCTAACCATTCTATTATTAAAAGCGGGTACTAAATATCTTAGTCAGAGAGTGAAAACACAGGGGCGCTTTGAAAGACAGGAGGAGGTTCTGCTGTCAATACTTAAAATGAATAGTATAATGTACTCTAATAACTGAATGTCAAAAAGCAAAGTTACTATTGATTCACGCTCAATTTAAAATAACCCTGTTAAAGAAGTGTTTTAATGAAAGGCATGTCAAGAACCATAATCTTTCTCCGATAGTGACTGAAAAAGAAAGCCTTCAGGAAGAACGCCAAGAATAGGTGAATGCTTATTCTTCACTGTAGGTTATTTTGGAGACTTATTCCAGACGATTTCAGGATTGGGTATTGTACCTTTGAGTGCAGGTACCTTGAATAGGAAACTACATTTTCTAGTCTAGTAACTCGATGGTGCATCTAGCACTTTAGAATTATTTTAAAGATGTGCCTTTTCAACATTTGTTTGTTTTAAAATTTATTTTACAAGGAAATTGCTCCTGAACTGTTCTTGGAGAACTCTGCATTTTTAAAACTTTAGTGTTAGAAACTAGCTTAGGATATGGGTTTGTTTTTACTTTTACTTCCCCTACACATACCCTTGCCCCAAGCAATAGTCAGGGATGTCAATAGATTTCTTCTAATGTTTATTCAAATAATAAATTGATTCATAGCTTTTATATGGCGAAGAACTGTTTCAAATTATATGGCAACACCACTATGTTAGTGAAGAAATCCTGTTATCTTTTGCTCAAATCTTACGTGTCCTTCTTAAAGATACTTGGAATTGCTGGTAAGAAAAGAGGTAAATACCTTGAATACAGAAAAAAAAGTTCCTGCTCTCTGTACAGGCATTCTTGTACCTGCTGTATTAAAGTGTACAAGGTTTTACAGTGAGCATATAGTAAATGACTGGCTCTTTTTTCTGTTTTCTTTGCTTGAGCCTGTTGTTTGAATCAAAGTCCACTCTAAGGTAGAAAATGCTATTTATCACACTGTGTAACAATATACCTTCGTACTATACATTTGAGATTAGCTTTCAATCACTACAATTTGTGAATCAGTAATTTTAAAAGGCTTCACCAGGTTTCTCCATGTAGAAGCAATTACCCCCTGCTCACAAAACAATGCTTTTCTTTGGGAACATGGAAGACAGTGTAGCAGTCTTAAAAAAGTTCTAGCCATAGAGAAGAACACATCAGGCCAAATAATTTATGACGAGTTTATCACCTTGAGATGAATTTGATCCTTATTCTTGAGACTTCGTAAAGTAATGTCTTTGGACTTCAGAATACAAGATAAAATATGTATCTAATATGACTTGATACTTAGATGAAATACATTTTTAATAATGTGGAACTCTGATAATATAGGATGAGGAAATCAGGTGTAAATTCTTATGTCTCTATTGCTAGTACTATTTAACAATTAATAGTACAGCCTATATATTGCAGCATCTGACTTCCAAAGCAAACTAAGACACAAGCCAAATTTGAAGACAGATTTAAAAATGGGAAGGTAAAAGAGCCAGATGCATAATCAATTTATTTACCTTAAATGGGATTTAGGCAGAGTTTAAATTTCAGCCCTACAAACTGATTCAATCTTTTCGGTAATGAGATAGTAGTTAAATCTGCATCTGAAGAGATGTTTGCTTCCCTCTGTCCTGCAAGAGGTCTCACCTAATGGATATACTCAGAATAAACATCAACATGTTTAAAAGATTAGTCTTGCTAGAGGATGTAGTGTCCAGAATGTGTTTAAACTCACATTTATCCTTTCCAGGCAGTGGTCTAATTACCAGTTATATATTGTTCTGTGTGTGCATGGGAGAGAGGAAGAGGACGCTCTCTGTTCTCACCTGATAAGCTGGTTTGGTTAGCAGAAACGAGGAAGATTTACTAGATCAGAGACATGAAATAAAAGTTATAATGACCTTTTGTGGTGGTGAAGGTGAAGACCTGGACTAGAATTTATTGTCATTTTATAGTGTCTTCCATATCTTGAATATATTCTAAATATTTGTCTGTATAAAATGGACAGGGAATGCTACCACTTCCTTCTCCCATGCAGTGCTATAGGGAAGAAGTAAATCCTTAATTTTTATAGAAATTTCATATAAACCCGTTAAGCAATTCAGATATAGACCTAAATGGGTCCAGCTTCTCCTTGCAGCTGGAGTTAGATGCTTGAATCTCAGATGAGGTTAGTGAGGACAAGAGGTGGTAGCATAAAACTTCGTATTTACTTTTCCTTTTGTTTATTCTAGAACATACTCTGTTAACAGTCAAGTTATTGCTAATCTCCTTCTGAATCATTTAACCCTCTCCATCTATTGTTAAAAGGTTTTGGTGGCCTGATTGAGAACAATGCATTCATTCTCACTTCAGGCCCATGCAATCATAGTCTGATACTGCAGTACTCAGGGTCTAACCTTTGGGCATGTGTACGAAGAGCAGTGCAATGCTGCTCAGACATGCTGGCAGGGCTCCTGAAGCTGGAATGGTCCGTATTGCTATCCAGATTTCATTTGCCAGAGGTTTGATAGCCGTAGAAACCCTGCAAGTCACTGAATGGAGGCACCACTCCTTGCAACACAAGGAAGATAGGAAAATTAACGGTGGTGCTATCTTCCAAAACCTTTAGGGCATTTTCAACTGTCATCAGAAATGAAGCTTTCTGCTTCTATTTCAGTTTAGGAAAACAACAAAAATCGCTGGAAGGAAAACTTCTTCCACCCCCCCTCCCCCCTTTTTTTTTTTTAAGTTGATCTCTTGAATAAATTAAAAGAATTGCCTAATAACTGTTTAGATTTGAACAAAAACTTAAAATTCCAAAGAAATGGACTCGCATAAGTTTCACTTAAGAACCCACGCTGTGGGAACATCTGAATCAAGAACTCTTCAACTACTTTTCAAAAATAGAAAATTCTTAGTTACTGTAGAGCACTTAAGAGAATGTAGCAAAGCCAAGAACGATTAGCCTGACACATAAAATAATGGGAAGGTAATTTATGGGGTCTCTAAGCAAAATAAATAGTGGGTATATTATAAGTAACATTAGCCAGAATGGTTTGATATGTTTTCCCCAAGGTTGAAGGTCTGACTGATAAAAGAAAATGTTTTGATCTAGTTATACTTGATTTTCTCTAGACATTTTACTTGGTAATATAATGGCGTTCAGGTTCAGAAGTTTGCATATATATATATATATAAGGAATTGATTAGGATTGAAGACTTGACAAGTCTTATGATGTAGCTACTGAGAAAGATGTATAGAACCATATCTAGTAGGGTTTCATAGAGCTGAGAGCTAATTTGCAGTGTAATATTTGTATCAGTAATCCGTATGACGCTATACAACCCTGCTGAGAGGCTTAAAGATAATAAAGATTTGTGGGATAAGATATAGTACAAAGCCAGGGAAATCTGAATCACTTAAATGGAGGATCAAATCCAAGAAAAAGCTCTTTAATTTAGCTAAATGCAAGGGTAATGCATCTGGGAAAGTTATTCTAAGAGGCTAGGAGGGTCTGTCTTGGGGAACTCCAGTAATTCACTGGTGGATGTATGGGTGATTCTGGATAATTGCTTCAATGTGAGCTGCCAACAAGTCTAATAGTACACAATTGAGCACTTGAATAGCGTGGCTGTAGAAGACAATGACTCACAATTGCTTGATGCCTAGAGCATGAAAACGTGTATTTTTCCAAGAGCTGTTATCTGATTCACTTTTGGAAGAAACTTTTTCTCAGGCATCTATAGTTGTTGAGCCTTACTTCCAAATTTGGAGGATGGTGTTCTTAAAATGATTTACCCGAAATGAGGATCTGTATGGAGCCCAGTCAAAGTTTGAACTTTTATTTTACATGTTTAACTGGACAAGACTCATCAAAGCACCAAATTAATATCATACAACAAAACAAAACAAAACAAAATCATGTTGCACTCATTCTGATCAAAATAAGGTGTGGACCATATCATTATCCAAGAGTAAGTGTTAACATTTAAGCAGGATGTATAATACCTTATACCATAATGATGTGTTCAAGGAGAAAAATCTCAGATGGTGCAAGGAGATGAGGAAGTAAACAGAGAATGAGAGTTAAAATATGGACCTTGTTTTGTCTATTTTTTATTTTTCTAATAAACTTGGATTTTGGGGTTCTGGGGGGAGAATCTCAGACTCCAGTCTGATTCACTTTTTTAGTAGTATTATCACGATGTTGTTCTGTGTCTAAAAATATAGAAAGAAAAATAATGAATCCGAGGCCATATTACAAGCTTCAACAATGTTCAAAGGTATTGCCAAGACTTTGTTTTCACATGTACACTTTCATGTGCATACACTTACATAACTGCAATTTTGAAGTTTCAGAATTCAACAAAATTTGAGCAGAAGTTGAAGTAAATGGCAAAATTCATCTCTTCTGACTCACATTGCCAAATCTTTGGTCCAGCGCATGATACTTGAGGATTTCTTGATTTTGAGGGGCTTTGAGGAGGGTAAGGGAGGAGAAGGGCAAGGAAGGCTATTATTTTATAAATGTGTGAATACAAGACCAGTCATACAGATTTCAGCAGGCTTAACATCTCTTCTACATTTAAGTGGGAAATGAGAGGTAGTTTTAATATGAAGTTTGACTATAATTAGTTTCTCAGAATGTGTAAATAAAGGAAAGTCAGTGAAACTTCATATTCTGCAATTCTCCAAATGGTTAGTTATGTTGGTGTGATTGCATTAAACAGACAATCATAATAGACACAATAAAAGCATAGATTCTATGATATTTCACCAAGGAATTTATGACAGAAAGGGATCTTTTACATTACCGAGTCCCTGGATAATACAGGCAGATGTAATATGCAAATTACTTCAAACATCTTACTTAAAAAACCACAATTAAATCCTGTATTTGCAAAAAGACCACACATCACAAATATACAATATTCCTTCGTTGTAAGATTTGTTTAGCAGTGATCCATGCTTTATCTGTATAGCTATGAAGTGTTTACATTGGGTTTCCAATTCATAAATCCTTAGTTTTATGCAAGCTTAATGGCAGCCAGTCTTGCCAGAACTTACATTTATTATCCATTTGAAAAATTGGTCATGACAAATGCCAGTTTGTTCTGAGACACCAAGTTTTCCCTTCCTTCATTGTCTATTCTCCAACTCTAGAAATGGTAGCTTCAATACAGAGTAAAGCTTTAATAATTCAATGATAATTAATTAAGGGCTGTTTTTTGACACCCATACTCTTACTGAGAGATACCTTGTGCCTGAGAGATCCTATGATTTCAAGGTGTTACTCCCAGAATAAAGTGCTAATCAATAAGATAAAGGGTATGAGACCTAAATAATTAACCATGCTAAGTAGGGACAATAACTGTATGATGCTCTTGTACTTTTCTGTCTTTAAACAATGATAAAGACACAGAGAAACAGGCAAGATGTGCAAATCTTGATTGACTTTTAAAAATTCCCTTCTCTAGCTTTTCTTGTCCTCATCTTCTAAAAGTTTAGTGTACTTCACATACTTAAGATGCTGTTTTCTTCTTATTTGTGCCCTTCTTCCTACTCAGTCTTTTTGGTACAGCCCACATTTTCTGCAGCATTTCTTTCATATGCTTAAACAGGCTCTCCTGTGTGTGTAGGAGCTTTCAGCATTAGGACTTTACACCTTGATTTGGTAAAGCAGAAACACCAGTTCTTTTACAGAATCAGCTGGTGTTAATTAATCTGTTGGAAATTAGGGATTAATTTGACCAGTGCTTAAAAGAATTTGGTTACATAGAGGTAATGTCTTTATTTGTGATCCTCCAATTTTTGTGCCCATATAATAATATTCCTTGGGTTATTTTGTTATCTACCTTCTTTCCCTGGCTTTACTCCTTGTTCTGGCTGGATTTTTTTCATCATAATGCTCTTCAAACACTCCTCTGTAATGAGCCTGAACATCTAACTACAATCAATCTTCCATTAGTCATTCACTAGACGGAGGATCCCTGATGCTATAGGGTGACAAATAAATCCCCTTTTCCTCTCAGTGTACAACACTTAAAGAAAATAAAACAGTAATGGTAAGAACACTAATTCCTACTGATTTCTAAGACCTCTAATTCCCATTAATTTGTTTGGGACAAACGATTACTTTACCATGTATCTTAAAAAGACTGTTCTATTCAGATAGTATTGACTGGAGTAGGTTGGGCGCCTAACTAGATGGTGCTCTTTAACATAATTATTCTTAAGAAGCAAATTTAGATTAGGATTTGTGTATGTGTAATCAGTGTCTATGTATCTGTTTTGGAAGCTTAGGTCTTGATGTCCCTCTGGCTGGAAGAAATGGTGTTGCGATACTCCTTCAGCATGGAGCAAAATTTAGTAGCATTTACCCACTTTTAGCAGTGCTAATTTGTAGGTCCCGTGCCTAGGTGTGGACTGAATCCCGTCCTGTCTATCTGTCATATTGCTCATATTTAGGGTGGGAAGAGGAAGGAGGAGAAAACACCACTTTCTGTGGAAAAGTCCCACTGAATTAAAGAAAATGAGGAAAGAACAGCAACTGTTCCAACACTGGTGTTTATATTCTGAAAAAAAATGCCTTGACAGGGCAGAGTAAGATTCTAGCTGATTGCATTTAATATGTCTCCTTGATGTGGGCTGTGAGTTGAACACATGATTCTATGATTTATTATATAAATACTCTTGCAATGAAAAGAAGATGGAAAAGCGCTAAGGTAGGACTTCTTAAGAAACAGACCTGTTCGTGTTTAAACAATATTTCAGCTTCTGCATAGTGCAGAACACAAGCAGTTAGATATCACAGGGACATCTATAAGTACTTAAGATTGATAGGGATAATATTCAAGTTGTAATATATGTTAAATTATTGAGGAGCTACTTGAATGAAGGATGAGCAATCTGAAAAATACTGTTAACTACATTCACGTATAATGCTATAATAGGTTACTGCAGAAACTCTCATATGCTGTCCCTCAGCTCTATTACAATGGTCATTAGAGCTGTTGTACTGTGCATTACACTTTTTAATATGTCTTTTTTTCTTGCGAGAAAATCATAATTACATGTCTCCAAAGAAGGATCTTCCTTGCCATCTCACCCTCCCCTCTGCTGTAATTATGTCCCCTTTCTAGCCCTAGGTGGCAGATTATTCAGGCGGGAGCTACCCTGGCAAAAGTTGTACCTCAGTCTTTTCATAGAGTGCTCATCAAAAAGAGAAGAAGAACCATTAATTTCTTCACAACAGATTCCTTAGATACCTTCTTTTTTAGCAAAGTTGGTAAATTCATGCCTACTTGTGTGGACCTTTGCCAAAACAGGCTCACACTGCTATAAAGTTTGCAAGTTCCTCCTTCCTTAAACACTCTTGACGTTCTTCAAACTGTAATACCGCAAACTGGTGGTGAGAGAGCATAGAGTTCTGCTGAGCTGCCAAATATGCACATACAAAAACATGTAAGGAATTGGAATGTAAAACAGAGAAAGTGAAAGTAGAATTTCTGATGCTGGAAGGAAATACAATTGTCTTGTTAATTAATTCAGTATCATTTGTGTCCTGATACTGTTCTAATCATTCTGATCCTCTCTTCTGTCCTATAACTCCTAAAAATTTTCATAAAGACATTATTTGAGCAATTGGTGAACATAATTTTTTGAAAACATTCTGCCAAACCAAGCATCCTCATAAGTATTTCCTTGATTTCACTTTGAAACATTGGCCCATCCTAAGTTCAGAAGGTAGTGAGAATAATTTTGGGATAGAAAGCATACATGCAAAGTACAGATTTTCTGAAAAGAATTTTAAACAGAATCTTGGGTTAAAATTTTTTAATGCAATGTTGACAGGATTTCTTGCATTTTCTTGTGGAAATTTTAGTGAAGAACTCTATGGTATTGATAAAACTACATTCCAGAGTATAAGAATCTAGATTTCCCTCACCCACCCTTAGAAATAAGGATGAGATTAATCTCAGTGTGGTGATTAGGTCTATTTTCTACTCTTTACAAAAGGAGAGCTATGTCAGATAAGCTAGATCTTACCTCTAGAGGCCTGTCTTATGTTGTATATGACAAACCAGTTGGTTTCTCAAAAATGAAGGTATTTTGGAACTTGCAGTTCCTGAGTTATCAGTAGACTCAAAGCAAGACTGCCTGGAAGAGGAAGCACGTTGTTGTTGACATAGGTGCCAAATAATTTCTTTAATAAAAATCTGCCCTAGGCTGTATGAAAGGTAACTTAGGAAGGAGCTTAGAAAGAACGCTAGGCTGAAAGAGTTGAAAACACTAAGAAAATTTAAGGGAAGAAGAGACAAAATTGAGAATATGGCCATACTATAAAATAGTGATAGGATCTTTGTGAACTTAAATGAAGGCTATAGAAGTTATCTGAGAAGCCCTGTCCTCCAGTGATTAGCCTTTCCAAGGCTCCAGATCATAGCTCCACTGCTATGAGAACACAGGCTAGAAAAAAAAACCATAGTTTAGACATAATGTAGCATGAAGAAAAGCTAGGAAAAATGCTGAATAATTCAGAATGAAAAATAAGACACCGGCTGCACTGAAATAAATTCCCACTTTCTGAGAAGGGAGGGCAGAAAATTTGTGTCTTTAACTGCCTTTCAGCTCAGCAGTGATGCCAGGAAAGAACAGTGGGATATCTCTAGAAACTGAGGGTCAAGGGTTTCCTTTCACCAAAGTGTGAAGCTGAGATTCATAAACAAACAGAAAACATCTCAGAAAGGAATAACTTCCTTTTTTGGTTGGTGAGCTAAGCTAAGCAATAAGAAAGGGGAATTAAAATATAGGAGGTTCTGACAGCAGAAGGGAAAGCACTGATCATCAAGAAAATAACCAATTTGTTTCATTTTGGATGGCCAAAACCTTTCACAATTTCTTAAAGTGCCAGATTATGATGATAATGCAAGAGCACAAGCTGATGTTTTTAAACTGTATGGTATCTGCTCTTATTGGGCACACAGGAAGAAGACTCCCTTTGCAACCATCTGTGAAGTGCTGTGGTTTCATTTCTTTTACGGTTCAAAACTTGTATCATTATAGGAACATCATACTAATAATCAAATGGGTTTTTTTACTTCCTCTTCTCCCTTGTGATCAAGGACGCGTATACACATGCCTATGTTAAGTTGCTAAAGAAAAGGTTTTGATATTTATCATATCCTTATTTCACTTACTCAGGCAAGTATGTATATTTTTCATCTGTCAGTTTGCTACCATAAGTCAGTGCTGTAGTGACAAGATGTTAAAAGATCATTTGTCTTTCACATTCTACAATTTAAAGCTTTAGATTAATCGAGTAAATCATGTATATTTCCTTTAAAATACTTAGTCATCTGTTACCGAAATCAAAACCCAACTCTTACTTTAACAGAGGTGCACAGACATCTAATATTTTGCTTGCACTAGCAAATTTAGACTGACATTTTGGTACTTTTTTCCTCTAAAAGTATCCATTTTTTGCAGTGTGCATTTAAATGTCTGTCTAAAATAGAGGGGAAGAAAGCAGAAAAAAATACATGTCATGAGTTCAGTAATCAGTTGACCTTGTATCCTTGTGTTACTGCATCTTTTTGCAACAAACTTAAATTTTCATGGCTCGCTTCTGCCCAGTTATGGCAGAACTTTCATTTTCTCACTTGTAAGTACTTTATTTACTTCTTCACAAATAGCATCTTCTGATGCTTGGGCATACTGTGTTGTTTTCCCTTTATTTTCAGAAGTCTCTGTGGCCTACAAACTTGGAGGAACCTATTCCATGGCTATGAAAAAGCATCTGTTATGTATAATTTGTTTACTGAATGTGCCAGGTGGGGTAGCTACCAGATGCTAGAATATAATCCAGCAGTGTAGCATTTCTGTATTCTGGGATTTTGATCCCTTAGTATTGCTGTTGTTTCCAAGATGTGGTAGAAGATTGTCAAAAATTGAGGTGTGTATAGTGTATCAACTGTATAGTAACTATGACACTAATGTGTCCACAATAGAAATCACGAATAATTCAATAAGCTAAGCAGTTCTTAAATTAACAATTAAATAGCTAATAAATCAGTGTAAATGCATCAGCTATTCAGTATTTGTTTCTGAGCTCTTTTCATCTTTTGGTGGGTTGCATTTATGCACGCTGCATGAATCTGAGGCTTGTGGAAAGAGGAGAGTGGGTCTGTAGGAAGGAATAATCTGGAAGAGGAGCAAAAGTGGGAGGTCTTTGTCTTATGAATTATCTTCCCTAACAATGAAAAGCATTGGAGTCAATAATGATACAATCCTACAACTTGGTGCTAACGTGGAATCAGTGACAACTGCTGGAGAGGGTAATTGGTAACACTGTTCCATGTGAACTCTGTTAAAAATTTAATGGCTGGATTTTCTGCAAAATTTTTGTAATGCCTACTCCATTCCACTGGGAGATCATTAAAATAGGCATTTTGCATTGATGAAGGCTAAAACAGAGTTCTAAAGAACTTGTCCTCTGGCAGAGTAGAGATGGACAGGATCTAACCCCATCAAATTAACGAGGACTGAAAGTCAAGACTATTTATGACCAGGTGGTGTCAGACTAGTAGATAAAAGTCTCTACTTGCTAAGTGTTACTGAATAATTTCTATTTAGTGTCACAAAGATACCAGATTTTAGCTTGGATCCCAGATCAAAAAGGACCCTGAGTTGTTCTTGTGTCCTTTGACAACACGTTATGAGGAGCTGAGCTGATGAAGTTCGCTGTGCAGTTGCTTGTAATGTAACTCCTCTGTAGAGGAGGTTTTACACTGTAAGTTTGTTGAGCTTCACTGATGCCAAAGTTCACTTTAAAATATGCTATAACTTGGCAGAAATCCAGTGAGCTGGAACTTAAAAGGGCCTTTAGTAACACATGATAAGGCGGTAATAAAGATGGGTTGTTAAATCAGAATCATCAGGGCTCCTAATTTTCTTAGAAATCTAGCTTCCCCTGCCTCCGCCCTCCAATTTTACGAGGTTGTCTTTTAGTCAGCTTCAGTTCCTCAGAGATGTTAGAAGTCACTGTAGTGTGTTTTTTGCATGATTATATGAAACGGCTCAAGCAGTTCCCTTTCTGACAGGCGATTTCTTGAAACTGTAATCTTTCCTTCCTGCCTTCCTTATTTATCCTCACAGTCCTTCTGTTCCATAGTCTTCTCTCTTTCCCATGTTTCATCTTTTCTTTTTTTTCTTGAATGTCTTGTTATGAAGCATATGCAGTTAGTGGTTTATGATCTAATGTGAAGAAGTGTCTTACTGAGCCCTTCTATCACAGCCTTCAACCTCCACTCCTTGATCTGTCCTCGCCCATTATTCTCTTATATGCAAGAAACGACAGATTTTTTGAATCTTTGGGAACAAATAGTTCTTCTTCATGTGTCTTGCATTTCAACTAGTAAGATGATTACACAGTTACTTTAGCTTATGACCAATGAATTGCAAACCAAAAACCCCGAGTAGTCTGTATAATGTAAAATCGTGAATCAGCCAGATTTTCTAAGGGTCAAAATGCAATTCCACAAAATGCTGATGGTCATGAATGTGAAGCTTTGGGAATAAAATACATGTAGACAAACTTTACACGTTTTTATCCTGTTCGTGAAGCCTACCGCTACTGCATATGCAGGAAAATGCACCTACAAGGAAGGATATTCAGTGGATATTTTATTTATTTATATCTTTTTTAAAGTGGATTTTTTTTCTTTTTGTAAACCCACTTTTTGTGGGTGTTTGCCTTCATGTTGGCCTTCATGCTGCTTCTCAGTTACAATATGAATGCTAATGACATGTATATTTCACAAGACTTAAAGAGAAGAAAGTGTAATCCTTTATGAGGATTTTGAGATACAACATGCAACAGTTTTTGCATGTGGTATATGAAAAGGTAACTAAGTTGAAGGGGATAAATATTGATTCTATTATACTGTCCTAAAAATATAACAAAAAAAGAAAAGTGTTCTTCGTTTTATATTTTTTTTTAAAGAGGTTTCCATTGAACTCTTAAAATATGTGGTATTTGAAGACCAAATATATCTACTCATCTACTTTTAGATGCAGGATTAATTGAAAAATCTACAAAGCGCATTCTGGTCATCATTAGGCATTTCTTTAACTTCTGCACTGTTAAGATGTTAAAAAGTAATTAATTCCTGTATGGTAGTCTTCCAAGACACACATATTCAATAAATATCAATACAGCAATCTGTGTATTGTCTGTTAAGTGGGTTTAGATTTATTCTTTCCTTTCACTGATTTGTGAAAAGCTTAGCCACTGGGAAAGTAGTGAATTTCTGGAAATAAGAAGCAGGGCTTCAGAGTCTGTATCAGTCCTTGGCCAGGTGGTAGAGCAGCTTGTTGCAGCAGTTAAAAGTCAGAGCCATATGGCTCTGATCCACTGCCACTGCTGCAATGGAAAGAAAAGTTTGGAAAACAGAAAAAAAAGATGAATGAATGAGTAAAGAAGTAGTCAGTTACTTTGACGAATGTGACAAGGGCTGCTCTGAAAAGCGAAATAGTCTCAATCTGTAGAGTTTGATAAGCATCTCCTTTGAAAAGAATAAACAAACAGTATCTTTCAGCTCCAGAAAGGCATTTAAGCAGATGGACCCTTATGCCTGTGTGACTTCTCATCAAAATTGATGGATATAAGGGCACAGAAGTTTACATGGCCCGATACTCCAGTCTATCACAGGGAATAACCCAGCATGGAATGCATGGAGGCTATGGTCAGATTCTGTCCTTGGCAGAGGTAATGGTGAATAGGAGAACTGAACCAGCTAATCGACTTGTACATGATGGCTGGATTTGAGGGAAGTCAAAAGAATTAAGCTGGTTACACCAAATAAAGGTCTAGTCCAAATTCAGCATTTGTGTTTGAATTTCATAAAGGATACAGTTTAATATGAGTACCTTCCCTCTTCTGACCCCTCCCAAAGCTTTTACAGTTAGTAATTTAACAGAAGAGTATCTCAGTGCCATCTTGCACCATTTTAACGGTTTCCTGAAAGTCTTGGCAAATAGCTTTAAGGGTATTGAGCTTCTTGGATTTATATTATGAAGGATGTAGTGTCCTTGACAAAGATCGAAAGTAAGGCTGAAACATTACATAAAGAAAACAATAAAAATTGTCAAAAATACTGCCTGACAAGATGGTAAATTTGCCCCTGTTTTGAGATGAACATAAACTAGACACCCTAGATCCCTAAAGAAGACTGAAAAGCTTCTAAAATCAGTAAGCCAGGTGTTCTTGAAATCAAGTAGGGTGCCTGTCCTTTAAATCTGAAACTGTCCAGATCAGAGTAAAATGGGCTCCTACACATCTCTCCTCCTGCCCACTGTGTCTGCTTGTGTGTCCTGGCCCTGATTTTAGTCCTTCAGTGCTGCTGCATTCTGCATTGTAGCACTCTGCCCAGTGTTCCTAAGTCTTCTGGAAGGTCAGTCCTTACTGGGTCCTGGCTGCTAGAGTTGGGCTCCTTACTACAGTCTCCACATCAGATGCCATCTTTCTTCTCTGACTATCTTGAGTCCTGCACACCATAACCTCCTAAAATTTCTCTCAGAGCAGGCTCAATTTCTGACCAAGGATCCTCTAAAGGATTTCACACTATCAGTTACTTCTTCCAAAGACATAACAGATAAATATAGAGAGAAGACGAATATAGAAGAGTGTTCTATCTCTGCTTTGTGCTGAGGTTATGTTTTGTGAGAGCAGCTATTGGCACCTTCGTATGTTCAAACTGAGGTGCAGTTCTTACAAATAATTTTATGAACTTTTAGGGAGTGAGTTAATTTTTTCAGCCTGTGTGACTCATGCTCCTCCTCGCCCGGCTAGTGGTAAGCATAAGTCTCTGAATGACCTTCAATTTCTTTAAAAAAACCTAAGGTACAACTAAACTTTTCTCTCACTAATTATATTACTCAGCTATTTAGATCAAATACTTTATATACATTATTATATTATGTCAAATGCTGGTGCTGATCTTCAGAACAAGCAGGTGATAAGCATTCAAGTGGTTCTAAGTCTGTTGCACACATCTGTTATTCCCGCATTAACAATTCACAAAGATGAGGAAGGGAGGGAAAGTAAGTTTGAGGAAATTTACTTTTTAGGATAGTTGAGCACTTTTGTCAGAAATGTTCAATATGAGTACATGCAACATTTAGCAATGATCGTATTTGCAATTCTACAAGTCCCTTGCAGAAGTCCAGTGAGGATATATCTATGTAGGTCTGAGTCAGTTTTGCTTTTCCCAGCCTGCTTGCTTTTTTCTGCAGTTTTACTATGAACCTCACTTTCAGATTAGGAAAGTATTAACATATGCTTTCTCTGATAGGTACTACTTTCATTGGTGATTTGGAGTCTCAATCTAGTTGAAACTGGGTTTACTTTAACATCACCCTAGAGAACTTTGTGAACCAAACCTATATTTTGTTGTTACAGTGTCCTGCCTACCCTCATTTACTTTATTACCTCTTTTAGACAACAAAACCAAAAGGTGCATAAACTTTATAAAACACAAGAAGGTAGCATTTTTCTCAAGACCCAGGAGTGGGATTTAAGTCATACACATATTAATTTTTCATTTAGAGACTGAGTATGTAAGTTATTTACGCCAACCTAGAGAGAAGTTTGGTGTCCCACTCAGTTTTCCCCAGTCCATGAGAAGTACTTGGATATTTGAATAGTAAAACTGAGTTGCTGTCTGAAGTCTAGATCATAAATGTTTTCTGTTTAATTTGTTTTCTTTCCTTTTCCCTCCTGCTATCTCTTCTGTTACAAAGATGGTACACTGAAGAAACATGGTGGTTTGTGTCTGACTAATTCTCTTAAATGAGTGCAGAATGCTTTAAAACATTTGTATGAGAGAACATTCAGATTGTTTGCCTTTCCACACTGACTTTCACTCAAGCAGTGAAACATGCTTATGTGACTTATAATTAGTAAATGAGAAGACTGGATAGCTTTCAAATAATGAAAAGAAGTAGCAGAAGAGAAAAAAAATATACCTATTTGAGATATCAAAGGGACCCTGATTAGTTTGAATATGTAGCTGCAACTAAGGAGAATAGACAATTCATGCACAATACTTCATGCTTACAAGTGTTTTTACCACCAGCAGAGCAATCATAAGCAACAGAGCATGTTTGCTGGTGTTTTGACTTCCTTTTCTGGAAATGGTCGGACATGGAGCTATGGAGTATCAGTCTTTCTTTAAATGACTTGCTGACCTTGAAGATAAAAATCATGTTACATGTTATTCATTTTTATGACTTTGTCCGTGGCTCATTTAACCCTGCAGTATCCTTTCCAATGCCTTTGGGGAAATCTGGAATAGGGTGGTCCTGAATACAGATAATGTTGCCTGATGGACATGATTTGGTCATCTTTAGGTTACCATAAATTCTGCTTCTAAACTGACACACCTGGAAATATGTTCAAGGTCTATATAGCATTGACCATGGAAATTTGTGGTATTTCAAAAGTTTTAAAAGCAGAGAGCTGATGGTTAGGTTTGAAGCAGCTGACAAATCCTTGAAGTGAAAATATTCAGCATTGTTGTCCTACAGATTTACAGGAAAAGGGATTTTACATTTTATAGAAATATATTTTTGCAAAAACCTAACAATATTATTAGACATTCAAAAAGTATTGGACAGTATTGGATTTTATTATAGTCCCACAGTCACACCCAATTGGTAATTTTACATCCAAGAATTCCAGCAACTCTTGAAGAATTCTCTTAACATAGGATAAACTGATGTAATATGAAGGGTGCCACAATGACATTAATGTATTATCCAAAATATAATTTCAGAGTAAGTTCATCCAGTTAATGTTTCGTTACAGATGTTTTATGGAATATAAGACAAGGAATACTTGCTTCTTTCTAAGATTAAAACAAACCTTTTCTCTTTCTCCTGAGGTCAGCTGCCTGACTAAATAAATGTACTTTTATAAAGCAAGGTGGCAGCAAGAATCTTCTGACAGAAAAAAATGGTCTACTACGCTCATTTTTCATGAGTACAGCAAAAAGATGAGATGCTAGCCATGACCACATTCTATCTTTGTTCCTTCTTTCTAAGTCTTATACCCACCATCACCCAACAGTACTTACAGTCTAACTTTGTATTAAAATTATCAAATTT
This sequence comes from Strigops habroptila, assembly GCF_004027225.2. Lineage (NCBI taxonomy): Eukaryota > Metazoa > Chordata > Aves > Psittaciformes > Psittacidae > Strigops > Strigops habroptila. The sequence goes on from NC_044278.2 coordinate 5,440,059, forward strand.
TGTGAAACTCATCAGTGTTTTATACAGAAGAATTTTAGTTCAGGTGCTGAAGAAAACCTCATGGTTAATGTAGTTTTCAATGACTCTTTCATCCTGTGTAAGATTTAAATCATAAGTGCCTGGGGATGTATTTGTAGAGGGTAGATTGGATCTTCTTTTATGTCCATCTAATGTTGCTCAGTGCATATTCTCATTTTAGACAAAGTAATTTTTATCTCTGTTGGCCTTGCTGGAAACAGAAGTCTCTGATGGAGTCATTTACTTAAGCAAGAATGTAGATTTTCTTTTAACCATGGATACCAGCCTGTAGGAATTACTTTCCTTGATATATTTGCCTTTTTTTAAAGATAGAAGCAAAAAGCATCTTGGAAACATCCTAAGGATAAGACCTCTGTACCTGTGACTGCTACAGGGGAACTAAGCAATCTTTAAAGTTTTTAAATAAAAATCAATAGAAAAGCTGTCAGGCACTGGCAACTTATTTACAGGAAAAATATGTATGTCTTTCAAAATTTCTGTAGTCTTAACTTGCTTTTACAGGTGGCTTTTTCCTTTAATCTGTTTTAGGAAACTAAATCTCCTTTAGGAATTTCTGGGGTTTGTTGTCTTCAATGAAGGTGCAAGTTTTTACACACATGAAGGATTTTCTGAACATCTGATTTTTCTAATGATATTTTAAATGCTTCAATTTTTTTCTGCATTTTTGAATTGTTCACGTGAAGCTTAATAGTGTATTATCCACTTGGTTCTGTAACTGACCTCGTTAAACTGTTTCACAGTATTTCACTGTTATAAAAAAATAACGCATCTCGGATCCCATCTTGAGACCTAGATGACTAATAGCTCTCAGATGATTCTGAAAATCATCTTTTAAATTACAAAACCTTGTCTTGACTAGTATTACTATTAAAAATGAGGGGTTTTTTGCTAACTAGGGGGATCGGTTATATAAGGGGGATGTGTGTTTTGTAATATTTTCCTGCATTTTTTTGTAAGAGTTGTGGGTTTGATCCTCCTTTTACTTGTGTGCAACTATTTGTATGAAAAGCCATATATGCCATTTCTATTTGATCATAGGTGTTGCCCATTTTGCACAAATAAGTAAACTAGCTTCAAGGAGATGGGTAATATGTAGAACATAATTGATTCTGAAAACAAGACAAGTAGAATATTTTGAGGGAAATTGGGCACATCAATCCTGTTTGAATAGAAAAGAAACCATGTTTAGAGGAGGAGAAGTTTTTAGAATGTTTGAAAATAGTATATAAGTAGAAATGATAATATTACCAACGTCAAGGTCCTGCACGTGGGTTGGGGCAATCCCAAGCACACATACAGGCTGCGTGGAGAATGGATTGAGAGTAGCCCTGAGGAGAAGGATGTGGGGGTGTTGGTTGGTGAAAGGCTCAGTATGACTGAGCAATGTGCGCTCACAGCCCAGGAAGAAAAACATACCCTGTGCTGCATCAAAAGAAGTGTGACCAGCAGGTCGAGGGAGGTGATTCTCCCCTTCTACTTCACTCTTGTAAGACCCTACCTGGAGCACTGTGTTCAGTTCTGGGGCCCCCAGAATAAGGACCTGTTGAAAGGAGCCCACAGGAGGGCCATGAAGAAGATCAGAGGGCTGGAGCACCTCTCCTATGAAGACAGGCTGAGAGAGTTGGGCTTGTTCAGCCTCTAGAAGAGAAGACTCCAGGAACATCTTAGAGCAGCTTCCAGTACCTAAAGGGGGCCTACAAGAAATCTGGGGAGGACTTTTTACAAGGGCATGTAGTGACAGGACGAGGGGAAATGGCTTTAAACTGATAGAAGGGAGATTTAGATATTAGGAAGAGGTTCTTTACTGTGATGGTGGTGAGGCGCTAGCACAGAGCGCCCAGAGAAATTGTGGCTGCCCCATTCTTGGAAGTGTTTAAGACCAGGTTGGCTGCGGCTTTGAGCAATCTGGTCTAGTGGAAGGTGTAGCAACATTGCCTGTGGCAGTGGGGTTAGAACTGGATGATCTTTAACGTCCCTTCCAATCCAAACCATTCTGTGATTCAATGATACTACATAAATACAAATGTTAATATTACTAAAGTAAAAATGATATTACCAGGATTATTTTGATGCAGTAGAATATGAATTAACTAAGAATCCTACGGTTGTTAGTACTGAAAATGTGCATTTCAAAGATAAAAAAACAATTTTGATGTCTTGATAAGAATATGCCATATGTTCAAAATTCTGACTGGGACTTGGATTCCTAAAGAATTATCCAACTCCAGTTCAACTTGAGAAAGGAAGAAATGAAGACAGAAAGAAAGGAAGGCTCAAAGAAGGGAGAATGGATGAATTTCTGGACAGAAGTCTGTGTGCCTTAACACATACACACAAAATTAGGTACCACTGTAAAAGTGTTTTATGCTACACTTCTAAAAATCTAAAAATGTTTGAACTATCTTTTTATTTTCAATACATATATTTACCCTTACACCAGAAGACAGGCACCCTAACATAAGTGACAGTAGAAGTGTTTACCGGGAGAGAAGCTGGGTGGGAAAGGAAGAAGTGAGGAGGGCTTACTGAAAAGTAAAATGACTCCTCTTTGTATCCTCTATACATGGCAGCAAAGAGTGGGAACTTTGTTATGAGACAGCTTCTTGCCTGGGAAGGGCCGGTAGGTATGCGGGGAGCTGGCTATAACACTTTCATATCTGTCACATTTTCATATAGTTTATAGCTACTATTATTGATGCTCCTAAGCCACTAATATCCTTAGTGCATAGGGTTCATAGCCTAACAAGGCTGACTTGACAGAACAGAGGTATATGCTGTCCTGGTTATGCTGCACCCAAAATGCACAGTCCAAGGCAGTGAGCCAAACAGTTCATGCCAGTCCTGCCAGCTTTGTGCCCCTAGAGGAAATATCAAACCAGTAGCACAAAAGGTCTGGCACAAAGTAGGGAATTCCTCTCTAGGGGACTTCAGGGACCGTTCATTATTACCTGTAACTTTAACAAAACATTTTTTTCTACAAATCTTGTAAAACTGACTGAATACATTATTTTGTTTTTCCTGCCTAAGGAGTACACCTACTAGTGACATGGAAAGGTGAAAAGCAGACTAATATCACCAAAAAAAAAAGTTAATTTGAAAGTAGATTTGAAATTTGAAAATAGAAACGCTTTCACTGCACTTTCTTTTCTTTATTTATTTTGTAGTCTAAGAGAAGTTGCCAGGGAACACACTCTGCCAGGGACCCTACATGAATCCACTCTGACTCCTTTTGGGAGCAAATACAAAACCTTCTTATAAAAGGCCTTGCCACTGCAAGCACTGTCACTCACTTCAACCTGCTAATTTCAAGCCATCTTCCTCCCCTTTTGCCATCAAATAAATTGACCAAATGAAAAAAAATCTTCTTGAAGTAAAGCTCTTATGTTTAAATTTCGAAAAGCCAGACTCTGAAATCCAGTATCTTTTAGCTGTTCCTTTTACGTGAAAAATGGTTGGCTACTGCTGGGATAGTGATACTGGGAATTTTTGTTTGACACTTGAGTTCTTTTTGTGCCATTCTTTTCTACTGACAAATATGTCTATGCAGAAACTGTTAGAATATGAATTCTGAAATTACCCACTGCAGTTACAGGCAAAAAGCAAGTTTTCAAAAGTCTGATATAGAAGCCAGACATCTGTGCTTTCTTCTGATACAGTCATAATTTGTGTAAGTGCTGGGTAATAACATAATAAAGACATTGACATTAGGAATAATACTCCAGTGGCCAAATTACTTTCAGAATTTTGTCTTGTATAGGAGGCTCAAATTTTGGTCCTTGGAGGTAGGATGTTCTTACAAAGAAAAAACACGTATTTTTGCATGTATCTAGCAATACTAGCTCCACTGCAGTGTCAGAACTAGTTTTCAGTTTACTATAAACAGGTAAAGTTGACAAAGGAAGAAGTAAAGTAAGGTCATCCAGGAAATGGGCTAATTCAGTATTGCTTTTTTATCAGTTTATTTTGACAAAGATTCTTTAAAAAATATTTGAACTCCTCTCTGTTGGGTATCTGTCAGAAAAGAAAGGAAGTTATTATAAAACAAATCCCTCAAGCTGAGATGAATCCTTTCTGCTTTTTGATACAGCTGTAATCCTATAATTCTGCACAAACTGGCATTATGATAGTAATAATGCAAAATACTCAAAATATATCACATTTGATTTCTTGGAATTTGATAAAGAATGACGGTTTCAGATGCATGATTCTATCAATCATAGGGAACATCTAAATGTGTGGCAAGATTAACCCAGGAAGCAGTGACAAGTACTAGCAAACTGGTATTGGCTTCCACGTTACAGAATGTATTCATCGTTTTTTGCATGTACCCAAGGCCAAAGTCAATAAGCTACTCCATGCAGTGGCTACCAATGGTCTTCAGTGGTTATGGAGTTAAATTAGTTCAGTAGGTATAGGGTCATTCCTGTTGTGCAGGTCTTAGTATGTGAGATTTGTGTGCTCTCAGGTTCAATTTGAGAACTGCTTCACTGAGATTTATTTAGTGATAATATTCTCTTCTTTGAATGAGTATACTGTCTCTTCCGGAAAAGCTTGGAGCTGCAACCTAACCAAATTATTTTAATCAAGAAAACTCCTTACTCTGCCTATGGCTGAAGTCTAATGAGGAAGAGAAAGCTGAGAACTGGAGATAAAACTGCATATTGGATGAGATTAATCTGATGGGACCAAGAAGGATTTCATTAGCAAACTCTCAAAGCCTGTCTTTGCTGCAGTGATAGCTGCTTATAGAATAAAAATCAATGAAGTTTTGAGTGTTTCCAACTTGGAGTTTTATGCCACCACAGCTAAGTACTTGGGGTTATCTGAGAAGTTTTGGAGCAAACTAGGAACAGATATTGTTCTGCAGATATACCCTTAAATGTGACTGGCTACTTGTGTGACAGGAGGTAGGTGCACATTATTTCCTCTATCCTCTTTCTCTACTCTCTTCCTACCCCCTCACACCCAGGTATCTTTTTGAAAGAAAGCCTGGGGTACAAGCACAGATCATGCAGACCAAGGTGGCAAGATGGTAACACTTAGCCCACATCTCACCGAATCTGCAGTTTTGGAGCAGTTGATAGAATGGATGGAAGATACTATGAATTTAATCAAGTCTGTGTTTTGATGGAACACTAAAAATGGTTATCTGTTGGTCAGGTTTGGTTTTTTCTGCTTGAATATTTCATGTACCTAAAAATGATATAAAGAAGCAAAAATCTTGATGAGAAAGAGCAAGCATTGTAGTAATGACCATAAGCAGATGTTTGCTTTATTGCTTTGTTTGTTTAAATCTCTATATCTTCTCACTGATGCCACAATCAATTTTCATTTCTTTCTATAAATACCCTTTACTTTTTTATACAGATTTAGCTTTAATATTCAAACTTTCTTAGTATCTGCATAGTGTGAAATGTCTGCCTTTGTGCAAGTATGTAGCTGAAAATTGGAGTGCTGCCGCATTTTGTGTCTAATTGAAAATAAATACGTAAAGCTGCCAGTTGCGCTATGTCTTTTGCCTGATGAAAGGTCATTCATAATCTTTTTTATAGTTAATGGAATGCACCATCGTGATTATACAGAAACCTGAATGCCTTCAGAAAGTTTGAAAACTAAACAATTGTATGTGAGATAACAGAGAAAAATAATTTCCTTTGGAGAATGACCTTTCAAAAGTAACTAGTCCACATCTTTTCAGTGATGCCAACATGTCAGCTTCACATTGTGTACAAACCTCCCTGTCTTTAACATATGCAAATATCCTCACTAAAATGGTAAAATAATGCAGTGTATTGTAATATTTATTTTTTCACAAATGTTCATCAGATAATAGCTTTTAAGGGTCTTTGAATACAGAACACTGTATATGCTGTCAGCTTAGCCAGTTGATATTGTTTACAAAATGTCAGAATTTCCTTTTTTCTGAAAAGGACAGATGATAATGTCTTCTGAAGAAGGGAACCTCAGGCCAAGTCTAAACTAACACCATCAGCAGTGACCTCTGTTGTCTTATTCACAGTGGCATCAATAGTAAAAGGTAATCGTTACATACATGGGACAAGAAAAGAGGTACTTAGAATGTCAAGATAAATGAGATAAACTCATACTAGATCTATTAGAATTTTATAATAAAAGATTGTGCTGTATTTTTCAGTGCAGTTTCTTCAGAAGTCCTCACATTCAATTATGTTCAAATTATAAGTCAGAATAAAACGGGGGATATGCAACCTTAGGGTCTTTCCTCTAGATGAATGATTTGTGGTCACTAAAGCTTACAGTTAGCAAGCATAAAATATGGACGAATAATACCTAAGAAAGTATTCATAAATCCTCTTAAAGACTACTCAGTGCAGACTCTTCCTTCCCATTTTATAAATAATTTTTACAATATACTGTTATTTTCAGAACACAGCCTGCTTCTCAAAAGTCTTTGCATATGACAAAAGGGTAATAGCAAAAAATGCATAGATTTCTATGCAGAAAGGCATTTAACTGCCTATTGAGTTACTGTAAGTTAAAAACACATGCTGCTACTGGACCATTTATGTCTTTGGAATGTGTGATCAAATTGATGATAAAGGAATCACATGGCTAGGTACAATAAACATGCCATATTCTGGCTATGTTTACATCTTTCTAGCTTTCATTTTCTATTTCACTCTAGAGAGACTGTTTTTTGTTTATCGTAGCCTCACGGATAGAAATCTCTGCTTTTTGGGCTGACATGCGTGCAAAATCAACTGTCATCCAGATAGAGGTAATGAAGTCACAAGGAAGAAAAATGCATATTGAGTCATTGAAACACAAGCATTGACACATTGACAAGCTCTATGTTACTTCATCAATTAAAAACCACATAAATGCACACATTGCATGAAAATGACACTGACCTGTAAGTAATGCTTTGTACATTGCCTGCTGCAATATACCAGGCATTAGGTGATCATGGAGTTGCATAGCATTGGCCTAGACCAAATGTGTCTTCTAAAACTATACTGTGGTTCCACACACTTAAGATTTTTTATACAGAGAAACCAGTTCATATTATCCAATTTTTATGAATTGCTAGGTGCCAGGTGATCTGTAGGACCACTTTTGTTTTTAATTATGGCATATAATCATCTAGAACTTTTTAAACTGATGCATTATGATAATCTAGAACACTGTAGTCTTTCATCTTGGCAACATCTCTTCAGCATTTGAAATCCTTTCGAAGATTTTGAAATAGAAGCCGAAGTATTCTATGTCATACCTCACATCCCTATTATGTTACTCATCAGTCGTATTCTTATATGAAAATCCAGCTGCATGCTTTCTTGTTTGAGAAGATTATCTGTTTATTTGGGTTCCTTTTGTATACCAATTCTTTTGTCCATCTATTTCTTCTAGCAGCAGCAGTTTGTTTCCTTTGTTAGTAACATGGAAGTATTTTAGGAAGTCCTACATTTTTTTAATGCATTTAATTATATGTGCTTCTACCCATACATATTTTATTTCAGTAACTTTCAAGCTCCTTATCAAAGCCCAAAAGAATAGTTGTCATAATATTTGGCTTCCTGTGATTCTAGTCTCAACATCTACAGGGACAAAGGTACATCCTAATAATATATTATAATTGGTCCCTTTGCACAATTAATAAGTCAAGTCTTATCAATCATTGAATTTCTGTTTGTGTAACAAGTGCTGCAGATAATATGCAGAGAAAAATCTTCCCTGAGAGAGAAGCTCTAAAGCCAGGTAAGAAGAATGGCTTATGATTTGAGATTTTTCCTCATGACTTTAGAGAGAAGATCCCACTCACAGATCTGTATTTCACTACAGGGATTGATCAGGTGAGCTGTACTAGAAACAAACATCTATTAGGGACGATCAGAACCAAAAGAGTAGGTTTGGAAGCTTATGCTTCCCAGCTGCTCTGCATGGTAAGTAGTCAGTGAAAGCAGCAGTCATAATTACCTTGGAAAACCTCTCACTACAAACTGAGAAACTTGTGGGTTAAACATCTGGAGCAATTTATGTTTCAAACTTAGATTACTGACATACAAAAGCAACTGCGTATCAGCAATAAATTCTTACCTTGTTTTTAAGGGACAAAGTAAGGTGATTCGAATTCCCTAATATACACTGTATCATTAAGCAGGGCAGATCATTCAATTAAGAAGGATACAGATTTTTCCAGTGCATTAGAGAGTTAATTTGATCACACAAATAGATAAGCTACATACTTACAGGAGCTAATAATGCGTTTGCTAAAATATTTATGGAGTTAAATGATTCCATCAATTGTACTGTAGTTCACAGAGATTGTTTCATTTTAATATTAATATGGACAAACTATGCCAGAGATGCTAAAAATGTTGAACTTCAAACACATTTCTCGATCATTCTGATTTATATAAGTGCTTTTTGGTTTAGGGCATGTTCAGTGAAAGATAAAAGGAAAAGCTTCTTGATGTATCTTAAGGTGATAGGTGAGCAAAGTGAAGACCTATATAGAAATAGGTCACAAACTATCACTTGCATATACTACATATTTTAATGTAAGTTACTGTAAAATGCTGTTTGCAGTAACTTTGCAGAGAAGTAGTTGAGTGTAAAATAGCTTTAGAACAGGAAAACTGAAATGATATGTTTTCTGGCACAGTTTTCTTTGAAAGAAGTGTTTATCGCTTTAAATCAAAATGAATTCATTTCTTACAAATCATGTAGTGGATGTAAATCCATTCCTCTAACATGTGATCATCCCACACATACTTTAGTTTGTCATTCTTCTCTTTCTTTTTGCAGGTGTTGTTAAAAAAATGCAAGAGCCTCCACTTGCCAAGATGCATGTGTACTTAGCTATTTACAGCTTTAAACAAGAAAATAAGCCTTCTTAGAATTCTGAAAATGTTGAATTTGTTTCTCCCAGCTGGAGAGTGGGGTTTGCTTCGTTTCTACAAATATGTCTATGTCAGAATGTTCTTCAGCTTTATGCCAGGGAACTGTACTGCATGTTACAGAGTCCAATGGGCGGAAAGACTGACTCTGCCTTTAGCAAGTGCTACGTCCACCTGATGACTGAAATAGATGTGGTGATTTTTGAATATGATCATTCCTTTGGAGTGAAAAGGTTGGTCAAGCAGTGAATCTTGAGATTTCCTCATACCTTTTTTTTTTTTGTATGTGTATTCCCAACAGTAGCACATGAAAGGTGACTCTCCCTATGAAATATTTCTGCACTATACTCCTAGGGTTGCCATTTGGATACATATGAGTTCAAGACAATTATGCATAGAGAAAATGAGAATTTTTTTAATAATTCAAGTATTTGGGCTGTGGTTTTCGTTTTTAGAATGTGGCATGTGTGTCCCCCAATAAAAATGATATTCAGAAAACCAGGATATATTAAGGAAGCTGACTGTCTCTCAAAGCGTCCACCTTAATTCCTATTACTTTCCTTTCAGTATGCAAATATCTTCATAGGGAGTCATGAGGAAAGCCAAAAAATGCATAGTTACAATTATTTTTCCCATCATCAGCTACTGGCCTTCTTTATCCCACTCTGTACCAATACATATTTGCATTACTTTAGTTTGCATTTTTTAAAAACTTACTTTTCATCAGTCCTCTGGTCTGTGAGATAGGTTTTGCTCTGGAGGCAACAATTTAAAGAGGTACACCTTTACCTGTGCTGATATCAGATAAATTAACGTGGGAAGCTGTGATCTAAAGCCGTTTTGGTATAATCTTCCATGTTTGCTTCTTGCAGCTTTTCTATACTATAAGAACATTTTGAAATTCTGAAGCTCAACTCCTGTGAAGTACATCATGTGTCTTTTAAGAGCTTTTACGTAAAGACATATGAACTTAGCGGGCTCACTTTCCCTGTACCAGTTTTAATAACCCTGTGACTTCAATAATGATAAATGCAACATTTCAATAACATTTTATAAAATTATTCTCTTTTTCACTTACAGAAAGATCTAGGTAATCTCAAAAAATAATGTTGGCAATTTAACAATTAAAAGCATATCTGGTATCTAGACATAATTACATACACAGGTCATAACTCTTTTCATCTTTTCTTTTTTTTTTTTTTCCCTTCTATGAGCACATTTTTGCCTTTAGTTTCTCCTGTGACTTTGTCCCCACTGGCTCTCTGCATACAAATGTAAGAACCGAGACAACAGAAGATGTTTGTTTTGATATTGCAAGAATGCAGTTCCACCTACTGTTAGTGCGCCTAACACAAAGTCTAATGCCTACAAAATGGAGGAGGCTCTTGTCATTGGAGAGCTGCAAATGGAACAGGCAGCACACTTTCTGCCATGCTCATAATTAATTTTTCATATGTGTGAGATCATAGGCATCCCATGCTCTGTCAGCAGTGCCATATTGCTTCTAACCAACAGCAATCATCAGGTGTTCCTGAAATTTTGATGACAAAACCTGACATCTTTCCCTAGAAAATCAAAAAATGAAAAGATCAACTAGAAAGTGATGTATCTTGCATGTATTTAGTCATCAGAGTGAACATTAATCTATTTAAGTCTCTTTCAAGCTTGTTAAATCCCAAGCTCTGTCAAACTGATTCTTATCTGATCTCTTTCAAGGTGGAATTATGTGAGACTGTGATTCAGTCCCACAACTGACCACTGCAAAATGGGAAGGTTTCCTCTTTTGTGACTACAGGAGCAGTTGTTCCTCCTCCTCACTCTTTCACACGGTGTGGTTCCATCCCTTCTTAGGCTCTACTGAAGACCATCACTGAAAAGATTGATTGCACTAACCCAGCAGAAAACCATCTGAAATTGTCTCATGGAGAGACCTGATGTATGTTACAGCTAAAGCAAGGTAAACAGAGACAGCATGCAGCAGGGAGCAGTGACAAGGTGTTAGATTGGCTCAAGCTGTCTTGTGTAATTTTGTTTTTGAAAGCGGAGACAGCTTTTATAGCTTGGGCATGAAAAGCAACGTTAGTTCTGGTTAGCGTGTTTGGTTTTGTTTGAGTTTTGCTGGTTTTGGTTGGGATTTTTTTTGTTGTGGATTTTTTTTTGAGGGTGCTTTGTTTTGTTTTGTTTTTTAACTGCATGTTAGTGCTAGTAGTTCTCCATTCAGAAAACATACTTTGGGTTCAAAACCATTCAGAGATCCTGGAATTTGGTTGAAAAGAGCTACTAAAATGTTAATTAGTTTGGGGTTTTTTGATGCGATTTTACAATTCCCCTTGTCACTTAACCTAAGTTTGCTTTAAGAAAGATATGTCTAGTTCTGACTCCATACCTCTATAAAATGAATTACCAAAGATCAAAGGGTTGCTAAATATTTTTTTAATTATTTAATAAAAAAATAGGTAGACATTTAACCCTTCTGAACAGGGAACACCATCTATTAGAGAAGACGAAACTGGAGTAATAATGGGTTATGTACAGCTTTCACCTGCCCAATGCATCCTTGATTTCAGGGAATCTAGGATTTTCAAGCTCCAGCAAAGTGTTACCAGTTCCGTTTGATTCCTAAGAAGCTCTTCATGTCCTTTTCAAGGCCCCATTGGTACAAGCATCCTGATATGTCCCTGCTCTGAAATCTCCTCCTGAGCGCCTCTCTCTAGGTTGTCTTGCTACCAATTTAGACACACACAGGGATACATGAGGAGTAGCTGTGAACAAAATCAAACTCATGAACTCAATATCCATCACATGCACACTGAAATAGTTTGAACTGTATGCACAGTTGTCATTTGGTACTGATGGTCATCACTATGTGCACTTAAAATTTGTATGCATAAAAACTAATTTCTATGCAAAAGCCTAGTTTCTATGTCTATCTTTATATTCCTGATGAAATGAAAACACGACAGATTTATTTTTTGGGGAAAAAAAAAAAGCTTCAAAATAAAGGGGAAAAAACCCTCCCATACTGGAAATTTCTTACATTTCTTCCTCCTTCTTTCTTTTACCCTAAAATAACTATACTATACTTCGAATAGCTTTGAAACTTACTGTGGATGACTCTTTGTGCCATTTTTGAAGGATGTATTGGGTTTGTGTGGCAAGGTTTTGGTAGTGGGGGGCTACAGGTGTGACTTCTGTGAGAACCTTCTAGAGGCTTCCCTCATGTCTGACAGAGCCAATACCAGCTGGATCCAAGACAGACCCTTCGCTGGTCAAGGCTGAGCCCGTCAGCAATGGTGGTAGCGCCTCTGGTATAACAGATTTAAGAAGTGGTGGGAAACTGCACAACAGCAACAGCAGTCAGAGAGAGGAGTGAGAACAGGTGAGAGAAGCAGCTCTGCAGACACCAAGGTCAGTGCAGAAGGAGGGCAGGAGGTGCTCCAGTGCCGGAGCAGAGATTCCCCTGCAGCCCGTGGTGCAGACCATGGTGAGGCAGCTGTGCCCCTGCAGCCCATGGAGGTCCATGGTGGAGCAGATTCCACCTGCAGCCCCTGGAGGACCCCACACTGGAGCAAGGGGATGCCCAAAAGAGGCTGTGACCCTGTGGGAAGCCTGTGCTGGAGCAGGCTCCTGGCAGAACCTGTGGCCCCATGGAGAGAGGAGCTCACACTGGAGCACATTTGCTGCAGGAATTGTGATCCTGCAGGGACCCACACTGGAGCATCTGTTCCTGAAGGATGCACCCATGGAAGGGACCCACGCTGGAGCAGTTCCTGAAGGATGCACCCCATGGAAGGGACCCACACTGGAGCAGCTTACGAAGAACTGTATCCTGTGGAAAGGACTCACATTATTAAAGTTCATGGTGGACTGTCTCCTGTGAAGGGACCCCACACTGGAGCAGGGGAAGCGTGTGGGGAGTCCTCCCCTGAGGAGGAAGGAGTGGCAGAGGCAACGTGCTGAACTGACCACAACCCCCGTTCCCTGTTCCCCTGTGCCACTGAGGAGAAGAGAGACAGAAAATTGGGAGTGAAGTTGAGCCTGGGAAGAAGGGGGAGGGGTGGGGGGAAGATGACTGAAGATTTGGTTTTATTTTCTTATTATCCTACTTTGATTTGACTGGTGATAAATTAATTTCCCCAAATCGAGTCTGTTTTGCCCGTGCTGGTAACTAGTGAGTGATCTCCCTGTCCTTATCTGAACCCATGAGCCTTTTGTTATATTTTCTCCCCGCTGTCCAGCTGATAAGGAGAGTGATAGAGCAGCTTTGGTGAGCACCTGTGGTCCAGCCAGGGTCAACCCACCACAATGAAATAGAAATTTCACTGGGAAAATCATGCCATGTTTCAGCAAGAGATATGGCAAACACTTTCATTAAAAGGAACATATAGCTCTAGTCTTAGACTGAATATTGACCTAGCTAAACTTGTAATATGAACCCATGAACCATACATTCATAGAGCACTTAGGTCCAGACACACACATGGTTATTCATGCTTATTACAGCAAGCACCTGTTTACCTCAGGATCAAAAGTTTCTGTACAACAATTAAAAAAACAAATAAAGGAAACGTCTAACTCAAAATTATAACAAAACAATTGCAATTAAAAGCCTACAGCAAAATCAAATGGTAAATACAAAGTATGAACAGAAAAGGTGCTTGCATGCTTTTTAAAAAAAAAAATTACAAAAAGATTTTTTTTTATAATCCTACAAATATTTATTTTATCAGCAGGTCAAAAAACCTACAAAACCAAAACACAATAAAACCAGCAAAAAGAAACCCTCCTCATTTTATCTGTGATGATAGCAGTTACTTGGTCTTCTAGAAGAAAAGATCTCTACAGGAATTATTGCTAAGAAGTTAGGGCTTAGTTATCTTGATTTTGTCTGAGATCATTGACTTTAATCAAGTTAGTTTCAGGAATGAGTGCATAATTTCTCTGCTTCCTGCTGGTCTGCTGAACCTTTGTCATCTTTTTTTTATGTTAGAAATCAGCTGGAATCCCTTTCTGTGGCCATACTACTTGATGCTGGGAAGAATTTTGAGAAAATAGGGTAATGTTATTCACCTAGAATCTTCGAACTATTTTTTGTAGGGAATGGACTGCATCAGAATCCCTCACACTATGCACAAAGACTCAGCATGGAACAACAACTCATTCTACAATGAAACACAAGACATGATTGCCCTGAATCGATCTTATTAGCCCCAAGAGCGCTCAAGTACTTTCCTCAACTGATTTGACATAGAATTCACTCTAATTGATTTCTAACAATATAAATATGTTGCTGCCATTTTACTTTATCCTGTTCCAGACACAAACCTCTTTTAACATATTGAGCTTTGCAACCAAATACCTACATAAAAGGTTAATTGGAAGAAAAACAAAATGCTTATGCTGTTTCAAAACCCAACCTTACTGCAGCTTACAGAGCATGTTTATTAAACAGTGTATTAGCACTGAAAGACCTTCTGTATGGAGTTCCCTTAATCTAGCACATCAAATCTGCCCACGAAGTCTTTCTATATATTGAATTGAAAGACCACTTAAAGCTAAGTGTTTAAGCTTTAAAATATGAGCTTGTGGGTACTTTTTTTTTTATTATTTGATGTGCTATAATGAATTGTTGCATTAAATTGATGGAAACAAATGTTGCAGTATCATAGCTACTGGTGCTGCTTGTCATATAAGGCTTATTATCTATTAAAGTTACAGATGAAATTCCTCTTTCAGCTAAACTGTTGTAAGACCAGCATAGCTCACTATTTTCTCAGGAGTTATAAACAACATCTTTTAGCAAATGCCCACTTTGCCCTCTTTGAATAAGTTCCTACATCTGATAGTCAAATTCAACCCAAATGCGAGCTGAATGTCTTCTAGTTTACACCACCGTTTCAGCCCATTTTTTAAGACTGTCCTTGGAAACTGTTTTGTAATATACTGGCCACGATAACTGCATTTGTTGACATTTCTATAAAATCCTACAGGCTAGATATGTCTCTGATTCTGGAAGAAATCTATTGAAATCAATGGAGATACATGAGTTTAAATAGTTGTACAAGGAGAAATGAATCCCATGAGTTAGAGTAGACAAGGATGAATCCACTGTCCTCATTTAAATTGCAGCTTAAGCCTGTGCCGTTCCCTGAAGTTTCCAGAGGTGCAGGAGTGGTGCACTAACCCACTATCATCCTGTCAAGTACATCTGTGTGGCTTTTATTAGGTCTGCAATTTAGGTTCAGTATAAAAAGGGCCAGTATCCTGATGTATCAGTTTTAGGACAATGGCATTCTTGCTGTGCTGAAGAAAGTGGAAGAATGGTTTCCTGGGAGTCCAGCTGCTGAATGAGGTAGATACGTATCTATTGGGATTTCAGGGACAATTCTTTTGGGACATGATCAGGAGGCCAACTCAGTGACTCTATGAGGGCATTCTTTTTGAAGAGGGCCAGTACTGCTGAGGAGGCTATTAGTATGGAATGGGAGGGATGGAAGAGGACAGGGGAAACGTATAGCATGCCGAATGGTGGAATACGTGACTTATTTGCCTTGACAGAAAGTTAGGAAACCATACCGTAGTAACTATCTATTGCTTTGGAGACTCTGTCTCCAGAGGTTGATCCTCAGTGCCAGAGGGGATAGCAGTGGGCTGCTGTGTAAAGAATGGGGACCTAGGGCTGTCAGTGCCTTTCCTGCCCAGCTAGCCCTCTCCTGCAGCCCCCAGCAAGGGGAGCTAGGCTGGGCCAGCATGGTGATGGGGCTGGCCACAGCATGGCCATCCCCAGGTGCCACTGCAGGCCTTGAGCCCAGCCAGGAAAGCTGTCCCCGGGCTGGGAAGGTGTTCAGGTCAGTAAACAGTCAGACGCAGACCAGCTCTTGGTTGGCAAGATCACAGCAATAAGGCAGATCCAAGGGCAAGCTAGTCTGTGGGTCAGAAGCAATCTGGATTAATGGAGAAATGGTGGGGTATGGCAAGTCTGCAACACATTGCAGTGTATCGCAGCTGAAGACAATCTTGAGAGCCTCATCTTAAAAGCAGCCCCCAAGGAAGGGGTATGGATGTTGTTAAGTTTCAGTAGCTTTCCTTCAATGGATACAGCTGTGCTCTTTCCTAATTAGTCCTGAGCCCAGGTAGGTAAAGCTTTAGGAAAGTGGGGGATGTAGTAAAGGCCTTCTGTCTGTGTATCTAGATATTATATCTGCATACAAAAAAAATGGAAAAGATGGTAACCAGTAAGTAGCTAGAGTGTACTGCCCTACTGTTTTGAGCAACTACAGCTAGATTTGTAGTCTCGTGTGGTTAAAGGTTTGCAAGAATAACTTGGACTGCTTCTGGACATTGTCCCTGGATAAAAGCTGCTGTGAACTCTTCATGTGGGTGTAAGACAAACCTGTGATAACAGAATTGAAAACTCTTGTAGAGCATGTATTCCTAGTCACAGAAAAAATGTAAATGCTTGCTTGTGGCTTTTTGTGTTTTTTCTTTTTTGATTATTAAAGTCTTTGAAAGCTGAGGATAAGCTTAGGATCATTGTTTTAGTATTTTTCCCTATTAGAAATAATGCTTCTGTTTAGAAGGTGTGATGACTTACTGTTTCTCCTAATCTCTACTTATCCATGTACTGCATGATACTTGAAATGAGGCTGGCATTCATAGTGGTAGTTCCTTCAGAACTGCTTGTAAGTTTCAAGTCTAGGCATTTCATAATGACCCTAGCAGATCTGATAATGTATTTCCTCCTTGCAAATGAGACTGATTTCACAACATTATTCTATGAATATCTGTTTGGAGAGATTTTATTTTCTTTGGTATTAGCTGAAGGATACAGAATACCCTTCTCCCTGTAGCATTTCAAAGCGTTTGATGATGTCAAACTGACACTATGACCTTAGAATCTGAATTTAATCAAAATGTGAAATTGACAATATGGGTTGTTAATTTATAGTACTTCATCTGTGCCTAGTGATGGTGTCTTTTGCCTGAGTTACTCTCCCTTACTAGCTTAACATTATTCCATGAAAATTAGCGGACTTTGGTGCCATGTTCTGATGACCTTACTTGAGTTCCTTGGTGTCTTAGATATTTATCAAGCGAATACCTTAAACCTTATTCTTCTTTCTTGCATTTGATGAAGAAAAAACCCCAAACAAACCAACCCAGATCTACTTTGGTTGTTCACTTGACACTGCAGAAGTGTTTTGGATTTGGATCCCAATGGAGTCTCCAGTATATGTCTTACAAAATCAAACATTGCATTTTACCTGAATTGTTCTGTGTGTGTTTTTCTCCTCTTTTTGCGACCATGTTCAGCCTCCTCTGTCCCAGTGTATCTACCATTCTATGTGGCAAAAAAATCTCAGCTTGTTACTGAAAACCTCCTTTTAAATGCTGAGTATACAGATTATAGCATAATTTGTGTATGAAGATTATACCACTAGGAGAAGTGGAATTATTCTGCCCTTTTCTGCTCAAGGCACTATCAAAGCAGATTCTGGGAACTCATACTAAGCTCAAGTGCTGTACTTTGTAAAGCACTGGTTTTGCATGTCAGCATCTACTCTTAGTTGTAGCAGCCTGGAAAAGTGTTTGCGAACCACAGCTCCTCTATTCCTGATCCTGTGAAAGGGCATAAGAGGTGTGAATAGTTAAGTCTCTGGGACTGTTACTGTTTCACAAATGATACAGATGGCCAGGTAATTTATTAAGGCTTCTTTATTAGTTATCAAATGCTAAAGCCTAAGTTTTAACCTGTGATGAAGTACAAGGATGGTAAGTGCTTGAAGACCCCACCTGTACATTGATACCAAGGTAAAGTAAGAACTAGCAGGTGAACATGCCTCTCTGTTCTGCAGAGCAAGAACTACTGCCCTTTGTCACATGGGCCAAACACCCAAAAAACTGTAGCAAGAAAGAAATCCATGTTACCCACTGGTGTAGTTAAGCTGCCTGTAGTATTTCTAGCTCTGTGTGCTTGCCTGTCATGGTGGTCAAATGAGCTGTCACAGCGGAGCAAGTTTGAATGAGAACAGTTATAGTAAAAGAAATGTCCTTGGTTCCAATGTCTATGTTCTGTTTGCTTCTGTTGAAGATTTGTGCTTTAATCCAGCAGAAAAGCTCACAGCCCATCCTCACAGCTTATTTTCTGCTTGATCCTTTGGTTAAGTCGTAATCCTATGTGTGGCATTGCAGGCATAGAAATTGTCACAAATCCAGCATAATGTTTTTTGCTGTAGGATGAAATAAAAGGAAAGCAGCTGAGAGGCCCAAATATAGTTGACTGTAGAAATCTTTGTCAAATAAAAAGATGTTTCTTAATTTTCTCTGAATTTATGGAATCTTCAGTATGCTGTGAACAGGCCCTAGGACTGCTACAGCAGGCAAGGCTTTGTCTGCTATGGTCTGTATTTTCCTCTTCCCTTTTTTCTCAGTATCAATCATATTTCCTTTTGCTTGTGAAGAGAACATATTTGAGAGTAACAACTTCATAATTACAGCAGTCAGTCTGGAAAAAATATAAGAGTATTTTGGCTGGAGGACTGAACTGGCACTTGGGAACTCTGGTTCACTGGATACTAACTTTTCAACCTTGCCTAATAAATGTGAGATTATTTCGGAATGGGTGCTGTCTCTCCACATCTGTATTTACAACACAGTACAATAGGTCTTTTTCAGAAATAGACATTGCTACTATAATATTACTGCACGGTAGATGCTGCTAATAAGAAGCAGGGCTGAACATTTCTGTGTGCTCAGGCCTGCATAGTTCATGAGACTAGTAACTGTTCTGTGTTTAAAATGTTCCCCTTATTTAGTACTTTCTTTATAGACACTTAAGGTGTTTATCATCAGGTTGTCATTTTAACATACAAATACTACATACTTTATATATCTACATATTATATATATACCTACTATATATATGTATGTATATATGACTTAGCCTTGGAGAAGAACATGATTTTAAAAGGCCCAATTCTGCAATTTTTTTTTTAAGCACAGAGATTGTATATGTTAAATTAATTACATGGGAGTGCTTTAGAATTGCATTCACTTTGAATCAAAGCAGAGTCTGGCCCACAGTGGTTCTGCACTAAGTTGCCTGTTAATTATGTAACAAATTATGTCAGCTGACAGCAGTAAAATGACCACTAGCAGGTCTTGTAGTTATTCAGCTTTCAACTAAAAAAATAAAGAAAAATAACCCAACTTTAGTTTATTGTTTAAACTTCCAAGGAATGGTTCTTCTTATCTGATGATTTAGATGCAGTATGGAACTGAGAGGATTATTCTTTTCCATTAAAAATGTTCTCTCTTCTCCTTTGGCAATTGGGATTATCACAAGCTGTAATAAATAAGATGATTTCTAAATGGAGTGTGTCTATGTTCTCTGTTTTGATGTAGTTATAGGCATTATCTTTTACAATATTCAGTTTTGACTTCAACTTCATATTATCATAATGTGAGACAGGCACATGTAGCTCTGTTGTAACAAAATGAAAATCCAAAGTCTCCTACTAAGCAAATTTTGTTTCTAATATTTAAATATTTCTCCTTCAAAATGCTGCCCTCAAGACCTTGTATATTTAGGGATTGTTACAGTGGCAGAAGCAATTTATTTTTTATTTTTAATAAAGGGCCCTTAAGGCCCTTTGGACAGTTCTAGTGGAATTAGCAGTTTGGTCACATTTAGAGTGTTCCCTCTGAGCAGCAATAACACAACCTTGTTATTTCATTATGAAATAGTATCTAAGCTTCATGTATGTCTTGTTAGGCTGCAGAGCAAAACATATAATAATCTCATGGGGCTGATCTTTGTTAATGCACTGTGACCCCTGCTATTTTCAAATTGGCTCTGAAGTACTCCCTTAATGCAGCCACAGTAAAATAGTCCAAAGAAATTCTTTTCATAATGAAAACTAAATTCTGTGATATCTGCAGGTATTCGTGTGACAAATTATACAGTAAGTGTGTAGGTATTTGTGTGTATATATATATTGTTGGACAATCTTGGGGGTCATAGAATCATAGAATGGGTTGGGTTGGAAGGCACCTTACAGGTCATCGGGTTCCAACCGCCCTGCCATGGCCAGAGACGCCTCACGCTAGACCAGGTTGCTCAAAGTCCCAGCCAATCTGGTCTTAAACGCATCCAGGGATGGGGCAGCCACAACTTCTCTGGACAACCTGTGCCAGTGTCTCACCACCCTCAAGGTAAAGAACTTCCTTCTATCTAATCTAAATCTCCCCTCTTTCAGTTTAAAGCTATTCTCCCATGTCCTGTCACTTCTTGCTCTTATAAAAAGTCCTACTCTAGATTTCTTGTAAGCCCCCTTTAGGTACTGGAAGGCTGCAGTAAGGTATCCCCAGAGCTTTCTGTTCCCCAGGCTGAACAAGTCCAACTCCCTAAACCTCTCCTCGTAGGAGAGGTGCTCCAGCCCTGTGGTCATCTTTATGGCCCTCCTCTGGGCTTGCTCAAGCAGGCCCATGTTCCTCTTACGTTGGGGGCCCTGGAGCTACACGCAGTACTCCTGGTGGGGTCTCAGGAGAGCAGAGTAGAGGCGGATAATCTCTGGAATTCACTGTTTCTTGGCTTAAGGTGTTTGTAAACAGAAGTAGGCTTTCATCACTTCAGACAATACACAACTGGTATAAAGAAAACCAGGTGATTCAAGTTTTGCTGTTTTACCACTGTAATCTGAAACATGCATGACTTAAACCCTTGGGTCTGGAGCATTGTGTGCCAAATTTTTTCTCTGAAATATTTCTCTTGCATACTGCATATCATGTAGTTCCCAGTGTTTTGAAACCATTGACCATAGAGGATCCTGTCTGGATGTCTGCTTGCTTCATATTGCTTGCACTGAATGCTGAATTTTGTTGAAGGACATTTGGGGAGGAAGCTGACCAAAGGACTTCTCATGTATGGCATGAGAATGCTTTGCCTCCTAGAATAATCTTATCTGTCATTTCCAGAAACCCAGACAATATAGGATCTTGCTTTCTGGATCATAGAATGGTTTGAGTTGGAAGGGAACTTTGGAGATCATCCAGTCTAACCTCCCTGCTGTTGGCAGGGACATCTTTTACTGGATTAGTTTTCTCAAAGCCCTATCCAACATGACCTTAAACACATCCAATGAAGGGGCATCCATAGCTTCTCTGATTAACCTGATCAGTATTTCACCACCCTCATAGTGAAAAAATATTTGCTATATTCAATCTAAACCCTACCCTCTTTCAGTTTAAAACTGTTGCCCCTTTATCCCCTCATACAATTTAAAGTGGAAAAAGTAAGAAGAGAAGCAGGATACTAAACTTCAAACCTGTACAGAAATCCTGCACTGGACATCACTTGAGCTACTAGCTTCGTATATTGAGAGCACAGGCTGATACGGAAAGGTAACTTGCAAAAACATTTAAGAAAATATATGCTTCTAATGTCACTTCATTATCATTCATAGGAAGCTCAGATTAAAGTAAAATTGTCCACTGTTTTCTTATCAAGTGATGTAGGAAGAAAACAACTGCCTAAATTATACAATATTGTAAGGAAATACTCATGGAAGTTCCAGCACTACTAGCCTGTAGCAGTTGAGCCTTCCACAACATAATTAAGTTTAGCATCCTGGGAGATAAACTGTGTATGTGCGTGTGTGTGCGTGTGTGTGTAAAAACAACTTAGCAATATGACATTAGATGTTCAAGAAGAAAAATGGGTAAATAAATCTAACCTTAACAGGTTATATCTATCCTAATACTGCTAACCTCTGGCAGACCCTTAATGAATAGGCTTCAATGTGAAAAGTGTAAAACTAGAAATCCTTAGATTTAGGAAGGTTAAGCCTGTCATCTATCAGAGAAGGTATACAGATTTGATGAAAACTGGAGAAGGAATAAAAATATAATGTGGTTAAATGGTAAGTTTCAAAAGATAACTTCAGGAGCATTGTATAAATAATATCTACCGAAGTGTTGTGCAAAACCTGTAGTTCTGTTATGAGAACTTGAGTAGGAGGTATTCAGGCATATAAAGTGCTTTGGCATGCTATGGCACAGTGGATGAAGAAAAATGCAAGAAAATTAGGACTGAGGAGAAGAAAGTAAATGAAATGGTTAAGAAGGGTAAAAGTACTACAGAAGACTTAACTGATATGTTGAAAATGGTATACTTAACTGAGTAAGGTAAGATAAGATAACAGCATGAGAAATTAGAAATATAACAAAAGGGGGCAGTAGCTTGACAAAATTTCTGACTAAGGTATAAATTGTTGAGGCAACCATCTTGCAAATACTGAATAAGTGAGTAGAATTGGGCAAAGGGAAAAGAGTTCTGGGGGCGAGTATGGTATGCAGGAAGGACTTAGGGGGAAAAGGGAATATAAGGGCAGCAAAACGTGGTAAAGAGTGAGTTGAGGGGTGCCTGCAAGCAACCCACTCACTACAGCACAACAGGGCAGGGATCCTGCTGTTTTGACCACGTACATGTCTCTGTGACCAAGTCTTGCAGCAAGGGGAACTTGAGGTGCTTTTCCAGTATTTGCCATGGAACACCTGGAGGAAAAATAAACAAACACCCTGTCTCTCCGGCACATCTATCTCATCCTGAAAGACATTTACTTCAAGTGAACTTTGTTATTCCATTTTTCAAATGAGAAATTTTGAACTGGCTCAGGACCTTCTCATATAAGAGCCTTTCATTTGGTTCGTTGTGATAGCAAGAGTCTTTGGCTAATTCAAGAGAAGATATAACAGTACCTTTCTTTAAAGCATAACAGATGGGCTTGCATTTGTCTTTAAGATATAGATATCCTCTTTAAAAATCTATTGGTGTAATTATATGTTTGTCTTAAAAAAAAGAAAAAGATTTTTCAAACAGTTTCAGAGCTAATTCTTTACATGAAACTATTCAGGTAAGATTGTCAAAGGGTGAGAAGTAAATTAATGGTAATGATTAAAAATTAGGAATGAAAAGCAGAAGCCAGACAATGTGAGTGTAAATCAAATCTTTTGTTTGTCCAAAGGCTAACATTTGTTGTGATATTTCCCATGTCAAATTTTCTACAGATAATTATATGGCATGTAAAAAGGCAAGAAAGGACTTCAGAGAAGCAAAATTTATAGTTAACACTAAATTACTGAGGCTAGTCAAGTATGATGAAGCCTGAAAACATTCTGAAGTAAATAAGGTTAGATGAATAGGCAGTGGGACAGGTAATGTAATTTGCTCCTAACAGATGTAAGGAAATGCTAAGTGGAAGGAGTGATTGGAGTTGTTCATACCTGTGGCATTAAAAAGTAATTGTAACCACTCGGGAAATAAATCCTACCAGCATTTAAGTTTAAACTACTGAATGAAAACAAAACTACATGAACAAATTATTTTCTTATCATGTATCTGTAGTCTGAGATGTGTGGTATCAGCCACAGTGAGAGGTATGGAAGTAAGCAGAAGGATGAGTCGGGGCACAGCAGGGTCAGGGGCAGCCCAGCAAGGCCTGGGGATCTGTCCTTTACCATTGACTAGCCCTGTCCCACAGCCACCAGTGAGTCAAGCCAGGGACAGTGACCAGCCACAGGCAATGCAAGTTTGATTAAGAAAAGAGGAAAATCTTTCTTGGTTGTTTTTTTTATTAAGGTAGTCCTCTGCTACAGAAACCTCATCCAGCAGCCTGCGTTTGGTTATAAGCAGCTTTGCTGCTAAAATGAAACAATTTGAGTAGGACTGAAATAATTTCAAATGCTGTGTAACCGTTCTGAAATGTCAAGAGGAGTCTTTGTCCAGAGAAGGAAGCTCAGGAACATGTATCACCTTCATACTCAAATCCCAAATCCTCAATTGTCTAACTTAAATAAAACTTTTGCTATTGATTTTTAAGGACCATAATTTCATATTTTAAGGGGAGATGAACAGTTGACAGTCTCAGCTTTAAATGATAGAGACTTTTGTACAAACCAATTATGTAAGTCTTTAGTATATTGCAAAGATAACTTCCATTAACTTAGAAAATCTTGGGAAAGAGCTTCAACAATTTTGAATGAACATACAAGAATTGAAGTTATTGCCTTGGTGCTGGTTTACTGGAAATCTAGCTAGAATTTGGTTCCTTAATCATTGAGTTCATAGCTGGTTTTCGAGGTAAAATAATTTAGTTAAAATTCATAGTTTCAGTTTTTAAAAGTTGGTGAAACTGTCCTGCAATGGATTTATCCTACAGCTTTGACAGAAAATATGCATTCTTATGTCTTTGCATGGGAAACATCCAAATTAATGACATCAAAACAGTAAGGGAATTAAAAAAGAAAATAAAACTTTGAGTGCTTCACTTCAGGTTGGAATTTGTCGTCCAAAATAGACTAAGATGATAGAAAATCAGATAACTAACAGTCTGATGGTGATATGCATTTACTTGGGATGAATCAAACAGTTTTCAATTTCTGGACAGATAATTCATGCCAGTGACTTAAAACTCTGTCCTCTATCTGGTGGATATGTGTAGGTTGCTCAGTTCCTCAGTCCTTACTGCTAGAGCTATTTTTCTTTCATATAGATATAGCCATATCAATTTCTCATGGACTAGAATATGCTCCATTTTCAAATGGCCAAGGTTTCAATTGTGTTGCTGCATGGTCAATATTCAACCTGGAAAACTGTAAAAGCCATTTTGGATGTTATGGAAAAAAATAAGGTGTGTCAAATAGTATTGGATAATCAATGTTTGTTATATCAGGCCAGACAACAAATCTCATATTCAACAGAGTTACTATTTATCTGAACAGTGTTTTGCTAATAGGAGTAAGATTTGGACACATCAACATTTTGGGGGGGGGGGGGAGGGGAGGGGGAATATTGTAGCCTCAAAGATATTCTACACTGAGGAATGACAGACTGTTTATAGAGCCACTATTTTCAGTTCCCCAAACTCATGCTAGCAAGTCGTTTAAATCAGTGGATTTTTTATTTGTAAGAACTATTAAACTCCCCCAAGAATGCTTTACAATTTATTTCAGGGGAGTAGACACTTGTTTTCTTGGCTTCAACTTTGTTACAAGTATGCTGAGTATAGATTTTTTGAAATCTAGGAGGACTAACTCAAATTCAGACACCCATGTGAAATCAAATGATTCCACCTTTAGTGACAAAGAAAGTTGGTATCTCACTTGACTGCCTCATCTGGCAGAAACAGTGTTAGTTGCATTTTCTATTGATACTAATAGAAATAGTAATGTAAATAGGGACCAAAATGGATCTTGTGTTTTATATTGCAGAAATAATGTGTTAACTCAAACTCCTTCCATCTCAGGTGAGCTGTCAGCTATTTTCTAATCTCAATTTTGCTAAAATTACTCTATAAATTAAAATAAGGAAAATTAAAACTTTTGATACTGGTAATATGTAGCTTTTTTGGGGGGGGGGGGGGGGGGGGGGGGGTAGGGGATGTGGGAAGCCAGACTACTGAGGGTGAACATTGTCTATTCCAAATCCTAAATCTACAGAAGCTGCAACTTTAACATACATATGCCATCTAATCTGAATTGTTGAAATAATCAATTGTATATGAGCTGGTTATGTCATGAGTGTGATGCTAGTGTGAATCCCCGAGTGAGGATGCCCATGTCCTAGATGCATACATTTAGAAGAAATCCACACCAGGTTTCATGAGTTCTTTTAATTGTGGAATGATTTATTGTGTTTGAAGCTACACACTTACTGTAATCAAATTGCAAGTCTGATCTATTGCACTAAAATAAAATTTGCAGTAAAAATTGAGATCAGAATTCATTGCATAATAGAGTGAAAAAGGCAGCAGGAGGGGTGGAAAAAGATTGCTTATCTATCCTGTAACTCATGTTGCACCAAATCTGGAGATAACTGGCTGCTAATTCATATTTTTCCTTTCCTGGTAGCCCACTGTGTTAGAGGAACTGACTGCTTAGTCACAAAGGATGTATGAAAACATTTAACCTGAGATTTGCTGATATTCATTTGGTTCCAATAGGATTAATGGTGTGCTTAAAATTAAGTGCTTAAGTAGGGTGCTGCCATTAAAGTTGTATCATTTTGCAAAAGCAAAGCAACCAAAATTAAACATTAATGCACATGCATGGATTTAAAAACCGAAGCAGTATAGTTTGTGCACTACGTGCAAACGGTAAAGAATGAACATATATCCATTTGTTCTTTGGCTTGAGATCCTGAACTTTGCTTGGTGTTTTATCAAGCTTTGTTAGATCAAAATTCATGTTCAGAGACCACGTGGATTATAACCTCAACATATACTCTCTAATCAAGCATATGGAACAAACATCATGGTCAACCTCTGTTCAGACTGAACCTCGTGTTTATACCACTGAGCACGTGTTAGTGGAAGTCATTCCCTTGATTCTGTTGGCACCATCTGTGTGTTTTCCACTAGTGTGCAAGAGTTTGTAATTTGGTCTCAAGTGTTGAGTAATAGATCTATCTATATTAAATAACTTGGTATAGGTACCGTATATCACCATTTGGTTTTGATATAATTTATCCATTTTAGTAGGAATTTTTTTCCCTGATAAGTTTCTTCTTGCACAGAAAATATTCAATAGGGAGTGTAAATGCAGGTTAAATATATGTAAGTGTATCTATTTCTCTTGTGGGGTTTTTTTTCTTTTTTTTTTTTTTTTTTTAATAATCGACTACATACTGTTAGCTTAGCCCGCTCACCATTATAACAGTTTGTCATCCAGACTGAAGATAATTATTAAGCCAAAGATAAACATTTAAAGTTGTTTTCTTTATGCTAAATTTTGCTTGCTGTCTTTCTAACTGACAACTGAAGCCTGATAAATGAGAATAAATGCCATCCTAATGACTTTGAGAAATTTGTAATGATTAATTTATTCAGTTTTGTTGTCAAAGTTTTCCAGTCACAAGTGAGAATATATTTTAAGTAGGGTTAACGTGTTCCTATAACAGCGCTATAGTGACTGAGGAAAGCAATTTGCAAAGAACAATAAATGCCAAAGGTAGATAGAAATCAAGTGCTCTGGCTATCAACAAAACGAGACACTAACCTAGCTAAGAGTTCATTTAGCACCATTCCAGATGGCTAGTATTTTCCACAAGAGCACATCTTTTGCAATCAGTATTGCAAACATACGTATTTTTTTCTTTAGCAAAGTTATGTCTCAAATTATTCCTATATAATTTGCAGATCTAAACCTTATGTCCTGGTTTCAGCTGTAACAGTTATTTTTGTCCTTCCTAGTAGCTGATGCAGTGCTGTGTTTCAGCTTTAGTCTGAAAAAAATGCTGGTAACGTACTGATGGTTTAGTTGTTGCTAAGTAATGCTTACCCTGATCAAGGACTTTTCAGTCTCATGCTCTGCCAGTGAGGAGGGGCACGGGAAGCCAGGAGGAAGCAAAGACAGGACACCTGACCCAAACTAGCCAAAGGGGTATTCCATACCACAGCACATCATGCCCAGTATAGAAACTGAGGGGAGTTACCCTGAAGGCCCAGATCGCTGCTCGGGTCGGGCTGGGTATCGATCAGCGGGTGCTGAGCAATTGTATTGGGCATCACTGCCGTTTATTGGTCTTTGGTTTGTTCTTTGTGTGGTTTTTGGTTGGTTTTTTTTTTTTCCTTTCCCTTTTTAGTTTTATATTCTCTCCTTTTGTTATTTCCCTTAGTAGCAGTAGTAGTTTTGTATTTTACCTTAGTTACTGGACTGTTCTTATCTCAACCCGTGGGAATTACATTCTTTTGATTCTTCTCCCCATCCTGCCCAGAGAGGGAGGGGAAAGGAGTATGTGTGTGAGCAAATGGCTGCACGGTTCTGAGTTACCAGCTGGGCTTAAACCATGACACCTTGATCCTATATATTTCTAGCACCAAGAATAATATTTCTTCTCATATGTAGCTAGACAGAAATCAAAATGTGATATAAAAGGAATTATACTATATCATGATTTGTCACCGAATTGATAATGAATTGTTGAATGGAACTTGATTCTCTAGCGTTTTGTGCAATCATTCAGCAAAGTAGCTAATTTGTTAATATGCTAATTTTCTATCTTTGTGTTGGATACTCTGCATGAAAGTGAAACCCAAATTTTTGTACAATAGAGATTCTGTTTCAGTGCTTCTAAAATAAAATGAAAAAGTTACTGAAGCGATCACAGCACTTTCTGAAGCATGATGTAACTCAATTATGGTAGCAAGTGAATTTGAACATCTTTGTGTGTGGGAAAGCGCAGGTATATTAAAATTTTAGGTACTGTATTTCAGAGATATTTAAGGGATTTTTAATTACTATTTCTATGGAAATAAAAGAAAAATCTAAAAGATAACAAAATCCACGAAAGGAAGGTCAGTATTCAGTGAAAACTCTTTACCTTCTCTTTGTTTCCAATGAATGTTTTCCATTTTAATGTATCTTTTTAATAAATAAATTGCATGAAGTTTGATGTTTAAACTGTATTGAAATGTTCATTAAATTTTGTTTTGACAGTTTCCCCTCAGCAGTTGTGATCATTATTCCATGACATGTGACACTGTGTTGTATGTTGTCTGTAATTTAATCATTTGCATTTTTTTGTCCTTATAGCAGTAACCTTTTCAGTATTCAATGGCAAAAAGGGCCCCCGGGAAATTTCTGATTAACATGCAAGAACAAAGTGTCAAGGAAAGCATGTGCTAAGAGCATTGCATACTGTAATTCAGTTTAAAAATGTGTACCAACTTGAACATATCTGTGCCTCACATAAGGAACTGCCATAGCTCTGTAGGGAAGAAGTGGAAGCTTAATGTCAAGTGAAAAAGTATGTTAAAGTTTTCAATAGGAAAATTAAAAACAAAGATGAAAGACGGAATATCTTCAGAATAAACTAGTCTGATTTTTTAATAGTACCACTTACTTTATATCAACTGGGCTTAGAAGGTGAACTGGGTGGCAGAAAGAAAGTGTCTTTGTGCCCTCAGATGCATGAATTTAATGGAAAGAGTTCTGGGTTTAGATCTGCTCTACTGTAAGATATTTTGCCCTGTGTGCCAATTTCCTTCTTTCTGATCAGCAAAATTCAGACATCTGTCCCTCAGCACCTCTATCTGAGGAATTGCTCTGAACTGCATTGTCTGTTTATAATAAGTTCAGCCACATTTTGATTTTTCTCCTGTCCTCATAATATCATTCTCCCCATTTTTCTTTTTTCATAATAAAGCCAGTTTAAGGCAACCTCTGTCACTGATATCCACTTACACAAAACCAGGAAATTCAGTTATTTTTTTAGTCTAGACAATGAAGCTAGAGTTCTGCTCTCCTTGTATCCTTTTAACATTGCCCTCTACCCTTATGACATTGCCATAAGGATTCTTACTAATCAATAACAGTGAAATTATGGACAGTGCAAGTGAGACAGAACTGTTTCCTGGGTTTTGATGCTAGATGGGAGTGAAATTTTGACACACACATTCTCTCCCCCCCCCCCCCCGAAAAAGTTCACCAAGATTTTGGGATAGAAGAAATGCTTTAATAGCTTTTGGTGTGAATGGGATAATGAAGAGACAAACATTGGAAATATTATGGGGGGAAATAAAGCCATGGATATCACCATGAGGAAGAAAAGGAAAATAGCTGTGAGTTTTCAGGCACCTGCAAGCTAGGAACGTATTGCAGTTACATACACTCTAGTAGTGAAGACATTTATAGTGGTGAAGAGGTTAGAGCATTTAAACATAACTTCCTTCCACCCCCCAGGAAAATAGGTACTTTTGCAGTACAGGGTTCTTTGTCCTGAGCTGACACCAAACACCTGTGTGCGTTAACAAACAGCTTTGGTGACGCTTTCTATAAGAGCGAGCCAGTTGCGTGTGGCAAATCAAAATAGCCAGGAAAGACTGTGACTTGTTTAAAGAGATTTCAAAAGATGCTGGAGAGGGATTATAAATTGCTTCTGATGTCACTTTGATTTAATCATCCCGAGGTCTGAATTTCGTTAAGAAAGCGCCATTGGCCTTTAGTGTCAAAACCATTCTAACTTTCAAAACCAAAAGTTTGATCATGGTATATAGTTTCTTTGATACAGATATTATTAAAGGAAAGGAAAATACAGTTTTAATAAAAGTACTTAAACTTTTTTTTTTAAGCACATTTTTTCTATGTAAACATGTGCATTTACTCCCAGAATGCATTTTAATGCAATTTATTATTGTGAGTGAACTCTCAAATTCATGGCGTAAAAGTCACAGTAGAGCTGTTTAAAGACCTTAGTAGAGGCGTGTTACTTCAAAATTGAATGTGGTGGGTGACACACCCATATCTTTCAATGAAGTAGAAATCAAAGGTTGCTTCCCCCCCATTTCCTGCTTTCAGTTCTAACCTATATAAGAGGGGCCTGCAGTTCAGCAGCTGCCTACCATGATTCAGCACTGATTGGATTCTGCTGAGAATGAGTGTGTCCTAGAAACCTCTTATTTAAAACTGTGTATCAGTGGGGTAGGTAAGTTCAGCTTTCCAGTTTGTACCTTCCTATTGTGCTACAAAAAATGTAAAAATAAATCAAATTTCTGAAAGAATGCATTTATGAAAAAGGCAGTAGAAGTTCATGGTAATGTGTATTATTCTGCTTCTGGTATCTTGCCCCTCTGATTTGTTTATAACAATTAGGACAGAGAGGTTCTGGAACGAACTTCTAATGGAAAGTTTAAGTGGAAAGTAAATCTAATTATTTTGTGAATATGAAACTTAATTTGTGTGTGAATTACATGGTGGTGTACATGTACTGAGAAGTCCTATGTTTTGGGGTAATAAGGCAAATGATTCTGCATAAGAAAATAAATGCATGAAAGGAAAGCCTGTTTTGTATAATTTATATATGTCCATGTATGGCCACTTATCTTTTTCATATCTATGTATATAAGGATTGGATGTTTTATTTATTCAATCCATAATATAATCTACAAGTACCTTCACAGCATCAAGTCTCTAAGGCACAACATCCTTACAGAATCATGCATTTTTTTATAACCGTTTCACTCTGAATTTTAAGATTTGTTATTTTCTTCCACTTTTGAAAACGTTTTATGAATGTTGGTAAAAGCCAAATCATTATTGACATCAACCTATTCAAAAAAAGGATCAGTCTCCCTCCAACCTGGGAAGAAACTGTGTTCTATGCTTAATGTTGTAATCATGTTCTAAAATTTGACTTATAAATATGATTTGAATTCAAAAGAAGCATATAATAAGAGGGTGTAAATAGTATATCTGCAAGCAAGATTTTTCAGTGCCAGTAAAAAGAAGAGTATGTTGCTATTTTGTAATCCATGGACTATGGAATAGTATGATAACTGTTATATGTTTTGTTGTTTAAAATATTTCAGTGTAGTCTATGTGGAAAGCTACTTTGGGATAAAATACTTGAGTTTAAAAGGCAAAATAAACATACAGTAGGATTTTTGAGCTTTTGTTAGGCAGTTCATCAGAAGAACTTTTCAGCTGGGTGTATATGTTGATGAAAAGATATTTCAACATGAGTTAAGTTTTTGGAAATGTCTCCTTTCAGTCTCCTAGTGCCAGCTGTTGTGATTCTGGCTGAATGATGCAGTTTAGCATCATTGCAGCATTTCAATTCCCACTTCCTTTGTCATCCCGTAAGACAGGAATATCTCCAGTGTATGCCTCAGCTAGATGATTTGACACCAGAAATACGGAGTTTCAGTTAGTGAGGAAACTCGGTGTCATGAGTCAAATACATACCTTCATTGAACGTATTTCCTTCCTTTTCGATTAATACTGTAATTCCAAAATCGATTTATTGTACATTGAGTGTGTCTGTCTCTGACTGTCGTTCCAGTGTAAACAAGTATCTCCTCTGATGTCAGTGTCCTAGCATGGGAGAATTACTTTAGAAAAAAAGTTTATGATGTGCACATTAGGTATTGTATGATATTCACTGTTTTCCTGGAGCT
Source organism: Strigops habroptila (assembly GCF_004027225.2). NCBI lineage: Eukaryota > Metazoa > Chordata > Aves > Psittaciformes > Psittacidae > Strigops > Strigops habroptila. The sequence goes on from NC_044278.2 coordinate 5,471,929, forward strand.
ATTTAGAATGTTATCTCCCTTTCTTGGTCATAATCTGCAAATAAGAAAATACCAAAAGCTTTTCAAGTTTTAGTAAAAAAGCTATGTTGTAGAGTTTTGTGTGGACTTCTGCATTGCTGTAAGCTATATGTATTTTCTTTCCCCCCCCCCACAAGAGAAATCAGGAAGAAAGAAAAGCTCTTAAACTAGAGTATAAAGACTCTGTTTACATGGAATGACATCCTGCTTCAAGTAAGGATCTCTGACAAAGTGCTAAGTAACATGAGAAAAGGTAGCTGAATGCAGTCTCTTTGTAATTAGCATTACTTGCCAAAAAGACTTTCTTCAGAAGTGGAAATAGTTTGAAAGAAGCAGGTTTAACTTCATTTTTGAGACAGCTAAGTGGAATTTGTTAGTGAGATATTGCAATGAGGACCAGGGGAAGTTTGTGGGGTTTTTTTTATTTACTACTTTTAAAAGGATAGAGGTAGAAATCAGAGATCTGAATATGTCTAAAAGGACATATTTGTCCTAATTCTTTGGCCTAATTCTGAAAAAACTTTGTCTATATTAAGTGTTCTTTCTGAATATTTTCCTTAAAAGTTTTTCTGTGAAAACTGGACTCTTGAAACTTTATAATGTTCCTTCACTTCTCTCCTAAGTTTTTTTTAATAATAGATGGCTATCTACTAATTTGGTGTTGTGTTGCTCTGAATTCAGAGCTTTATTTTCACTTTTAAGTCCTAGGAAGCATTTTATTAACTATCCCATCATCTATTTACATGTAAAGTAATGTATTTTACGTCACTTCTGCCATGACTGACCCCTGTTTGAATTAGTAGATTCACAGAAATGATCTGTGCGATAAGCCTGAAAATAGAAGGGGCAAAATCAGGGTATATTTGCAGAACCCATGAAATGCTGAACAATCTCTTGGATCCCACCATAAAGATCATATAAGGTCAGATGCACATCATATTTTACAGAAATATAGCTTCTGACCCATCTACTCTTCAAGTAAACCTCTTGAAGTCATTGGGATACTGTGCCAAAAATAGAAGTGTTTGTAGCAGCTGTTGAATTGAATGAGTTGGAGTGCCTGTTGGGAAAAGCATGCAACAGTTAGAGAGACAAAAATCAGAACAGCTGAGACAAACAGCTAGAACAGTCTAAGAGTCCTGGGGTGTATGAAGAGGCAAAATTGCTGGATACATTACAAAGGACAGATTAAGAGACACGAGTGAACAGAAATCTATCCTGTTAAAATTATTAGGACCAATTGCAGAGTAAAGTGCTGTTTAACATGCAGCTGCTGCTGCTTCCCCTGTTGCATGGCATGAAACATTCTGTGACCATCAAATTTTCTCAGTTGTGTATTCTTGTCAATATCTCCATTCTGCTGAACTGCTCTGGGATTTATCTTTTCATAACTTGAGACCCTCCTTTGATTTCTCCAGTTATGTCTTTTGCTTTAGCTCCTTCTTTCCTTCTGTTCTTCATAGGAGTCAACTTTACAGTCATTATTCACCTTATTATCTACACTGGGTGATTTAGGGTGTATAATGAGTGTTAAGTAGTGAGCTAGATCTTCGAAAAGCCTAAATGTATTTATTTTATTGTACATTTTAATCAGTTACAATTTAGAGGCCTTATACATGTAGAAAAAAAATTGTGCAGTGGATTCAGCATTAGAAAACCAGATGGCAAAGAAGAAATGGGAAATACAACAGAGGGACAACGAATTATATGCAAATTAAATAAGGTTTGAAAGATCTTGGGGTCTAACAGTAATTTTAGAGGGCGATACCTTTTAAGTTCATTTTATACTTTTCATACCATGTTATTTTTAAATTTTTGTTTCTACTTTGTCTTTCAAATAAGAATTCCTTGGCTTATAGTTTGGAATCTTTTCCAAAAATGTAATTCTAACTGAAACAGCGTCACAAAACATAGATCTCCTGTTATGATGCAGCTTCATGAAGGACAGGCTGGAAGTTTAGATTCTTCCTATGCATAAGGACTTAATGTTCTGTTTAAGTAACAATATCAGGCATTATTCTGTTTTGACACTTATCAATGAATACAAGACATTAGGAAGAAATTTCTCTCTTAGAAATATGTGTATTTAAAACTCTGTACCTGTAATTTCTACGGAGAAAAACAACTACTTCTGTAGTTTACACTTACAGTGCATTGACCTGAATAATGCATTATAGCAGATGATAATTTCTCATGAAGCTTTGTTTACATTACATTTGAAGCTATTCAACTTTAAAATGAGTTTAAGAGTGAGTGAAGTTGATTTCTTTACATGATTTAGTTGGCGTTTCTTTTTCTAATGTTGAGGTCCATATCAGAACAAAGTCATTAGCTTCTATTTCTGGCGAGAAACCGATTAGCCACCAAATGAAAATGAACAGCTTTGAATTCTTAAAAAAACCCTCAAATCAACAACCAAACAAAACCCAACCGCAAACCCCCACTTGAATCTAAACTTCGAGACTGTTAACCAAGAAACAGAAATAATATATTTTGAAGTGTATTTAAAGTAAAAACAATAATAGTAAATAAAAACCGCCTGTCTATGCACACACTGGTGCTCATTTTCAAACTGTCTGAAAGTGGCTGTGAAAAGTTTCTTTATTAAATCAGTATCTCTATGGCCTATCCTTAAAAGTGACCAATACTTGATTTTTTTTTTTGTTTTTGAGAAGTTTTCTGGAACTCAGACTTTCCTTGTGCCTCTCCTGCCTTTGTGGCACCTCGGTAAAAGTTTCTTAAAGGAATAATTATCTTTAAAACAAGAGTTGGAGAAGCACTGCAAAATGACTAATCCATACATTGAAGGGACATGCACCAAAGTATGATTTTGTCATGAGTTTAAGGCGCAAGCACTTTTATGATAGGATTAGGTTTTGGGGAAAGCTAGAAAAGAACAACAGCTGAGGATATCAAAATGAATAAACAGGAAATGCACTATAAATAATAACCTTATTCAAGCAGAGAAGAATAGAATAGGAAATACTTTGTAGTGCACTTTCACTGTGAAGTAGATGAGAAAACTGATTGAGTCAAGTAGGAACATAAACTCATTTCTTGTTTTATGGTGGAGGAGGTTTTTACTTTCTGGGATTGGTATACCGCAGCACAGGTCAAATATGTCAAAAACTGATGGAAGCACTAGAAAATGTCTTTACAGGTAGCCTGAATTAACCCACCAAAGAACCCAAAATGAAAAGCAACCTCCAAGGACATCAGGTGTTCTGTTATGGTCATTACTTTGAGCATCCTCCCAAGTTAGCAAGTTGTATATGTTGATACAGCCTTAGTTGATAGTTATGGTCCACTGCAGCAGATAAACGTAAGGGGAAAAGCCAAGAGTTCCAATGATTCTTATAACAGAAATTTCTAAATTCTTCACGAACAGCAGTTTTTAACTTTGAAACATAACTAGGTCACATAACCATTGAAGCGTCAACATTTGAAAAATCTTAACTTATTAAATAGGAATGGTGAGATTAAATCACCGAAGCTTTGCTTCTGAAAGTTGCTTACAGGCATGACGATATAAGCATGTGTGAACCTTGTAACAGCAGGAACAGCTATTACCTCATCATGAGCGTCAACTCTGAGAAGTGGCTAGCTTTGATTGTTTTGGCTCTTTAGTGAATTATTTGGTTCAGCGTTTGGAGTGTGGATTGGTTTTATTGCCTTGCTGAATTAGACTGCCTTTTCTAGATTAGTGTAGGCAACTGGAATAACTAATTTGAAGCACTGGTAGTTTAATTTTATAATTAAAAAAAAAAAAAATCTCTTTTCTCTCAAGATTCCAGAGGAATAAGTGCTTAATGCATTTTTTTATTTATTCATACTTTTTATCGCTTATTTTTCAGAGTTTCAGTTCATGAGATCAGTACTTAAAAAGAGAAAATAAGTCTCTTTAGAAGAGTCAGAATCAGAAAAGAAATTAGACTACACAGTCATGCAAAAGTAAAAAGGTAAGCTTAATGGAATATGTTTAATTAGACAGGTAGGTGGGTAAAAAATGAATAGAGTAGTGATATTCTAGGATTGGTTAAAGCATAAAGGAAAGGTATTAAGAAATCTGTTAAAACATTCCATGTGCAATTTCAAGCTCAAAGATAAACGTCAAACATTGACATCAATGGTTAAAGTAAAGATGAAAATGACTTGCTTCTCTTTATGGTTCTCTACAGATGTTGGGTGGTGCAGTTCCTCAGAGATGCTGTTTCAATCTTCTCTTTTCTTCTGGGTGAAAGGAGGACTGACAAAGCAGGAGCATCTGCAGCAGGAACAGTAAGGGGTTTTTGGTTTTCACAAATTTCCATCCGGGAGGAAAAGCAGCTGCAGAACTCAATGAGAAAAGACTTTGGGATGGGGGTTGCTGCTCACCCTGGCTAGCAAGAAGCCGATATGGAGGCTGATAAAGAGTTCAGTGCATCAGGATACACACAGACTTTTCTTCACCTGCTTTCATCAACACCTCTGAAATGCTATGCCATCAAAACCTCATTTCAAGATTAAAACACCTATCACAGTAATGAATATGTATAAGTATAGGCAGGGCTACTTTTACTGGAAAGGTGACATCAGAATCAAAATGTGAAGAGAAACGAGAAGGAGTATGTTGGTATGTATTTGTAGCTGAATGATCTGGGCAAGTTCTGGAATGTAACTTTGAATTATTCCATTATATTCTTCATTCTTTGCATAGAGGTTCTTACCTGAATCCAGGTCTTGAGAAAAGACAATTCTTTCCAAATTGTCTCCTTTTAGTAAAACAGAATGGAAATAAATTTTTGTATAATGTCAGATTAAATCAGAGAAGTCTTTGCAGAATGTCATGTATGTCAAAGTGTATGTTAAAAATTATGAAATAATGGAATAAAATACTGTTTTTAAATTCAAATACACCATGGAGGTGCTCTTTTAGCTCACAAAAATCACTGTGCCTCACATAGTTGGAATGAGAGGCTGCCAATGTAGGAAATAACCCTCTATCCTGTTTTTATTTGCTATTCGGATTATATCTATTACTCAAATCATCATTATTAGTGATTTCCAGAGGCAATATCCTAGACTAAACGGACCTTTAATCTGACCAAGCTCAGCCACAGATGTCTTTTCTTGGTATCTCTGGCTAGATGTCTCAACTTGGAATATAGAAAACGTTCACTTATCATCATATTAGGACAAGATACTTCATATTCCCTGGATACCTTATTAAATAAGGTGTATCTCCTTATTTCAACTCTACAGATGCTGAGTGACTTTTTTTTCAGTTATAAAATTGCAGTTAGATTGGCTCTGAGCAGTAAAAAGTGTTTCTACTGCTTTTTATCTCCTGGGATATCCAGCTGAAAGCTCATATTTGAAACACATCCCCACTATGCTTTGTGTCATTATTAGCAAAGCAAAGACCATGAATGACTTTGTGTAATGATGGCAATGTCCTTCCCTAGCTTATTAAAACACAGAATTTTGAATTTGTGTATTTCACTGTGTCATGGCTTAAGCCCAGCTGATAACTCAGAACCACGCAGCCACTTGCTCGCTCCCCCTCTTTCTCCCCTTTGCTCCCGGATGAACCCAGGACACGCTGCTAAATACTATGCCATTGTTTGACTTCTAAGTAAATTTTCATAATTTTATACCAGTCTTTAGATAGAAGCAAAAAAATCAAGTCCTTATCAAATAGGAAGAAATCTGACTGTAAGATCATGGAGCATTGACATTTTGATGATCGTAACACCTAGAGGCAATGACATTGTGTGTGAAGCCTGCTAGCAAGAAGTAGCCTTGGCTAGCTAGCAGCTAACAAGCCTGCTAGTCAGGCTAGTAATTCTGACTAGTTGTTTAAAAGAATAACTAAAAAATTTTAACCTTAATTTTAAATAATAGTTCAACTGCTAATGGTTTATATGATCTGAGATTCACCATATACTTCATATATGGTGAAAGCCAGTAAAACACATTTTAAAAATAGTAATTTGAAGAACTTTCAAGATACATCTGCTATGCTTATTTACTTCATTGGGGGAGGAAATGGCAGGTAGGCTTCAACATTCACTCCATTTAGGTGTAGGGAGTGCATAACATTTTCTGTGATATATCTTTGGCAGATACTCCCACGATAAATATATATATTGTGCATATATATGTTGCTGTTCATAACTAGCCCAGTAACAAATACAGACTTGTGCAGAGAAGAGGTATTTTTGTGGCATTTTTAGAAAATGAATGGAATCTTTTTGTTGAAATCTTGTCACTTGTGATTTCTAGGAAATAATATGCCTGAGTCATGAAGTTTATGATCTACTAACCAATTTGAAAAGTTTGATTATTTGGTGACATATCAAATGCTATCAAACTCTTAGACAACAAAGACACTAGAGAATAACGGTGAAACATAAGGGGATTTGGCAATAGGGATTTATACAAGAGTGATTTCCCCTGTATAGTGATAAATATGAAACAGCTTGTATTCACATTATTCAAGACAAAAATCCTGTAACAGGTTGGCCTCACCTCCACTGCTTAACCCTAGTTGGCTCAAAACCTACCCCAAAATGTAATCAGTATCCCCTGCCCCTTTATTCCTCACTCTGTCCTCATTCAGACATAAGGAAAACAGTATTTACCACAGCTGCTTTCTTGTGATGGTCCCAGAGGTCCTGCTCTGGTCATGTATGCCAAGCTGCGCTAGACCTCTAGCTGGCAATCATCATCAAGCTAGTCTTCAGAGAGATTTGATGTTTGAGTTGACATGGCTGGCAATGTGTTCCTACCCTGCAGCATCAGCCAGTCCAACTACTTTTTGTGAAGCAGAGATTTGATGCTGCCAAAGGTAAGTCTCTTGGAGCCTTTGTTTTCCCCACACAAATGGACTCTAGTGTCCAGGTCTCTTCTGGCTTCAGGGCTCCTTTCTGTGATGGTATGACATGTTTTGCTCCCTTTTTCAGTGAACCATAGTGATCTGAAATACTGACTGCTGGATATAGTAAGATGGTGCTTTTATAATGCAGTACAAAGAATGCCAGGTATGTTACCCAGGGAGTGGTATGGGTGTCTGTGATCATACTGAATTGCAGTGCTGCTTTTGGAAGGCTGTCCCAAAATGTAGGATTCATTTACTGTAATGGTCCTTATAGACATTGTCTTCATGGAGCAAAGCATAAGGTAACATTGGTTTTGATAAAGATTTTTTTTTTTTTTTTTTTTTTTTTAATTTTTTTTCCCAGAAGCATATAAAGGCTCTTTCCAAAGAGCAGCCCAGGAGCAAACTAGCACGCGTGCAGCGTAGAATATTTGAGAAGTGGGACCAGAAACTGGAATGAGACATTAGCCAAATTGACTGTGTAGACCTGGCTATAATTCAGAGAATTTTAAAAGTAAATGAATAATTTGTATCTTCTAGCAACAGCGCTCGTTGTTGCAATCTTGTGCCTTCTCACACAGTGCATCTCACATAACAATAATAGAGATAATTATGGTGATTATAATAAAAATTAATAATACTTGCCCTTTTTTCAGTGGATTTTAAAGTGCTTTTCAACACTGACTAATTAAGTCTAACAATATGCTGTGAGGTGGGTAGCAGGTGTTTGTTCATCTCTCTGGATTATGTCACACACCACAGTAATACAGCTGCTTCTACTTAAGTCTCATTGACTTCTAAATTATCATCATGGTCTTCCTGCTTTTTCTGCATAGTGTGTTGAAAAGTGGAAGCCCTCTTTCACATGACTTCTGTTTTGAGAACACTAGAAACTTCTATGGAGAGGATGCATGGCTAAACCTGTCATATTCTATGACTCTATGGCTACATCCAGCATGATAGAAATGGGAGGCTGTCTAGCCAGGCATGCTTGCCACATAAAAAGTTGTAGAGTATTTTGGAAGGGAGGCAGGGAGATCCCCTAGACTATCCAAGAAAGTCACCTCTTAGATGACTCACCTGGATAATGTTTAGTCATATGAGCAAGTATTTCCAGGCTGACTACCTAGAAAAGTTTTCATCCAGGTTCTGATGGCACTCATTATTACATACCTGTGGAAAAAACCTGTATAAGTCACAGAAGAAAAGTTTTCCTTTTCTTAGCTCTTTCCCCTCTCTCCTTTTTACCTGCCCCTTTTAACATATACATGTGCACATGGTGCATTTATTTTATTTCAGATGTTAACTGAGAGATTATTCGTACTGAGACAAACTAATCTGGGATACAACCTGTTCCTTATAATAGTCATGGCATAATCTGGACTCTGCAGCAAAATGAAGGGTTTTGAGAAGGATATGAAATGACAGATGCTTGATTAAATTTTTAAAGGGTAAAGTGGAGGATGTGGAGTAAATCTTCTGAACAGTGTACAGAACACTCAACACAAATACCATTATTAGTTTACAAGATATGTGGGTGTTAAGTAATAACAGGATTCCTACACAGACATTTCTAATATACTTCTGTACATATTTACTCCCATGCGTTCAATGAGTTTAGACATTGAAAACTGAAATCAGGCTTTCAGTTCGTATACACTATCAAAATTAATGTTATTCTTCATTGTCTTAAGTAGCACATCATGATTTTTAAGAATAGCACCACATTAAAGGCCTGATTCTAACTCTAGCTCTCAGGAAATTAATGATGACAGATAATGCATCATGAACTTTGAATATGGACAGCATATCAGGCCCATATTACACCAGATCAACCAAGTATCTTTGCCCAGGAGTGTACTTATGCATCTATCATGGCAGAAATGACTGAAATCAGATAGTATATATATCAGATAGTATATATATCAGATAGATAGTATATATAAACGAATGCTGTCCTGAACAGGGTGAATTTGAGCATGTATATAAGATTTCTTCTGAATTGTCATACGAGAGATTTTTCTTCATCCTAAGTACTGTAAGTTGTAGAAACTGCAAAGCACAAATCCTCCCATGGAGCCCATTAAAGGTCAAAGGTGCTACTAGAACATCTGGGTAATTTTGAATTACGACATTTCCAGAAATTAAAGAAGACCAGACAGATAGCTGACATCTAAAATGTAGAAAGAGTATTGTATAACATAAAAATGTAAGGGAATATCAGTGAATTAAAAAGTGAAAACCAAGTGTCCCTGGCTGTTATTAACAATAATAGTTGTAATAAGTTGTAAGGATTAGAGATTAATAAATATGATGTACATGAACACCCCCCCCCAAACCTCTGCAAAGGCTCAGCATATCCATGAATCTAGATTTTGATAATTATTTAAAAAAATACAGTTTGAAAGTGCCTTTACTGGACTGTAAACACTATGAATTATAAACCCACTTAAAGCAATAGTAAGTTTAAAATAAGATATAATTCTAAAACTGTATATATCTTCTTACTATATATACTAAACTGTTAAACCACAAAGCTGAGTAGAGTGACATGGTAAAGTTGAAATGCAGCCTGGTCTAGTAGTCTTTTAGTATTTATTGGAGGAAAAAGTGAGTAGTGCTTTTCTGACGATTGCAAAATCGACTGTTGGTATCTACAGTTTCATAACTCTAATACTGTCTATTGCTTTGTAAGATGTCCAAATAAATAGCTTCTGAAAACTGACTTCTTTCCTTCAGTATGGCCCTAGTGGGGTACTCTGACAGTCCACTCCCAGGAACTGTGAGCACAAAGAACTAGTGTTTTAATTTGGAAAAAAGTAATATGAGGAGAGTTGTAACTTGTGTCCTGGGCAATAGGAGAATTTCTGACTTTAACCTTAATTAGTCTTGCTGAAATTCACTTTGACTTTTGGTAGAACAGAAAGGTTAAGAGAGAAGGGCCATGAAGATGGATTTTGCCAGTCCTTGAACTAGAAGAGTTCAATTATAAGTCTAGGCATATAACTCAGCTAAAACCCCCTGTTTATCTGTTTATATAAATTCAAATAAATAATTTAGTAGCATAGGACCTTGCAGATAGCCACAGTAAAAAATATCTTATTTAGGATTCTTTACTTTTTAGAAGTTCTTCATCTTATTTAAGGTCTTTGGTTGCAGAGCGTTGGGAGGCTTCTTTCCAGGCATGCCATATTTTTGAGTCAATACGAAATACGTAAGATTTTCCCTTGTATATAAAACCCTTCCTTGTACAATGAATGGCCTAAGCACTGATACATGAAAGCATCCCCAATCTGAACAACTCTTAAAGCATTTGCTTAATGTTCTGCATAGGAGTGGATTCAAGCATACACTTATGAGCTTTCAGAATTCTGACTTGGTACCTAGCCTAGTACCTAAAGGAATAAAACTCCATGTGTCATTAACCTTCCTATCCTACTCCCACAAAAAAGAAGATCTAACTGATCAGTTTAAATTGTGATGACTGGCAAAATATACGGGATTAGAAATGAAACCAACGGCAAGTGTAATGCTAGAAACTAAACGTAAATCATACAGGGTTTCAGCAGTTATGATACATGCTGTCAGAGGAGATCGCAACAGTCATACTCTCAACAGAAGACCAAAGTATCCTGTAATTATACTGTTTTACTTAGCTGTTAACATCCCCTTTATTAAAAGAAGTAATATGTGCAATCTCCAATTCTTAGAAAGTGTTAGAATGTAGAAAGAGAACTACTGATTTAGAAGACAGTTCTCACAAGAACATCAGTTATTTTATATTGTGAAAAGTGTATCGCCTGCCTGGTACACACACATAGAGCTGGATTAGACCTATTTAAGCAAGTTACAATATGATTTCAAATGTAATACAGAGCTGGAAAGATAGTAATTGTAGCTTTAATCTCTTTTTCTTGCATTAGTTTGTTCTACTGTCTTGCACAAATAAAAGGAAGATAGATTTAGACTGGGAAACATAACTCAGCAGTTGCAGTTTTTATTTTAAGCTGAACAATGCAGGATGTAATATAAAAAAAGTCCAAAATGTGACATGATTTTACTAGAATTCGTAAAGTGGGAAATTGTCTTTAAGCATATTGAAAGCAATTAAGTAAATGTCTTTATAGGCTAATTAAAACATCTGTCTGTCTTTGAGGGTTTTTTTCTGTCTTGCTTTTTGAACTAATTTCAGAAGGAACTTTTCTAATCCTTTTTTTTGTTTCCTAATTTCATGTTAGAAATAGTATACACAATGGATACAGTGTACTGACATGTTATTTTAAATGTTTATTTACTTCTTACTGTGGTTTTTTTTTGTTCTCATATATATATATTTGAAATCTTACTTTTCTCTGTCTTTGCCTAATGTAAAAGCCCTCTTCATCTCAGTCGTGTTTTTCTACCTTTCCTCAAATATTTTTCTTTGTTCCAGTGTATTTTAGTGTTGTATTAATTGCCACTATGTCTATCGCGTGTGGGCACATTAACTGTTTTGCAGCATTCACAACTAAAGCAGACTTATCAAAGGACGTATGTAAAGTTCATGTCCAGTATTACTTAAGCAAAAAATAAATGTAAGGGCAATAGCTGCTAAACTGTTTATTATGGTAGCATGTACAAACATAATGTAACCATGTGAACAGGCATGTATCTAATCCTTTCCTGTCCATCTGTGAAAAACCAGGAAGCTCAGATTTTCTTAACCTCTTGCTTTCATCACCTTTTATACCCCTTGTGTGTATGAGGCTTGCCTGTAACTGCTTTCTTTCTGGTTTTCTGTAATTACCCCAATATTAAGTTCAATAACTTCTACAAAGCAAAACCAGGTTTTCTAGAAGGACTTTTAGACTTCCTGTAAATCATCATGACAAGAAAAATTCTTAATTTTGCTTAGTAGCTTGTTCTGATGCATAACTACTTCATCATCAGTTGTATGTGCCTGCATCCTTATTTAAATTCACCTAACCTTAGTACCCAACCACAGCTTCTTGGCATGTCTCTTCACTAGAGTAAAAAGCTCATTGTTCATATGGAAAATCATTTCCCCTAACAGTTATTATAAGAAGATACCTAAGGATTAACTCTATTTATTCTCCATTTCTTTTTTGGAGTTTTATTCTATTCTCAGACATGTCTGTGTCTTTAGACAATGTTATGGAAGTGCAAATGCATTTTGCATTTCAGTGGTTATACTACAAATTGATCTAATCACTACTACTGCTTCCATTCGCTGCAAGTAATGAATTTCTGAGTGATCGCATGTAGGAAAAACTTTAGCAATATACCCAAGAAGAATGAGGGCATCTGGTCTGGAATCAACCACAGATGGGTATGTATGAACCCTGAGTGTTTTTTATGCAATGTTGGGGGAGAAAAGTGTGTCATATCCACATTTCAGCCTTGTTATGACAGATAACAGCTCGACTACTAGAGAGGCAAGTCTCTTTTGAGAAACATTCTTTATTGTATGCTATATGGAACATGAAAATCAACAAAGTTTGTACCAGTGTTTGAAAATATACTGAAAATAACATCATGTTGCTTGGGGACTTTCTGAAAACAAGGGCTAAATGTGTCCTTAAAGTAAATTTGTTAGACACTAGAGCTCTGTCTTGCAGGTCTAAATGACTGCATAGAATTGGTGGTTATGCCTGTAATGGGTACATCGTAGCAAGAGCATTTCCTCTTTTGTAAAGTGGTGGCAGAAGGTGGTTATTACAGAATTTGCTAATAGTTCTTACATATAAGCATTAAACATCCCGTATAGCTTGAACTTTGTGCTTAGATGCAGCACTTTTCTGTCTTTCTGTATGTCTAATTAGAGCTACTAATTCACATGTATAATGAAGCAATAGTCAATATCAAGAGTCAGATAAGATGAGAAGAGTTGGGACTCCTGAGTATAACAGTATGTTGCAGTAAATGTTTAAGAACTGGTCACGTTTTTTAAAAGAGAGCTTTATTTTAAAAGAGTTTTTCAGATGAGTGAAAAAAATAGATTAACTTTGGCGCATTTGAAAGAGTTTGACATGGTGTAAAGATGAGCTGCAAACATGAATGCAGGATGTGTTCTGTTCACATACATTTATGACTGAATGTAAATCCACTTCCTTACATCCTGTATAGGTACTTATTCCATTTCATAGGTAGTGTAACAGTACAAGTATGGTTAAATTTGGTAGCATTTAACCCTCTTTTGCATAAAATAAAAGGTTTTCCAGATGGAAGAGATAGAAAATCAATCTGAAAGGGAAAATGATTCATTATTGAAACTAATTCATGGTGCTTTTTGATTTCACAGATAAGCTAGTGGCTAACAGCTGCCAGGAGTGATCCTGCTCTTCACTCCTAACCTCTGGCCACACAGTTGCACCCCTCCCTGTGCTCCGGCAGCATCAGGCTTAAGAGCCTGCAGTCAAGACAGCAAAACATGATAATATGTTTCATAAGGTTGTTGTCTTTTGGGGGGTTTTTTGGTTTTGGTTTTTTTTTTTTCTTTCAAAATATCTTTCTGTAGATTTCTGGGTGACACATTTTCTTGCAGTAGCAGCTGGCTTCTAAATTGGCTAGCAAACTGTGCCCTTGATCTGGATCAGTAATTGCCTATCTGACTGAAAGGTGTGTTTGGAACAGATGAAACACCTAAACCAAACCATAAAAGCAAGCAAAATGCTTTTGTAAACATGAATGCAACCTGTAAAGCTGTTATTCAATACTACGAAAACTCCTCCTTTGCATTAGGATGTGTGTGTTGCCACTACCACAGACCACAGAGCTCACACAGCTAAAATGTAAAAATGCCACCCTTCCAACCAGATATTCAAAACTTTATATCACAATAAAAGACTTCACTCAGAAGAAGAATGGCTATATAATGAATATTTCCAATTAATTGCCATGCTTGGTGCTTGGGTAACTTTAAGCTATTTATCCCTAAACGAAGCATAGAATTACTTACTGATAAAAGAAAATTGGTTGAAATTGATCTAGAACAATTCTATAGGAATGAATCAATATTCCTATGTAAAAGTGAAAAAGCACCCCAAACATACTACAATATTGTGATTATATCAACAGAAGTTAATTGGTGTATTCAAACGTATTAATAGTAATTCATATGGATGAAAAACACTCTGGCAAAATTCTTCACAAAAGACTATTATGGAAACTTAGCTTCTTGTTCTTCCAAGGCTGTTTTTCATGTTCCATATTGTGAATATGTCATTTTGAAATCAATGAACATTAAAATTATATAGATGTGAGACTGGGCCTGTATTTGTAATTCAGAAGCAATGTATGTTTAAGAGCTAACAATCCACTGTAGTACACAAAATGAAGTTCTTACTTTGGTTCTTGTTTTTTCTCAATATGGCACAAGGATGATGGAAGATGACCCAGTATTTAAAATTTTATCTAACACATTATATTTACAAGATCTGGAATGTAAGGAATAGAAAATGTGAGAAAATTTTAGATAAGTAAAACTATAAGAAGTTTTGAGTAGTGTTAGAAGAATTACTGACAAACATAACTGAAATGTTAACCCAGGAAAATAGTCAATTTGTTTTTGATAAATGCATGAAAATACCCCATAGCAGGAATAATTTGGTCTACTTGTACAAGTTTCTGTATTATAAAAATAGCTTAGGGCGACAGAGGAGGAAAAAAACCCCAACAACGAGATACGGGAATCATTGCATTCAGTTCAGTAAAAAGCTCTCTTTTTTGTTTGGAGATGGTATAACATAAATCAAAATAAATATGTGAGAACATCAGAATTATTTAAAAAATAGCATAAAAAAATAACAGTGTTATATTTCTATCATGGACTCATGGTATTTAGATACAATGTTGCATTCAGTTCCAGTTTTTCTACTTTAAAAATAAAGATGGTTTAGGGATTGATTATTAGAAATCTGGGAATACTTCTTTGTAAGCAGAGGGTGAAAAGATTAGTTCAAAGAGATGATTAAGACAAGAATTGGCATAAAAAAGGAGTGACTGCAAAAATATGTTGGTTTTTTCTAGCTTGTGTTATCATTTCAACATGAAAACAAGCAGTTCAGCATTTGTTACTTAAAAGTATTGCTAATTTTGTCCATTATTTACTGTATTTTAGTAGTAATTTTATTCCAAAATGTTTTCTAAAAGTTATCAATTTCACTCTGTAGTTTTTCAACGTAAGTTATCTATTTGTTGCTTGTTTTACTTGTTAATCTTTACTGTAAAACTAAGCTGATTTAACGTATTCACCTTAGGTTTTATTTTTTATTTTCCTTGGGTGTATTTACTCTCAGACATTTTCAGTACAATCTTTTTTTGCTTTTGAACCTTCCAGTCTTTAAGGAGTCCCTTGTGAAAATGTTTTGCTATCTCCTGCTCACTTGCAATTTTTATTTGCTTGTTTTTAAACAATTGTTGTCAGTTGCAGCTTTAAGATCACACAAATACTTCAAGTAATGATAAACTTCATTTTAGTGTTAAAAGAATCAAATATGGGTTTGAAACTCATTTGTTTTCACACGTAATGGATTTCTCTTGTTTGCACTGAGTCAAAATACAGTAGGATCAAATCTTAAGGTATTGATTGTCACTGTCAGTTGTCACATGTTTTTAACTTGTCACATTGTAGTTATAATAAATGTACTCTATTCTTTATTGTTTTGTTCGTAATTCAGGCAAAATATTTGTGATATGGCATTTCAAACATGGAAACATTTTAGAAAATGTGAAGGACTAATTCTGATACATGCTTTTAAAGAACTCACCTACTATGCTAGATACCTGTTACTATTATGAGAACAACTATGAGGAAGATTCTTGGTCTGAAAATTGTCTGTATTATGAGTTGGTTTTTTTGTTTTATGGTGTTGGTTTTTTGTTTTTTTTTTTTGCTTAGCAGTGATCTGTAATGACTACAATTATGCACAATTAGTTGCAGCAAACACAAGTGTCAATTAATATCAGGGGATTTGAATTTTGGAGTTTGGGTTTGACAGGAGAGAGTGCGTGTAATAAACACTAAATTTTATGACCTTTTAAAGACAGGAAAATAAACTTGTTTTTCAATAAATTTATAATATCAGTATCAATATTTCCTAGTATTTTTCTACAAAGTAGTAAAACAGAGATACAGGTATTGGGAACTGAGTTGTACGTATCTGAAGACAGAACAGAAATAGATAGCAGGGAGCTCTCCCCAGCTGAGCAGTAGGCATGAGCATTCTTGGCAGCTACACCCCACAAAACAGAGCACTTTGGGTAGCTGCTCTATGAATTCTACTGCTTTTGAAGGAAGGACTAATTATGATCATGCATCAACTAAAAAGCGAAATGCTCACTTCATGCCTTTCTAAATCCATGGTTATTTTGTCATTAATTTGTATTAATTTCAACGAAAGAAAAATAAAGGTTTGGCAATAATCAGGTTGAGCTGATATATAGTGCCCTGGAGCAATTCTGATAACAACCCAGTGATGCTGCTGTGACAAGGTGTCAGCAGTTAGCAGAGCATTGTGTTTGGATTAGGTTTTAGCATGGTTGTTTTGGAGCATCTCTCCTGATATTTGGGTCAGACAGGATTTAATTTATTTTAACTTTATGTAAGAGCATCTTCTCTTATTTTTACCCATTTTTTGGCCAGACTCTTTTTGCGGTTTCTATCGATAACACTACAAAGATCCCATTTGGTTGGTCAGGGTAAATATATAAGTTCATGACTTCAAGTTATTGTCCTCTCATTTTTGAGGTTAATGTCATGCTTACTGTTTTTTTCATCTAAATGAGATGTAGATATAACTTTTGAAGATGGGATTCTCAAGTGGAGAATCTTTATGCAAGTTGAACACTGATTTTCTGATATCCCTTGCATATTTTGCAGGGGAGTTCTTTAGGTGGTTATGTGGCGCAAGAAATATCAGTACATTTTGCTGAGAAAATTCTGATATTTCCTAGCTCAGGGTTATTTTTTTTAATATATGCTTTTCAGTATGGCAAGTACATTCTGACCTCTGTATAAATTTAAGATAATGAAAACTTGGAAATTGGAACAGATAGAAGAAAAATATTTTAGAAAAATATTTTGCCACAAGTATTTTGGATAAGACCCACATGACGGGGTGGCCCATACCCAGTGCAATCCACATTTACAAAGTTAATTTTACTAAATCTGAATTTGCAAGTCTTGCAGTTTTACACTAATTAAGGAGCTGAGGACCTCATTCTTTTCAGCAGACCAAGTCCTAGGCCCTTGTTCAAAATTGGGACATAATAATATAAGTAAAAATAACATTCCAGCTACGTCCTTTACTGAGGTATCGAAAGTAAACTGTATTCAGAAATAATAATTCAATTGATCACCATGGTACGCAATATGTTCAGCATGAGATATTTTAGGTATTCTCATCATCAAAAGAGTTAACAAAATACAGTGATAAGCTTTTATTACAAAAAAATCAACATCCCTGTAAAAAACTGCCTCCTATAAGATCCTCCTAAGATGTGGCAATATAAATAGAGCACCACATAATTCTATTTTTCAGGATGTAGATTTGACTCTTATGTTATCTAGAAAGAGCTTATAAATCTCTTCCTTATATGCTGACTACAGCAGCTGCTAGCACGCTGGTCTTTTCCAATAGCGATGCTACCTCCTGCAAGTTATGTTATATTCACTGAACCTGTTTGAAGGATTCCTCTTTGAAATCTGAACAAAATATTGGAGTATTCATGTTTTGTGCTGCTGCAGAAAAAAAATAAGAACACTGAACAATAAGTTGCAGAGAGTTAATGGATATATTGTCAAATCCATTACAGGCAAGGGTTTTTTCAAAAGGATTTGCTCTCACATTACTAACGTGCACAGTCCTAAAGAATGAGGAAATAGGCAGGGCAGATCTTAACAATAGTGCCCTTTAGTCACGCAAAGAATTACTCTCAGTATTTTATTCACATTAGATTAATGTTCCCTGTCTTACAAAACAATCTGATTGAAGACAAGCAAAATAGCTGTAATGACTTCCGATAAAATAATTTTTAAAGAAAGCAATAGGAAACACAAGGAATAAATGCTGGCTTCTTCACCTAACTGAATGTTTCTTTATCTACATGGATATATCATCTTTAAAGGTAATAATACATTAAATCAAGTATCTCTTTTGTAAGTAAATTAAATTTAAAGAATATTATTCCCTGAGATCAATGTATCTTGTCTTCTTATGCCTTAGACAATTTAGTGTAAAGTATTCATGGGCAAAAGGGTTTTGTTTAATGGTTGGAGAATTCTCTTCGGTTTATAACGAAAAACCTAGAAAATGTATAGGTGGGCTAGTGAGCAATCTTATCAAGTCAGCTGTAACCAAATAAAGTATTTAGACCAGTTAATGAAAAGAAGTCATTAAAGGTCTATACTTGCAACAAGCAATTATTAAATAGAAAATAGCCTTAAACTGTAATTAATTTCAGCTATTTCTCTCAGTTTACCAAGATTAGTTTATGTCTCCTTGCCAGCATAACATAATTTAAAGATTTGTAATTTGGCACCATATTATAAGCCACAATTATCATCTTAAATTTCAAATCATAACAAAATTTCCATTTTCCATTAAATTTATTATAAGAATAAATGAAATCCCATTTAGTTAGCTATGTTTTAGTTTCACCAGTGAATGCTGCAGACCAGGTGATTTTCTTGGAATGTAAAATCTGAATAGTTTTTCAGTATGAACAAAGCTAATGCTGAATCTATAAGATACTAATGCTGAACATCAGAGGCATTTTAATTTTGAAAGTATTGACCTCATGTAATGAATTATGCAAGTTATGTGCTTTCCTGGATTATTTGCAATTTGCTGTTGTATAACTTTGGTATGATTCTTCCTAAGATTCTTAAAAGGGTTTGGAACAGATTTGGAGGTTACTGGCATTGAGCCCTTGAGATTCTATTATTGTGTGTGGTGTAGGGGTGGGAAGGATATTGGTTTTGCATTAAACTGTTTGCATTGCTCTGTTTTAGTCTGGAAAACCACCACTACTCCTCTCTCCTCACCAAACTCAACAAAGCAGACCAACAAAAAATAAAGAAGTTAAAAAATGTACTTCTTTAATAAGTGTCCCAAGTGTCCCAACTTCTTTAATAGTGTCCCAAGGGGCACTAAGAATTTGCCTCAGATTAGTTTTGAAATGAGCAAATTACCAAAACCACCCAAATTTAGGAAATGGAAAAAGTAATAAAGAAAGAGAAAGTGAGGAGTATGATCTAAAGAGTTTATTGTCTGGGAGCACCTAGACACCCTTTTTGCACTTCCTCAGCAGCACTGACAACGCTGTAAGCTGCTCTAATATCTGAAACATCTTTGCTCATTTGTAATATGTTATAAACAATCAGTGCTCCTGAATAATAAATAATTGAGATTACCCCAGCCCTCTTGCTCATTCACACCTTTGAGGAGAAGACTGGTGCAGAGCAACAGGGAGTGAAACTGCTGGTGACTTGCTGCCACTTAGATGTGAGCCTGCAGTGGCTGAGCTGAAAGGAAGGATGTGGATGTGCTGTGAGCTGCTACTATAGAGTCTTCTGACTTGTCACTTTTGCTGAGGATTTTTTGGTGGTGGGTTGGCTTGGGTTGTTTTTCATTCTATAATCTTAGGCTCGAGTATGAGCAGCTGTAGTGCTTTCATTGGCTCAGTACATCTGTAATAGAGTATTACAAGTATACTAAGCTCTGAATAGGCAAACCATTATTCCTTTTCCTTTTGGGGATGGAACTGTAGAAACATCTTTAATATTTGCAGTTTGATTTCTAACCTTGTTAAGTACATTGACAGAAGCAACTCTTTAATATTTGTCTGAATTTAAGAAAAGTTTTATAAATTTAAAAAGTTTACCTGATCTGAAAATGGTGGTTTTGAACTTATATTACACCAGTTATAAACTGTACATTGTCATTCAGGGAGACCTTTATTTATTTTTTTATTTTGTTTTTAATTTTTATATCATTGTCTTCTGTTCTTTTTGCTTTGGCATTGAACTACTTACATATTCCTAAATGCCTAATTAACTCCATAATTAAGATAAATACTTTATACTCAAACAGCTTCTTTAAACTCATAACTAGTTGTAATGCAGTCACTGTCCTACGTATTGGAATATTAAATAGTTTGTTTTCAAAACACTGATATTAAGATGTTGTTATTATCTAAATTTAAAGACAAAATGTTTCTGAGTGTGCCACTTAAGAGGTTTGTGCTATCTTTGAATATTTAAATATTTGTAATTTTATCACTATTAAGAAACCCCAGAAATTTGCAATAACTAATGTATATCTTCCAAAGAGAAAAGAATCCCTTCATATAAAGTAAATGGATGCTTTACAGTGCCTCTAAAATAAGATATTATTTGTAATATGCAAATTAATATGGTTGTTTCAAAATAAAATTATTTTTACTTGAAATATAGGGGGGAAAAAACCTTCGGTTACAATAATCTTTTTGGCTTTTGGTAACATATTCTCCAGATATGATTTTTGTCTTTATTATCTGTAGTAAAACCTGCTTGAATTTCCACAAGCGCTTACTTGAACTACTGAATAAATATAATAGAAAAATCTGGGGATTTTTTATAGTTTTGCACAAGATTATCTTGGTGGTGTCCCCCTCTTTTTTGACAAAAGGCTTTTAGGATTACATGCTATTATTTATACCATTTACCATTTTCATTAAAAGATTCCTTGTCAAATATTTATGAAAACTAATGTGAGCAGTACTTACAGGCATATTTCAAAACACGACAAAAATGTTACATGATGTTATAGTGCAATAGAGACTAAAAAGTGTCTCATTTCTTTTGTAAACACATTTGCATGAAAGCAAATACAGTTTAATGCCCAAAGGCAGTTTATTTCCCTTTAAAATTATGGAAAACTCCCAGGTTGAAAGAAAGTCCCAAAAGTTACTGTAATTAGCTTGATGATTCCAGTTAATGAAATAACCTCCCAAAAAGATGACGCTGTGTTTTCCGCAGTAGCCATCTTAGATACAAAATCACTTCTTAACACTTGTTAAAAATACAAACAAATTTATAATAATTTGATATTAAAATACTGATTAAGGCATATTAATGATAGTTATTAAAGTAATTTCTGGATAAACTTTGGAGTGTGTAGTAAGAGAAATAATATTTTCGATAACTATAATCAATATACTGATCATAAATCTAAGGATATTAAGATTACATTTCATTTTAAATGTTTTACCTGCTCGGTCATGTGTGTGTAATGTGAATTGGTAATGCATCTGTTATACTAGATCATGCTACTGAAGAGGTTATAATCCTTATGTTGTCTGTCCTAGCTAGTAAATTTACCTAATTTTCTCACCCCAGGAATTGAATTTCTCTTTAATTAGGTATGAGTTAAACATGTGCTATGTAGTTTCTCCAGTTAAGACTGAAATGTTATTATATCAGCACTGCTTGCATTCAAATGGTGGCTGCTGCTTTGGTAGCATACCGAGCATAAAATCTTTGAAGCCAAGGTAAAAGGGGATATAACAGTACATGACTCATATTTCTCCATTTTGGGACATACCAATTCACTGGACACCAGAACTAATGCCTTGTAAGACAAAGCAACTTACACTGCCTCAGCTGAGGTGTAACATATGGCTATTTTTTTACTAAAAATCAACTTCTTATGTACCAGGACACTTAAAATAAAAATTCAGTAGACACTCAACAAAGCAATTTTGAAAATAATGCACAAAATTTCTGTTCTGGCTCATAGAAAGAGTAAATGTTAATGCCTCTGAATTGAAACAGTGTTTATGAATGGCAAGGTCACTTCCAGGATCTGGAAAGGAGAAGTGGCTGGGTTTACAACATCCCAACCTAAAACCAGTTCCAGTTTCTGAATTAGTTAGTCTATACAGATCTCTTTCATACGAGATCTGACATTGGTAGGAAATTACATTCCAATGAAAATGAATTCCATTTCAGGTTTTTCTAAGAGGTACACTGAGCTGAAGCTGCTCAGCTGTTGTTTTTTTTTTTAGCATTATAAGTCAAAATTTAATGCACAAAAATGTGGAAAAGAATTTTCCCTGCTAATATACATATTTTGTAGCCATCTCTTCCTGCAGCCATTAAAGAATTTTTAATTACCATAATAAAATACTTGTTAACTGGTGTTTTCGTAACATTTTACTTAAGTGGTATGCATTTTTCTTAATGGATAAGACCTACCTGCTGAGCAGAGACAAAATTTAGATCATCAATAGAGTAATTCCTTCAATCTTGAGACTATATCTAGCCAACAAGATGAAAAAATGTTTCTGTTTATATAGATATTTAAAAGAAAGATGCTACATAACGTTTAATTAATGTATTATATAGTATATGATATCTAGTATGTAATATATAATATATATGCCTATTAGAATAACATACAATAATACACCTATATAATGGTCAAATATTTCAGAGAAATTCCTCAAAGCAGGATTTAGACAGTAAATCTGCTATAAAATTGTTTTGAACACACAGATGGTTATGTGTGATTTTATTGTTGCATTAATAGATTTTATTGTCGTACAGTACCAACCTGCCAGCAATAAAATAGGATATGGTGATACCAAAATGCATGAAAAGATACTTCACTTCATGCATAATGAAGAAAGTTCTTGAACCAATATGTTAGAAATGCACGATTTACAGAAAAATAATGATTTGTTATTTCTTATTTTTTTGTGGCTAGTGAATAGAGAACCTCAGGATTTTATTTCCTACATTTTAAATTCCAACTTAAATAATAAACAAAAGATGTACAGTCACTGAAACACTTGAAACTGTGATTACATCGCATGTTTCTAATACCTGTTCCTCAAAGAACTCATCTAGCCAGTACACAATGCTCTCCCCCCCAAAAAAAATTTTCCCTTTTCTCTCGCATCACATCTTTTAGATTAGCTTATGCAGTAACATTTCATATAAATGCTTCTGGCATTTTGTGCTGAAACACGAGAAATTTGATTAATTTTCCCTAGAAATGCAACCTTGTTTAACAGCAGTTCTGCTTTGTTTTGCCAACTGAGAAATGTGAACTCCCCATACTTAGTATGAGCAAAATGGGGGGAAGACTGATGCTGATGATGCTGATGGTCTGGGAGTTGCTAAATCACCAGCCTGCTTCTCCAGCTGACCAACAAGGAAGTAGAATATGATACAGCTAGGGAATGATTTCTCTTCATCTTCTTCAATGAGAGATGCAATATACAGATATCTATGACAATGACCAACCAATCAAGAAGTTGTCTTGATTTTACTGTTTAGAAAATTCTTCAATTAATTGGCCATTGTGAAGTGAAAGATTTTTACTTTTGTAGTTTAATGCTCGACTCTAGAATGAGATTTCTAAAGTTTCATAGTGTATCCTAATGATGATTTCTTCTTGTAGCTAGCCCTCACACTAAAAGCGGAGGTTTGCCTATGAAATGCTCGCTCCTCTAGCATCACGGTTTTTTAGTCTGTGTAACCTCGATTCCTACCTTTTAGTGTGGATTGTTAAATTCTGAGAAATAGCTGAGTATCTGATACAAAGGTCCATTTTTGGTGAAAGATTTATATGTGAAAAGAGAAGGTGGGGGAAAAAAGATGTTTAGAGGAAGAACATTGTGTTCCAATTTTCCTAAACACACAAGCAGTCTGTGGTTTTTATTTACAGTGCGAGTATATGTTGGGTGAAGAAGAAACTGCAGATAATTTTCTGTATGTTGTATCATTTGAACGCAGACTCCTGCAAACCCCAGAGTTTCAAAAAGGACCTGGAGATATATTTCTCCTTCAGGTAACATTATCGCATGGTAACAGCCATGGTACAAAGGTGGTACTGCACAGCTACATTTCCATGAAACAGGAATCAAAAGGGAATAAATGGAGGCAAGAACATAAGTCTCCTTCATACCCTTCCTCATTCCTCCCTTACCTCCCAGAGGGTGCAGCCATACTTCCCTGTGCACTCCCAGAGAAGACTACAGTCCCCTGAATTGCTTTGGCCATCCTCAACCTCTTCCATGTTACCCTGGAGGAGCAGCACAGAGCGGTGCTTTAAACAAACATCCCCTACACAGCTCCACAGTTCTTTCTGTCTTCCAAGCAAGCTGTCATTTACCTTCTGTCACACAGTCATTAGTTGTATTAAATCTGTATTCTTAGTTTCTGCATTTAACTTATCAAGGCGCTTTTGTGTATCTGATTGACGTACTCAGAAGTGGAAGTTAAGTGTTTTGGGCTTTAACCTGTAAGACTGCGCAAGATCCTACCCCTTTTCTTTTTGCACAAGCTATAAAGAGAGTATCATCTCAGAAATATCTGAGCCTAGGGAATCAAATGCCCAGCTGAGACAGACTGCTGTCTCACACCCTAGCACCACAAGAATCAACAATATTGCATTTCCTGCATGAGATTCCCCTGAGGGATTGAATCTTGTAGGTGTACTCAGAGCATGTAAAACATACCACGACAAGGGCACAGCTCTCATAAAACAGCATGGCAGCTGTCATGTTTATTGAAAAAACATGGCTAGCAGAGTACGTGATAGTTGTTTCTGACCCTTTTCCTTCATCCTTAATACCAGTGGGATGCCTGGATGCTTTTCCATTCTTTTCCTGAATATTTGCCCACTTAATTCTCTTACTATAGACTGTGCTAATCAGCAGGTTACTGACAAGCCTTGCATGTGGGAATATGCTTTCACAGCTCTTCCTTGAAACTGCTCCATTTTCCGGAAAATAATGTAAAGATTCAGAGATAAAACAATAGAGAATAGGACAGAAAGAATGTGTAAGGGCTACTGGGGTGGGGAGATAAGGGTTGTTCCTGGAGCAAGGACTGATTTTGGGGCAGGCTCTGAGAACAACTGCTGTCTTAAGCACTGTGGGTGAGCAGAGCAGGAAAGCACCATCCTGCTGGAGGTCTGCTCTACCCTCCAGAGCAATACAGAGCCAAAAGCACATTTTTTTAATTTTTTTTTTTTAATTTTTTTTTTTTATTTTTAGTTTTTAGGCAATTATAAAATTGAAACCATAAGGATCCTGAGGTTGGACATAATGCCTCTTTGGATACAGGCCGGAGTTAGTCAGGGATCTTGATAACTGATAGGGAGATAGCAGCTGCAAATTACAACCGTATGTATTAATCCTCCTAAGTCGTTACAAAACTAATCCCTAAATCTAAGCCTTAAATGTTTTCAAGGTGGGTAAGACTTGATTCACTAAAATAC
Source organism: Strigops habroptila (assembly GCF_004027225.2). Classification (NCBI taxonomy): domain Eukaryota; kingdom Metazoa; phylum Chordata; class Aves; order Psittaciformes; family Psittacidae; genus Strigops; species Strigops habroptila. The sequence goes on from NC_044278.2 coordinate 5,497,078, forward strand.
TTCTACCAAAGATTTTGGTATAAAGTGGGGATTTTTATGTGGTATAGAAAGGTGCCAATAGAAGATGTAGTATATGACACAATAGTTGAATTTAATTTCATAGTGCTCACATTACCTTATATTTCTAGTGATTCCGCCATATATAGAGCAAGTAATTTACTACTATGCATCAAAAGTACTAAAGAACAAGTATTGTGAATTTTATGTAAGCAAAAAGCATGCAAATAGCCATTGTTTCAAAAGTCAGACCTGCCTTACAACCACAATTCCTGTTTTCTCATTCCCTTTAGAAGGACTTCTTTGATTTTTATTTATTTTTCTTTTTTTGACAGAGACTTGTAGATTTTTTTTCTTCTTTTTTTTTTTTTTAATAGGAAAATGTCATTTAATGAGTGCAAAGTTTGTTTTTTAGAAAAATATTGGTATTGATGAAATGGGAGTTGTGAGGGTTTCTCACAAGATGGAATTTCTGCTTAGGGTGGAAGAGAAGCAGAGACAGACGTTGCAGAACTGAGCAAGTGTTCGGAATAGTGTCTTAGTCCTTGAAAGTTCAGGCGGACATCATACTGCCCAGGCTAAGAGATATTCTAGAACAGAACTATCTGAATTCTTTTTCTAAGGCCTGTACAACTTTGTAAGTAAATATTGATTGATCTGGACTCATTCCAAAGCATAACTAGCATGCACTGTTGTGAGATTTGGCAAATAAAAACAAAAGGCAAATTCTTCATTCTGACTCAAAAATGGAACTGAACCTCAACTTCATACATTTCGAGTGGATTCCATAGCATGCATAAGGTTGCTGAGAACACTTTTTTCCCCCTCTCCTTATTCACCTTTTTGGGTTGGAATCTTTAAGCCAAAGATTATTTTTTAATTATTATTTTGTAGCTTCAATGCTAGTATTTTTATTCAGGATATGCATTAGGACTTTGCTCCTAATGAATCAGGAAATGGACTGAAGAAAGATCTTCCACCTCACTAATAAACATTTCCTACTTGGCAATTGTAGATTGAGCAGGCGACCACTCCATCCCCTCAAAATTTAAGAAAAATAGCAGAAGTTCCAAATATCTGTGTTACAGAAAAAAAAAATCAGAAGTTCTGAGTAAGTTAATAGAATGGGAGAACTATCGCCCTCCTGCCTCTTTGCCTCTATTTTTTTTTTCTCTTTATATGCAGATTTATTTAAGATATATTCTGTTTTCTGATGTTACGATTATAGCTATGCTTCAATTAGGAAATGACAACTAGCGAGTTAACTTTTTTAGCTCAGCATATGTGGGTATGTACAAACTCATGCATAAACATAAACCAAACTACCCTTGTGGAAAAAAGGCTAATACCTTTTTTAGAGCATAAGCGAAAAATAGCAGCCAATGAAAACTGAAGACTGCATGATCCTAATTGCTGAGAGAATGACTTATTTGTCCATGCCACCCAAGACGGCAGAAAGCTGAGGAGTGGGTAGATATGTGAGTAACAAAAGATAACTTTACAGTACATCAGCTCTGAGAGTTTAATGCACTTGTATTAAAGCATGAGTGTGTGGAGGCGTATGCAGTGACAGGCAGAGCGCGGTGTCTGTTATGCAAGTGGAATGAAGCCAAGCACAGAAGCTAGGGATTTTTTTTGCCATTGACTTCAAACTCTCAGTTTACATGCATTCTTATAAAAGCAAGTTTTCAATTCAGCTAACAGCTACTGCTTACACTGTAACAGAAGTGTATGCTAAACCAGTGTAAATTATCATGGTATTTAGTAATTGTATTCTTTTTGACCTCGTAAAAGGCACTCTTGCCTCACTCACCTTCATTCTTCCTTCTGCAGCAAGGATCGCTTTCCTGCCTTGTCATTTTGATTGGATTAGTTGTGAGAACCTTCACATCTCTCCATTAGCTCTCCTTTTTAACATGTCAGATACTGTGTTTTGATTCTACTTTCAAGACTGTTTAAGACTATTTCTTCTCTTCCTATAAACTTGTTTTCCAGATCTGAGACATCGGGTTTGGCCCCCAGCTGGTAAATTATGCTAGTTGCCATTGCTTCCCTTCTAAGCCTCCAAAAAAATACTTTCCTTGTATTTCTCATGGTATCCCTGAAGTGCAGAAGACTGTCTTCATAAACATCAGCAAACTCCACTAAAGCCTCCTTTGCCATGCTGTCTACAAAAAGTTCCGTATAGGTTTGCTGAAACCATGGTGAGTAGCCATTTAAATGTGTGATTCATTCACCTTCATTTTGCTGCTGAACGGATTTGCTAGAGACCCGTGTTGTGGTTGGCTTTGGCTTTGATCGGACATCACCAGATTTCTTTGGTCTTTCACTGCAGCTTTGACACACTGTTGCTTTTCTTTGACTGTTTAGGTTGTTTGAGAAGACCATCTTTGCATTTTTGTTTCTTACTAGAAGAAAAAGGATTAAACCGAACAATCAAACATCAGCTTCTTATACCCATCTTTGCAACATGCAAGGGTGTTTTTGTCAGCAGAAATGAAAAGTATTCACTACTTCAAGGTCAAATGTTGCAAGAGAAATGTCAAAGACATTTGAAAAGCTTTGAAAGAACTGCAATTCATTAAGTTTCTCAAAGAAAAGATTAAAAAGGAAAGAATAAGGCTGCCTGACGACTAAATGGAAGGAGAAGTAAAACAACTTGAATTAGGTGCAGTAGGAACATAGTAAAAATCTTAGACAATACATTGTTGTTAGTAGATGAAAACCCAGGATAAAACCAGCAGCTATTCTGAAAAGGATGATTTGGAATAAAACCTACAAATGATGTATGGGGGAGAAAGTAATAGTGCTTACAACTGTAAGGCCTACAGCAACAGCTATTTCTCATTTCTTTTCCGCTGCATCCCGTTGGTGTCAGCAGCAGGAGTAACACCTTCCAGGAATTCAGAGCAGCCCTGCAGAAAAGGACTTGGGGGTGTTGGTTGACGAGAAGCCTAACATGAGCCGGCAGTGTGCACTTGCAGCCCAGAAAGCCAACCGTATCCTGGGCTGCATCAAAAGAAGCGTGACCAGCAGGTCAAAGGAGGTGATCCTGCCCCTCTACTCTGCTCTCGTGAGACCTCACTTGGAGTACTGCGTACAGTTCTGGTGTCCTCAACATAAAAAGGACATGGAGCTGTTGGAGCGAGTCCAGAGGAGGGCCACGAGGATGATAAGAGGGCTGGAGCACCTCCCGTATGAAGACAGGCTGAGAGAGTTGGGGCTGTTCAGCCTGGAGAAGAGAAGGCTGCGTGGAGACCTCATAGCAGCCTTCCAGTATCTGAAGGGGGTCTACAAGGATGCTGGGGAGGAACTCTTCCTTAGGGACTGTAGTGGTAGGACAAGGGGTAATGGCTTCAAACTTAAACAGGGGAAGTTTAGATTAGATATAAGGAAGAAGTTCTTTACAGTGAGGGTGGTGAAGCACTGGAATGGGTTGCCCAGGGAGGTTGTGGATGCTCCATCCCTGGTGGTGTTCAAGGCCAGGTTGGACAGAGCCTTGGACCACGTGGTTTAGGGCAAGGTGTCCCTGCCCATGGCGGGGGGGTTGGAACTAGGTGATCTTAAGGTCCTTTCCAACCCTTACGATTCTATGATTCTATGATTCTATGAATTTACCATCATCCAATGAAGAAATTATTTCAGTTAAAGTCTTCTGCGTTTGGGATTACTTTGGTAACTGACAAATCATCTTTTTGTGTGGTTAAAAACAGTCCTGTTATGCGAATGTTTTTCAAATATAAGACTAGTTGAGGTCATAGTGCTAGTTCTACAAGTACAGTACAGGTGGACCGAGAAATCAAAAGTAAGAGGAAAATGAACTCTATAGAGCAGAGGTGTTAGGAGCATTGTTAAAAGAGAAAAACAGAGGTGGAAGAAAGGAAGTAAATTTTCCATGAACTCCATGTTCTCAAATTTCTTGTGGTGTGCATAACTAGAGACCTATTTCAGCCCTGGGGAAAAAAAAAAAAAAAAAAAACCAAAAAAAAACCAAAAAACCCCAAACAAATGAAAAACAAAAATTTATCTCCCTCCCTCAACAACAACCAAATATTTAGGCAATTTTATTTTTTACCTGGTCCCACAGTGAAATACAAAGGGTCATTGAGTAGCTTGGCTCTTGTGGAGACTGCAAGAATTGTTAGACACCAAAGTGTGACTCTCAGATTATGTTTGCAGTAGAGAAAGCTATTCTATGAGCTAGTCACTGGCAAACCCTGAAAAAAAAGTTATTTAAAGAAGTCACTTAAATTTCTCCCTCTTCAAGGCTCCTTCCTCTACAGACTTATGTCCCAAATACCCTTCTGGAAGGCAAGACTGAAATCCTTTCATTTACAAATGAAGCTGGATTTGTTCCTTTAAAAGGAGGAAAAGATTGTTCATTCCTTCCTGAAGAGAAAGCACTCGCCAAGTGATGAAGTATTTGGAAGCTCAACCGGGGACATAGTTTCCATCCTTCCTACCTTTTAAATCTTTCATTTAAAAACAAACACCACAGGATCCAAGGAGTTGAACAGAGAGCACAAAAGAAAGGCCTTTCATGTGGGTCAGCAAGATGGTTGGTTGAGTGGAAAAGGTCAGCTCCAGTGGGTTTATCAAGGCCTGATTATTCATTTTACCCAGCATCTCTAAAATACATCCCAAATAGAAGAAAGTTTAATGAGAGACCTTTAACAGGCTGTGAATTGACCTGATTGTTCAGTTTGGTCTAGGCTCTACAAAACTTTACATCCCTAAGGAACTAAAAAATCAAGTTGAGGTGCCTAGCCGAATCTGCTTGTCTCACACCATAGATAAAAAGTATGTAGAGATTTTCTTGACTGCAGTTTTTAACTATCTAAATTCTGCTAGAAATTCTTACTTTCCATTTTTGGGAAGTGAATTTTGGGTTCTGAGAGATGAGGTTTCACTGTGATCATGATGTTTTGATCAACCAAAGTAGATCATACAAACTGCTAATCTCTTTTAAAACCACATCTTTTTTACTGTCATATGGCTTTGGTTGAGTGTTTTACTCTTTAAGAATGATATTGCAACAGTAACTAAATCTCATTTCATATGAAACCACTCTCTTTTGAATTCTTCCTCCTCCTCCAACTTGTTTTGGTAAATAACACACTGAAAACCTCTTCTGTGCTAAGACATCTAATTCTATTGAATATTAAAAATCATAATCTCTTTATTAAATTCATGATCTATTTTAGCAATCTCAGCTCTTACTAACTGTTCAGGGATCCTAAAGATGACAATTTTTTGTCTGTTTTTCCTACGGGGGATAAAAATCTTGTTTGAGTAACATAAAAAAGATAAATTTAGAGTAATGGTTTCAAATTTGTTCATATTTTGAAGTTTCTTCTTTATATGTTGTACCTGCAAAAAATGTAAAAAAAAAATTGCAATGATAAACTTGTTTATTTTGTTATGAATATATTAATTAGACTTCTAAGCAAAATCACAGGACCCTATAAATCTCGACTCATATTAGGCTAAAAGAGCTACAAAATCTCTGATATGAGAAAACCTCCTGAATGTCTTAGATCACAAAAGCCTATCAACCTGTGTTTTCCCACAAACCAACAGATTTTTGCATGTTATATACTGATACATACGTATAATATATGTATTTTTGTGTATGATATGAGAATATGTAAATATATGCTTCATACAGGATGCACACAAAATATATAAATATATAGTAATATGTACTTTAACGTCCTAGCAATAACAATAGTCTCAGATGTATAAAGTGTAAAAAAAAAAAAAAAGTTCATGATAGTCTTTGGTGAAAATAAGAAGAGCTAAAAAAAAAAAGAAAAAAGCAGTGGAATAGGGAGGAAGCTGACACAAGACATTCTTTATCTTAAAAGCATGAGGATCCCTTTGTCCTGAGGTTAATTTTTCACACCTGTCTGCAATTCATTCAGGTTAATCCAGAGCATGTGATGCTTCAATTTGTAACAAACTCACAGATGATAACTTGCAGGTGTTCTTTTAGATATGCAGTAACAGAAAAAGTAGAGGCCTCTGAAATGGGAAGAACTTGAATGTTTCTTGATTTTAGACTGGTAGATGTTCAGAACTCTTATCTAATCAGTGATTTGAACAACTATGCTTTACTAGTACATGGATGTGATGAAAAAGAAGATATTTTTCTTCATTCACAGGTAGATCTGTTTCATCTGTAATACTTAAATAGGTTTTTTTCAGTGACTATTTCTGTGCTTGTTTCAAGGCTTATGGAGAGAATTAGAAATTTAATTCTGCTTTTTTTCTCTTTTCCCATACAAGTAATGAATGACGCTTTATTTGAAATTTCAAATCTTATGTGAAGCTTATTCGAATTGTTCTGTTTATTTTTGTTGCTAAATAATCTTTTCACTTCTCAAAGTTTTTATCACTTCATAATTTCCAGAACCTGATTGTCAGAAACAGCTTATAGGATTTTTTTTTTTTTCCCCTCCCTTTTTCTTGTTTTTGGGTGGTAAAAGTGGTTTGGTTTTTTTTTTTTTTTTTATTCATAATGAACAAATGTGTTAAAAGCCCTGTCAACTCTTCTGACAGATGTGAAAATCTGATTGATTCCTGGCATGGTTGTATTTTTCCTGACTGTGGGGGTTTAGTTTACTCGTTTATTCTCTCTTCCTTATGGAGCAAGCTGATATGAGAGAGAGGAGGAGAAAAACCTACCACAAATTAAGAAAAGTGTAAATATATACTATCTTTCACTTGAGTGTAAAAACAAAATATGCAAATAGACTAATTGTTAACATTGCCAATGTAAGCCCAGCATTTATAAATTCATCGATTTTTGAAATGATGCACAAGTACAGGAAAAGACTTTTTAGTAAGGTTCTGTACTGAGAAATGTTGAATGTTGTAAAGATTTTTACAACTGTGCAAATTAAAAAGCAGCACTGTGAAGTATCTGGCAATGTTTTTACACCCCCTTTAAAAGAAGGTGTAACAGAGGCTCTAAAATCTCTAAGTATCTGAGAAAGGAATTGTTTTACATCTAAGGAAAAAAGCAATTGTGCAGAAAGTCTTTTGAGAAGTAAACAAGGGTTTTCTCTCTTTGGACAGGCTAGATCTATTTAAAGAAGTGCCTACTTGAAATTTTTAAGAAACATTAGAAGCCAAAATTGAGATTTTCTACACGGTCAAAATTTGCTTTTCTGATGCATGTTAACTTTGGATTTAGTGGTAACCTGCTACTTCCAAGATCTTTTTGCTCTGCAAAATCCTCAGTTCAGTTAGTGAGCTGGCTGGACAGCCTCGACTGAATTTTACCCTTTATTTGTTCTCATGATTTAGCCTGTGGTGCCGATGCAGCAGACATCACGTAACTACCATTTTGATTAAAATGGTCTGTGCTTAAATAAAAACAAAGCAAAGATTTACAATTCAGCCAATAACAACTGCGTTTGGTTGCATTTTGCCAGAAAGGAGCAGCTGCTTTGTAAAGGCATAAAACTTCCTGCAGGATTTTGGAGGAAAGAATCGTTCTCCTTTGTTGCATTGGTGGGCCTGACTAAAGTTAGGATGTTTCTTTCCTACCTTCTGAGCATCACTGGCACATCACAGAAAACAGGAAAAAGGGTACCTCCCTTTTCTTGCTGTGAAACTATGTGTTTTGGTTGTTAGGGGAAAAAAAGCCCGTGATGCTATTTTTTGCTACTTGTCCCTTCTCTACAGTCATCTGCTGGGTCCAGCTGTACTCAGACTCTGTTCTCAGAGTGTTCGTACTGATAATATAGAAAAAAGTCTGTGAATACTTAAAGCAAACACTTGGTTGTAAGTAGCACAGAGCAATGATGGCAGATTTGCTGGGGAGTTACATCTAATGACTATACTATATACATTTCAGGAGTTTTACTTCCAACCAGCTCTAGTCAGGATTGTGAACTGAAAGTCTGTTAGCATTTGGAGCATATTTGATGTATTCCTGGAGAACAACTTCAGATTTGTTTTTGTCTGAAAGAAGTACAATTTGTTTACTCCTAGACTTCTCCATGGAGTGACATGAGGCACAGTATACAGGTGATTGGGAGATATGCTTCAGAAATACTCCTTTCTAATAAAAAGTTTAAATGCATGGGCTCAATGCAAACCACAGTCTGTTTTTCTACTGCTTCAAATTATGGGGTGTATTTCTTCGGTATATAAGTGCTTCAACTTCCCACTGAATTTACAGGGAAATGAGCAGACAGTGAATTATTTAACACAAGGAAAAGGACTTAGTTTATTTTCTGAGAAACTGCCAAACTGGTTTTAATTACATTTTCTAAAAATCTGCAGTCTGAAGCTGACGGTAGCATAAGAAATTTCAGCCCGTATGGTTGAGTTTGAAATTAATGACGGATAAACTGGTATAATACTGGATTGCTGAGCTGTTTTACAGACTCTTGTCGGTATCTCTGCTGGCTAAAATACCAGGGGAAGGTGATATGAAAACTGCTATTCCTGAAAAGGAGCTTGAAAAAAATATTGTGTTAATGAACTAAACTTGGAGTCTTGAGTTTAAGTATCAGCTCTTGCAGAACTTGCTGTGTAACTCCATTTTGTGACCTTTGATGTATTTAACAGATGCATGTAGACAGACTTTGGGTGGGGCTTGTACTGTAGTCACAGCTAGAAATGCCAATATTCAGAAGAAGTTAAATGCTATGGCATAAATGTTTTGGCCTCTGTTAGTGATATCTTCAGTGAACTTGATTTCAGTTTCATATTCATGGCACATATGCCTTCATATCACTTGTCTAATTTGTAGGAAATATCAATTTTTTGTGATGAGTAGACTTTCACTACCTGTGAGAGGGTATGTATGGAGAATGCATACAATGTGGTCCATATTGAGGTTGCTTAAGGTATGATGAAGTGCAAACTAGTAAGTAACAAGAGCTACTAAATCATTAGCTTTATTGTTCATATTTCAGTATAGAGTAGCCTTATTTCTAGGCAATGTCGGTGTACAGATTTTTCAAGAACACAAAGGACATTGTAAAGCACCAAAAAGAAACCCAAACCACTGAATAGATTTTTGGAGATAAAGCTAATTCCACCTGGTCTGAGGTACAATAACATGTTAGGGGGGATAGTACTGCCACAATTGAGACTTTATGGTTCTGTAAATAAAGTGGATCTCATCCAGCTGACAAACATTGTTCACAAATACTACACTACATGCATAAAACATTTAGGAAAAAGGTTCTGGGAGAAAAAAAAAAAAAGGAAAAAAAATGTAGTGACTTAAAAGGATGTGCCTCCTGACAGTGTGGATTTCTTTATATTGCAGTACAATAGAAAATGGACTAGCTGGCTATCAACCATGTAAGGCTTTTAACACTTCCACTGAAATACTCAAAGGTATGTGTGGGAACAAGAGCTTAAAGGTAACGGTATTTACTAATTAAGTCTGTGTCCATTTTGAAACACTTTTTAGTGTTTCAAATTAACCTGCCTCTGCTTGGAGGCTATGGGGAATTGTTGTTTTGATGTCAAAAGGTCTAACAATAGAAAAATGAAAGTACCAAAAGCCTTGTAGAATACATATTGGTGGGAAGTGAAAATGTTTTAATAAATAATTGTATTGTCTTTGAAATATATTAATCTATTCATTATTTATATGAATATATAAATGCAGATACATTTACTCATTTGCATTTCTGGAGTATCTTCTATATGGAGATTTCAATGCTTCACCATAGTTTAATAATAAAACATGAATGTGAGCAACAGCTTATTATTTATGTATATATTTGAGCAATGCCTAGAGATATTTTGCTATAAATCAAGACACACACACATTCTTTCAAAGGAAGCAAACTAGTTCAGCTCTTTGTCAGCCATAACACTGTTTGCCGAAGTTATGCCAAAAGCTTGATCTAATTCAGTGGATATGAAGCAGCAGTTGAGGTACTTTACGTATAAACTACAGGGAAAGAAATCAAGGGAATTATTTTGTCAGAAGAAGAGTGCTTTCTTTCTCTTCTTTTAAAACATGATTGACCACAAACAGTTTCTTCTAATAAAATGGACCTTGATGTAAGGAACTTAAACCAAAGATTGCTCATGTCTAAGGTATTTAGTATTAATCAAAGTAGTTCAAGGAAATCTTACCATCAATACTATAGCACAACATTTTTCAAGGTATCATTTTCAGTAAGTCCTGTCACTATCACTCTAGAAAGACTACAGTTAGGGTGTGCTGAATCCAGCTTTAAAATGCAAAGGCAGAACCCTCTTTAAACAAAATGTCATAATCTCTTCAGCTTGATTTCTTTCAGCAGCATTTCCAACGGATTTTTTCTGCATTTAATTTTTGCATAAATGTACATTTACTCTTTAGAAGCATGCGAAACAAAGAAATGCAAATGTGTTATGTTTTTATTTGTATTGTCAGGAAAGGATAACAGACATATGAAGGCCAATCTCTCACATTCAAGTTTTATGTTCAAGGTTATGGTTTCTTTGCTCTGAAACTAAACAAGGGAACATACTGCGCGTTCTGAATACAATTATCTTACATTTTAAGCTCCATTTATCAAAATATTTTTGCGTGTACAAAACTCACCTTTTTAACAAGTATATTGTAAATCTAGTTTACTGTATCTCTTGGACAATGTATGATTATTTACTGTAGACAATATTTGTCATACAGTTAGAGTTTTTAGAAGCTATTGCCCTTGCTCCCTTTTGCAATAAGAAAAACATAAACCTGTTTTAATGTTACTGCACATCTTGAGTATGTCCACAACATTATGGGGCAGTGAGGACAATTTGCTACCTGTACACACTTTTAGATTTCAAACGCTTTTGTATGTTAGTCATGTAAAAAGTTTATTCCTTCAATCTAATCCGATAGTCAGAACCATGACACTCATACCTTAGTAGCTGTAGGCCTTCCTAGGTAATCTGACTGTCCTGCTTAGTGTACTGTGCCAGAATTTGGCCTCGTAATTGTTAGTCTATATTTTACACTCATGACTCTGTAAAGGACTTGGAAAATGTCAGTTTTGAAAAGATAGGGATTGGTATAGACTCCTCATAATTTCTTGTTTGACTTTAATGAAACTGTAGCTGAAAGGGTAGATGTCTTCTCTGAGGTCCAGTAGTGCCAGTCTCTTAATCGCTCGCATGTACCTAAAGCCAACAGTAAGCAAGTGCCATGGAAGAGGTGAGACATTTTGAACAAGGGGGAGTTTTGGAAGTAATTAGATATTTAAAAAATGGTTTAGAAATAAAAATCCCCACATGTTTCACGACTTCAAACTTATCAGACTTCGCTTCTTTGTTCTTATCTTTGTTGGCTTAAGACTTAAATTGAGGAAGTCAGTGTTCGAAATAGTTGTGGCCTATGCTCACATAATTTAAGAGTTTTGTTTGATTAGTTAGTATAAGTTTGTTCAAAGTATTAATACTGTAGACAAACTCAAAGGAATTAGGGACCTATGGCCTTTCTTCCCCATACAATTGGAGTGATGCGACTTCTTTATGTCTCCCATTGCAACTGTTATACAGAAAGCTAATATATTGGTTTACAGTGGGTTTTAAACATGACAAATCTAATGACTTCAGGGAGGCTAAGAATTTTTACAACCTGAGAATCTGCACTGGTAGGAGGAAATATTGAGCTGTTAGCTAGCTCTTAAATCAGTCCAGAGGATGTAGAGAGGCATGTGATGGGTTCTGTATAGAATCAATGGATTTCTGGAACTGATTTATGGACTTTAAACATTAAGGTTTCACTGGATTTTACTTTCCTTCTTTCTTTTCCTCTCTCTTTTCTTCTCCCTTCCTTTTATTTTGTCAAGTATTTAATGTATCAGCATCACTCACAAATACATTGTGAAGAATGAAAGAGGAATTTATTAATATTCCAAAGTTTATCTACCAGAGTGTTTTGAAAAATGAGTGATTTTCTGGAAGAGTTTCACTTTAGAGAATAACGTATATTTAACATAGAAGAGGCTATATCACTAAAAACTGCCTAATGTCCTTTATCCTTAGCTGTAATATTTCATTTTTAAACACATCTATAGACTTAGTCTAAAATAATTGATGTTTCCAAAGAGTGCAACAATGTGAAGGCTTAAATTTCCATTATTTTTCCTTAAATTAAAAAAAGAAAAGGGGGGGATGGGTGTGATATTTAGTTTATTTTATTCCCCCAAACTGTATTTTGTTCGCTTACGGGGACAAAATGGTCAGAAATCAGATTTTAAAAAATCAATTCAAGATAAGTTTCAAGACTTTTATTCTGTTGGTAGTATCAAATGAATTTATAGATGTGGTGCCTTCAGTTTCACAGTTCCTACTGTTACTGAAATCTTGGAACACATATCACAGAATAAATGTTAAAAGCATATTTTGAAATGTTATATGCCCTAGAAAGGCTTAATAAATCTAACATAATTCTTTCATTAACCCTTTCATTCTCTATATTACATTGACTTCAACTATTACAAACTAGTTTGAGAGGATACTAGTCATAAGCATAGCAAAGCTTGCATGGAATTAGTGAGGAGTAATGGATAGCGAGATAGAGCAACATTTTCTGTGCTTGAAAATGCAAGGCACTAGATATTGCTCATACGTGGTACAGTAGTGAAGAAGGTGGAATAAAGATGGTTACAACACTATAGGAATAACTTCCAGCCAGTGGCTACTATGCTTACTTTGGTTGCTTTGTTTAAGTACTTGTGAATCAAGGCAAACACTTTAATTTGGATTCATACTTAATGCACTACCAAGCTGTGAAATAATTCTCTCAGATGGGAAGTTTTTCCCATCGGTATTTAACAGCTGAGAAACTTTTTTTTTGTTGCTGTCTGTGAGCAGATTACATACTGAATTTGTTAAACTTATTAGTTAAAATGTTTCTGGTTCATTTATCCTTTTTGCCATAATTTATAGAATTTAGCTAAGAAATTAAATGTAAACTTTGTGTAAGGATATGTCTGGTTTAGAGCTAGAATAATTACTAGTACCTGACATCACTGAACATGAAGAACAGTTATAATCAGTAGTGAAAACATCAGGTATATGACATAAATCATTATATGTATTTAACAAAATCAAGTTACAAACAATAATCTTTATAATTTTTTTTTATTCTTTAAGAGAAAAATTTAGACTACTCTGCCTTAAAAATCTGTTTATGATGGAGATTACACCTTATTAAAAAAGAAATAACTAGTAGAGTCTGATACGTGTGAAAAAGTTAAAATAAAGAAATGCTTGCATCATTAAATTATTTTTTAGTTAACGATTCCACCCGGGGATTCAACATGCTGAAGTTATGCATTTTAGCTTAGCACATCTGACAGATTTAACCCAACTTTTGTGAATCCCGAGAAAGTCCCCAATTACAGATCTTCCAGTATAGCAAATTAATGCTCATTAAAATGTCATAAAGGTCTGTTTGAACTAATTCTTGACAAGGTTCTAGGTTGCCAGATGTAGATACGGTCTTAAAACAGTTAGGAAGGCTTTTTCCAAGTCTCTCAAACTCGCTCAAGGTTGTCTCGGACAGAACTTGTCAAATTAATATTAAACTTGGGTAAACTTAGGCTTGTATCTGAGTTCACTGCATGTTTTAGATTTGATATACCATAGATGTCTTTTCCCTTTTTTTTTTTTTTTTAATATATATTCAGTTATTCCACCTAATCCTTTCTATTCAGTTTCTTTTTTCATAGAGGTATTTGCATATTTATAAATTGGAGGGGGTGTGGGAATAACCACTGTTTATGCATGATCTTCTTGCCCCCAGTTTCCAGATTTGGAGCTATGTTCGGTACATGAAATTCATTCTGTCTGCCATGTCCCAATCCTGATTTTCATAAACCTTCGTATGTTACTGAACTCTGTAAGTCCTTTACTTACTGAAAACTGAGATAATAGTGAATGCCCTTTTTTCTGATTAGTACTTTTTTGCCAGGTCTGAACTTTGACCTGGCATGTTTATTAGAGACTGTTTGAGGATTAGTGGTTTCCTAGCAGTAGCTGATACTTGTTCTGATTTCTACTTTTAATGTGCATTTGAGCAGCCAGTCCCCCGGTAGATAAGCTATGTCAGTTTATAGGCTATACCTGTTCTATCTGACTATTCGAAAAAGCATTGTCATCAGCTCAACCTCTATGAGAAATATATTTTTTTATTGCAGTTTGCTCATTCAAAGCGCAACAAAATAGTAAGAATCAATACTGGCACTATTAAAAAGTAATCAAGTTATCATTCCCTAACAGTTATCAGACAGCTTGGGCAAGACGGCATGTTCTATGCATTATTTATAATAGAGAATTCTATTGGCAATTTAGAATTGCAATCAGTCTTCTGTGCCATTTATTGGATACCATTGTCACTTTTAAGAGAGCTTGGTGTATAATACTCTAGACCTGGTTGCAAATTCAGACTTATAGATTCGAATGTGTAGGTGTGGATTTTCTTCTAAAATTATTTATTCCAAGTACTCAGTATGGTCACTTTTGCTAAATGACTGAGCTTGCAGCGTGCTTCTTGTATCTCTTCTTTTCTTTCACTTATTCTTTTATCCTGCACATACTTTTTTTCTTTTCCCTTTTCCCCCAGATAGCAGATAAAGATCAAATTGTGTAACATTGCTCCAGCAGATGTTCAAGGTTCCAAAGGCTCAAATGCAATCCCATCTTGAAAACATGATATTATAATGTCATTATTTAAATATTGGTTATTTATACATTATAAATAGAGGCCAAGTTGGCTCTTCTGTTTATGTTGTACAGGCCAAATGAAACTCTTCTCATTTCCTCATAGTTGTGCTTCCAATATTGATCTAATTTCTCTAATTTTCATAGATATCTTTATAAACCCGGAAATGTCAAACACATCAGCAGGTTTCTTTAAGTGTCTGCATCAGTAAAGAACTCAAACTCTATTCTGAACTTCCTGGAGCATGTGCTATGCTACACAAATTGTACAGCATTTATAAATAAATATGGAGGAGTTTTCTTGTATTCTGAAGGAATTTAATAAATACCTGCCTACCAGCTTTGCTGAATCAAGGCTGTTTGGTTTAGGTTCTTTTTATTATCACTCAGCCAAAATATAGTCCACATTTATTATACTTACCCTTTCTTCACCTCAATTATGAATAATTTTAGTGTTGAAATATTCTTCTTTAGATTAGGGCTTTCTATTTAAGGAAAAATATGCAACAGAAGATGTAAACTGATAGGATAAAAATGTTCTCAAAAAATGAGAGGAGAAAAGACCACGCTATTTCTTTCTTTTCACAACTTTTGTTTTCTTCCTCATCTAGGGTTTCTGTTTTCTTTTTCTCCCCTCTTCCTGCATCCTGTTTTCTCATTATGGATAAAGCCTCTTTAGCTTCCTTTCAACAAAATAAGTATTTTCTGTTCAATTCTGTCTTTTCTATAGCCCAGTTCTATATTATTCCACTTTGTTCTTACCTACTTCCTTTTCTTTCTCCTCTCAGGGTAGCATCTATTGACCTCTATAATCCAAGGCTCATTCTGGGTTTTTCCTGTGTTAGTTTAGATTTTGTTCTCTTCTGTTACTTTTTTTGCTTAGTGACCAGTGGGATGTCTCACACTTTCTCAAGAGGACTCAGCCATCACAGAATTATAGTCAGAGTTTTCTGGAAACATTCAAAGAAATTACCTAAACAGCAGTAGAAGCTCCCCTAATTTCATATGAGAAAGGTGTAAATGCTTTCCAGACATACCTGAACAGCTGAACTCTGGATCCCTGTTTTCCTAAAAAAAGTTTCTGAATTAATGGTTTCTGTGGCAAAAATTCTCTCTTAGGTAAATACTATATGTTTTGCAGGTAGATGACAGCCTTGAGGTAACAACAGAAGTGATTGATTTCTGTTGAATCGGTATTCAGCAAACTTTTGTCTTCAGGTCTTTATTCCTTACTTTTATTTCCTACCCACACAAAACCTTTTTTTGTCTCATACCACAAGTCCAGATGTCGGTTTTTCATTATTACAGAAATCCTCAACCCTCTGAAGACAGTGGTTTTGCTTCATTCTCTGTTCATGACAATGACCTTCTCTAAGACCTTTTCATCTATTTCATGCCCTTACCACAGATATGGATGAAAATCTAGTCTGTTTCCATTAACAGGATGAATGGAATTGTTCTTGAGTTGTACCCAAGCACTTCTATGTTAGATCAAATTGCTCCATGGTTAGCCACTATGTCTCTTTCTTTTTTTCCTCTGTCACAAAGATTACTGATAGCACAAATACTGACACAAGTTCTACTAAAGCTGCTATTTTCTTTTTTCTGAAGTTATTGCTTGTTCATACCTAGGTTAATGAATAATATATTAATTTTTTTAGGTGAACTTGTGGCATTAGGTTTAAAAGATGCCAGCATGGATTTAGATGGGAATTCATCTTTCAGCAATTTGATAGCACTTGGACTTAAAAAAGGTCTTCGTGTTTTATGCTTTTTGTATGCTAGTTTTTCTAAAATAGTTGTATCTTTTGAAGACTGTTCCTAATGGAAATGCAATGTGAAAATTAAGTCTGCATTACAAATAATCTTTCATTCGTAATATTAAGTTTTTTATTATTGCTTACAAGAGGTGGAGTATTAGCAGGACTGCGAATCTGAAGTCAGGCAACTTTGTCAGCTCAATATTATAGCAAGATTAGCATAAAAGCAAAAGCTATATATAGGAAACTTTTTCTTTCTTTCCTTTTTTTTTTCTTTTTTTTTTAAATAAGAATTTTATTCATATAATTTCCAAGGTCAGAGTATGGTTATGATAGCAGCTTTCAAGAAGGGAACTTTGCTTATTTTGGGTGCATGGCAAAAGATAGCAAAGGACTTCAGTATTCTAGTATTTTAAGAGATTTTGTGCAGAAAGCCCAACAAAAAAATTCTGGCTCTGTGGCTGCTGTAATTTGCTTTTCCACTCAGTGGAGAGAGGAGAGATAAGAATAGCATAAAACTGCTTCCAACTTTGAGGTGCAGAATTAGTAGAGAGTTTATACCTGATCTGTTCCTATGTAGTCAATTCTTTACAGCAGCTAAAAGGAGTATGCAAGAACAGGCTAGTACTTGCTGTGAATGGATCATGATCCTTGTTGAGCCTGAAAGTTCTTATAAACATGTTTAAATGGTAGTGCATCAAAGTCCAAGACTTCTGCATTCATGTTAACTCAAAAAATAAATGTTCTTATTTTTATGAAGTTCTTTTCTCACTCTGTTAATTATGTCTTTGGTTTTTTTTCTCTACAGAGATTCCTTCAGGTTTCACTTTGCTAGAACTTGCTATAATTTATATATACGATTATATGGTCCAGGAGCTTGTGACATTTCCTACAGGCTTGTACTTCTAGAGTATTGGCAGCGCTTCCTTCTCCATGCCAAGTATTCAAAAAAAGAAATATTCCAAAGTTTTCTGAAGTTTAATACTGATAGAATAATAGTCTTTAATAATCTTTAAAGATCATGGTCTCTTATTTTGGTGAAATTGGTTTTACATGTTTGGAGAGGAAGATCATCTCTCTGGAGCTTCATTGGTTTATCATTTTTTGAATTCTGTAATGAATTCTATATTTTCAGCTATGAGGAACTCTGAATATATCAAGTGGTTACAAGGACTCTCACCCTTATTATTTTTACCAGTTGACTCATGCACTCCAACTTTCTGTTCCTAATCATTGAACAAGTCTCCTCCAACCTAATACAAATGCTAAAATGAGTCACAGATCACTTGAATCACAATTTACTCTTGCAAAGTTTTCATTGCTTTATAAACTCTACCTATCTTGGGCATTTACTTCCTGCTTTAGCCATTCATTTACGTGATTCTCTCTGAGGGCTTTCATATCTGCTTGAAGCAGGGAATTAAGCTGTTGCATGAAAGGAAACATGAAAGTAAGCCAGTTTCCTGGCTTACTTACATGAAAGTAAGCCAGTTTCCTGGCTTACTAGCAATTAACCTGGACAAATCTGCTACTGTTCTCCCAGATATAAGAGGGTTTGTGTTCTGGCATTGTGCTTTCTACTGGGAACAGTATCATTCAGTGTGTTCTCTCAGAGCCAGCAATAGTGGCTTCCTTCTTCATGCTGCCCCATAACTGTAAAGCCATGATGTACTGAATAATGAACAGGAAGCTTAGTTTTAGCTACATCTACATTTCTAAATCAATTTATCAAAGATGTAAAATACATAATTAGTAATAATATCAAGCTTTCCTCTCTTTATTTAATGCATTGTTTTCCTTACTTCCAAGAAGTTAAGCATTCCGAATTCCAGGTGCATCTTGAACTGGAAATTCTCCTTTCACTGGAGTAGTGTGAGAGTATTTTTATACGCACCTCATTGAAAATACGTTCAGTCATGAAAAACAAATTTGGTCATGCTGCTACAGAATTTTAGGGCTGAAGTACAGGAAATATAAGGGTATTTAGTGCCTATTCCTTCATTTCAAACAATCCTGGATTCAGAGAATTAGAGCTTGTTTCCTATACCAGCCATGTCATTTTTTTCAAAATGTGCTCAAATCTTCAAACAAAGGGGAAAAGTTATGCTTAAAATTAAAAAAAAAACAAAAAACAAAAAAACCCAAAAAAAACCCCAAAAAAAACCCCACAAAACCCCAACCAACCAAAAAAAAAACCAAACAAACCAAAAACCAAAAAACACCAAACTAAAATCTACTTAGAAGAAATATGTATTCTGATGATTTTGACATTACAAAGTGGACACCTCTTGAAACTTATGTAGTCCTGCAACTATCAAGTTGTCAAAAATTTGTAAAAGACTTGTCTATTGCTATTTAGTTTTCTAAGTGTTTTCATGTTTCTACCACAAAATACAAATTTGCAAACAAACTATAAATCCAGCTGGAGAAGGAAGCAATGACATGACTATGAATTCTTTCACAAATAAATAGCTAGATAGGTAGACAAAGACTCAGATTGACAGAAACAGTTGGGGGGGGGTTTCAAACAGTAACTCAGTAGAGGAAATAAATATTTATCTATCTGTTTCATTTTTAAGTAAGAAAACCTGAGAAACAGTTACATATGTGAAATCACATTTGCTGTAGAACGGGGTAATAAAATATGCATCCATTGGTATTTTATATGAAAAAATATGCAGGTTTAACATGTAGAGTGTTTAAGACTTCTGGTG
The DNA here is from genome assembly GCF_004027225.2 of Strigops habroptila. Taxonomy (NCBI): domain Eukaryota; kingdom Metazoa; phylum Chordata; class Aves; order Psittaciformes; family Psittacidae; genus Strigops; species Strigops habroptila. The sequence goes on from NC_044278.2 coordinate 5,516,237, forward strand.
CCCTTTTGTTTTCTTTCCACTACTTGTGGATTGGGTGATGCAAATGTGACAAAACTGCACTGCTGTCACTTAGCAAAACAGCATTACTGTCTTTTTCAAATGAATTTTGAGGGGCTTTGTAGATTGGCATAAGGATCCATGTGAATTCAAGTCATGGATATGTGACTGATGTTTGGGTAGGAGATTCATCTTTCAAGATGAAGGAAATAGAATCCTCAAAATTAACGGTATTTTTGTTACTGTCCTTGTAGGATTTGCCTTTCATGGCATGTATGAAGACACCCCTTAGGCTAATCACATAGAAGTGCCAGAAACATAAGCATACTTGGAATTAAGTTACAGTATCACGATCTTTCTCATAGTATGCCTTTTGGGGAAGGACAGAGAGGGGAAGAAAGGGCAATTGGCCCATAGAGGAAAACAGATCACTATTATGAAAAAGGCTGTCATGTTTCTTGTTTGCCTTTTTTTATCTTAATGTAGTACAGTCCAGTAATAGTGTTATTGAATGATGCCAAGGACACATTATCTACCTTCTACTTCCTGTTCATCTGAACACATGTTCAATGGTGAATAATAAGACCTGTTTTTGAGTGAGATAAAAGATCTGTTCACAGAAGTGCTATCCCTTCACATTTATTCCAGGTCAAGTAAATTTGCCTTATAATTTTGTTAATGGCCAGACTTAAAAACAAACAGAAAACCAAAAAACCACCTTCTCCCCTCTTCCCCCCACCTCTTCCCCAACTGCTATTGATATTCACTCAACCACACATTTCACATGCTATAAAACATATTCTGTTCAGAAGGCTTAGGTAAGATTCAAATAAATTTATTAGCTAGAGATACTGGGTTTGTCGTACACTGAGTTCATGTAGTTTGGAGAAAAGGAGGTTTAGGGGTGACTTTGTTGCTCTCTACAACTTCATGAGGAGGGGAAGTGGAGGGGCAGGTGCTTCTTCGTGGTGTCACATGACAGGGTGTGTGGGAATGGTTCAAAGCTGTGCTGGGTAGGTTCAGACTGGACATTAGGAAGCAGTTCTTTACTGAGAGAGTGGTCCAACACTGAAAAGGGCTTCCTAAGGAGGTGCTGAGCGCCCCAAGCCTGTCAGTGTCAAAGAAAATATGAAGGTTTTGCTTTATTTCTATACTGGTTCTGGAGTCCAGAAAATCTTGTAAATACTATGTAAGAAGTACACCTGGAAAATAAATCAAAGCCAGGATGCAGGGATGGTCTCAAGAAATGGGCAGATATAATTCTCCAAATTTCTATAGAACAGCAGCCTATGATTGTACTTCCAGATATTTCAAAACAGTGCATGCAAAGTAACTTGATATTCTGGCTGACATGCCAACTCTTTAGCTTATTAATGAAAACATGGAAAATAAGAATTGAAGACATGCATAAAAGTTGCATAGCTCATACTTAGCAAGAGTTGCTGATACCTTTAGCTTATCTGAAATGTTCAGAAGCAATTTTTCCTAATGACCTCCAAAATCAAGGTTACAATAATTAAAATTTGAGGAATGTCCCTGAGGTTCAAGATGAGGAAACATATAAATAAAAAACCTGAAGAAGTAAAGCCTATGTAAGAAGTAAAATGGCTAAATTTGAGTTACTTTATAACCAAGGCAGAGAGGTAGTTCTCCAGATCTGAAGGGTGGGGAGAATTGTGCAAACACACTGTCTCTTTGCTGAAAACCAGAAGTCTGGCCAAGCAGCTTAGATTATATGTCTTGTTTCGATGGTTAAAATCAGAGGACATGAACATCATTGTTCACCTTTTTTTTTTTTTGTGCATATTCTAAACTTGAAGGTAATCTAGGATGGTATTATCTGCGAGTCTTCTTTGCAAAAACATCTTGTATCCTAGTAAGGAATAAGATATTTTCTTTTTTTTTTTTTTTAAATATTTGAAGAATAAGTAAAATATTTTAGCCTGGTTTATATTAATTTTTAACATTATAACTGTACATGTTTTGTGTATATATATATGTAAAATTATATATAATTTTATCAGTCACTTTTTTCTTCTGCTATTTTATCAGTATTTTTTTATTTTGTGGTAGCAGATTGCAAATAACATTAATTTACTGTTTATTCTCTTCATTTAGTCTAATTTCATTGTTCCCCATTTAGACTAATTCATTAGACTAATTGCTTTTTGAGTTGGAGAATCAAATACATTCACTATTTATTCAATAGCTAGCTGTCCTTACTGTAAGTGGTCCTTCTCGAAACCTGAGTGTTTGAACAATTGCTGGTAGTACTGCAATAATAAATCATGTAAAATGAAACTCACTGTGTTATACTGATTTTGTTAGAGGCCACTTACCAACATGATACTGGATAACTCCACTTTGTTATAATCATAATCTGTTCAAATGAATTCGTACATTAGTACTTTAAAAGTGCAATTGTAATATAGTAATACCTGAGGCCTCACAGCTACACACCTAGCAGTCAAACTGCTGCAGGTTTTGCAGACTCCAGTTCATGTCTTTATTAGAAAGAGTCCACGTTTGTTTCACTGAGAAGCTGAACCACACTTGAATAATGCAATAATTCAATAATGCAGTAACCACTTATGCTTGTTCTCTGTGCCTGTCATTGAAAGTTTTCATTGAAAAATAACCTAACTTTTCAAGAAAGTATAATTATATTATAGCAGAAAGTAAGTAGTCCTTTTTATCATAAAATAAATACAATTGTATAGAAGAGGAAAGTGTATGTACAAATATACATACACTTAGCTGTGAAAGTGCATATAAGAATCTGATAGTCTGCCTCTGGTTGCATTTTCTTTTTTTGTTTGGACTATTGCATATATAAACAAAGCGTTGATATTTTTTTTAATGCTATTTAAGTGACTTCAGACTTTCTTCACAATGGGAAGGAACTAAATGTGACTAAATCTTTTCAGCAGCTCTGAAAATCTTAATCATAACTGATAAATTGTGTAATAGCTGATTCCTGAACCAGCAAGAACACTAGAGAAGCTAAAGTGCAAAGGGTTAATATATTTCAGTGGAAGCAAATTCTACTACTGTATGAATCAAATTGCCTAACTGAAAAATTGGCATGTGTTTTATTTCTATAAAATTACAGAGCTCTAGCAGTTTTAAATTGTAAGGGCTAGACAGACAGACTTAGTTTGAAAATGCAGTCTGACATTATAGCACTGCTTAGAGGATCTTTTGACACTCCTGAGGGTGAATCAAAGATTCATCCTGTAATTCCTTATGAACTTCAGCAAAAGAATATTTGAAGTGTTGACTATAAACACAGATTTGTTTGGCAGTATGAATAGTTTAAGTCTTCATATCTTAAACTGCATCTGCATTCCTTCTTTGTTAATTTCCTGCTATTGAATGATTGTAATATTTTGCAAATAAACAAACAATTGGCTTTGAAATAAAACATGCCCATTTATGGTTACCTAATAGGCAATGAACTGTTGTTTTAATTAATTTCAATTTTTTTCCTTCTTTTCTTTTTAACTTTAGCATTGTCTCATCCAATCTGTCTCCTGTAGTAAAGTGAACAAGTGAAAATATTGAAGTAGAAAGGAAAGTAATGGAAGGAGTATGCATATGCAACTAAGTTCTTTGTCAACTATTTCTAAAGCCATAAGCAACAAAACAAATAAAGTTTATATATGCGTTCAATAAAGTACCTTTACTGCATAGAGGAAATACAAGGTGCTGCCAAGATACATTTAGATACTGTAACTCAAGATAAAGGGAATAAACATTGCACTAACAAAACAATATAAACCAACCAATATTATTGTAGTGATACATAGAAATAGTAAATAATAGTAATGTTTTAATGAAGGAAGTTAATGGCTGTCCATTGTGCTTACAGTTACAAGGAAAGATAAGTCTAGTTGCTTTATATAATACAGATTTAATAATTTTTCACCTTCTTGATCATAGAAGCAAAGTACACCAAACTGTGCAGTGTATGGATCATTTAGAAGAGAATTTTAAACACAAATTTATTTTGACTGTGATGCCTAAATACAGGGAGAAGAGCCACATCGGTAACTTTTTTACTAAGTTTTACTTATTACTAGGAGGACATCTCCAAGATCTACCCCCTAGTAACTGCTAAAGATACCATTCAGCCATCAGAGACTTAAATGTCATCGCTTAGAATCCTATTCATCCTAAGTTCTAGTTTTATAGCTTTCAATTTGGCATATCTGCAGGTAGATAAACCTTAGTCATTTAAGCATGTATTTGTTTCTAATAAATTTTGAGACCTGTCAGCAGAAGCCCCCAAAAAACCCACCACTGCCACCACCCCTGAAAATTGCATTAATCTTCTTTAGTACAACAATCTCTTACAAATAATGCTTAGTTTGAACCATGTTCACAGTTCAGTGAAATATATTGCAGTTCCCAAATAACAAATCTTCCGTGGAAATGAAAATAGTACTTTTCTGGAAGAGGCAATATACTCTAAAATACGTAATTCTGAACTGGTACACATGGTGGTATTTGGTTGTTTCTTCTCCTAAACTATGAATGATGTTCAACAAATCCTTCCTACCCCATCCCACGTTTTCCTCACTTCTAGAAAGGGAATTTATATTTTCCTTGGTGTTTTGAAATTGATGAGTGAAAAATGGCACAGATTAATTAGGTGTTTCAGAATAATTTTTTAAAAATCTGAAGTTAAGAAAAGCAAACATATGTTGTCTTCTATCTGATGTTCCCTCACACTCATCTCATCTGATTTAGAACTTGTAATTTGCTCCTCTGTTTCTCTACAAGGAGTTATTCCACTGTGATACAGCCTAGCAAAGGTGTGGGAAACAAAACATTTGTATAAATATTGAATACTTTAACCACTAATGATCATTATTAAAATTAGGTTTCTATTTGTAAAGAATTTAACTGCAATTGATAATTAAATAATAATTATTTTAGTAATTATAGTCTACACTTCAGAAATACAGTCATTCTTTAAGTAATTGTTGTATAGCTTTAATTTTTCCCATGTTCTATTTTCAGTTACTTTATATAGTTGTATAACAGTTAATTAAAAAATGGATGTAGCTGTTTCATAAATATAAAACCCCGCTAAAATTCGTTGTTCCATTTCCTATGGAACATGGTTACCTATGTTAAAGGTGTTGATCCAATCAAAGGTCACTGAAAAGGCAGCCTTTATCTATCAGATTGTTAATTGTACTGTTGGCTGGTTTTAAATACAAGGATTAATGCAGAATGTCTCACTTATGCTACAGTAGTAAATTTAGTTCATTGGCTAAAATTTTGCATAGAAGAAACAAGCTTCCTGTCTTTCATAGTCATGCATGCAATCTGTTCCAGTTCTTCAGTCTCCTCAAATGCATCTTATGAGAGGAAGGCTCCTCTTAGTTTTCATGCTACTCGCCTAAAGATTGCTTACAGAAATGGACTGAATCAGAGTATTGTGACCTGAAATGGTGCAGTGGAGAATGTGTGTTGAAGTCAGTATATGTTTGAATGAGAATTACTAATGTTTTAACAGTGATTCAGCAAGGATATTTTATCAAATTTAAGTTGCTAAACAACTCCTAAGTTCAGAACAGACTGTGTAAGAAGGATTTTACTACCTTTTGAAATATGAAGTGGCTTTATATTTTTATCGTGATATAATGATTTTAATGCCATCAATTTATTTAAATTTGTGTATATGTGCTTGTGAGATATGAATCTAATTTTGTGTATATGTCCTCATGAGATATGAATCTAAGTTTGTGTTCATATACCTGATTTACACAAATGTCTGCGAAGTTTTTCAAGACTGTAAGTTAGGTACATGCTAATTGTTTCCTGTAGAGCTTTAATTTTTACTAGTCAAGTTCTGTTGGTATGAAACTTGAAATGTTAAAGCATGATTTAAGTTTGCAAAAATTGATACTAAATATAAAACATTATTTGGAGTTCAGAAGATAATGATGGTCAAAGGATATTTTCATGGCCACAAAACTTGTGATATACTCTTTTTTTCACTGACTTTGTGAGTTTCCTATCCCTATGCTTGAATTTGTACTAATTTTTACCTTTATGCTGTTTTCAAGGAGGTCAGAAAGGTTGGGGTTTGGGGTTTGTGGGGTTTTTGTTGGGGTTTTTTGTTTTTTTTTTTTGTTTTTGTTTGGTTTGGGTTTTTTTGGTGTTTGGTTTTTTTTTTTTTGGGGGGGGGGTATTTGTTTTGTTTTGGTTTGCAGGTTTTTTTTAATTTATAAATACAAATTACCAGAGAATAATTACCTGGTGTCTTCAGGATATTCTTGCTACAAAAGAATTAAGTCATCTAGATGTCCTCCTCATCTTTGTCTATTTGACATGTCTCTGCTTCCCCCACACCCCAGCATATTTCTTTCTAGGCAATCTCTTCTTCTTGGAGGCCTGGCACATTGACATGAAAGGGCTGAAGAGCTTCTAGATGTAGAAGAGACCCATTTGCCTCCAGTGCTGCGAAACAAGCTGTGCTGCAGGTATGCAGCACAACCTGTACTACCTCTACGTGCTACTCTCTCTGTCTCTTCCCATCTGCTGCTAATAGCTTCATTCTTTCCTTCAGCCAGGCTAGAAAGGCTTCCTATTTAAAATAAGGAAACAATGTCCACCAGCACTTTTATGACTAATATTCTTGATTCTTTATAGCTGTTTCCATTTGAAAAATTCAGAGTGTCATAAACATTAGTTAAGTCTGGCAATATCCTTAATAAGTCATATTTTTTTTTTCCACTGATAAGTGACAGAAAATGACTGTCCCCTGGAAACCTATCAGGGACAAAGTGAAAGATTCTTACTAAGAAAATCCTAATAAGGAGCACAAGAAGAACTTGCACCTTTTATAGTTTAATTACAGGTTACATGTGAATTTTTTTTGTGGGCAATCTCTCAATGATGGGGGAAGTCTGTCTCAATAATTGCCTTCCAGTCAAGCCAAATGCACTGTGTGTGCAAACAAAACTGAAAAAGTGGGAAATATATTGTGACCAAGGATAAATGCTATACCTTAGTAATCTTTTATCAATATTTTTACTCAAAAGATGTATACAGATATCTTTTAAGCAGCTCTACTGATTAAAATTAAGTTCTCAGAATATGTTTTTGAGAATTATGAAAGCTATTATGGGGGGGTTGTGTCTCTATAGTCATGTAAAAGAGTCGCTGAATACTTCAATGAAGAGTGAAGTACACAGAGAACAGTAAAACTGAGTGCATGAGAGGATACTACAACTAAAAGGAATTGTGACAAAGAGGACAAAAGTGGCTTCTCAATTTCCTTCACGTGTATGAATAAAATCTGTCTTTGTTAACTACAGTGAGTATGTGAAGGAAATACTTTGCTTCTATTTTGCTGACTTCAGTTGAATGGTTGACCTTCTGTGAGATCATGAAGTTCTAGAAGAAAACATGACGAAACTTTTTATAGAAGGATACCTCTTTTGGTTTAGCTTAGTATCACCCTTCCTTGACTGCTGTTGTTCTTTGCAAGTCGCATCCTGGGGCAAAGTAGATCATGGCTGAGCTCCATCATTCTTTAATTCCCAACTGTTAAAATCCTCTGCAACCCTTAGGCATCTTTTAAGGAATTAATCCCTTGTCAGCCTCATGGTCTAACAGCTTGGGGTTTTGTACCGATATTCTCTAGCCCCGTGCTTCATCGCAGGCACATTGCTTACTAAATAGATCAAAAACTGAGACAGAGAAAATAAAGCCAAACCTCTAGTCTTTGTAATTCCACATACTTTTCTAGAAATGAATGCCAAATGTTTCAAAAAGAAACTGGACAAATCTGGGGGATAAAAATCAAATAAAAGCTTCTAAATACAAAGGGACCACCTCAGCATTAGGAAACCTTTTTGGTGTTGGAGGTTGTAAAAGTCCCCTGGAAAAGTATCACTCACTTTTTGGGCTTTTATGCTGGAGGAATCCATTTGTGGTCACTGCTGGAGAGAGAATTCAGGACAGGATGGTCTGCCTTCTTTGACTATTCCTGTGATTTCTCTTACTTGTATTCTCACACACATTATAACGTGATGGAATGTAGAAATATAACTTCTGTTGTGTTTTATAACATTTGTGAGAAAGTGAAATCTCTTCAATTCCACCCCAAGTTCAGGTCAGTAACTATATGTCGCTTCATTAGATTTTAGTTGCTTTAATGCTGCAAGAATTTTAAAGGTTCTGATTTCCAGTGTTAACACTGTTCTGAAAAAAATTACATTGAAGCTAAATTGAAAGCTCTAGTTATTTAAATAATCCCAATGTATAAACTCATTAGTAGACATGTTTTTCAGGTAGTTTGAAACACTAAAAAAACAAAACCAAAACAAACCCACAAAAAAGATGCTGTAAATTGGCATGAAGAGAAAGAGATCTGCCATATTAATATCTTTAGAAGTATTTTAACTTTCCATGCTGATGAAATCAAATACTGATGTTGAGAAAAATTGAGAATATACCGATTTGCTAAGGTGTTGAAAATCCTAGCAAGTTTTAGAAGTTCAGAGGTGGGGGAAGAGTTACTGCCCATCTAAAATCAACCCTATTTGGTGGCTGAAGACAGAATGAATCATTCAAGACTAAATATTCAAGAATATTTATATTTTCAAAGATAACCACAAAAGAGTGCTACTAGGAACACTTTTAGTAAAGAGTAGCTTTAAGATTTGGAGACTCAAAAGTTTGCATGACACCGAGCAAGACTTTATGGATTCCAAATGCCAGCAGAGCAATCTGGAAAAGGAAATAAAATGTCTAAAAAGACTGTTTGTACATAGTACTGTGCAAGGTGGCATCTATATAGAGAGTCAAATGAAGAGTCCATTAAGTTTTTTATATAAGCTGTTCTGAAGCAAACACCTGCAAATGACCCTCTGCGTAGTTCTTGGTTTGCCCTTGCAGTGAAGAGAAGCAGCTTTATGTTGCAAAGCATGTTGTACAACTATATCTAAATCAGTAATGTGCTGTAAGTATCGGGGCACTTTTCTTTAAAAGTCTTTGATCTAGAATTCCCATCTGTACTTCATTGTACCTTACACTCAGCCATTACGTCATCAAATCGCAGCTGAGGACTGTCGAGCATCTTTGAACCCCTGAAGAAAATTTGATTAACTCAGTACAAGGTTACTCAGCACAGGTGTTTGTATAATTATGATGTATTAGGAAAACTCTTTGTTCAATGGCCTTCAAGCTGCCTAGAGAGTAAATTCCAGAACAAGCAGAATGTTTAAAAGAGATGAACACATGTGAGCTAGATTGCAGCAATCGGTTTTTACAGGGAGTATGGACGTCTTACTTCCACAGGTCAAGGCACCACTCACTTGAAAGTGGTTCTTGCATGCAAAGTAATAGATACTATGGCACCGTTCTCCACCTCCTTCATTAGCAGGCAAGACAGAAAAGAGCACTCAAGACAGACTTAGTATTTAGGCAATTGCTGCAAAAAGAGGCACTGGAAAATGCTACAGTTCTAACAGCAAACAGTGTCTTTGAGGTTGTGTGATCAGGATCTCTGCTAAGGACAGGGAAAGGGGAATCTGAAGAATATGCGAGTTAAATTTGCTTGGGAATAGCAGAATGCTAGCCATTTATTTATATTAAAATGTGGCTGAATTGTGATTTTACCGATTTCTGAATACGTAGCCAGAGGCTGGCCCAAAGAGAACATTAACAGCCCTCCCCTCAATGAATACAAGTGAAGTGTAGAATGGACTTGACAATACAATTTCCATCCAATGTCTTTCCTCCTTAGTAGTCACTATAACTAGTTGAAACTGTCTTCGCATTATTTAGATGTTTTAAATCATTTAATCATAAGCAAATGTCAGAGTATTTTTGCAATCAAAGCAAGAGCCTGCAACCTGTGTACCTTTAAGGACATTACAGAAAATCCCAAATCATAACATGCTTCCAAAGTAAGGGTGGTATATATTTTTAGCCCCATTTCACAGATGAGAAGTAAAAGTGCAATAAGAAGAAATAAACTGCCCAAATTCATAAAACCTATTTGACTGAAACTTCCACCTAGCCAACTTTTCTGCTTCTGACACATGAGAAAGGTCAGTGTGGCATTTCTCTGGGTCCTCCTTCTGCCTTTCCTCACCCTCCGATCTAGAGGCTGTATTCAGCGTTGTAATAGTAGCCTGTCAGGAACTCTTTTCTATGGTACAGGCTAGGCTGATTTCAAACCCATTTCAGATCCAAAGCGTTGTATAGCAATGAAATTCACAAGATATTCGTTCTGCTGAAAAAGTATGTACTTTTGGTTTAACACTTCTTTCTACTAACTGCATGTTTTTTTAATTCTGTTATGAAAAAAAACCTATAAATACTCATTCTTTTTTCTCTGTGATTTTTCAAATACCCAAGAGTTCACTTTGCCAACCCAGTGTGTTTTTAGTATTGAAAGCAATCCACCCCCTTGTTTCTCTTTACTCCAGCCTTTTTGGCTGTCTTGGTTTTTAGCTGAGGACTAAAATTCATTGAGACTGGAATGAATTGGTAATTCAGGATGTGGCTATGCCATGACTATACATGATGCCATGATGATAGTCTCTTTTCCTCTCTGTTTCTTTTCTTAGCTGTGTTTTTTTTATTTTCTGTATCATTCTACTTAGCCCTTGCCTGTCACTAAGTATTGGGCTAATAAGGCTTTTTCCTAGGATTATGGGCAATGGCAATATCTCTCCTGAATCATAACAGCTTGTTCAATGACTATCACTGTATTTCTAACGATGAGCTTTTCCCCTTGTAGACATTACCTTATATTTATCAACAATAACGTTACTGTGCTCATTTTCCCATAGTTGATAGGTATCCTGAAATCCATTGCAAAGCATAGCAGTCAGTTTTCATCATTGTTATTTTGAAGAATTTTGTCTCATCAGAACACTTAGTCACCTCATTATTCATTTCCTTTTCTAGATCATTTATGTTGAGCGGTAGATATCCCAGCAGAGCTCCCTGAGGGACTCTGTTGCTAAGCCTCTCCGTTTGTTGAAGCTGACCACTTAATCCTACTATTTAAGCTATTTATTAATTCATGAGAAGACCTCCCCTCCTGTCCCAAGACACCTGAATTTCTCATGAGGCAAGATTTTATCCTGGGACACTTTGGTTTTTAATTTTTTACAACTACTGTAGCAAAGTAATTTACTGCCCAATAACAAAATTCTAGGTCTGTATATTATAATATTCATGCAAAAATAACATGCACACCCAAAAGATCCCCACAACTGCCAACATTAGAAACACATTTACAATACAAACCTTGTAAGATTTAGCATTTTAAATTATGTGGCAAAAGGTTCAAAATGGTGTTAGCCAAGTAACATACACCATGAAAAGTCTTCTTGGCTGTACTCTTTGGCTATTTCTGGTTTACAAATGGGACATCTTTCTGCAAATTAGTGATGAAATAAAGTAAAAGAGGAAATTACCAGGCTGCACTGATAATAATAGTCTGTTTCTGCTGAACCGAGTTAATTTTTTAAAATCTAATTTACTATTCTTAAAAGCTAGGTTGTAATAAGATAATTGCTGCAATGCTGTAATACCATTTAGTCCCACTTGGTAAAGAAAACTTAATATTAAAATACTGTTGACTGACACATTGCCATTTATCTTCCTAGCAGGAACAATAAAGTGAGAAAAGCTCTCTGTGCTCCGTGCATATCAGCTGCCATCATACTTAAAACAAATGATGTGAATAACCACAATAAGATTGTCTGTGTTCTCTCAGATTTTTGGATTTGAATACCCACAGTGGAGCTTCAGTACACTGATTGATAGGATCAGAAAAGTTCTCTGTATCTGGCTCTTCATGGACTAGAGAGAAAAAACCCAAAAGCTTAGATGTCCCAGGTGTCATCAATTCAATCACCAAAATTAGATGGCTGTTATGTGAATTATGCAAATATGTGACTCAACCTCTTCGTTCGTATTTGAAAAATGAAATATTTAATGATGTTGACATTTTTAATTATCATCAGGCCTCTGAGTTAACTCCTAAGTGGGATCAATGTTATTACAGGATCTCTGCAGACTCTGGTGGACATCTCTGCATCACATCAGACTTTATTGCAGCCATGTGTTAGCTGTATTTGAAAAGCTGAGAAGATGGATAATAAGAGCTTTTAAAAAGCACCAGATAAATTAACAGGTGCTATGAAACTGGTCTTTTCTTTGACAGTGGTCAGTATCTGACCATATTGTGATGAATGCTTGTCCCATATCTTTTCTCATACCCCACAGTTACTTATGATGTAGGCTCCAAACAAATATTACCAAATTATACTATTGTGATAGAAATGTTATGAAGACACAAGTATCACGGCGGTGAACTTTTTAGTGATGTGAAATAGAGAAATATCTTTAAATTCAATCATACTGTTCCTTAGATTTCCTTAGCAGGCAGAAAATAAGAGTCAAAAGATAGGCCATTCCTAAAATTTAATTTCAGCTCTGTCATTGACATGCCTCACAGAAATTTCCTGATAGTTAAACCTCAGCTTTTTCATCAGCAGGAGAGGGATAATGGCGCTTAACTAATTCCCAAAGCCAGGGATATTATTGCTGTTGTTTGCCCTATTTTGTAAGTAGATGTAATCATCTGTGTTACATAGAACTTTCTAAGAGGAATCTACCTGTCTAAATAGAGATCTTAAAATCCTGAGGATTAATTAATTTATGTTTGCATAGTCCTTTGAAACTATGTGAAAGTGTGGAGCACTATTTAAATGCTGAATATTATCTACTCTTAACCATTAACTGTGACTTTCAGTAGGTACTGCATATCACAGTGCATACTATCATTACAGCCCAAGCCATTCTATAAAACTCATAAAATTATTAATTTCCTTGTTAATATTCTTTCTGTCCTCTTCTCTAACCTTCATGCTCTTTGCATAGCCTACTGCAAAGCAAAGCTGCCAGACACCTGCCCATATAAAACCATTTCAGCCATTTTGGTCTAAGGTTACTTTTACTGCACAGAAACTCTCCTTCTTACTTCAAAGTAAGAAAACAATGCTAAAAGACTTAAAGCTGTCTGTGGGTTGAAAAAATCCTCATTCTCTCTCCTTGTAACAAAGCTCCTCCAGTCCCTTTCCTTCAGTACAAGGGCATAGGGCTCTCTGATGATGGGTGACTTCAGACTTTCTGAGTGTGGTAGAGACAGTCTGCTGGCCTTAAGGGCTATGGAAGGTTCCATCAGTGGAACAAGCTCAAGGATTGGGAGCCAACATTCTGAGGATGTTCGCCATTTAGATTTTTCCTACATATGCAGTGAGGATCTGTTAGTGAAAGTGCTCTGTTTTGACTTGAATTTCAGGTAGGCAATACAGACCTCTTCAAAGAACTACCAAAACTTGATTCACGTTTGCGTTCTCTAAGCACTACAATTCCTGCATGCTGACTGGTGGTGGAAAGACACAGCATTTGGCAATGAGCTGCTGTGGAGAACACCAAGTCATAATTCATCTGGGACAGAACCACACTTTTTCATGTTTTAGGGAAAATCAACAGGGTGGCATTGGACTCTTAGAACTGGGAAGGCTAATATTTTGATTTTTAGATGTATACTTTGGCTAGTTACCACCTCTCTCTGTTCTTCAATTTCACATCAACAACAGAAAGAAATAACCACCTATGATATGTACAATGCATATATATGTATATAATTTTTCAGCTTCTTTTCTTCAAACTACAAACTTTTGCAGGAAAATGTACAGCAAAATAAGGCAATGGTAATCTTTAGATTCTACTATATTGGTAGTGATAATAGATTTCACAAATTCTCCATAAAATTAAAAAATTGGGAACTATTTTGTAATTCTCAGTTGTACTGAGCATGCAGAATTGACAGAAATGGACTAATAGTGCATTAATATAGTAAACAATGAAAACATCACATTTATCCTATTTTTAAGGTTCAAGTAATTTACAAGGTTCAGGTCACTATCCTCCAGACTGTGGGACTATATCTAAACTGGCCACTTCTACGTTTCTGAGCCTTCAGGTCCAGTTCTATACCCCAGCTACACCCTGACTTCTTGAAGTGAGATCTGGGAATGCACCAGCCCTTTCCTCTCCTGCTTCCTGTTCCTTTCCTAGAAGGAAGTTTGGGTGCAAAGTCTGTATGGAACTTAAGGGAATAGTAGCAGTGTGGGTTATTAGGAACAAGGGGTATGCAGTGACACACACCTATCACTAAGGTTAGATATGGTCTTCAGTGATGTTATTTGCTTAAAAACAAGAAATAAGAATTATTGTTTAACTGCATTGCAGTGACACAAGAGGCCAAGATATCCTATAGTTGCTTTGAAATGAGGGATATGTGGAAATGATCTGTCACACAATCCAGAAAAGTCAGGGTGGGATTGAAAAATTGTTTGCAACACTTCCAAGGAAAGTAGAATGAATTTTTATTCTTTTTTCCAAAGCAAGGATAGCACACCCAAGTATGGTTTCCATTGCAGCAACTCAAGCAATTGAATTTTATCAGTGGTTACAAAGCAACTCACAGAATCTCTGCTGCTAATTGTGACATGAGTTTTCCACTCAGGTTTCTTCACAGGAGTGTGAAATTGTCCTCTAATGATTCTACTTGTATATGTCTAAGAAACTAAAGCAAATAGTCTTTTTCTACTACTATTTCTCTCCCTTGGGATCATCTTCTGACATACCACGGACCCAGATTTCTAGGTTCATCATTTCCTTCCTCTGACTGAGGAAAAAATGTCAGGTTAAGATTTACTTTATATAAGCCTAAAATACCAGTCCTTAGCATCCTGGCTATACAGTGTGTTTCTATTACATCCTTTCAGAAATATACTAAAGTGGAGCTTAATCTGGTGAAAACAGGTAATTTGGCCATGGATGATACAGTGTGAAGGGTATCCTGAAAATTTTGATTGCTCCCAATTTTATTTATCTTGGTGGGGCAGATTAGAGGCTTTATAGATGGCAATCGTTCTTCACATTAGCTATCTAGCAAGGAAGGAATGAAATCTGGTCTAGGAACTTGAAGGCCTGTTTATCTCCTGCTGTAACTCAACTTTCTTCTCTCACTACAAAGTTAAGGGGGCTCCACTGGAATTCTACAAAGCCAGGCAGAAAAAGAAGGACCTTCGCAGGTTCTGTAATAATTCTCAGGGCAATTGTTATCACATACGTTATGCAACTCCAGTAATGTTTTCAGCATTAGGATTTAACAACAGAAAACTCTTGAATGGTATCTATTTGAGTAACTACTTTGTGATACTGGTGGTCATCAGTGGTGCCTGATAAGCACTGATTTGAGCTGAAAAAATGGATTCATATTCTAAAATATACTGCCCTTAATTAAACACAGGAAAATTTCTTTCAATATTACAGCTTGCATTATTTACCAAATTCAGTTAGGGAATACATAAAAGACTATTAGTGAACAATAGTAATGCCTTTTTCTCTTCTACTTTCTCGTAAACTGAAGGGAGAGAAAATGACAGATCTGTATTCAGCAAGTAGATATCTGTGTTTCTTTACTGGTACATGTCCTCATATGGTGATAGCCGGATAAATTATCCAGTTATTCTTTCTTGAAGTTACTTAGAGCTTTTCCTACAGTTGGGATTTTCATCCTGGTGTTTCGTGGTTGGTTTTTTTTTTTCCCTAAATATCCTTATTTTTATACCTTATTCAAAACAATCTACACCCACATTTACTAAATCGGCTGCCACGTTATATAAATCTAGCTAGTGATTCTGGTAAAGCCTAATGGTAAAGTCAATGATATCAATGTAATTAAAAAACTGATCCATAGATTTATTCTCTATTTAAATCACCAACTTTTTTTGTTATCTGTGGTTGCAAAGTATCACCTTATCTACCTGTCTTTGTTTTCCTAATACCAATGATTGTGAATGCTTATACTTGTAGGTTCAATTTTTGAACTGCAGTTTTATATTCCAGTTTGATATTTCTTCTTTAATTTTTGTTTTGAAGTTGAATTGTACTGTGAAACAACAAATCATTCTGTTCAGAAAGAACCAGTACTGAGTTGATATATCTGCATTCTTATAACATTCACAGCTTATCAAATACTGGCCTCATGATTACTAACTTCTTGAATAACCACATTCAAGTCCGAGGCATTGGAAGGAAACATGAATCATAGATCTAACCACAGCATTTCAGTGAGCTGGTGAAAGGCTGACTGGTTTATGCCCCAAAGCTCATGGATTCAATAGATGTCTTTCATTTAAATGAGTTTTAGGTCAGATCTACTGTAGCTGCACAAACACTGAAAAATCAACAACATTCTTTAACAGGACTGAGTAGCCTGCTTAAGATGATGAAGTAGTATATATTTTGTAACTAAATCTGGAGGAAATGCTGGGGTTTTGTTGCCTGTTCAAACAAAATCAAAGGTATCTTGAAAAAAGTCAAATAGACAGAAAGCTGTCTGAAACTGCCTGAATATGTTAACAGCAAAACTGAAGATATCAGTGTCACTTCTATCACTGCAGCAGAAATTATGGCGGTTAGGAAGGGATTTTTAACACTATCTCTGTATCTCAAGAACATAAACCTTATTGAAAGACTCTTCTGGTTGGTCACAGATATTTTTATGAGAGTTATGTGTATTTAATTAATACATTCATTTTGCCACAATAAAGGAAAGCACAGGGTGGGGGTGCAAAGAACACATCTTTCCAAAGACATCCCTTCCCTAACTCTATTCCCTGATTCATCTGCAGGTCTTAACTGTTTTGGACATCCTTTCTCCTTATTCCTTAGTAATGCCTCTGTGCTTGACTGCATTTCTGTCATGAGATCTATATTTTTTTCTGTGTTCTAAATGCCTGCTTTGTTCATATTACTTGCTCTTCTAGAATTTTTCTGGGTCAGCAAGCCTAGAAGAAGTGATAAAATTTTCTCTTTGGGGAGAGCTTTGAGTTCTTAGAGCTGACCCTAGAATGAGAATATCAAAGTCGGAGACAGACCAAAGGAGTAAAGAAGATATTGTAGAACTGACTTGCTTTGATGGTGTAATATAAAAAAAGAAAATAGAAATTGAACCAAGCATAAAACACTTGCCAAAAAGCTTTGAAAAATACAAAACTTGCTTCCTTGGAACATTACTTAAGTCATCTTTCATATTTCTTTATAGCTTTCTAAAACTTTACAGTGATTTTAGTTTTGCCGCTAATCATCAAGAATGAGGTAGTCTGGGATATTCCTCTATGCTGCACACTATTATCCCATAGGATGTCAAGTGAATTTTAAAACTGTTGATGTTCTTTCTTACATTTTAAGTTTTTAAGCCTATAAACAATATGAAGGAAAATCTGGGAATAAATGGACTTTAAAATCAAGTTTTTGAGTGTTCTAGAAAAACAGTGTCAGAGACAAGTGATTAGCTAAAAGAGCTGAGTCTCGTCATTCTTTTGCAACAATTCCCATGAAAAGCATGTCTCTGCAAGGCGGGAAAGCTGGGATAAATGTGCTCATGATAAAAGTGAGGACTAAAGAATAATCTTTCAGGAAGAGAAACCTGTTTTCCTAACAGAGTTGCCAGCCTCACCCAATTCCATTGAGAAGCAGCGGGCTCATCTTTCTCTCCTCAGACAGCCAGCAGCACGGCTCCAGTTCAGTTTGCAAAGGCAGAAATGGAAGTGAACAATGGTCAGATCATTAAAGAAATGAACTCCACAGCACAGAAGTGAGACAATGAGGCTGGCTTTTTTGCGTAAGTGGATTCCAGCATACGAAGACTGAATAACAACCTCAGATCTCAACATGACTAATGGAAACTGGGGCTAGAACAAGCTCACTGCAAAAGAAAAGCACTTAGTAGCAAAAGTTGAAGGATCAAGAGAAAAGATGTTCAGATCAAATGTAAGCTGGAGCAAAGGCAGCCAGAACTGACATGATTTCCCTATCAGTGATGCTTGACTGACTAAGAAAAGAAGCATCTCCAAGCCCTGCTGAGAGAGAAGAGGAGCTCATAAAGTCCTGCAGCCAGAACTGCCAGCCAGATCAGGTGTATTACTAACTAAATTGTTGAGTTAGAGTAGGGAATAGTAGAATGAAGAATTACATAAACACTGTAATTGCTAATGGGAAAAAACACAGCTCAGTGTTTAAACTCATGGCGTGAGAAGTGAGAAAGCTTACATTTAACTCCATCCCCTTCCACAAATTTCTTGTATACCCTACTTTAAATCTCCTTGTTATCTAGGACACGTGAACAGATAATAAACTGAAGCATGGGAGTAAATATGTCCTTTAAGTATTATAAACTGCTCAGAACACAGAACACTGATAAAAGTGATAAACTATATTGCATGAGGGTTTTTTGGTACTACAGTATAAGGGACTTTCATATCCAAATTCTAAAGAGTGCCCATGTTTTTTCTAAAAAAGGAGTGTGTATCTTGACATCAGAATTTAAAATTCTCCTTCCAGTAGATTTAGGATCATGCACAGAATTCTTTAGGGAATGAGCATCCAATAATGCGTATAAAAAAAGCCCAAAATATTGTCCTGACTCATCTGTCTATATTTTTTTTTCTCTTAAAGCTGTGAAAGGGAGATATACTTAGGGCTGTGTGCTTTTTACATCCTGTGAATTTTTTTTCCAATTCAAGGCATGCAAAACTGCTTTTTAAGCTACCATAGGGAAAATAATTTCCCTTCACAAGATGGCTCCTACAGTGAGAAACACCAGGCTCTGAAGATTTTATTTGTTGGTTCTGCAGAAAGTAACCCCGATTCATATGGTTTAATCTGTCTACTTTTAGTTCCTGAGGAATGATGTTTATTAAAAACCCCAAAAAGTTGTTTTTTCATGCTGCAATTATTCTGTGGTGCTGGATAAATAACTCTGTTACTGCGATTGCTCACAATATCGAGCAAAGTTCCTGATGCTTATTTTGGTCTTTTTTTTTTACTAACTGTGGGTTTTTTTCTAAAAAATCTAATACCAGTGGCCATTTCACACCAGGGATGCCTAATGAGAACTTTCCACTGGAATCAATGAAGAACTATGACTAAAAATCAATGGTAGCATATGATCCAAGTTGGTTTATGCTAAAATATTCTATGACGGTGTTTTGGGATACAATAGAATAAACCAATTCTGTGTATTAGCTTCACAGAAACACCATATTTATGGTTTATCAGTGACAGTTCCATAGAGTTTACCATATTAAAGGGAAAAGAAAAATCTAAGAAAATACATAAAACCAGAATTAAATATTTTTCTGAATATAAGAGTGTACCTCTGATACTTCAAAAGTTATGTGCATCTTCACATTATCTGCAAGCATGCAACTGTGAAGGAAGATTGAGGTGTGCTATATGGCTTCATTTTGCTATTGGTTACATAGCATACACAAAAGAGACAGCAGCGTAACTTGAGCACTAACACTTTGGTTTTGAGCCTTGAGCAGCACAAACAGTTATGAAAGTTTTGTGTACTTGTGGCTACTAAGGTTTTTGCATACCAGCAGTACCTGAGGTTTTCATTGATAGAACTCTGTATAGAAGATGCATTTGGAATTGTGCGAACATCTGTCCAAAAGAAAGAGAGAGGCTGCGGATGAAATATTTTCTTCGTTCGCCTGCTTCTCACTTAGGCTAAAAGGAGATTGAGGTGCCCAATACTGGTCCCTTTGCACATGTCACGAACTATGTGATTAGCAGTTATTCTCCTCTTAATGTCAGGAGGATATTTTCTTCTCCCTTTTCATTTTTTATGAATGATAACTGTGTAAAATAACTTCTTTTGAGCTTATTTACAATCAGATTCTTTACAGTACAGAATTTTGGAAAAAAAAAGTCGCACCTAAAAAAATAAAAAGGGATTTTCATTACTTATTTACTTTGTTTTTCAAAAAAATGAAGATGCAGATATTTGCATCTTCTGAAAGACAGTTATTGAAAGTGAATGAAGGACATTTATAAGTTCAGGAGGATTTATTTAAAAAATGGGTGCTGAGGTTTCTTGTGACTCCTGTTACCTTCTATTTAGCTGGCATACAAATGTGCTTTAATTAACCTGTTTGAAAATGATAGAGAAATAGAGAAAGACACAATGCCAATTTAATAACTAATGTCCTTATTATCTGTGCCTGCAGGAAAGCCTGTGGGAGAAAGAAAAAGCACTGGATATTTTGTAATGCTCACCTTGCAAGGCTTTGTTCCACCAAGTCTTATGTATTCAAAAATCTGTCATGCAAAAACGATGCAAATCTCTAGTTTGCATAGGATGTATAACCGTAGTGTTTGGTAGAGCTTGGGGAACTTCCAACAAAACACAGTTTAATTGGAAAATGCCATTTCATTGAACCTACAATCTTTTACTCCAGATTTCTACAGCTGAGCAAATACCCAGTACTCTTAACAATGAATCTGACAAGGACATCAGTTTTACTGAAAACTCCAGGGGTTGGGAGGGTTTGTAAAAAATCATCTACTTGTTGTTGTTGTTTTGTTGGTTTTGTTTGTTTGGTTGGGTTTGGTTTTGATTTGTAGTTAATTTTTTTATATATTACTTTGCTGTGAATGGGAGATGCTGCATTTCATCTCAGTCTGGACATTGGCAGAAGGATCTTCTATAGCCTGCCTTTCCCTTTTACTTTCTTCCTGGCTAGCGTGGGTCCGTATTTGTAGCTACTGTGTTCCACACACCTTAGGGGAAAGCTAGAAGCTAGAAATTACTTCATTGAAAAAATAACAACAAACAAACTGGAGTGATATGTAATCCGTGAGGGGCTGGATGGAGTAGCAGAAAAGACATTCTGTTTTTTCCCTTCTTTTATATCTGTCACAAACATATCAGTAGCTTTGGTACCCTAAAAGCTGAGGCTGTACAGTACAACAAAGAAATGGGCTTAATGCATGTCCTGAATCAGACTCCAGTTATCATAAATGCTGCTTAATAAACTTTTGATAAGATTTTGTTCAAGGAGTGTCACTGAAGAAAACCTTACAGAAAGCTTATTTCCTAATACTTACTGACACTGTCAATAAGATGCCTTTATAAAGCTTATATGAAAGGCATGCAAATTTGCTTTCTTTATAGATAGATCTGTCAGACATTGAATTCAAATCTAGAGTGAAATTATATAAGGATTCTATTCCGAGTTGAAAGTACTAGGGAATAATGAGAGGGAAAAGGTAAAGCAAGGGGAAAAAAAAAAGTCAATGGAAGGAGTTCAAACATATACCTATTAAGAGGTAAGGAACTAGCTTATACTAAACAGTTTTAGTGGAAATGGTTTTTCCTGACTCTGTGATATCTGCATTCTTTCAAACACTCAGAATATTAGCAGAAAATGAATTCCTTGAAAGATGATTTTTTTTTTTTTTTAATTTTAGAAAACAGTTGCATAAAAGAAGAAAGTAAAATAAATTCTAATTCCCCCCCCCCTTTTTAAATATTTCTTAAGCGTGTAGACTTTTAAAGGTCACCAACCTAATGAATTTAAGTGAATAATACCTAGAAATCTGCACTCTTGAAATAGGAGTCTTTAAATCTTGCAAAAGTTCCATGATAAAAGGCAACCATATATCAGGAGCAGAGACTCAGGTGTAAAAATTACTCAGAATGAAAGCACCCGGCACATAACTACATAAAAGCCTGCATGATTCCTTACCTTACGATTAAAAAAAGCTGCTTGTGTAGGTAAGAACAAATAAAGAACAAGGAACTTGACAGCAGAGAGCACTACATCTGAACCATTAATTTTACTTTGTATGTTCTGTACCAACACTTTCTTGGACATCTCAGGCTTCATTACATTCAGATTCCAGGGAAAAGAAGTTCCCAAGTATTCAAGAAAGCACTTGAGGAAAAAGACAGAGCTGCTCCAAGTGTAAAGGCTGAGTTTAAAACAAAAAATAAAAAAACCCCGAGATTAGTTTCTCAATAATTTGTAGATTTTGGTGGGGAATATGCATCTGAGGCCCTCAGACTTCTTTAGAATAATTGTAATCTCAGATCCCTAATCCAAATAAAAACATATCTACTAATATGCTGTAGGAAGAATGTCCTGAATTGTAGTTTCATATAGTTCTAAATGAAACAGTACATCTCCTTAAGCCTTTCAGGCAACTCCATCTTTGTGAATGTTAGTGACAGTTTTGTTCACTCATTTGGGCTTATAGCTATTCTACTAATATTTTCAAAGATGGATTAAACACCTGTTTGAGATGTTGTGCTTGTTTTGGCTGGAATGGAGTTAATTTCATTCATGGTAGGTAGTATCAGGCTGTGTTTTGGATTTGTGCTGAAAGCGGTGTTGATAACACAGGGATGTTTTGTTACTGCTGAGCAGTGCTTACACAGAGCCAAGGTCTTTTCTGCTTCTTACCCCGCTCCTCCAGTGAGTAGGCTGGGGTGCACAAGAGGTTGGCAGGGGACACAGCCAGGGCAGCTGATCCCATCTGACCAAAAGGATGTCCCAAACCATATGGCATCGTGCTCAGCATATAAAGCTGGGGGAGAATAAGGAAAGGGGAGATGTTCAGATTGATGGTCTTCCCAAGTAACTGTATACATGATGTAGCCCTGCTTTCCTGGAGGTGGCTGAACCCCTGCCTGCCAATGGGAAGTGGTGAATGAATTCCTTGTTTTGGTTTGATGGTGTATGCAGCTTTTGCTTTACCTATGAAGCTGTCTTTATCTCAACCCAGGAGTTTTCCCACATTTGTCTTTCTGATTCTCTCCCTCATCTGACTGGGTGGGTGTGAGTGAGCGGCTGCATGGTGCTTAGTTGCCACGTGAAACCACAACAGCCCTTTTGGCACTCAAACATGGAGCTTGAAGGCTTCGAGGATTCAAGATAACAACAGCTTTGATGGGAATGTGCTAGATCGAATTTATAGCTGTTATTGGTGTTCAGCTATTAATCGGCAGGCTCCTGTGCTTGCCATGGGGCTTGCTTGCCTCACTGTATATTAGAGTCCAGTGCTCATTAGTGGCTGCTTACTGCTTTTGCTGCTTGTTGTACTGCTGTGCTGCTTATCATCTTGCTCTACTGTGCCTGGGAATATTCTGATAACAGCAACAGTGATGCGCCTAGGCTGGCAGATGGCCAGGGCATCACTGCTGTTTCTGTGCTGCCGTACTGGACAGGCTGGAGCTCCAGCATGAACCACAGGTGTGTATCCTTTAACAGGAAATATACGGTATTCTGCTGATTTAGTGAGCTACAGAAAGTACGGGAGGTGCCAGCAGTATCTGTTGCAGATTGAATTCATTAATTAATTGAGACAAATCTATGTTGGTATGAACAGGTTCTGATGATACCCTGAGAACAGTGAACTGTTGGAGAGATTTAAAGATCCTTTATCTGTGGCGGTGGCCCTTCGAGACAAATAACAGACTGTGAGAGAGGGAAAGCATTTTCTCTCAATTTACGCTCAATTAGATTAAGTTAAAATACATGGGAAGTATAAAATAATTTACTGTGTATTCTCCAGAGATCAATTAAGTAGAAATCTTGAAAACTTTTATTAAAAAAAAGGCTGTAACAAAGATGTCCTACCACACCACTGTTTCCTTGTGAATCCTCTGCACCAAAGATTTAACATGTATCTCCATAAACCCCATACGAATTTAATGATCTTTCTCATCATACTAAATGCCACTGCATCCCACTTTGTTGTAACTAACTGTTGTTGGCAAGGCTTCAGGCTACAGAATGAACTTAGGGAAGACTCAGGAATGCTCCCCCCTGCTTAGTGTGTGTAGCTATATTTATACAGCTATATTATTTATTTATGGGTAGTCACATTTATACATGTATATATATATATACACAAATACACACAAATGACCTCTTTCCACAGACTCATGTGTACCTCCCATAGCACACATTTCATAGCTGTATTTCTGTGGAGGCATAAGACTCACCACTGGCTTAAAATACCTTTGTTTTGGCCTATAAGTCTCAGCTGGTTCTACTTGGAGAAAAGACTGTTTTACTGGAAATATTCTTTTATTATAAGGAGAGTCCTTCTGTACAAAATGAACTTGTGAGCCAATTTTGTCCATGTTGGCAATAAATTCTTTGAAAAGGATCATTCAAAGTATATAAACTTTGCAAATAAATATTGCAGCACCCAAAATTAGAAAATAGTAAAGAGATATATCAATGAACATGTACAACAACGTCCTGTTATTCTTCTGGGTTTTTTAAGCTGGCACCTTTTTTAGTCCAATATAATAAATGCTCATATTTAAGAGCTCATTAAAATAACACCAACAAATGTACAATTCCAATTTCTCTTTTTTGCCTATTAGGAATAAAGTTTCAAAAATGGAAAACATTTTACAAATCATTCCAGGATAAAAAAAAAGGCAATTTCGTATAGCAAACTTCATTTCCAATTTTGATGTAGAGCAGAGAAGCTACTAGAAACCAATTGTTGGCAAAGGCAATGTGTAGGTAAATGGAGTTAACTGGTGCAGGAATTTGCCAAAGCCACTCCCTGTTTTGTTCTCAACAAACAAAAAAAGATTGTATCTGGTTAAAACTGGGTAATAGAGATTTGAAATTGCTCACTGCTTTTTTTTGTTTTTCCCATTTATTGATTTATTTACAGCAACCTAAGACATACAAATATGCTGTCATAGGATAAAGGGACTTCAGGAAGCCTCTCATCCAACCTTGTGCTTATGCATGATCAACTTCGAGATCCGTCTAGGTTGCTCAGGGCTTGATCCAGTCACATCTTGAAATCTCAGGGCAATGTGCCGCAATGCTTTGCTATCCTCATGAGGGAAGAAAAAATAAATTAAATTCTTCTTATATGCATTTGGAAATAAATCTTTCAAAATTTTATGCGCGTTTCAGAGTTCCAGAACTCATCGCCGTTTGTCACCCACTGATCAGAAAAGCATTGTACATGCAAACTGCATCTGCATCAGAACATTTCTTTTGGGTAGTTAAGTTTTTTTATTGATTGCTTTTAATTGTTCCTGTGTATCCAGAATTCTATCCTTTATGTCTCCATTTTGGAGAAGGAATATCTTAAAATTGCAGTAAAGATACTTTTTTGTTATTCAATAGCAATAGAAACTGAAGTACAAAATGAAGTAGATAACTCCTGAGGACACCTTTTCTTGGAGTACGGCTTAAGACCATGTAGTATCAAGAGTATAAAGAGATAACTATTTTAAGTATCCTGAGTAGTGGATTGGAGCAATTGAAAGCTCCTCCAGTGTTGAAACTCCTAAACAAGGAGTGCAACCTGGGCAAGTTCCACCAGCGTTTCTCTCCAAGAATTGCTTGTTAATAAGAAGAAAAACATTCAGAGGGTAGCCTTATTTTTGACACGGGCTGAATTGAATTTGTTGAATTTTTCAGAGGAGCCAGGTAGAGGTGATTACTTCTGAAATAGTAATAAAGGAGTACCAGGAATGTTAAGAGTTGTACTAGGCTCCACAGAAGGATAAAATATAAGAGCAGTCTGGCATTAATTGCAAACGTTACATGTGGAAACTGTAAAATTTGCAGTCTGTCTCAGGAAGCAAAGCTGGGATTTAATGTTTGTTGTGCGGAGAAGGAGGCTAACAGCAGCTCTGCTGGATTGTTTCAGACGAACAGTGTATATGACTCTGCGCAAGACCAAATGCCTAGGGAAGACTGTGAGAACAAGACAACCCTGTAGTACTGAAGCAGAGAATTCTTTCTTGGCTTCCAAACATTATTGACACTGGGACTTGCTCAGCCAGAGTTGTTTTAAGTACCCTGATTGGATTTTTCTTCTTTTCATTTGTTCCAACATCCTTTGAAAGCTTGTAAACCCTCAGCATTCAAAACATCACATGCCAAGGGATATTATCTTCACATATCATGTGAAAACCTGCCACCTAGCTTGAATTTTTCTGGTCCATGCTAGGATTGTTATAGTTGTTACTGTAATGTTACAGTGGTTCACCAAAGGTAGCCTTTTGAATCAAGTCCTGGGCTTGAGAATGTCTCCTTCCAAAAGCCAGATGGGATTGCTATGTGTCCTGGTTCCATCTGGGATAGAGTTAATTTTCTTCCTAGTAGGTGGTATAGTGCTGGGGTTTGCGTTTAGTAAGAGAATGATGTTGATAACACACAGATGTTTTCAGTTGTTACTAAGTAGTGTTTATACTAAGTCAAGGACTTTTCAGCTTCTCATGCCCTGCCAGCAAGAAGGCTGGAGAGGCACAAGAAGATGGAAGGGGACACAGCCAGGACAGCTGACCCAAATGAGCCAAAGGGATATTCCAGACCATTCCTGCTCAGTATATAAACTGGGGGGAAAGCTGGCTGGGGGGCTGCTGCTTGGGAACTGGCTGGGCATCTATCAGCGAGTTGTGAGCAATTACATCATGTATCCTTTGTTTTGTATATTCTTATTCTTATCTTCCCTTTCTGTCCCATTAAACTGTCTTTATCTCAATCCATGAGTTTTCTCACTTTTACTCTTCCAGTTCTCTCCATCTCCTCTGGGATAGGGGGAGTGAGAAAGAGGCTGTGGAGTACTTAATTGCTGGCTGGGGTTAAACTATAACACTACACATTTCTTTTTTCATTACATTTTGATGCTGCTTTTTCAGTTTGGGGTGTAGAATATGCATTTATCTTGCTCAGAAGCGCCATATAAGAGAGTAATATGTTGTCATGTTTTTGGCTTTAAAGACCCATTTGCACTACTATCATCTTAGAAATTGGCCAAAAGACTTTCAATAGGAGTTACATATGATTTATTTCTATCTTTATCTGATCTTAACAAATTACAAATATAAATCCTCTACTTGGAATATATTGTTGTAAAGAGGATCTGAGATTACACTGACAATGTATTTTCTGTTCAAAAGTATAAATCAAATCAGCTATTCAGCACTAGGAATTTCAGAAATTGACACAATGTCATCTCCAAGGAAATACATTTTATGGCAGGTTCTCTGACACATGTAAACATTTTGGCTCAATGGCATTATCTAAATGCAGGCGTCTCTTACTATATCAGATCCTCTATAATATCTTAACAGATCAGCAAGAAGCTGGCAAATATCCACACTGGACCTGTTTAGACCCTGCAGGAGAGGAAGCCTGAGTCTAGATGGTATACCATAAAGCATCCCAGTGATGCTAAATCCCTATATTTAGGCATGCAGCAATATTCAGAAAATACAAGCAGATCACACTAAAACACATTTTTCAATAGCTATCACTTGAGCAATGATGCTGGGACTTTCTGTCCTAGGAGCCTGTGGAGGCAGGCAGTACCAACAAGTCCAAAGAGTGATTAGAAAATTAAAGGATAATATGCCCATAAATGGATACTATAGGAAATATGGAGGAATGTACTCCCTAACTCCCTCAGAAATTGGTCTGGGTCCTTAACACTCCCTGACACTTATTTTCTTTCTCCTTTGTTAAGGAGTGAGTATTGGGTTAGGTGGACTGCTGGTCTGACATTCTTATATCCATAACTGCGTAGGAAAGAAAGAGAAAACTTTCCGAGTAACCAGAAGATTATTTGAACATTATTTTACCTTTAGTCACTTTGATCCACAACTTATTTAAGAACTGGATTTCCCCCTTTGTTGGTTTTTTTTTCCCCATGCCAAAGTTTTCGTTGTCTGTGGGCTGTCTAGGTTATTCCATGTAATCCTACTTTTTAAAACGGATTATCTGTAGTCTTTAAACAAAAAGATTTCCCTTCTGTTAATAAAGCTTCTCCCCGTACAATTAACTCACATATGATGTGGCCAAATCATTGGCATTTAACTGAAAAATCCTTTAAATAAAACCATATTTATTCAATGATGTTCAGTGATTAAGTTAACCAAATGCTTCCAATTAATTTTCCCCTTAATTTGCAGTGAACTTCTATAAATAAAGAGCTATGCACTTAGATGGAAGAAAGATTTCCCATTTTCACTCAATATGAAGGAGAAAAGCGATAAAAATACATGACTGAATTGATGTTAACTTTAGCATAGTTATACAAGTTTGTACTGGCTGAGCCATAGCTCTTTAAAAAAGAATTTTTGAGAATCACTAGTCAGTGGCATAATTGACTTCTGGTGGCTTCAAAAGGCCATGAACACAGTTAATAGTTTTTGGCAGTTCCAAAGGCATTAATCACAATCTATGTGCAATATTAAACAAGGCTCCTTCAAAATGAATATAAATTAAGACTGTAATTCTATCTCAGACTTCTGGTGACATGAAGAAACCACTTGAGTTTCACTCTCATGGTTTATGATGTCCCCGGAAGCCTTTGATGGAATTATAGCCTTATTAAGTACAGTTGGGGCACATTATTCCTTAAATTATTGCAACTACAAGTCATTATTCCCTCTAGAAATTAGAACTTGCTGCACTTTCATCAACCATGTAATCTTGAAGTAAGTTGGGGGGAATTTCATGTGGGAGGGTATCTGGTTTTAGTTTCTGTCACTACTATACATGCACAGCTTGGTAGAGTTGTTAACAGCTAATATTAGCAGCCCTCAAACTTTTTTGTTTTGTTTTAAAGAACACTATTCACAACAATATAATTGAGTCATCACCAATGTTTGTATAGCCCTTTGTAGGAATTGCAAGTCAATTTTTTAAACTTTTTTATGTAAGATCATTCACCCACCAATGACATAAAATAGAATTCAAAAGACAGATGATGATGGGTATATAGAGATAAACTTTTAGGGAGGCATGATATAAGCATTTCAATATTTCAGTAAAGACACATGCAATCATATTCTGAGCAAAAAAAATGGTGACAGGCAATCTGTGATTCCTCAGAATTGTTCAAGCCTTCACCCGAAGTACAAGAGAGCAAGACAAGGAATTTTTGGTTTCCAGCCTGTAGCATGGGTAAAAGCAGTGGTTCTGAGCAACTGCAAGCTACATACTGTATCAGTCAGGGTGACTATTTCAGAGGTCTCTCACAGTATTACCTGCAGACCATGGCCCACATGAGCAGTGCTCCTATGGGAGCTGAGAATGCTGGAGCGGCTCCGCTGGTCTAGGACCCTTGATGGCTCAGGAGGATGGACTGATCTCTCAGCCAGTACTGTCCGTACCAAATCCTATTTACTTGATAATATCAAAACCAGGAGTAGTGTAAGGTAGTGCAAGTTAAATAGTTTTATTATGAGCAGGTCTGACTTGGCATACAGTTCTGTAGCACTTCTTAGTTAAAAGGAATGAATCTGTCTGGAAGAAATGTACAGTATTTATAAAGCATGCTTCCAAGATAAGAATTTTTCTTCTCTAATGATAGTTTAAATCATCACAGCCTTACCAGTTTAGTCAGCTTTGTGTATTAGCTTCTTTCAACAGTTTTCACACTGCCTAGGCTTTTAAATACTGGTAAATATTATTCAATGCCACATAATGAAAAGAAAACATGTTAAAGAAAACCCCTAGTACAGCACATATATCATTAAGCCTAAAGGATTTCAGGGCTTTTGTTCTCTTTTTTGAGGGGTTTGGGGTTTTTTTGTTTGTTTGTTGGAGTTTTTTTTAATATGCTATTTTGAGGTAGAAAGATTTCTATACCCTGTTTTCCCTCAACTTTTGTAATGTTTCATGTTGTAAAAAGTATCTAGTTATAACTAAAAAACGATAAAGCTTGTCCCATATTGCATAATTCATAGAAAATTTTGTGGGCTTCTGGCAAAGATGGAGTCTCTCTTTTGAGTGAGTCTTCGAGAAAGAGGAATCCTTGGTTACTCAGAGAGGTTATATAAGGTATTATTTGCATCTCCAACAATGGGTTAGAAAATGTTGCCTTGTACTGAACTAATACATTGAATGACATATTTAAATTTCAAGATGCTGTATTTCTCAAATTTTTGGAGGGGTTGTATTTGTATGAGTGTAGAAGTCCTGTTACATGCCTGTAAATACTTTTGACTTGAAAAGATCTATGCAATATACTGAAATATAGTTTATTTTGTAAATACTTTAAAAAGTTGTCATTTGGGATTCTGAATTGCTATGGACCAAGAAATTTTTATTCACATTGAGGGCTTGCTTTTCAATAAATGGTGGCCTGAAATGTTATAAAGCAATACACACAAATGGCCTGCTTTTTAAAATCCGTGACTAGTTTGCAGATGTTTACAGACAAGGGATGGTTGACTTAATAAAAGTGATGTGTCAGGGCTAGTGTTAGAATCACACTGAAAGATAACGCAGAAATTAACACATCACTATGGTCATGTAAGATGATGTCTTCTTCTATTAAGATAAGACAAATGCGATCAACGGAATTTTTCTAACATGTACAACTCAAAAACATTTTATATCTGAGCAATCAGGAAATATTGGGGTAATGCCATAACTGTAGCTAACGTGTAAAATCCTGAGAAAGCAGTGATACCTACTAAATTCCATGTGCCATTTATATCAGCAGTGACAGAGAATGCAGACATGTTTTATTGGTTCCAATTTTTTTGTCTAATTATGCACTGCTTAATATTATGAATGTAGATAAATTTGCCTCTCAAGACTTACACATTTTAGATTTAAAGCCCACTACACCCACACTGAGAGTCACAGGGAAAGATGATGGATAACAGGAAGTATTTAAAAGGAACTTCTTTCTTTATACTAGTCTTGTTTAAATGCAGAGATGTTAGGGACCTAAGTCCAAGACCTTTTTTCCATTGTCAGCACAAGAACTGAAACATTGTCTTCTGGTCCCAAATATGTGACCAAGCTATGATGCTATTTGCTTTTCCAACTCTTTCCCTTACTCCTTTCTGGTATTCTGGGAACACTTCATTAAAGATGTCCTCATTAAAGACTTCTGCATATGCCTGACTCTAAGCATGGAAGATTTTTTTTGTAAGATCCAGTCTCAGAGAGGTATTTACGTTGCTTGTTGGGGAGCTATAGCAGGACACCAATTTACTCTTATTGTAGTATGGCAGAATTTAGTAGATTATTGATAAGTAACTTCTTCATGGAGGGGATTTAAAAGATGAATGGATGGGTTCCAGTAATAGCAATCTCACAGGGGTGCCTTGCCAACTTTATCCGCTATCTAAATGTTCAGCTTTCACTAAAACCTAACTCACTTTTCAATTCTGGAAGAAAGGTAACCTCTATCACACAACAATCTACTTCTTACAGGCACTGACCTGAAAGCAGTGCTGATGATGTTCTTTCTGCCCATGTTCTTGCAGGCTCTTTACATCCTTTTGTGCCATTAACAAAAAGAGACTTGTTAGTTCGTAAGTACTGAGAATTGCACATTTCAGTAATGCAGAGGAAGATGGCACTTTGTTTTACATTCCTGGAGTGTTATAGGGTTCCTAAAAAGCTGCCGTTTTCTAGGAGTGCTTACTGTAGGATTCATACTTTTGCAGGGAATAATTACAGCTGTTCAATTTCCTAGTGCCCCTTTCATCATCAAAATTTCATCACAACCCAGTATTCTTCAACTGAACTCATTTTGTAAAGTAAACACACAGAAAATAACCCACCTCTGATTCAACACCATGGTTTGCTTGCTTATGTGCGTAATGCATTGCAAAATTTATCCCATTGCCTTGTGCTAAGGTATAAATATGAAAATATGGTATTTAAACATTGAGTACTGATGTGCAGGGTATGAGTTTAACATCTTGCATATTTAAAAGTATATTTGAATCATTTGATGAACCTCAGGGATAGTGATAGAATTATGTATTTTATTTCTTTTCTGAGTTAGTGTACAATTCCATTGCAACCACTGTCAGTAGTTTTCACTTTTTTCACTAAATTAAAATAAGCTAAAAAAAAAAATTAGGAATTGCAAACTTAGAGTCGAAATTGCTTCTTGACCAATGAAAAAACATAGTTCGCAATAGTGAGATTTTTAAAAGCTGCTCGGGTAGTCTTTTGTTTCCTCCCCTGGCTGCGCAGTGGGACCCTACTGAAGAGGAGCTCTTCAGAAATCTGCCTCATATCCAGTGTGACTAGGAGGGTGTGCAGCTGGACAACAGTTGTCCTGTTTGAAGCAAGTACTGAAAGAGACTGATTTCTCTGATACTCTGGTTCAAGTGTTTTCAGTTTGAGTGCATATGGATATTCTTAAAAATTTGTGCTAATTGTTAGACTATTTTCAATACATATAACTCCAGTGGGCCCTCCTGTATGATTTTATACATGTAATACGTATGTATATGAGCAAATACAGAAGAATTACTTCACTAGTTAGAATTTTTTGTTCACTTACCAAAGCTGAGCTACCTCTGTAGCTCAGGAAAATATCCAGTCAACCGGTTGTGACAATACTAAGGAAAGCTGTAGAGTAGAAATGAAGAATATTTGAAGAGTGACAATTTTGTTAAAGTTTTAAGGATCCTTCAAGGTGATAAATTAACGTGAATATTGATATGATAGGATACTAAAATTTTCATCTTTTTATTTAATATACTCAGTTCTACTTAGCTTTTTTGCTTATGAGAAACATCATTGAAATAAGGGGCCCAAAAAATCATCTGAACATTGATGCATCACTATCTACTTGAAGATACACATAGGCTGTATGTGTATTCAAGCAGCTCATAGAAACTTCCAGATTTGGGAGTCAAAATGTAATTATGAGCATATAGTGCATGCAAATTCATTTTATATGGGTGTTCTAGCTTGTGAGTATACACCTTTTCACAGCAAAAATGAAGACAAAAATCAGGCATAGAAGTTTAGCAGTTTGAAGGGAAGCAAGAAGAAATAGTTCAACAGTGGCTATCTACCTGTCTCATTTGTAAAAACTTACGATTCTGAAAAGAAAGAATAAAAGTGATGAGTGCAAGTTAGCAGGGAAAATCTAACAGTTGTTATTGCTAGCATTTATTAAAAGATAAGAAAACCTTAAAATCAAAAAATTCATATTAATTAATATGAAGGACTGAATCGGAGAAATATCTTAATATGGTTGGACATCACAATAGATGAGATTCCTTTTAAATGTACAGATCTTGGAAAATTTGCAGGGAAGTAAAATTACCGTGAGTAGACTGGTCCCGCTACTGATAATCTCTCTACATTGTCTTTTTGGCATAAAAATATGCTAAAAGGGCTGTTCAACATATGGCATCAGTTTGATAGCTGCAATAATTACAATAGGTTTGCAGAGTGGGGGGTTCATTTGTTTATTGTTTTATTTTCATGTAAGTTCTAATACTGACCTACTTCCCACAGGTGTTAACTGCTGAGTTAACTTTGTTAACTTCCATGAAACTACTTTGGTGAAAATGTAGCCTCTAAAATAGATAATCCAGACAGCACATCTTTGCAGTATTTTGGAAGGGCACACGGGATTACTCCATGCGGATGAGTAATACAAAGACTAGACCTGGATTGTTTTTAAAATGCCATGATAATATATGTACTTATTTATTTGTTTGTGTTCATGGGGTAAAATAGTGGGGAACTTATTTAAAAAAAAAAAAAAAAGGATAAGTGGTAACAGGTTAGAAGACTATGCTTTCCAGCGGTCTGTTTAACCTCAGAGTTGCAATTATCATTAGCTAAATTAATGCTGAGCTCTTTCTTCCCTTATTAAACTGAAAAATCTGCAATAGGAAGGGAAAAAATCAGCCTAGGCATTCTACTCAGTATATTTTAGAAAATGTCTGTGATATGGTGTGATTTTGTGAGATTAAAATATGAAAAAGTGTGAATTTTACCTAATGAGAATTGTTATAACAGCTCATGAAAAAGCCCAGATACTGCATGATCTAACATCATGTTACATATCTCACGTTTTGAGCATTTAAAGTCCTATTTTATGGATTCTATCAGCAGGGGATCTAATGTTAAGCAATATGTTTTAATGGAGTTGCTGTTGTGCTTCTCTAATGGGGAGATTATAAAATTATAATTAGTGTAATGCTGCCTCTATTACATAAAATGACAAAAATGCCATTTACTTCAACGGGAACAATATTAAGTATGCTGTCGTAATTAACCTTCTCCATCCCTCTTTCAAACTTGCTCCTCTCAAAAAACCATGGAACGCTTTACAGTTGGCAGCAGAGATTAGGGACAGATTAGACAAAATAAAAGAGGCAGATGTAGCTGATATCAGTTAACAGAGCAACTCTGACACACGAGCCTCAGAAAGAGAGGTTAGAAAATAGACTAAAATGAACTGAACATGAAGGGGGAATATCTTGTTTTTCACAGGCTTTGCAGCATCTCTTTGGAACTGTACTGATAAATTGTGCACGAAGATTCTTTGTGTGTCTCACTAGAGCCAGCAAACCATTGTTATGAAAAATGTAATGGACGGGGAGGGATGCTGTTGAATGAAAAAGAAAAAAGAATAAGAAGTGAGACGTCATTATTGATCATTATAGCAATGTTACTGACCCTGCTGCCAAGCTTAACATGCTATTCAGAAACCTCTATTTTGAAGAGGGTAAAAGCAAAGTTGAAACTTGCTTTCTCTGTGTTTAGTGAGACATAGTTTGTAAACATAACAAAAGTTAGGAATTTTCACATCAGTTTTACCTCCAATTGTAAATCCAGCAGATTCATTTTCTTGAAATTCACAAAAAGAACTGCCTCCTGTGGAAACTAGATTAAATACAAGATGTACTTAGTTACCGTGAACACTCTGATCTGGTCTTCACCTCACTGACAGGAATACATTTTCTCTCGTACTTCCTTTTTCTTTATTTGGATCTCTCTTATAATTTAATCCATGCCTTCAAATGCCCAAAGTACGGTAGGATCAACAGGATGTTGGAAGTACAATATCGTTCAAAGATGGAATAGCTAAAAACATATTAAGGGAATGTGTACACGTAAATCCGTGTGCATTTTCTCTTTTGACAAAACCTAATTTAAATGAATCAAAAACTGAAGAGTAGCCAAAGCAGTGACCTCTTAAACTTAGTCACTGAGAAACTATGAGGTCAAATCACATACTGACAACAAAATCAAGCATGGCTTTCACCTGAGGATAAGAACACTCATCTGCAAGGGGAAGAGAGTCTCAACACCAATGAATATTTGTGTTTTGTGGGTTTATTGTTGAATATAGAACACAAGCACTCATTAGTGCAGGAACTGCAACCCCACCTTCCCTCATCCTAGGTAAGTGTTAAAATCATTAGACACTAAGGTCATATCCAATCCTCAGTATAGGCTATGAATATTTCACTGTACAATGCAAAATGAAACAACTTCAGCAACAGGGAAAAAGGGTTCTGCTCTGCTTTGAAACAAAAATCCTTAAATTCTCACATTTATTGGTTTTTTTCAGGGTTTTTTTTCCAAAACATTTGGACACATATGTTTATGCTCATAATTTGATTACTGAAAAATATATGTGTTTAAATATATGTGTTAAAATAAATGTGTTTAGCTTTTATATTTTGTTTAGCTATCAGTGTCATTATTACTTAAAGATGCATCAATCACATAGGTCAACTCTTTTTATATACATATAAAGTTTGACTACTATATGTATGTACAGTATATAGTCTTGGCAGCATGGCTACATTATGACTGTGAATCCATTAAAAAATAAATTAGTTCCCTCAGCAGCTGCATTCTTTCTGAACAAACAGTACAGGTACAAATACACCTGATTATGGGACCAGTGTAATTGCACATTGATTGAATCAACATCCTTCTTGCCTTTATTCAGAATCTTATATTCATGAAAATTAGCTGTGACTTTCTGCAGATCACCACTAGTTTGCATTAAGCTTGGTTGAGTTATTCCTCTGAAATATAAATATTTTATTTCTGTATTTCAAGATGAGAATTTCAGGTTACTTCGTGTACTATATTTGAGATTTTGGACGATTTGAGGAGTATTTCCGTTTTAGTATATTTACAAGAAAAAATAACCATACAATATATTCCTTCTATTTTAGTAACTATGAATTAAATTATGGAAATACAGACTAGGTTTCTTTTATAATTTTGTCTTTTCATTTTACAAACAGTTTAGGAATCCTTATTTGTTATTGCTTCTTTTGACAAACTTCCAAATAGCTTTGAAACATTTTAACTATACTTATGAAAAAGTTACCACAAGTAAAACATATAATATACATTCATGATTCCATTCATGTATGTTTGAATCAATGCCTATATTTAGAGATTAAAGTAGGATAAAATAGTGAATAGTGTTTTCTATTTTTCCCATCTGCATTCATAAAATTTCATATTAATGCTGTTTCTGAGTCACAGCTTGATAAAAGTTACATAGGGATGAAACATTTTGGATACGATAATAATTTGAGAAATGTCTAACCATGGTTCCTTTTCTAGTTCTAAAGCAGTCTAGATAATTTAAAAGGCAAGATGTAAATGCACCTCATCTTCTGCTTCTACCTGAAATACAGTGAAAAGTTTTTGTTTTGTTATTTCTAACCTAGTGAATAGCAAAGAGGACTGGAAATTTTGTGACTGTGTTTCATTAAATTGATCTCCCTTCTGTTTTATAACCCAAACGTTTGCTTTTCAGATCTGGCACTTAATATTATTTATACCAAAACTGATGAGTGTTGTCCAATTACTTATTCTTCCACTTGAATAATAATAAAGTTCTGCTTAAGGACTCTTATGCATTGTTTGAATAAGCCTGATGGAGCAGTAACAAGGTACTGTGCTTGTGAGACTGCTCCACAGATACAAAGAGAGTTATGAACCATATTTTATCCAAGTGCCACGGACAGCTGGATTCTCCTTACACCTATTTTACACTGGTGGAGTTGTTTGTCATGTAGCTTACTGTACATCAAAACAGAATCAGGACCTTTGTGCTTGAGAGACCAGACTCCTCTGAGATTTATGGGTGAAATAAAATCCCTTCACCCGAACTCCATAGAAAGGTTAGGTAAAGTAGAACACGTTATGGTTTTTCATGACACTATGTGTTGCTCACATTTATTGTTTTCTCTTCCACAGCCCCCGATTTTCTTCTTGACTCTGAATAGCTACACTGAAAGCTGCAGGATTAAGCTGTGTACCAGAAACCAACACTGTCCAGTGTCTCTGACAGGGTTATTCACACATAAATAACAAGGGTTATTAAGGGTTATTAATACGTAATGCATTGTTTCAGATGCCATTTCTCATTAAAGTTGGACATGTCTTTACTTTGCTCTTGGCTCTAAAACCATAGTGCTAAAGCTGCTTGGTTTTCCACTGGTCTTTTGACTCCAAACATGATGTCCACCTGCATATGTGATGTCAGTCAATCTTATACAGAAATTGTCAGCTTTCCTCCACAGTGGGATCAGTGACCTTTCACTGCATGAGGGGGGCTGACATGATAACACACCTTCTGTAATTTCTCGCAATATATATTTTTGCTGCTACAGATGTATTGACCTTCTAATCACACAGACATGAGACTGCTGGCAGCATATAACCTGCTCACTATTTTTGTTTTCCATTGTTCTTTTCTAAAAATCTTTCCTTCTTCAATTTCACATATATATACATCATCATCATCAACACAAGTTTGATAGCTGGCTGTACATGCATTTCTTAAAACAAGCATATATGATCAGAATACATATTAATTAATAATACAAATTTAACTAATTCTAAGAATAATTTTTGCTCACGTATTCCACAATTCTTACTTTCTGTAGTTTGCAACAAATTTTTTGGCAATATGAAATGGCTTAGGTTCAAATTCTCAAACACAGATATACAGCTGCTATCTGGATACATAAACCATCATGATTTGAAAATAGTTAGGCAGCTACACTGGATTATTTTAATCTGAAAAAACTGGATGCCATGGATGGGTTCAAGGGGCTCCACATGGTGATGTTTCTTTGTGAGGATTATCTTCAGACTTCTCAGTGGCTTAGGCTAAACTGGCTTTGTTGACCTAATGACCAAGATGACCTTGGAGAAAGATGGAGAAGTCATTTTCCTGTGTTGACAATTTGAATTCCCCACGCATCATTTTTCAAGGTAGTGTCCAAAAATATCTGCTATGCACCTGGTCTCATCGTCCTTGCCCCTGCTCTTTGCCATACTGATCTAGATAGAGCCAGGTGTTACTGAGCCCAGGGTTTTATTCCCTCTGTTGTCCCTGACCTGCTGGAAAGTGCTGGGGATCTATCCTGTGGCCACTACTCAGCTGGACACTTGGCATTAGTCAGCATCAGGCCCAGAGGGTCTTAAGATTGCTATTTTTGCCACCCTTCCCAGTCTGAGCATGGGGGTCTCAGCAGCTGCCCACACAGCTTATGTTGAAAACTGGTGCTGATGCTGGCGTGATCAGTTTTCAGGAGTGATTCTTCAGCCTGCAGAAGGGTAGACTTAAAGGCTAGGTGCAGGGAAGCAAATGCAGTGCTCTTCACACAAAGCCCTCTGCTGCAATTTTTTCCGTCTATCAGTGTCCCACAAAGTTTAATGGAGGAAAAATGTGTCTTCTGTAACATATAATTGGATGATTAAAAAGGAAAACTTCAGAAAGCCTCTCTTTGACTTTGAAATTGTACTCGTTTTCAGAGTTTCTATTTTGCTCCTTGTTAAAATCTGGAGAGTCTTACCAGAAGTCTTTCTGAGGAGGGGTTTAAGAGAAGACCAATTTTCTGGAGAGAGCTATTTGGCAAAGACATTACTAATTTATTCTGCTGCAGCCATTTGCATTATCTTTTCTCATCTTTGTTGGTTTCTTTAACCACACACCCACAACTCAGCTATGAAAAGCATGCAAAATATGAATTAGTTTTATTGATGTGGTGAAAAAATCATTAGTCATCTTGTTCTGATATATTTCTAATATTTTATGCTATATGATTATTAATCATTATCCATACATGTGGCTCTTTGCATAGTCATCATGTATCTTTTACTCCTTTTAGTGCACTGTCAGATAGTCATCTCTTTAGTTGAATATTCAGACTGTCTGCCCAACGTAGGTATGCAGGTATGTGCGTCACTGGTTCTGATTCTTAGCCAGGAGAGAGTGTTTTTAACAAGAATGGCCCAAATTACAGTAAAAACCATTTTTCTGTAGTTGTGGAAATAGTACTTATTCTCCTGACTGACCATAGATTTGTCATTCATACCCTGCCATTTATCAAATATTTCAGATTTTTTTTTGTCAAGTTGTCTTATGACACACAGTAAATCTAAAGAAATGGAATTTGAAGCAACACTTAAAAACACCAACACTGTTTTTTGGCTGGAGTTAATTTTCTTCACATTAGCTGGTATGGTACTATGTTCTATATTTGTGCTGAAAACAGTGTTGATAACTAAGGGATGTTTTTGTTAGTGCTGAGCAGTGCTTACACAGCACCAAAGCATTTCTGCTCCTCACACCATCCCACCCCACTAGTGAGTGGGCTGGGGGTGCGCTAAAGGCTCGAGGGGACACAGACAGGACAGCTGACCCCAACTGTCTGAAAGGATATTCCAGACCATATGGTGCCATGCTCAGCATAGAAAGCTGGGAGAAGAAGGAGGAAGGAGGGACATTCAGGGTTATGGTGTTTGTCTTTCCAAGTCAGTGTTACATGTGGTGGAGCCCTGCTTTGCTGGAGGTGGCTGAACCCCTGCCTGCTGATGGGAAGCAGTAAACTAATTCCCTGTTCAGCTTTGCTTGTGTGCACAGCTTTTGCTTTACATATTATACTCAATCCATGAGTTTTCTCCCTTTTACTCTTCTGATTCTCTCCTCCATCACCCAGCCGGGATGGTGAGCGAGCGGCTGGTTGGGACTGAGCTGCCTACTAAGATTAAACCATGACAACCATAAAGATGTTCCAAAACTTTAACTGGATAATCCTGGTGCCTATTTTTTGCGTGTTCGAGGAATTTATTTGTCATCTGCTGTCTTTGAAGCCAGTCATATTTTTGCCAAGTTCTGCTAAAGCAGGCAAAGTTTCTGAATGCTATTGTTTCCAACCAATCTGCAGCATTTAGAGGATGAACAGGAAATGCACAAATGTGTGATGGAGAATCTGTCATATGTGAGATATGAGCTATGTCCATTTTTCTGGTGTGTAAACATCCCTTATTAAATATTACATTTTATCAGGATTTGTTTGCTTGGGTTTAGGGCGAGTGGGGGAGGGAGACATCTTTTCAGCATGTTCTCAGCCATCAGTTTTTCTTAAAAAGCTTTATCCTTATTAGAACTAAAGCTTCTCTATTCTCCACTGCTTTATAGAGGTTTCTTAACACAAGAGACAGACCTGCTTTCAATTTATTATTGCTCCCGTTCTATCTGCTATTGATTTTTGTCTTATTTTAAACTTTTTTTGTCTTAAATGCGACGTCATTTTTCAGCTTCAAGGGAGCAATTCAGCCAAACATTTTGTTGGTGGATAATTCCAAGCATAGCATAAGGATTTTTTGCTGAACTTGTCCTTAACGTATTTTAAAGAATCTCTCTTATTTCTTCTACAATCTTCCTACTGTGCTATTTCAGAACTTGTTTTGCTTCCTATCAGGAATACCAATTTGACTAATCCAAGTTTCTTTCAATTCATGTATATTATCTTTAGAGAGGCCCTGATTCATGAGTTTTCATAAATGAGTACCAAACTTAAACTAAACTCCTATACAATATGATCGCAGAAACTAGATGTTTATGAATCAAGGCTGCAATTTATAGTTTCTGGTTTACAAGATGCCTATGGTCATTCTATTTTTACAGTCTTCTATCTAGCTGTGACTATGGATATAAAATTTTGTTGCTTTTACTTTCCTCAGTGGTTTTCTCTATACTCCCTTTTTTAAATTAAAATAATTTCTAAATTATTTTCTTGGATGTATTTGTTAATATTTTGATTTTATTAACATAATTATAGGCCTATGATTCATCTAGTTCTGGCATGTTAATAGAGTGAACTATCACATTAAAGAGAGTATATATATTATTGGACTATGTTCAATGTATGAATCCTCCTATTAGAAATAACCTTCATGAGTTTTGATAGGTAATTATAGGATGGTCCACTTCATAAGTATTCAGATCTTTTTTTTTGTAACTGTAGACAAACAAATCATATTGCTTACAATAAATATACAGAATATTCATAAATATACACAGTATCTCATATAATCCATAATATATGCATGTGCGTGTATGCAACACCTGAAGTAAATCAGGTAACACTGATAGTAAGCTTTGGATAGCTTGATTGTTTAGTTTCAACAGATTTCTTCATAAATGTACTATAAAAATTTCTAAATTTAAAAGTTAGCCTTAAGAACCTCTCCCTTCAGTTAAAATACTCTATTACTTGGGGCAAAAGTGTTGAAATGCTTTTCGCAGTGGTAGGGTTTCAGCACTACTTTCATTACAGACTTCAGAGAGGCCAATCCCACATAATTGCCCAAGAACAGGCTCTGTAGAAGTGGAAATTAATCCACTGGTAATGTCAGTAGTCAGGGTCTTTTAAAATGGATCCCAGATCTCCAGAGGAATAAACGTCAATATTTAATACCCTTCATTCTACACTAATACATTTCCTGTAATAAAAAGTGGAGGAGGATCAAATTAGCCTGTGGGTCAAATTCAGACAGCAAACTAACACACATCTCTCACCAAACATATGCCTACCAGCTTTCATGATTGGGACTTGATGACAATTTCATTTTGGTCGGTTTGTTTTGCATAAAAAAGTTCTGAATAACTTTTTCCAGTTACGAGCTTTTTGTCCTCCAGCTCTGTGAATGATTTTCAAAAGTATTTAATTTCTGCAGTAATAGTTAAATGGGCAAAGGAATCTAAAAGTTAAAAAATTTGTTTTCTGAATTCTTCTTAAGCTCCACAATGAAAGTGACACTATTTACAAGTTTAAATTATTATCCAGTGACATAAAATAAACAGGGCTTTACTACAACCTGCTCATAGCTTGGAAAGAATAAACCCTTTCAGATAGAGTTGTGCTTCATTGCAAAAATCCCTGTTACTACAGAGATTATACATTGGTTGCACATAGGTTTACACTAGAAATGAATTGTGCAGAGCAGAATATTTTCTAAAAGAGAAAGGAACAAAGAAATCTTTCTTTATAGGCCTTAAATGCTAAATACATTATTTTAATGGTATCTTTTAGAATCCTTCCACTTGGTTTGAGATTCTGGCAAGTTATGGGCCAATAGCCATTTCTAAATAACTGTGTTAAAAAAAAATAAATCATAAAGTGCAAAATGGCTCTGGGGCCACAAAACACTAATGACAGGGCAATAGAGATTCAAGGACACAGTTTCAGTGCTAACATTTTATTTCTTCCATTTCTGGCAAATGCTTTAAAAGACCTCTCCATCCAGTATTGCTACTGCCACTTGCGAAATACCTCACAGCTTTAGCAAATTTTAACGTAAAAGAGAATATTTTAAATTGTTCCAGTTAAATTTCTTGAGGTAGAATGGGAAGCCACCCACTGCTAATAATATCAGTCTCTCTTTCATCTTCTTCCTTTTTTATTGGGCAAGGAATGAGACCGTGTCAGAAAT
The DNA here is from genome assembly GCF_004027225.2 of Strigops habroptila. NCBI lineage: Eukaryota > Metazoa > Chordata > Aves > Psittaciformes > Psittacidae > Strigops > Strigops habroptila. The sequence goes on from NC_044278.2 coordinate 5,558,692, forward strand.
ATGACATAAGGTGTTGAGGTATGAGGATAAAGAGTTATAACAGGAAGCCTCTTGCTGCCCTTTGTCTAATGTAAGTAGTGCTTACTGGCTTTTTTCTTTAGTGGTTCTTTTCCTTCCGGTCTGTTGTATGATTGTTATAGGCTCTTTATTAGTCTTTTCTGCTGATGACTCTCATGCTCTGGCATCAGGAGGGACTTTTTTTTCCAAACTGGGAGAAGACCTTTTGGCATCATTAGAGGATTGGTGTTTGTTTAAAGGGTAGGGAACTGAGAAAAACCTTGGAGAAATACTTGCTTTGTCACAAATAATAACTGATGTGCTGTGAGATGAAGACCAAAGAGATAAAGGAAACAATGGGAGTTTATTGGTAAATATGAAATCTGAAGGAGGAAAGGAGAGCCAATGATTCTGCAGGTAAAGAACATTTCAAAATGAGCGAAGTCCTCTGGATGCGATTATAAGGAACTATATGACGGATTGTTTATTATCTGGGGATCATACATAAATGCATAGATGAGGGCTTGAGACATGAAGGGTAAAAGGGCATAGTACCTGCCCTCACTCTTCACCTGTCATTATGGGCTGCCATTACATCCATTTACCTGTGTTTCACAAAGATGAATAAGATAACTGAACAGAAGCTACAGTCTTGCTCGTAAAGAACAAGATATGTGAAACTTCGCATTATAAAAATCCAAAGAAAGGATTTATTTTCTTACTTGTGGTGAATCGGGTCTCTATTAACCATGGATGACAAAGTGCTACATCCAAAAGTACTAATCTGACCTGTTAATAGGATTATTATTATGGTCTTTCATAAACTGGTTTTTGCCCATTCTTACATCTTTCACTCTTTTCTTTTTGCCATATCTGCAGTATTCCTGTATCTATTTCTTACTCGTCTGTCACAGCATTCTACTTTTTTCTTAAAATTCCATATTGCTTACTTAGAGTTCACTTGAAATTTGATGTTCACACTGAGATTGGAAACATTTAAATATGTTAGTGTACTGGAATTGGTCAATATCTATCTCTAAATAAATATACAGTAGTTATTTCATTTTTTCCTTCTTCAATTTAGTCAAGATTTCCTCTGTAACACAGGTGAAGACACTCTACTTAATAGGTGGAAAACTGGCCCAATTTTGACACTGATAAGTAAATGACTGAGCCAGTGCTATATACTGCCAGGTGTGCTGTAGCAAGAAATAACCTCAAAGACTACATGTCAGAAAATTGTTTTGTTGCGGTTTAGATGTTAAGAGGCATTTAAAACCTAGTAGAAAAAGCAGCCTAGCAGCAGACTACTACTGTCTCTTGCTGTCTCTTTTCCAGTTTGTGTCTGTAAAGAGGTACTAGCATAGTGTCTTTGTTTCACCAATGGAGGCATTGAGCTATTTTCAGTGTTGATTTCCAGCTTCCAGAACTTCATGGAAAGCAGCTGGGCGGGCAGACAGGGCAAAGGACAAGCACTTCTACCTCAGTAAATCCCCTCATAGCTGGTGGCTCACTTATAGAAACGTTTTGTTCATCTCTGAAGTGAGACTATGAAAAGGTAAGAGTGAGTGAGCTGGAGTCACATGCTCTGCAAAATGTTGTCTATAAACATTTGTAAAGACCCAATTTTACATTCTATCTGAAATTATTGGATTTTTAGTGTATCCTTCTGTTGCTCCAGACCCAGAACAGATTTATTATTAGAGGTTAAAAGAGCTTGCAAGCAGATAAGATTTGCAATGTGCCATTTGAACAGATAACTCAGCCGTTCAGTATCAACAGGCTGAGGCACTGATGCTGCTACTTGTTTCCTGAGCTTTAACTTACTCTTTCTACCCTATGTCTCAGAGTTTTTGTACCACCTCCTGCAGTAGATTTGAACACAATAGCTTCAAGTGAAACAAAATTACTATGGAAATGAAAAAGGAAGCACCAGAGTTGAAACAAAATGAGACAGAAAATTTTTATTCCACTAAGGTTATATGTATTTGAACTTGTGTAATGGACTTAAAAGGGGATACACAGAAGCTCATTGCTTCCCTTGATACTGTAAAACACACATCTTAGACTTAGAAATACTCAGATGCTGAACAATGAGAACCACCAGCTACCTTGAGTGGACTGCAAATAACTATCTAAATGATTCTTCAAATCCAGCTGATATTAAATAAATCTCATTTGTTAGCAACAGAGGACTGAGACACCTGCTTATGTAACATCTACACATGTTTGAGAATTTCACTTGTATTTCTTGGTATCTCAGACTGCTAGTTAAAAACAACCCAGCAGACAAGAAGAACACAGCAAAATAGGAGCATTCAGGCTGTGCAGTGTAGAATAATGAAAGCAATTTAGATACATCTGGGATAATGCCACATTAACCGCATTAGTGAAACATTTTCTCCCATAACATCATCTGTCAATGGTCTTCTGTAACTGACAATAAAATTTCTTGTCAATTTGATTTTTGCATATCCATATTTTCTTTAACAATGGCTTTTCTTCTTTGTGAATTTGTGCATTACATCACAACCTGCACTCTTACTGCTTCATTATGAAAATTCAGACCATTCACACGTTTCATGTGTGCTCTTTCACCATGTATATTCAGAGACCCATTCTATACAAGCCTTTACAACCTGTATTGAAACATAGACAGAATTAGCCTTCCTCTGGTGGGAGAAAACATGAGCTTTGCAGATGTAAATACATAAGCATATCTGACTATTTGAAGCAGAAAAAAAACAGATACCAGGTTATAGCTTTGCCATTCTTGTTCACAGGTAGGCTGGAAAGCCAGGAACAACATGTTATGTCCCTTGTGTTAAGCCAGCTGTACTCTAAAGCAATGGCTGAAAACAGCTATAATAAATCTGCTCAGAAGCAGGGAGTCAAGATCTCTGTACAATCCATGCATAAGGCAAAGAACTGCCCCTGCAGCAAAGAGGAGCAAAGGAGGACTGAAAGAAGAATTAAGCTGGGAACAGGCTGAAGAATGCTACCTCTACACAGGCTATGAAGATCTGCCCTCAGGGTCCTTAAATACTTTGAATTGGCAGAAACTGGTCAAGGCCAGCTCCTGACATTCCCCCATACTCTTCATCTAGTGGCTTTGGAGAATGCTTGCAGAGAAGTGTAAAAATAGCAGACTGGTAAATTCTGAAACGCTGAGGCTCTTCTGCACCTTTCAATGATGCTTCACTGTAAAGACAGTACTGGCAATTCCAGTTCATCAGCTAGTTATTGCTTACAGACCATTCTTGTTCTCATACATCTTCTTGACCTTTAGGACATATATCCCTATTGCTATAAATTAATAAATAAAGTCATGCAACTGGCAAAGATCTGCAAAAATATTAGTCAAAATTAGGATGTCATGCCAGTTAGTTCTTCCAATAACATCTTTGCAACACAACCAGTGTGAGGCATGCCCTGAAAAAGAGCATAAAATGCTATGCATCAAGAAAATGCCATTGGGAAAGATCTGCAGCTGTGAGCAGTAATTGGTAAAGTGCTATCATCAAACCCCACATGGTCACATATGCAGAGGGAGACTCGTAGCACCTCAAGTGTAAAATGAAAGCTGTGATACACACAGACATGAAGTCAACGGAATATTGGTCAATATGCTGAAGCTGCTGGCCAATGATAGATCTGTTCAGCAGTCTCCAAAATGTTTGCAACATTGAAAATAAAAGGAGAAAACTGGATAAAAGAAAATCAGTTGTTCTAGTTAGTTGGGAAAGCTGATGTAGAGATATATGCCACAGAAATGAGGTGCAGATGCTGGAAAGATGGATCATTATCAGTGACTAATACCATAGTGTCAGTGCTCTCACAAGCATGAAAATGATATACATCATCGCTAATCCCAATGGATTTATTGTGTCACATGGTCAGTCTACATTCCTCCATCTCCATCAGGCCAAGGCTGTGGACTCTAACAAATAAAACTAATGTCCTTCAGTCACAGTGAACGGATGAATGAGGAACAGAGATCAGTAACATGTATAATGGTGGATTAGTAGGCTAAGATACATGAAATATGTGCTGGTATAAAATATTAACCTAATTATGAAGAGTGGTTCTGCACAGCCAATACCAGATGCTTTGATTCTGGCTACTGATCTGCTTGAAACACAAGGCTATGTCACATATAAGTGTAATCCTGCACATTGGCAAAGCGCCCAGAGATAGCAAACCTGTGGTAGAATGGTGGGAGTGAAAGTTTCTCCCTCTCTTTTCTAGCTTCAAATAGTAGTCACAGATATTTCCCTCCCTCTTAATTCATTCTCCTACATGTTGAACAAAACTAGGCCTGTATCCCTAAACAAAAAGTTACTTAGATTTGGGGAAGAAGGAAAAAGATCACACATACCAACTGGTCCTCTGGCATTTCAGGCATCATTCTGCTTCCCAGCAGAGAGAGGTAAGATTTGGCAGATATATGGAGATCCCTAACTGGCTACAGGAAGGGCCCATTTTTCTTTTGCAGTTCCTTTGCTGAGTCAGGGAATGAAGATTAACCAAAAATCTTGAAAATCTCTCATTCAGTGATACCGGGTGTAGTTTTCTAGTTTGCACATTCTCTTTGAAAGGGACCAATTACTTGGGAATTCTTGTATTTAGGCATACATCATGTTCTAAAAACATCTTACCACACAGAAGTCACAGAGACTCCAGTTACTCGAAAGTGCTTGGTTCATCGTGGTTATTCCTTGATGATGTATCACACTGTATATTCAAGGCTGCCTGGTCAAATCCAGTGAAATTTGCATGGTTTTGTAGGCAAAAGCCAGAATGTCCTTGCTAGTATCTCCTAAATTAATTAGATGCTCAGCTGCAGTGATGAGTGATGAAGATTCCTGAAGTGATTTATTTCTTTTTACCTCTTGTTCCAAGACTAAACTCTGCAGGGAAAGGTCCACCACTGCAAATAAAGCAACAGTTTTAACTTTGTAGACTCAAGTGAAAGCAACAGTGACAGTGAGTGCAATACTGGATCGTATTCCACAAAGGCTCATGCTTTGCTTAGATCTAGCTTCTAAGATGATTAAAAATATTACATTGGCATTTGAATGCATCACCCTTTTTTTCCCCCGTCCACTTTCCTCTTGGATACTTTCCCCATTTTCAAATCTTAGTTTTCTTGTCTGCTGTAGTATATACAGAGATAATTAAGACAGAAGCCTGCATTTTTGTCCATGGTATTATATCAGATGAACCGGTGCATTTTAGTGCATTTAGTGTTATGAAATGCCTTGGGTTCACCCTTTTGCAGGTGGCCAGAACAGGGATTAGACATCTGTTTTGATGATTTACTTGAAAAGCAGCCGGGCTTTGTATTTGGGTGAATGTCAGCCTTTCTGTCTTACCTTGATACTTCTTTATGCTTGCATGGCAGGCAACCAAAGGAAGAAAAGGAATTAGAGAGTTTTGACCTACATCTCTGAAAAGTAACTGAATTTAAAACCAAGAACCTTCTGATTCTGGCTTACAGCATTTTTTCCACCGGCTCTCTGCAATTCAATTAAAAAAACAACAAACCAAAACAAAACCCCACCAAACTAACAAACTAAACTTGAGAACTCTACAGTTTGTTTGAATTAAGCTCATTGTCTGATTAGAAGCTCTGACTAAGCAATTGTAGGAATGCAGGGTGTATTTAAGTAAGAAAGCTGTTTCTCTTGTTGATTAATTAAGCGAAAGTTTCATGGTTCAACTACTCTACACTTGTTTTCCTGTGATTTACAAAAAGAGAAGATCACAGAAGGAATTTTTTATTCCTATAAAGAACTAGTTTACATTCGCATTTTTATTTCATTTAACCACCACTCACCCTTTACTCTGCAGCATGCACCACATCAAGACTTTTAATCCAGACACGATATTTCCTGTATATTTACTATGATATATTGGTAAGGTCTGTCTTACTGATTTTTTGACAAGTGCAAGTCTCAAATGGTATCTTTGTAATTTTTCAGCACTTCAGTTTGATTGTAAGGTAAGTAAAATCTTTGATATATACTGCTAGTCTGTATCATCCCTACTTTCATTTTATTCTCTTTACTTTCAGGTTTTTGATGATTTTGGCCATTTTGGTAGGCAGCTATTTGCTCTCTAAAGTCCTGTTAATATAACTGTGTGATGATTTGAACTATTTTTCTTGATATTCCCCAAAGAAGAAGTAAAACTTCCCTAAATTTGTTTCTCTTCCACATGCTTTCTTTTTTTTTTCCCCCTCTAAATGCTGTTTCTTAGTGCCAGCCATAATGTGTACAAGGTGTAATCTCTATAAAACCACTTTATTTTACATAACTCATCTGGTGATCTGAATTGCCTTATACTTGCTAGTTTTTTAAGGTCTTGGTTGTATCTTCTACTGGTAACACTGGAGATACAGAGAGACTGCAGGGTTTCTGAGAAGAGCAAGAAATCTGCGTATGTCTCAGGTGGAAAGGGTAAGGCTGCAAGCCAGCTGATTCATTTTTGACTGATTACTGGTACCTAGGTATGATGATCCAGAAAAAAAATGATCTCATCCAGCTTTTTTCTCAGGATCCTATCCCAGCCAGTGTTCAGGGTGGAACTGTTCTGTAGGTTAATCAGGGTAAGAAGGCCATTGCTCTTCCTGGGACCTATTATGCGTTCTTGTTGCAGAATTTTGAATGAGGCAAGAGATTGCAGAAAGTAAAGGACGGTTTCACTACGAATGCAGCTGGATCTTGCCTTGGGAAACTGGAGTTTATTCCTATGTGTGACATGGAATGCTATTTCATGCTATCAAAGTACTCCGACCCAACTTTCCTCATTTGCTCACAAGGTTCTTCATTTCTCTGGTGTCTTATGTGCAAAGTCTTTATGAATCAGAGCTAAAATCGTAGCCAATAAAGCAATACTTTAAACATGAAAAGTGCTATCTAATGCTAGGAATGCTGAAAAATCAGTTTCTAGCCACCTCTCAGACTTGAAATGCAAAATCAATTGATACTTTTGACCTTAAACTCCCTGTGATCTAGTAACCCCTCTTTAAGATGTACATAATACCAAATACATCCTCCTCATTTTAGAGGGGGAAAGGTTAAGAAAATAAATTGGTATTGGGGAATCCATCACATAGTAGAAATCTGTGAATTATGTTTCTGCTTTTAAAACAGTTTTTGAGGAGTGCGCCACTAATAATATCTGGAACCACACATAGAAAATAAGGATGAATAAAAAAACTGAAAAGCTTTTCATAAATGACTTCCACCCAAGCCGAGCACTGAATGAGGAATTAGGGGACTTGTTAGCTTTTAATGCTTTTGATCAAGCTGTTAATGAGAGTATCATAAGCATGAGAACTAAACTCAGATTACACAAATGTGATTTTCAATTAATTAACATTGTAAGCTGATAATGCTTTTAACATTATTTTATGGGTATGTACATCAGCATTCACGCCTGTGCATGTATGTTGACAGGCTCAGTGACAAATTGTACTCGGCTATTAGCAAATACCTGTTTGAGACTCTGAGACACTGCTACATGGTTCATGGATACCTTGAGAATACTAAGCTTTGGCTTGATATCAAGACTTTGAAAGGCTTGTTTTCTATTAGTTTTTGGCTTTAATCACATAGCTGGAAGTTGAGTTTCATCTGTCATTAACATGTAATTTACATCAGTTCTGTAAAATTGTTGTCAAATGACCTTGTTAATATGCCAAATTACATATAAGAGCAGGTATTTAAATGAGATCTAAATGTTTAAATAGCTTAAAATCTTAGGTTTAATAACATTCAGAATGTTGACTGTGCTACTTGAGTTTTATAACCTTTCTCAAATGGATCTTTAGTTAATTATCTCTAAAACCGGCCTTTTAAAACATTGCACTGTGTCTAGAGATTGATATTTAGCTTTTTTTTATTAATCATATTTAGTTTTAAGATTTGGAAAGGGAGTTCTCTAAGGTTCAGCTGACATTTAAACAACTATGTTGAGACTTAGCATTGATATATTTTGGTTGCTTAACCCTTCTTGTCAGCAGTTTTGTATTTTATGCAGACCTTGCTGATGTGACACTGGCATTTATAGTAGAGTGCATTTATTTCAATAGAACAATTCTTGTCCTTCTAGTTATAGAAGTTATGATTATTATCTCAAAACAAAGCAGTCTGATGCTGTAGTCGATCTATAGGACACAGTTTCACATGCAGACATACTCAAAACTGATGCTGATGTGTATTAAACTGCAGACATTTTATTATTTGTGCTTCACAATTTAAAAAAGGTAAGAAAATAAATAAATAGATCTGTAAGTCAAAAAGAAATACTTTTTCAGTGGATAAAGCTTGACAGCATAGGCTTAGGGCTGACTATAAAAATTGGATAAGTTGCTCCATGATTTCAGCTGTTGAAGGCTACAGGAAAAATTCTTCATGATATGGATTAAAGAAGCTGGGGGTATTTTAAGCTAAAGCGATACTTCTGTCATGCTATTGCTTATTGCTTCTTTCAGGACTGAAGAGTTTTTATTCTGGCTCCATCCTGACTTGCTGTTTCTTAAAGTCATATATTTTTTGAGGGTGGTGGTGGGGAAATAATGACAATTAAGCTCACTGGACATCTGGTACCTGGATACTGGTCTTTCTATTCAAGCTAGTATTTGATTGTAAGGCTGGAGTGCCATGTGCTGTCGATATGTCACTGCCATTTAAACAATGATACATGTCCCTTCTCCATTTCTGTGCAGTAGTAGAGACATTTGATGGCTGTGTCATGCACTGGAACTAATCCAGCATAAAATAAAATAGAAAAAGTAAAATGAAAGTTGCCAATAAACTGGTGATGGACAGAGGGAGAAGGAACTGCTTGTTCAGTGGAGTGTTGGTTTCAATTCATCAACTTTTTTAACAGATCAGAAGAAATGGACTAAAAAATGCTTATTTACGTATTAAACTATTCTAAGATTAATTAACATTTCACTGCCTCTAAAGTTTGGAAAATAACCATCAGTAGATAACATACAGAACACATTAATTACCTTTTTATGATTGCTCACTTTTTTCAAGCATTTCAAGCATTGTCCTCTGATTTTTTTAATGATGGCATCTGAAGGCCATTTATGGACAATCCATGTGACCATTCAAAGCTAATGACATGAATTACCACCTTCTCCCTTTTTGCAAAAAAACCCAAGGAAGTAGCTTTCAATATCCAAGTTGCAATACTATTCATCACATTAGAGATCAATATCTACTTAATATAGGAGAACCTAAACAACGGGTTATGAGAATTACTATATAGTTTGCATTCTGGTCTTGGAAGCTTTTTCTTGAATGCTCCTCATGTCTAATCTGTTTCTCTCATGAACATTTCTGGAGGTTCCAGCTTCAGGTACTGTCCTTGCCTAGGGAAGAGGGCAGAGCAGCCTTTTCAGCCAGCCGCGTGTCTTTTTCAGCAGCAGGAAGGGCCAAATGCAATAGCATTCTCCTTCTAGAGGACTTGACTTTTTGTGAATGCATAGATCGATGTTATGTTCAGCAGGCTCAGAAGGAAAACCTACAGTGTATCACACAGAAGGCTTAATATAGCCCTGCAATATTTGTATTAAAAATGCCTGGCTGCACAGGCACAGGTTGGGCTTCTTGCTGCTGCTGTCATCACTGCCAGTGGGAAGCCCAGGCCCGGCTGAGCAGTATATGCTCAGCTCAGTGGTAGCTTTTGTCCCCAGCCTGTCCTACTTCCAAGCAGTCCTTTATCTTCTATCCCAAAGAGAAGAGCATCCTTTATGTCACCATTTCTTTTCCCTCCCTATGCCCAGCACAGCAGCCAGACCAAACTGTGCCTGTCCTTGGTGCTGGGTCTGGTGGGCATGGCTGCTGGGATGGCAATGCTGGGGAGGGAACATGAAGGGGAAGGGCGAGTTGTTGTATAAAGGGAGGCTGCTCTGTGGTTTGGAGCTGCTAACCACATGGAGGGTACATGAACATGTGTATGTATGCAGGCTGCAGGTTCCCACAGGGACAGGAGGAGGGATCCTGAAATCTATATCCAGTTCCTGCAGGCACCAACCTCAGGCTGACCTTTCTGGGAGGAAAATTTAAAATGACAATAATCTTGTCCTAATTACCGTCACTGATGCTTCTGTGACCTGAAATCTGACACTGGGTGGGATTCAGATTTCTGAGAGCATGTCAGGTTGTATTCAGGAGCACCTTTGAAGAACCTGGCTTGTTGTTCATGTTGCTCACACAATTCAATAGCTGGTATATACTGTGCTGTATATATGCTGTTGATATATACCTTTGAAAACAGTAAATTCCTAAATTTATGTGACAGCTAGGCAAACAAGAAAGGATGTAGAGAGTTGAAATATAGAAGAGGTGCGAGGATTACTCATCCTCCTCCCACTCTCTGTTGGTTATATTTTCCTTTAAGAGAAGAAGTCAATGGTAAATTTCTATTTTTATATTTGCAGGTAGAAGTCACTAGCAAATATTTTGAAGTTTTAGTGCTCACAGAAAGTTTCAAATTAACAATCATTGAGAATAAAATCTGTAGCTCAGGCAGGGCACAGCAAATGCAGAATCCGTGTCAGCTTCAGGACTCTGACATACTTCAGATCTGGTAGTATTCCCATTGCATGAACTTTCTTCTGAGGCTAGAAGTATCCGTTAATGCTAACAGTTTCATGACATGGGCTCCTGTACTTTGAGAACTGTGCTGGAACCATTTATTCACCTTATTTGATGTTCAGAATAGTCAAATGGACTGGTTTGGGTTGCTTTTTGTGGTTACTGATTCTCTCAATTGCTCAATCCTTCAGCAGCCAAAATGACCTTTTTCCTATGGACTAAGAACTAATTTTGGTAACATATTAGTGTATTTATTATCCACAATATTCAAGCAAAATGTACAGTACTGACAGATGATCATGTTTGTGAGATTCTCTATTTTCAAGTTACCAAACCACATGAAGTGTTTGATGTTCCCTCTCTGTGTCATTCTCAAGTGCATGAGGTACATACTCTGTGCATGTTAAAATGGGTTGGCTGCAGTGCTCAAACAATTCCACCTGTGCTGGTTTTCAATGGACTTTTGCGGGGAGAAGGGGGAATTCTGTTTTCACCTGAATTGAGGGAATATTTAGTGAGGAAAAAAAAAAATAAATCTATCAAAACCTGAATTTTTAAACAGAAATTTTGCTTGGAATTCTTTTGTGAGATTTTCATTGACTTTTACTGAGGGTGGTTGCTGCTTTTTTTTCTCATTTTCTACATCCTGTGTGCTATACAAACCAAATTTACATGTGGTGACCCACCTGCCTAGTCAGCACTAGAAATTCCTGGTGGCAGATGCTGTACAATCACATGAGCGAAACCCACTACTGCTAGTAAGGGCTTGTATTCAAAGATAAAACAAGCCTGCAAGTGTGACAAACTATGTGACGGAAAGCATGGATAGCCATAGTAAAAACATAGCGTTACAAGCTCTGATAGCTTTGAATCATTTATATGTATAGGGTTTGCTTGTGTGTCTGACCTTGTTGTGGTTAATGCTCAGGTCTAGAACTACAAATAATATTCCCCTCTGCTCTGCAGGAGGCTTCTTCAGCTTCAGTTTTGGAGGGCATGTGCTAACCAATGCATAATTTCTAAGGGGGTGTTGCTTGATCTAGCGACTTAGATATGCTTCTGGTATTGAGGTCCATCTGCTATTCAGTGAGCACAGGAAAAGAGGCAGGAAGCCAAATGTCATATATTGAAGACCTTGTCTCACTTTGGATGACAACTTTGGAACGCAGCGTTTGGCACATTTCTTGCATCAGTAAAAGGATAATAGGAGAACAGTGCGATCTTTTGATAGCTCATATTGCATCCTGACTTTAGGGAGGACAAACAATTGCTGAGCAGGTCAATGTGTTAACAGCCTTGCATTTTTTTTTGTCAAGTGGTTTATTTCAAAATGCTAAGGGAAACAGTGAAAGCTACCGATTATGCTTATTGTTTAACAAGTACCTGAATCAGTTTCTGAGTCCTTGGACATGATGTATACCTGTGTAAGTGCATAATTAAATACAGATTAAATTTTTCTAGAAGTCAACCTAATTTATTTGAATTTATACTTCCTCTATAATTTATGTTCTAGATGCCATATAATTTGTAATAATGAGTCCTTATAACTACACATGGAGTAAGCAAGCATATGTTCGGAAAGTATAATACTGAGTTTACCTTTCTTCACAGGACCCTAGTTCTTTTCACAATGTGCTATATACACTAAACGTGTTATGTTCCCAGCTAAACATATTAAAAACCCCACCACCCCCAAAGGAAAGCAGTCCTTCCTTACCCCAGACCAACAGCCTGCAAGAACAAATGTCTTTCTAGTAAAATTTTATTTACTGTTACCATAGCCAGAAACAGTGACCCTACCTTGTTCAGGGGTGGGTTTCTCCTGGAGGGAAACTAAGTTACCTCATTAGAAAGCAAGGTGCAGGTCTGTTTTCTATATCCCATATACATGCAGTATTCTTTTTATGCTTTATGTTCTGTCCTTGAAAGTTTTCCAAAGGCAACTCAAATGGTGGGAAAAATTAGAGAAGGGAATGGACTGCAATTTTCTTAACCTAAGTTATATCCTGTTGGATATTTCATAGCTAGAAGCTTGGCACTACTGCAATCTACTGCAAACAGGTGGATAGTTTTTTAGAAAACTACCTTAGAACTTTATTTTCATTCCTAAACACATTTTGTTTCATCATTAAGGGCAGGTTCATTATTAATTTATCCAGATTGCTGCAGCAATGGGATGGGGCAACTATCCAAAGCTTTAGGCAGTAACGTAGCATTTTTGCAATACTGTAACTCTAAGGAAATGCTGTTTACTTATGGTAGACAAAACTGCTACGGTCTTAAAGACATCTTCTTCACTTTAATCTTGTTATTCGTGCTACTCCAAATACTGTCCAAAAGATATTTTAAGCTACAATTCCTCTATAAATGGCTAAATTTAAAAACAGAAAAAAAAAAAAAAATAAAAAAAAAAATCCAACAGTTCTATAATTTTTATAGTATTTTTTCAACTAGCGTGTTCTAGCTGTCCAAGCATTTTAGTGTAAGAGCTGAGGCTTCACTAAAAGAATATACTTTATCTTTCACTTCCATGCTAAACTTCCATGAGAGCTTGCACATTTCTACAACTAAATTCAACTTAAAATTAAACATTATAATGGCTGTTCATAAACATTTACTAATTATTCACTTTTATATTCCACATAAAGTATTTTTAATTAATTTAATTTAATTTTTTTTTAATTCTTCTTAATTTAACCTTATTGTGATAGGTTGACCTTGGCTGGCTGCCACATGCCTACCCAGCTGCTCTCTCATTGTCCCTCCTCAACAGGACAGGGGGCAAAAATGGAATGGGAAACCTTCTGGCTTGAGTTAAAAACAGGAAGATTACTTACCAGTTATCATCATGGGTAAAACAGACTCGACTTGGGCAAAAATAAATGTAATTTATTGACAATTAATGGTGATTGGATAGTGAGAAACAAAACAAAAAAAATTCAGAAAACACTTTCCACCCCATCTTTTTCCCTCAGCAGGATGAACAGGGGCCATGATCAGTCCATAATAGCTCCTCTCTGCTGCTCCTTCCTCCTCACACTTTTCCCCTGCTCTGGTGTGGGTCCTTCCCATGGGCTGCAGTCCTTCAGGATAAACCTGCTCCAGCCTGGGCTCTCCGTTGGCCACAGTTCCTTCAGGGAACATCCACCTGCTCCAGTGTGGGGTCCTCTGCAGGCTGCACTGTGGTAACTGCTCCAGTGTCTGGAGCATCTCCTTCCCCTCCTTCTCTCACCTTGATGCTCAAAGAGTTGTTTCCTCATACTACTTTTCCTCACTGCTCACACACCAGGCAGTGTTTTGGACTTTCTTAAGTATGTTTTAGCAGAAGTGCCACCAGCTTGGCTGATGTGCTCAGCTGTGCCCAGAGGTGGGTCTGTTGTGGCTGTGTTTAGCATGGGGCAGCCCCATGTCTCTTCTTACAGAGGCCACTCCTGCAGCCCTCCTACCAACAAAACCTTGGCATTAACAAGTATATATGTACATATACTTGATTCAAAGTAAAGATCTTTACCGTGGTGTTTTTTACATATATTGCATAGAATGAGATTGATCTTTTTCTTCTTTTCTGCCCATACCTTGCCAATTTTCAAACTCTGAGAACTCTGTGCCAAAATCTGACTAACTGTGCCTATGCTTTGGTAACTGCCCATCTACTGTCTGTCCCAGCACAGATATAAAATTATTCCTTCTCCATTCTGTTAATATGGTATGTCAAACAGTTATTCTATTTATTTCAGGAATGAGGGAATGAGTGGAGAACAGAGGTTCAAGCAACTGCCACCCTTGTACCCAGTCGCAACCGATGACACCTTTCTCTGCCACTCTCTTGGGTCAGAAATGGCAATGGCAATCCTCATCTCAGCTGGACATAGGCAAAAGTGTAGTTAAATGAATTTGGCAGCTATTCCTCGGAGAAATGCAGAGGAGGTGTTACCTTTGCCTAGAGTGGTAGCTCATGTAGTGGGTAAATTCGCGATGACAATAACGTGCGTAGGAAAATGCTGAAGGGAAAATGGGAAAAAGCATGCTCATGTTGTATGAGGTGAGTGGAAGGTGGTAGCGGTAGGCTGACTTTCGCACGTCTAAGGGACCCTAAACCTAGTGCCAGCTCCTGTTGCTCCAGAGATTGGAGCACCCTGGAAACAGCCCATAATTAAAATCTTTGCTTCTTATCCCCCAAAATAGCAACAGCTCCAAGATATCACATGAGATCCATTCTTACCTAGTATTTAAAATAATTTTCATCTCCTTTTAATTTTTTTTTTTTTAAGTAAGTACTGATGACATTTACTCAATTTTCCCCTGTTGTATACCAGTATAGTTTTCCATCCCCCACACTCACTTAAACTGACAGGTTGATAAGAGACTGTGAGCATTTTTACCTAGTTATAAATAGCTTTTTGCACCCCTTCCCCCTTCTTTTAGAATTGCAAAGATTTTATTTGGATTTCATGCTTTTGGGAAGTATCAAATTGGAAATAAATGGCAAAAAATCTCTTTGTATAATTGCTTAACCTTATTATAATTGTAAAATACACAATAAGTGCAAGCTATTTAAAACCCTTGCTAGGTAGGAGAATATAAAATGTGAAGTTAGAATTTGAAATTATGTAAGATCTAGCGAAATGCTGTTTTGTGTGTTTTATGTGATATGGATTTCCATCGTGAAAACCAGATTGCCCTTTACCCCTCTAGTGCTTATAGTACATCTGATTCTGCACTATGGTTGTGTTATCTCTCAGTCTGCTTTGCTTGCTACTTCCCACAGTAATAATGTCACACAGCACTGGCATTAAAATAAAACTCCTTATAAAAAAGAAAAATACTGAAGTTCATCATGTCTGAACTGTGTTGAAACCAGTGGAAATATCAAGGAATAAATTTAGCTTGGGTGATATGTAGAAGAAGCATTAATTATCAGGAAACTAAGAGAAAACAAGTCTTTATCACTGGTTTGTTTTTTTTCCTATGTGTTTTACAAATGAACACAGAGTCCCTTTTGAAATCAGTATTCCAAAATAACAGATTCATATCTATTATGGATGAGTCAACAATGGAAATGAATTGGCAATGAATTATGCTTCAATGCTGTTTTGCCATAGTCTTTTAACCTAAATGAAAAATAGTTGCAATCAGAAAGGCTGTTCTTCATTTTAACGTGATTTAATCAAAAAAGTAAATTGTGGTGAAATGTTTAGAGTGAGATAGTCATATTTGGGTGATCACATGTAATTCATTTGCATTCTGCAGTGACATGATTGTACTCGTTCAGTGCTAATCTTAGGTTTTATTTTGTGTGTGATTATAGGAAAAAAAATAATTATCCACTGCCATTTACTCTCTGAATGTTTCCATTACTATTAACAGTAATTAATCGTTTAATGTCTTTAGGTGTCACTATGAATGTGTATTTGACAAGTCTTTTGTTTAACTACAACCATGGTATAAAACCTACACTCCATCTACCACTTCACCTACTGTTGGACTTTCTAGTTAAACCACTCAAAATAGTTACTTTCATATTTCAATTTCTCTATAATTCTGCTGGTCAACTTATTGGTCAACACACAGGCTTGGCCTGCAAAATACACAAGTGTACATTGCTTGTGATAAAACATTTCTTGAATCCATCCCCTAATAGGGAACACTTTCACCATCAGACAAAGGTAAGAACATTAAATTTCTTAGTATCACACTAGATGTGCTTCAAACAATTTTGTTCATTTAAATTTTCCCAAAAGATTTTTTTTTACTAAAATGTTTTGTTGAAAATAAAACATATATATATATATAAAAATTTTGGCAGATTTTTTCAGATTTTTTTTTTTTAACATCATTGTGGCCAAAATATTTCATTTAACCTTTTTCAGAATGAAATATCTTGGTTGTTTGCGATTTTTTTTCTTCAAGAACAACTTGTTATTAATTATTTTGATTCTACGATAGTTTCAAAATGTTTTAGTAACCTTTGAGAAGTCTGAATCACAATGAAAATTTACTGTTTATTTGTTTTCTGGAAAGTGTAATGTCAGATTTAAGCACTGTATTAATCTCATTCTTGTTTTTTAATAACATGTTCTTCATTTTGTTTTTGTTCTGAACAGGGAGTAAACATCCCACAGCCCAACATTTGTCAAACAGATAATTGGATTCCTAGGTAGTGTGTGTCTCTTGGTAAAATCCACTTTTATGAAGATAACTGACTGACTTACAAGAGCTACTAGTTGGAGAATTCCTTCTGCAAGGATGCAGATAGTATCTATAAGGGGCAAGAATTTTGATCTCTGTGGAAAGCACTTGTGCATACCACTACATGGTTGAACAGGACAAAGTAAAAGTGTGAGCTGGTGGGAGCAAGTGGCTATTGAAGACCAAGAAAAATACTGTCCCAAGCATACTGAGTAATTTTCTAACAAGAAATCCCATACACAGAAACATTTCAGCGAGCAATGTCCCTTGTGCTTCCCTACACTTTATGTGGAGCCGAGCACTTGTTTGCTAAATGCTTTGGACAATTTAGTAGCATATTTGAGAGACGAAAATAATTAGATGCCCATTCCTGCCCTCAAGGAGGTCTAAATGTGAGACTTCCAAGTCGTTATAATCAGACCACATCTTTTCTGCATACACCTCGTATTTGTTGTCATCTGTTGTTTCAATGTGCTATACAAGCATCTACACCTTGAGTTCACTCTTTTGAAGGGTCCAACTTCCTCTTTTTTTCACCTCTAATGTCAACACAAGTTAAGACAATTTAGCATCTGGCAGGACTAAGACATGCTAAATTTGCAGCTTTTTATGCAGATGACAAATACTGATATGCAGTGGGGTGAATCTGTGTGGTCCTTTCACTGGATGTTAGGATTGAGCCCTGTGGGATTTGCTTAATTCTGAGGTGAGATACTCAATAAGAGAGATTAAATCTTCTGGAAGATTTTGGTTGCGAAGTTATTTTAAGCATAAAAGTTACTTTTCCTTTTTTTCAGTAGGAAAAGGGAATAATAGCTAATTAGACCCTTAGGGATCAATTTTCAAAACAGTGTGCAGGAAGTGTGAGTACAAACCTTATTTGTTAATGGGGTTTGTGAACATACCTCCTGTGATTTTTTTCAAAATTTAGAATAACAAAACAACCACCTTCTCAGAGAAGCACATTTAAATATATAAGATAGGATATCTTTTTCTTCGGGGTATTGGATAGGTGGCATACATTAAGACCACAGAGTGTTTCTGTGGTCATTATGTTTTACTTTCTCAAACCAGTAAACATAATGAAATAATAAAACATTCTCTGCTGCCCTGTAGAAGTCAATCCCACAGTCCATATATACCTCGTCTTTGGTTAAAGGAGGAAAAACAACAAAAGACTAACCCCTAATTTTGGTGATGAAAAAAATCATTAAGAAAAACCCCCAAACATTATTAAACATTTCATTGTAAAGATTGTGCAAGGTATTTAGAGTGAAATAATGAGGATATAGAAAAAATCCACAGCAATGGATTTTTTTTAATGGATTTACATCTGGAGAGGGACTCTTCATCAGGGACTGTAGCGACAAGACAAGGGGCAATAGGTTTAAACTTAAACAGGAGAAGTTCAGGTTAGATATAAAGAAGAAGTTCTTCCCTGTGAGGGTGGTGAGGCCCTGGAACAGGTTGCCCAAAGTGGTGAATACTCCATCCCTGGCAGTGTTTAAGGCCAGGTTGAACAGAGTGAGGCGACCCTTCCCATGGCAGGGGGGTTGAAACTAGATGACCCTAAGGTCCTTTCCAACCCAAACCATTCTATGATTCTAATATTTGATCTAATTCTCCATTTAATCTGTTGGGAGAAGGTTCCTTATTATTGCACAGGAAAATGCAGTAAATGCATGTTATTTTTCAATAATGTTAAATGGGAAAAAAAGTGATGTCTGAAGTATAGGAATATTAAAGTATGCTAACAGAAGTGATTATTATCATTTATAGTAATGTTGAAGGTCATGACAACAAGAAGGGTTGTAGAGGCAGGTGGATGAAATTTGGGACAGAGCAAAGCTGATTTAGGGGACATACAGCTGTAGACTAAATGTATGGCATATTTGTTTGGGTGTGCTGTGGCCCTATTCAGCGCTCTGTTCTGATAAGTGGAGGTGCCTCATTTCTGGCCATGTCAGAATGTAAGAAGATGAGCACTTTCGTATTTCAGTATGCCTTAAAACTTGAAATGAGGATCTGAATCCATGTGGCCGCATATTGCGAATACATGCGTGTGGAAAATAAATGTTGTTTGTACTTTATCTATCTGTATCAACTATACGCTATATATATCCAAATACATCATGAGAAGGTAAAAAGAAGGAAAGTAAAAAAAAATTACATTTAAAATACTTATGTATGTATCATGAGTGAAAGACAGTCCATGCGCTGAAGTTCTTACAATTAACTAGGTAAGAGAAAGGATGTGAGAATCTGTTTGTATTTTATCTGTGCAAAGCAAACAACAAATGCAATTTGAGCTTGGACTTCAGCAGATCAATTAAGTTTTCCGATTGATTTCAGTGGAATCAGGATTTTGCCCTAAATTACTTTCCCATGGATGCAAAAGAAAACTGTAACTAAATAAAAAAACTGTAAGAAAATAAATAATAATAAAATTATAAATAATAATAACAAATAATAAAGTAATATTAAATCATAGAATCATAGGATGGTTTAGGTCAGAAAGGACCTTAGAGATCATCTAGTTCCAACCCCCTGCCACGGGCAGGGACACCTTCCACTAGAGCAGGTTGCTCCAAGCCCCTGTGTCCAACCTGGCCTTGAACGCTGCCAGGGATGGGGCAGCCACAGCTTCTCTGGGCACCCGGTGCCAGTGCCTCACCACCCTCATAGTGAAGAACTTCATCCTAAACAGTTAATAATAAATTAATGTTAATAAATAATAATTTACAAAAAGAAAGTCTTTTAAACATCAAGCTGGTGTCTTAGCTATGTAAGTTCTTTAGTCAGTTTGAGAGCTATTTGCTGATTATAAGACAATCTAAAGAAATCAACTGCTTCTGTGTTTTTCCAACTCCAAGCACATCATTGTGATGTTCACAAATAATGAACAATCACACAATTCCAACCCATCCTTATTAATAAAAGCTTTTGATTTCAAATGCAGCTTCCATAAACGACAATTTCTGTCCTGAGCAGAAAAAGATCTGTTGTGTTAAATATTTCATTGCTCAACTGGCATCTATTATCTAGAAAACATTAGATTTCGCAGAGAATAGAAAAGGTATTTAAAAATATGTGAATATAGATTATCACTATAAATTGCTGATTTTATTTCCTAGTGCTACTGGACAGTAGCTTCAAGTGGCAAGTTTAATTACATCAGAATACAGATTTGACCGAAGTGTGCAATTTTTTCTTCCAGTGCACATTTAATGGAATAGTACAATAGTCTCAGAATATTTATATTGTTGTACATGGCTGGAAAGTGGAGAATGTGTGTTTGTTGCAGCCATATTGTTTCATTACTAAATATTGAAATTCTGGCTTTCAGAATGCCAGTTTTAAATGTTTTGTTATATATATTTACATTTGCTATAACATCAAAAAAGTGCTAACAGAAAGGATCATTAACACTAAATAAAATTAAGTGCTTCATTTAAAATCTCCTTTCAAATGCAAATTTGTATCTCACAAATCCCTTACATTTCCAACAAAGATTAGCTAGGATGTCGATTATGATATTGACATCATAAAGTCATGAAGTTGGGCTGTACTCCAGTTTAAGGGAGATTCTATAATAAGGAATGATTACTTGAGTTCTAAAATTGCCTGGTATCTGAATAAATATGTTTATTTTTAGCTTGGTTTTGTACTCTGATAAGATCCATATATAATCTTATGATTAATTTTCTGTTAGTTCTTTTCTGCTTTGACTCGTTGACTGCAAGCACAGAAACACAATTCCGTCTCTTAGGTATCACATGCACAGACTGTAACTGTTGAACTACCTAGGATTATGAAAGCAGTCTATGTGGAATAGCTATTCAATAATATGTCTTCTATGCAGACATTGCTATTTCAAGATGGGAGTAATATTTTTCCTACTGTAACTATCAATTTTGTAACTGTATTAAGTTTAGCTACTAGCCACTACACTCCTTCAAGAACTAGAGTTCCTAAAGAGTCATTGCTGCATAAAAGGTATTGCAATTTAATTTTTTTACATATCTTTGTTTAGAGGAGTTGCACCATAAAGACAAGCACTGAAAGAAGATAGTCCTTCCCTCCCTGTCTGTTCTTCTCTTAGGCAGGGATACACATCAGAATTTTACTCTTTTCATTCAATTCAGCATAGCTTACAAATGTATACTTCTTGGCCACCTGGGCACACTGCTGGCTTATGTTAAGCTGACTATTGACCAACACCCCCACATCCTTTTCCACCAGCAGCTTTCCAGCCACTCTTCCCCAAGCCTGTACTGTTGCATGGGGTGTTTATGACCCAAGTGCAGTAGCCAACACCTTGTTGAACCTCATATAGTTGGCCACAGCCAACTGATCCAGCTTGTCCAGATCCTTCTGCAGAGCCTTCCTACCCTTCAGTGGGTCAACACTCCTGCCCAACTTGGTGTCATCTGTAAACTTGCTGAGGGTGCACTCAATCCCCTCATCCAGTTCATTCATAAAGATATTAAACAACACTGGCCCTAAGGCTGAGCCCCAGAGAACACCACTTGTGACCGGCTGCCAACCAGATTTAACTCTGTTCACCACCACCACTCTGTGTGATTCACACATCCAGCCAGTTTTTAACCCAGTGAAGAGTACACTGTCCAAGCCCCAAGCAGCCAGCTTCTCCAGGAGAATGCTGTGGAAAACAGTGTCAAAAGCTTTACTAAAGTAGACAACATGCGCAGCATTTCTCTCATACACTGAACAGGTCTCTTTGCTGGTCTAACTCTGGATGTAACATGCGAGACTATCTCTGTATTCCTGTCTGTATCTGACTACCCCAAAGAAAATCTTTCCAGGATCATTATTATTTTCCTTCCTGATTATTACAACCATCATTCTTCCCCTCCTCCCTTGAGTCAGTATTACTTTACTTCTAACCTTCTGAAAATTAGCTGTCAAATCTACCTTGCTAACTTATTGAGTCCTTCCACCAATGAGCTCTTTTTCCCTGCTAGTGTTCCCTTGTGCCCATACTAGTTCTCTAACATTCATCTCTGATCCGTTGGTCTGCTTTCTATCTTGCCTAAGGTGCCCATATCACCTCTTCTCCCTTCCCCACAACTTTTAAGGTTTTTCTACCTGACCTTGTATGCCAAAGGACCCTTTAGCTAAACTCATCTTTTCCTACCACCTTTGCCACCTGCTAGAGTTATGCTGGTTTTGTTCTGTGCTTGTTAAGATTTAATTGATTAGCATTTTATAATACAGCCAGGCTTATAAAGACTGTTGCTAGCCTCAAAGAATTTCTCACATGACCTGTATATTCTAAAGGGTTCCAATTTCCTAAAATGACAATCAAGCTTCCTGTACCTCTTTGAAGCACCCTTTATAATGATTCTTGAAGTTCCTACTTTGTCTTACAAACATAAGTGCATTAGGAAATGCTGATAAGTGCACTCAGTTACTTGCCTAAAGGTACCAATGTATAAATGCTGTGACTGTGTGTGACAAGAACAGCTGCAGTGACAGGCTTACTGGGCTGTGTTTACCACTGAAATCTCAGTATTTTTCAAAGGGATAAGTATAACAAAATTAGCATTAAGACATAACAAATGCTAGTCAGGATCATGAGTTTTGACAGGCTGAACAGCTGAAACTCAGGTTCAAATTCATCCTCCTAAATCAGGTTATCTTATTATAGGGACACTGTAAATTTGGCCTAATGTTTATTTATTACTAATGTTTGGGAGAAATGGGACCCTGAAGCATTAATTTGTGGTGTATTGTAATGACTGTAGCCCCTTGGTGCTGAAGTGTATTGATTATTTTGCCCTTCTAAGAAGACATCTTTGATCAATTAATAACCTAGCTAAGATATTACTCCACAAATTACAATCATATTTAAATGAAACCTAGTAATTATCATAGATGAAAACTGCTTTTTTGTCTAGTGACAAATATCAGATATCCGATTTATAGAAATAGTATGCATTTATATGCATTTATATATTTAAATTACATTTAAATGCAATATAATGCATTTCTCCCATTTGAGAGTTCTATGGTACATACAAACAGCAATAAAGTCAAGAAAATATGAATTAAAAAAAGTGAAAATTAGATTAAAATTTTTCCTGTGTCAGGTCCTCAAATTTATTGGACAACTGATTGTGGATTTTGAATCTCAGTCTTCATTCTGCAATTGGAGTTGCCAGCAATAAAATTATGATCTAGTTGATAAACTGGAGAGTGTGTTCAGAAAAACTTGATGTGTTATATCCTTTAAAGCAGAGATAATTTAAAGACTTGAATGCAAAAGTAGCTGGATCCTTTAGAATTGTTTTAATTGTCCTTATGCAACAAGTGGGTTTTTTTCCTCTCAGTATGTTTGTTATAGAATGTACATTTCAAAGATATAGATAATCTATGCATCCAGTGAAGCATGGTGAAAATGGTTATGTTTGACACTGAAATACTGTGTAGATCTGGAAGTATATTTCACCATTAGAGAATGGTATATACAAAGAAAAGGAAGAGTGGAGGAGAGATGAAGGAAATTACTATCTGCTCTTTCAGGGAAATAAACTTCTAAAAATAACCCCCTCTTAAATTTTCTTTTAAAGCATCCACAAGGAAGAAAATGCATCTATTACATTTGTCACATGAGAAGCTGTCTAAAGGTATAGTTTGCACAGAAGCTGTGTAAAATGTGAGGTAAATCACCTGAGTCATTGCCCTTACAAAATTTACACTCTGTCTCCTAAAAAATCATGAGGTTTTAAATTACAAACAGTGATGTCTGCACCACTTTAACATTTTTCTTTTTCTAACAGATCTCTCTGTAAAATCCTGTGTATGTGTCATTATGTACATGGTAAGGTAGGTTTTGTTTGATGTTTTTAACACAGTGGTTTAAAAACTTACTATCCTGAAGAATTTCTATGAATAAATAATGATGCTAGGTGAAATTTGGGCCATTAAAGTTTATTTTGGTACTGATCCCACCCTTGCACGTGTCAGCTTCTGTCAGTATATCCCAAGGCACAGGGGTCTGGTAGAACCAGTGTTAGAGAAAAAGACTTGAAGAAAGTTTTCTTCACAAAAGATGCCCTCTCATTCCCCAGTTATTTGATTTGGAGCTGGAAAGTCTACTCCTCAGATTATTTTTGCCTCCTGGAAGCAGCCTTAAAGGAAATACAGCCAAAGCATGAAGATTCTTTTCGGATGAAGTTCCCTCTTCAGAAGTGTAGTCTTTAAGTAAAGGTGAAAGTGATGTGAGGTTGCATGACTTGGGCTAAACATGCATGAATCAAAACTTAGGCCATTCTGGTTCATGTTTAAAGCAAGTTCTGGTGTACAAGGATTGGTTCATTTTCCCAAAGTTAATCTCCAAGAAGGCAAATTGCTCTTGATCCAGTAAAGCAGCTGCCATATTGGTTGCCAGAGGGATGGGAAGTTTAACAGACATCTTAAATTGTAGACTGCTCTAACTCCATGTAGAAGTTTGAGCTGTAAATAGTGAAATGACAAAAATGGCATGAAGTCCTGATATCTTCACCTGGAAGGGTGCAGATAATTGAGTTGGACTGAGTTGCTGGAAGCTTATCATCTCCGTGCATTTTACAGCAAAATTAATATGCAGCCAGAAATCCTTGCATCCTGACTAAAACGTGCACTTTATAATATAAGGAATCTTAAGCATTTCCAAGGAAGCTTTCAAGCAGGATATAACATGGATGTAAGAAAGACATTCTAAGGGCTAGCATGTCATACAACATTTTACAGGTAGACATTCAGATATGCTTATATGTACATGTATTCAAAGATAAAAAATGTGCAACTTAATATGAGGTGTAAACTATTACAAAGGATTTTAGGAAGTCTGTGTCTGAATTTAAGCTCCTGGAATAGAAGCAAGAGTATGCAATGTGTGCCTAAGGAGTTTTTCACCCCACACGCAGACCCCCAAGCAGCACAGCAGTACTGGTGTAGTACTTCATGACGTAGTTCACAACTGCCCTCTGAGCCCAAATGATAAGAGAGGGAGACAACAAACGGTTACAGAGATTTAATCTCATTTAACCCAACATGATTTTTATTTATAAGAATTATTTTATAACATAGGAAATACAGAGAAACTAATTAGGTGTTCTTTGATTTCATTTTGGAGAAGTCACGTAAAACATTTGGACTACTACCGGATAAAATGAGTATGAGATAAGACTCAGATCTTGTAACCACCTGCCTTTGTAGAAACTGCTCCTTAGATACAAGTAGCTGAAAATTGCTTTGCTTTGTTGTAAAGTAAAGTAGAATATTGTAGTTTCTGCCGTATTGGGGCAATTATTCTGCAGCTAAAGTCTTGGAGAGTACAGTTAGATAAGTCTCCCTTTTCTCATATTTGAATCAGGAAGACATTGTCGAACGCCTTCAGACTGCGTAGGGGATAAAAGGCAATGATGGTTTGAAGCTATGTCATGCTAAGTAAACACCCACATGATGGTATGTATGAGAAGTATCCTACACAGAATTCTGGAAACCTTGAGAAGATTTTAGCAGCTCCTGCACCTGTGTATATGGCAAGATCTAAACCAGGAAACCTGTCAGAGGTTGTACCTACACAGCAGTACAGCAATATAGTGAAGAGCTACCTGACCTACCTTTAAACCATGCAACTGGGTAGAAGTGACAGTTTAGGCCAGAGCAGCATGAAGTTTAACATGAACTACTTCACCACGGTTTTTAAGGCAGAGGCACATATTGCTACTCCATGAACAAGAGCAGTATTTCAGATAATTACATCAAAGCTAGTTCAGATGTCTCACCAGACATAATCAAGTGATATATCAGAAATAAGGACATTTCCATCAACCCCTAAGGGAGGGTCTGAAAGAAATAGATTGACTTGTAGACATCTGATGAAAAACTCCATTTATTCCAGTGGGATTGCTCTAAAAACTTCTAGCTTAAACCAGATCAGAATGCAGCCCTTTTTGTCAGACATACGTTCAACAGAAAAACAGATACAAAAAAATTCACAGCAGTGATTGAAGGTGGGATGTTTGTTACTGAGGAAAAAGAGTATCTGTGAAAGCTACAAACGAGGAAGCTGTTTTTATAATGACTATACTTGAAAAATCAGTCCTAAAAACTTAATATCTTGCAATACTTTTACTAGAGTTCACTATGTGAGAAAAATCCTCTATAGAGGAATTTCATCTGATTTGCAATCCACATCAGCATATAATTTCATTTTCAATGTGTTTAGTGATGCGTTCATCAAGGATTTAGGTGCTGAGATTTTTGTGCAACCTACATAACTCTCTGAAAAATTGTTTTCAGACATACACAGCATAATGCATGTGGAGGGAAGGGTATGGAAAAATGCATGAACCACCTGGTTTCAGCAACAACAAAATTCCGCTTAAGTAGTTATGAAAATTCTGTGATTTGAAAAAATATGGTAAAGAAAAAGCAATGTAACATACTGGATTTGTATTTGATATGCAACTTTCAATGCCAGATCATCCTTTGGTTTTCTGATAAAAGAAAAATGTAGACATGATTAACTATATGCATGGTATCAGCATTAATATAAGAGTAAGTTAAGTGGTTCTGGATCAGGAAATGAGATTATAATGAACTCAATGTGATTTCATTGAGGTAAAAGAAATTTAAACTTTATAACTATTCATAAGAAGAATAGGTACCATGTTAGCATTCTGTTTCCCTGGAGGTGAAAGAGCCTTGACAGGGCTGTTTCTCTCATTAAAAAGCTGACACGACTTTGTCCTATAGGATTTGCTGGCTTCACTAGAAAATTTGCAGCCATCTGACACTTGTGTTCTTCTATTCCTAATGGATGAACAAGACTAATTTATTGTGTATATATATATACACAATTAAATCTCTCCATGGCTCTGTTGGAGTAGAAGTTTGCTAAACTGTTTTTAAAACTAATTTAAATCAGAACTGTTTGGCATAGGACTTTATAATTCAAATTGCCTATCAACTTAATGTCCAGATACTTCATCAGTTAGGAAAAAGGAGCAGCTACAGGATAATCACACACATTGGGCCAAATCTAAATACACTATAATTGTACCAAGTCCCTTTATTGAACAGGTTCTAAATTATTCGATGAAGCTGTTTCAAATTGGATTCTATCTAGACTTGACAGTTAAAAATATTTCTAATTATTTAATTCAATTTTACTCATCTTTCCAATGAAATAAGACCTATGTTGACCTAAAAAGCTAAGGTATTAAAATATTGAGTGGATTTGCACATACACCTGTGGACAGCTATTGCTGTATCTAAAATTAATTAATTTGGAGTGGTGATTGGTGAGATGTATATTACGGTTTAAAAATAATTGTCAGAACATTTTAAGTCATATCTATGCACAAAATTCTTTCAACCTTAAAATAGGTGTTAAAAGTCAATATTAGTGTAAAGAAAAGATCCGGTAATTTTCTTGCTGATTTATATTTCTGTGCTCCCATAGATGACCTTTCCAGGTCTAAGAGCAATTTCTTGGGAGGATGCTCTTTGGAATAACAACATGAAAAATGCTTTCTAGATGATCATCTTCTCTAAACAGATGAGCAGACAAACAAGGAAAAAAAAATCCAAGCATTTTGACAGAAAATTTGAGAAACATTTGAAGACAAGTTATAATTAGAATGGTCTGACATTCCCCAAATTGTGAATACTTACCAAGTGTGCAACTTCTATGAAGTCTTATGTAGTCAGCTTTAGTTAGAATTTTCCAGTAATATTAATCAC
Organism: Strigops habroptila; assembly: GCF_004027225.2. Classification (NCBI taxonomy): domain Eukaryota; kingdom Metazoa; phylum Chordata; class Aves; order Psittaciformes; family Psittacidae; genus Strigops; species Strigops habroptila. Next base: position 5,586,255 of record NC_044278.2, read on the forward strand.
CTGTCAAAATCCCAAGAGCACGATAGAAGAGGCAGTTTTGGCAGCTGAGTTATGGGCTTGCAGGCTTTTCCAGTGGCTGTTCTTTGCACCCTGTCCTCTGCATCCCCAGACTGACCGCCCTTGCTGTCTCCCTGGTAGGAGATTCCCAAGGAAATTCACAAAGCTGGCCACAGGGAGAAAGGATAGAGGCATTTGTTAGATGCTGTCAAATCTGACCGTGTTTCCACTAGCTATCTTCAAATATAGATGCAAGACAGGGTGAATTTTGTCTCCAGAGCTTTGGGCTGAAAGCCTGAACTGAACATAGACTGAAACTTTAATTCCACAAATACACAGTACAAGGAACTGCATATTTGCAGTTTATATAATTATATAACCAAGTCTTCAAGAAAGAACTATAATCTTCCTAACTCTATAAGCTTCATGTTTATAGCTGAGGTTTAAGGTACGATAGAATTTGGAGGTGACAAACAATTCTGAAGGAGAGGGAATGCAAAACAATTTTTCTTAAGGTTGTTTAAGGACTGTTATTTTATTTTTGTTTTCTCCTCTTCATTTACCTGCCTCTTCTCTTCTGTGTTAACATTATCTAGCACTTCTGCAGAAAACTGATTTCCAAGCACTAATTCCTGACCTTCTCACCTCCTCCTCTTCCTCATCTGTCTTCTGTTTTCATCGTTTTTCCCCATTTCTGTTTTCATTATAAAGACATTTTGCTATCTGGTTCTACTTGTACTAGCAATGCTTATGACAATGTGTTGTTCTGAGCAGCATTCATCAACAGCACGAGAGTCTCTCTCTAGTGTATGGCTAAATGTTCAATCCAGTTCTTGGAAATAATTTTTCTCATTGGTATTAATGTTTACTGCATGAAGCTTGAGTCCAGTTAAGTCACTGGACTTCCAGCAGACATCAAAATGATGTAGTAATCTTCAGGGACAAAAGGACACAGGAAGGATTTGGTATTCTTTATGTTTCTGCATTCCTTTCAGTGCTTACCTAAATGCAGCAGAAAGCTGAATCAGATCTTTTGTTCCCTTTGAGTGATAACTCTACAAGATCACATTGCCTTTTATAATATGAAACTTCCCCTGTTAGGAGAGATACAATCTATCCTTTAGGGAAGATAGAAGATAAATGTATTATCTAGAAATTTAAATTGCAGGTCATACTTAGACTTAGTCCACAACAGAACTATTCATTTTACATACTTTGCTTAGAATTAATTGCTTGGGTGGGGTTTTTTTGGTTGGTTGGTTCATTGGTTGATTTTGGAGGGGTTTTTTGTTCATTTATTCGTTTGTTTTTATTTTTCAATCCAAGAGGTCCTGGTATATGAATTTAAAAATAAGTATTATCCAGAAATTTCTAAGTTATTTACTAATCAACACCTAGATACTGTGTGAACATCCTTCCAAACTTATGTAAGACATGAAGTCTGTTTTATTGTAGGTTGAGAAAACAGTGTTCCTGTTTAAATATTTTCAGAAATATTTTTCCTTCCAGGATGTTCTTTTTTCAGTGGTACAATTCTATTTTCAGCATCTGTATTTTCTCATTTTATTCTAGTGTGGAGGCAGATATGTTGGGATGTCCATTTGTTAACATAGACTTTCATAATCATAACAAACCCCGTTTTAAATTATCAAAGCTCCTTATGAGTAGAACTAATCATATTCTATTCCACGGAAAGCACCAACATCTCAAAAATGTTTGCTCTGGTCCCTCATAAAAAAAGAGAATTCATGATATCTCAATCAGAAGGAAAATTCTGAAGAGCTTAAGAAAATCTCAGTCTCCCTACCATACGTACTGACATGAAATAGGATATTCAAGTTCTCCAAATCACTCTGGGACATCCAGAATTTTGGGGTTTCCCAAAACCAGAAGAGTCCCCCATTACTGAGTAGGAACCCTAGGCTTGCAGAAATCTTTTGTACTCAGCTGTTTCACCATTTTGACTATATGTTCTACTTATGTTGCCAAAAAAAAAACCCAAAACCAAAAAAATCCCCCAAAGAGCCCCCCAAAAACAAAAAACAGTGTAAGTTTGCAATTAATACTGAATATAATATTTGCAAGGCCACTGTACTTTGGAAGCTAATTCGTAACCTTTTGACATTGCTGAGCATGTTGCCTCCTAACGGTAGCAAAAACCGACAGCTACATGGACAACATTTATCCAGGCAAATCTTTCTTGTCAAGAGAAAGATTCATTCATACGCTTCAAATTATAATTTGAAAATTGCTGATTAATGAATTCAGTATTTTCATGGCACCAACTAGATTTTTTTTTTTTTTTTTTTTTACTGTATTGTAAGAATTTCAGGACTTCTGTATGTATTCCAAGACAAGTGAAAATCTTGTGCAGTAGAACATAGACCAAACTGGTATTTAAATCCATGGCTATGTTTCCACTGCATCTATGATGTCAAACTTCAAACAAGTCTGAATAAGAGAATCAATTAAAGCAAGTTAGAACACAGTAATTTAGAAGCTAATTTTTATATTTTTTAAATAAAACTTACCCTTTTGATGTCTTTCCAAATCAGACCTCAGAGGCCTCTAATAGAAGAAGAATCATGTTCTCCTCATTAACATTTATTAAGCATCAGTTATTAAAAACCCTAGCTTGCTAATAATACCTGGCAATTGACTGTACTGGTATAAAATCTTGCATTTATGAAGTTTCAGTGTAGCAGACTCAGATTCCGTGGTTAGCATATTCCCACAGTATCCTTACAGCGATTTCTAGAGGAATAGTATCAATTATTTTTTTACAGTAGCCTTATATCTCATTTTTCTCAGTAAGAAATGACAGAGCTAGATCCTGAAAGATGCTTAGGTCCCTACTGGTTTCATTAGATGCTGAGAGAGCTCCACTGCTCAAAAGATGGAATATATGTACCCTATCTTCAAATTATGGGGTTCCTATCTTCCAGTATTCTGAATATAATCCATAAAGTAAAAAAACTACTGGATTACAAAGTGAATTTGCAGGAGATTCCTAGGCATTAATATGGGACAAAATGAATTATAATGGAATTTCTACTATGTTCTCTCGTAGATGGTGAAGGACAAGTCACATGACGAATGGTATCATCTGCCACCAATCGGTGCTGTTGCAATGTTACTTTACTATATCAGCACAGCACAAGGGCTAGAGAATTCCTATCTTTCTCGTAGCATAACCATCATGCAGAGAACAGCCTCTCCAGTTTCACACTGTACCTGACAGCATTGGTGCTGTTGCATCTTTAGTGTGCCTGTTCTAGTCTCCAAGCTTCTGTCTCAATGTTTCATGATAGGCTTGAGCCCCTACATAAGGAAAGAAATTTTCTAGGGAACTGCCCATATTTAAAGCTGTCCTTCTGTATAAAACTGTGGAGCCCATGTGCCTGAAGGACACTATAGACCTGATTCAGCTCCCAAAGTCAGCAAAGTTACTTCTTGTCACTTCTTGTGACTTGAGCAGGTGTTGAGAGAAGTATCTCCAGATGATGTATTGTGTAATAAGAGTTTCAGCTAATCTAAGTTGTCTTCCTTCGTATATAAACTGGGCATGTATAGACTGTGTCCTTTTCAGCAGTGAAATGGGTGATGTGATGTACCCAGGAGCTTGGCTTTGGGAGCATAGCAAAAAAGATATTGGGAACAAATTGTTAGAGTACTTGCCATTAACAGGGTTCTTTGGCTGTGAAGTGGCAATTTCAATCATTTTGAAATTTGCACATAAATATACTCGTCTGTAACTCGTGTAACATTTGAAATGTGGAAAAGAAATATCATTTCTAAAAATGCAGGAATGTAGCGGAAAAAATACATCTATTCAAGGAATGTTTTCAGCATAACGAGTCTATTGGAATCTTTCAACCATAACATGTTATCCATTTAATAATCATAGCTGGTTATACCAACTTCTTGTATAACAGCGACTATGATTTTTCAAACTATTAAAGGGATGCATTTTATAGGGTTTTAGCTGACTGATTTTAAATGAAGTATATTTATTTTAAGGAGTTTTTGAATATCTGTCATGAAGGAAGTCTTCAAAATAGATTGCCAGGTAAATGAAAGCAGCAGTAAAGCATCTGACCAACGAAAACTTTCTCTTTCAGTGAGAGGCCACTTTAGAAGTATGTTGAGTAAGAGCTAGTTCTGAGAGTGACTTATCTTATATGTTCTTTAAGTTAGATTATTTTTGGAGTCCACTGTCCAAGTGTTTTGGTAACACAGACAATCAGGTATGAAGACTTCTAGGCAGTTTGTGACAGAGAGATACAGTACTTTGTCTCATTCACTTTGTTCAGTGAATGAAAAACAATGCGTATCTAGACATCTGTTCACATGTATTTAAGTTCTCATATATAATGTTACACAGAAGGTGTATATATACTTGTAATAAACACATACATGTGCATTTACATATAAACAAGGTGTGGATGTGAGTGGGTGAATATAGAGGGAGAGACCTTGTGTCTGTACATGTGCTTTCTACACATTTTAAGTACTACTTCTTTAAAACAACACTTACTAGATCATGCATGTATAGTTAAATGTGTATAACAAGTCTGAACATAATAAACTCCCTTCACATATTGTTCACAATTTTTAATATGAAAAAATACAATCTTTCTGGATAACATATTGCTGAGAGACAACCATTTTTCACATTAAAAACTAGACATTGAAATTAAAAAATAATTCTAAGTTTAAATTCTGCATATGTGTCTGATTCTTTTTAGGTGATGAGGGAACAGGGTATACAGAAATATTTTCTATGGAACTTAGGAGTGTTTTTTTCTAAAGAATGGAAATACTTTAAGTTAGAAACCATCTTTCAGCAATCGTGAGTTGTTTGTTATGCTGTGCTTCTTAATGTGGATCTTTTTCTGCAGAAAAGGTTAATTAGTTTGGAAATGAAATACAGAAAACTATCATGAATGGTATTAAGCCTTCCCTTTTCTGCCTGTCTCCTTGTCTTTTTCTAGAATACAGACTCTAAAAGGGTAAAGGTGCCTGCGTAATTGGACATTCCTTAGCAAACTGCACTATCTTGATTCATACACACAGTGGGAAGTAAATGGATTTCATTTCCCTATAGAATATCACAAGCTTCACTAGGTCTTTAGTCTTGGGTTTTTCTGTCGGTTCGTTTGGGGTTTGTTTTATAAGTGCAATTGCTTTCTAGTTAAACTTTCTTCAAGTTGTTTGGTAGGAGTGTGTGGGTGTAAATCATAGACTTTTCTGGTTGCTCCTCAGTAGGTTTTACTGAGAGCATAGCTTCTCACTCCACAAACTCCACCACAGGAACTGATCAGAGGGAAGCAGGTAACCCATGTTAGCACATTGAGCTTGATGCTCTATCCATGCCGTTGCAGTCCTAGAAAATATAGTGTGTAGCCCTCTTTTTTACGTGTTCTGTATGAAATAAACTCTCATCACCTCAGGTCACTGCCATACACCACTGACCTGGGACAAATCTCTATTAAATGTAATGAAAATGATGAAATTATGAAAGCACTTACAGCCAAAAAGCACTTAAACAACAGCAAAAAAAGTTAGGTTAAAGTTGACAGTGCTAATGCCTTCTCAGATTTATTTCAAAAGCTATGTCTTTATATGTACAGATGTACAGAAACACAAATATATAAAACAGACAAACTTGCACACACAAACCCATACAAAGCACCATGTACTTAGTTTTCAGTCTTAAAATCTCTTGCCTTCACCTTCACTTCCTATCCAACTCCTTTCAGTTCTTTCTAAATCTCTACAGTTTTTGCCCTCTGTCATCAGTATTCACTAGCTGTAACAGAGTGTTAAACAAGAAGAAACTATGAATTTTAGGTAAATATTAGGCAATTTGACAGTTTTTAACTCTTATGCATCTTCTTAATACTCTGAAATCCTTCATACCAAGAGTTATTTTCATCTGGTAGAGAAGCAGAAATAGGACTATATTTAATCACAATTCAGCTTGAATTTTGAATATTAAATGTTCATAATTAAAGCTTCTAAACAATTTACAGAGCTAGTAATAATTACAGGAATTAATTTGTGAATTTCTTTAATTAAAAATAATTTTGGCAAATTATAACTTGCTCCTGAAAAGTTTAAAAATAGAATTTGAAACTAGGTTTTATACAACTCTGCTCAGTGCCTCAAACCCTTCAGTTTCTTCAGAGTATATACGGCAGTTAAATTTTGATTATAGCAAGATAATTTTCAGTTCAACACATTTCTGTTCTGTACTTTCATATATATGCAAAGTTAGGGGGAGCTGGGCGGAAGTACCAAGGAATGTCTTATCATCATCTCTTTCTGACACATTTGGAGCAGAGCAAAATTTCAGTCTAATAGCAGCCTTGGAAAAGGGGCTTTTTACTTTGCATACTTGACTTTCACATATCTAAGCAGAAACGTATACTGCAACGAAAGGTTCAAGCCAATGGCATGCATATATTTTGTGAGGTACCGTTTGGACATAACGCTGCTGTTACTTTAGGATACATCCTTAAGAAACACTAACCAGTAATTCTAAAAATACTGTATTAAAAAGCCACACCATGAAGGAAATAGAACCCCTAATTTGACATTATTTCTTTTTATTTTTTCAAGAAAAGACCTTTCAATCTGGAATATAATGAACTTGCAAAATTAGCCCAAACTCATTCAGCCTCTCTTCTGTGTAATTTTGATGTGTATGTGTACAGGAAAGCAGGAAATGTTCTTGAGCTTGTTATCAAGTGAGACAAGGTTAATTAGCAACTAGAATAGCTTTAGCATTTATTTCACTACATTCTATTTTACCACCAGTTCTTTTTAATTCCAATGTAAGATTTTCCCATTTTAAGATAAGAAAGGAACTGTCGCTTGTCACATTTTAACCCACTAATGAATGTATATTTAATATACAGGGTGGGGTTCGGTTTTTTTAGGTTTATTGCTTCCCCAGACCTATATTTTCAGAATTGCAGTGATTGATTTTTCAAAGGTTCAGCACCCAAAACTACAACTGGATTTGACGCGCTCTATGCTAAGCAGCCTTCAGTATAGAAAGGATTTTCAAAGGTCTCAAAACGTAGTGTCTCAGTACTTTGAAAATAAACCATTTATTTGATAATTAAATGAGAAATGTACAGTACTGGGTGTTCACTTGTTTGAAGATGGAGTGTGTGGAAATACTGTTTTCCATACAAAGGAAAAACCAGAATTGTTAATTAAGATCCAGCTGAGAGTTAAATTTTGAACACACTTATGCCTCTTCAGGTCATGAAGAAGGCTATCTGAGTTTCATGCTTTTCATATTGCTTTATAGTCTAGAATAATGTAATGCCCTTTTAATTTTTCCCTTTTTTTTTGTTTTTTTTTTTTTTTTTTTTTTTTTTTTTTGGTTTTTTTTACCTACCTGTATGTCTTGGGTTCAGCTGTAACAGTAATTTTTCTCCTTCTTAGTAACTGGTGCAGTGCTGTGTTTTGGCTTTAGTCTGAGAACAACAGTGATAACACATCGATGTTGTAGTTGTTGCTAAGTAATGCTAACAGAGTGGAGGCAGGCCGCTGTTCCTAGCAGAGTTCTTACACATACACTTTGACACTTCAAGGCACTTGGCTAATGAACACATTTAAACAAGGGAACATATTCTTCGACTGAGTGACTTGTAACAATTACGAGGTGGTTCCCTATCATCTCCTTTACTATGGTCTTAAAAATCAGTGAGATTTTGTGACTTTTGACTCTCATTCTACTTTGATTTGGTTTAAAGGAGGATATAAGGCCCTGAATCTCCTATGAGGAACGTATGGGCTGAGTGAATGTAAACACCATTGCTGTTGCTTTGAAGGCCTTTTTCTTTGCCACAGTGGTGTATTATGACCTTACAGAGCTTTCTGTGTTTATTTTTACATAGTGAAAGAAAAAAATAAACCACTTATATGTAAGTTTTCTGTGCAAATTTGGGGTCGTAAATGCAGAATTCATTTTAAAATAAAAATTGCCCTCTGTGCTGTGAAGTGTCAGTATTTCAAAATGTAAAGCAAGAAACTTTATAATATTTGGTGTCTACATCTAGGAATACACTTGCCTCATCTTGCTAGTGCCCAACGCTGCAGTATGTCCTTTTTTATAGAACTATACAATCATTTAGGTTGGAAGGGATCTCAAGGTCATGTTGTCCAATCTCCTGCATCACAGAAGTCCAGCTTCTCATTTTTTCCCCAAAGAACTCCTAGATTAAGGATTGCGTTTATTGTTAGGCGCAGCAATTCAACAGCTGTCTTCTGTCCACGACGGAACAGACTTTCTACCCAAAATCCAAAAGAAAGAATGCTTTATCTCAGTTTGAAACCTGTCCTACTCTACAATCTGTTAAAAAAGCTAAATGAAGATATATATGTGAAATCCTCCTTCAGGTATTTTCAAATAAAAGGGATTTACTCAAGATTGCTGTGGTGGTTAATGTACTTACATTGGGTTTTGCAGCTAAGCTTTTCTGCTCTTACCAGTCTGATTTCCTTTTTCTGGTACACTCTTAATAAATATTATATGTACTATATAAGAATTCAGGTAAGTGGCTTTCCTTGTATACAAAATAAATAAATAAAAATTAAACTGCAGTATTCAATCTTTCATAGGATCCTTTGTAAGCTGAGAGCAACCACGGTTCTGTCTACACTCCTCACAGCCTGATTCATAAGAACAGGCCACAAAATTTACTCCAAAGCAGAAAAGTACACTCAAACTCCATTAGAAAAATTTTCACACATTAAATTACTACAGAAACTCCCAGTGTGCAACCGTTATTTCACTCATTTCTTCTCTGTAGACAATCAGGAACTGTAACCAGTATGGAGATGCCTACCTGAAACTGCAAAGTTGAGGCAGTAGATACTAAGGTAGTTTTAACGCATTCAGTGATCATTACGCCTGACATTTAAGCAGCACTGTTACTCCTCATCAGTGAAAGGAGAGATCACTTGCAGCCCTGGCACTGTCAGCTCATCTCGTTGCTATGCGTGACAACCGCAAATTACTAATACTTTTTCCATTTTATCTCCTACGCTATTCTGTCTTCCAACTAGTCTGTTCTTCTTCAATCAAGCAAAAGATAAATCCAAAGATCTCTTTGCAACTAAGGGTCTCATATGAGGCCTCACAAGGAGAAATTCACGTTCAAGTTTTGGATGCTGCAGCATATGGGACAATAAGTAGTAGCCCTTTGAAAGGGGCAATTCATGTAGTCAATGCTTCATGTAATAACATCAGCTATTCCAGTTGTTTTAAACTATCGGAAGGCATATATATGACAAATGGTGAATTCATTGAGTTAAAAAGCAGTGTCAATAATAGGAAAATACTCAAAGAACTGTAAGTAAGGTTAGGAAAATTTACCTTATACTGAAAGGCTTCAGTAGTTCTTGCTTAGTGCAGAGAAGGTTAAGGGAAGAGTTAATTGTGGATTTTAAATATTCATCATGGAATAAAATATTGACCACTGGAGGCTAAATAAACTGACAGACAGAGTAGAAAAACAAGACCCATAGCTAAAAATTGAAGTTTGAAAACAATCAAGTTGGGGCTAATATTCAGATGTACACAATCAAGGTTATATTTCACTGAAGCAGATTACCAAGGGAGTTATTAGTCTGTTGTTTTACAATTAAGATTGTATATGTGTTGAAAAGATGTACTCTAGTTCACCTGCAAGTTATTGAACTTTGTATCTCCCAGTTACATGGAGAGAAGAACAATTCTTTCCCTGCAGGAACTGTTGAAAAAAATCTGTGGCCTGTTTAATACAGAATGCTCATTCCTGGTTTCAAAATCTTTGTGGTGCCAAACAGCCAAAAGTACCAGAATAAATATTTTCTAAATATTTTAGAAAATGCAAAGATTGCATGCCTTTTGCCTGGACTACCCTTCTTTTGTCACATGGCAATATCAGAACAATGTCTATTCAAAAGCATTATAACCCACAGGCTTACAATAGGGGAGAAGAGACAAAAATACCATGAGAATAAAACGTATCCATCAGCTGAGTACATCTTTGTTATTAGTAATTTCTTTATACATGGCATTATTTAGTTTGCCTTTTTAAACGAATGTATATTTGGTACAATGAAATATTTGAATGCTACCCTTAACTTTTAGACGAAGTTCCAATTCTTACATTTTGTATTTATTCTGTGTTTCATTATTACAGGGTACTCGTTTCATTATATTGAATTATCTTGGCGCTGTAATGAAAACCATTAATTTTTTTAAATCAGCATGAGTATAAACAAAAAGGAAGAAAAAAAACATGTCGTGCCACTCAAACTTGATTGCTTTTTTGATAGACTTACAGAATTAGTGGATGAAAGATATGCAGTAGATATATTTGCATTTTAGTAAAGGATGATCATGCCTTTGAAAAACTTACAAAAAGCATCCACATTCCCTTGAATATGATTGCTATTACATGGAGCAAAAAACAGATGAAAGACAATGAATAAAGTGAACTTTAATGTGGGGTGAAGTGTAGATGGATACTCAAAATATGCATTAAAATTCATTTTATTCAATGCATTCTGCCCTGATCTGGAAGATGGAGTAAATAGCACAGATGAATTTGCAAATCACAGTCAGCTGGATGTAAATTTTAATCAAGATGGGCTGGATCAATAGGGAAGTCTGCCTTTTGCCCCAGTTTTATGAATGGGTCATCATGTTACTGTGACATCAAAACCAGAATCCAATAAAGGTAGTGTGGCTGAACTGTGGTCTCCAAAGGAAAAAGAGAGAAACTAAACTGAACAAGTATTAGCAAATCTGCTTACTTAGTGATTCTCTAATGAATGCTTAAACAATTCCATGTTTTCTGGCTTGAAATAAGTAAGTCTAAGATGTATTTTCCTCCTCTTTTTATGGGTCCTTACTGATTTATTAACAGAAGTAATCCTGTACAGCCCTGTAAAAAAAAAAAAAAAGAGCATGAGACTGCTAAGTTTTGCCTGAGCTGGGCCGGAACACAATTGAGTGTTGTGTCTTTTGATAGGGGAATTAAAATGATTCTCTGGCTTTTATAGGAGGAAAAGGTTGCACTTTGTGAATTCCTTAAGGATAAAATCTGTTTTACCTGTTTTGATTACTGAGGGAGGAGATGGTCTCTGGTTCTATTTTCTCACTTGGATTAAGAAATGAAGAAGTTGTAGCTCTAGTGCTGAGAGAGAGGAAAAGAAAGAGATTTGTTTCTTCACCTCTTTCCTCAACAGCAGACAAAGCTGGAAAACGGCTGTACCCACAGCTGCTTGCAGTGGACCTCAGATGAGGATGTGCTCTCCTCTAACAGGGCAACTCCAGGGACAGCGTAATCCCCAAGGGGAGTAATGGGAGAAGCTGTGGGAGGTCTTGGACTGCAAAGCATCTTTTTTTCTTCAACATCTGCTGAACTGCACTTATGTTCAACTATATTTTATTTTGGATTAATTCAATCTTCTTCAGAATATCATAACTACAGTATCTGTGTGGCCCAACAGATACAATTTTGCTGTGAGTGGTAAAAGGCTGTAGTACTCTGTACTGAAGGGCTAAGAAAACACTTTAAAACAACTTCAAGTGGACTAAGGATTGAAGAAACTGCTATTACGGACATCATATTTCTCTCACTATGTACCTGAGGATGCTGCCCATAAACTGTTTGAAGTCCCTCCCCTTCCCAGTCTCACTGAAGAGACTGAAGCTTAGGACCCAGCGGGAAAAGTGAGTCTAGCAGCAGAAATAAGGGGTAAATATGAGGAAGTTTTACATGGCAGTTTTACTTGTCCCACCAATGAGGTTTTTTCCATATTAATTACTTGATAATTAGGCTGTTAAAATGTTAATTGGAATAATGATATATTATTATTTCCACGTATGTGGTGTCTTTCTTTTTGTCCAGAAAAATATTTTGATGGAACTATTGTTGCAGTATATGGCAAATATGAAAGGGAGTTCATCCATGCATAATAAAGAAAAAAGCATGTAATATGTTTTACTTAACTTCAGACATGTACAATATCACTGATGAAAGAATGCTTAAAGCATTTTATAATTGAATATTAGTCAGTAAATTTGTATATTGAGAAATGCAAAAACTTAATAAAGATGGAACTTTATTTTTTTTAATTTTGAAACCATTACAGAAATATTTTTGGTTTTCAGCTTTAGCCTTGGTGCTACCATCATTTTGAAAGCATTACCTCCATTCCTTGAAAAGCTTTCATCACAAAAACACCAAACCAAAAACCCAAACAATCTAACAATAAGAAATTGTTCTCTTTTTTTCAATTTTCAGGGGATTTATGTTTTGAATCCTTGGAACTGTGAAAACGTCTTAAGAAATACAAAGACTGAAAATAGTTAATACAGATATGTATGTGCAGCTTGATAGTGGGATCTTACACTATCCCTTTAATATCTCAGTAGGAAATCATTCATAGAAACCATATTATATTATCTTACTCATAATGACTAACCCATTGAATATTATAGGGCTTCTCACAAAGTACGATACTTCTTTGTCTGATTAAAAATTATTGATACACATGTCTGATAGATAAACATATCTGACACTTTGAATTTCTTTCTGATAGGGTTGAGAGACGTATTCAGTTTCAAGATTGCCTTAGGTCAGGTTTGCTGTTCTGATTCCCACTGGGTGTCTTATCCAGGAGTTATTCACTGAGTACCGTATTTCTCAATATGATTATAGGATGTAGGATCTAGCTTTCTTTGCTCTTTCTTTAAACAAAATTTCTTGAAGAAGGCTATGCTGGTGTTTCTACAAGGCTGAAGTATGTATAGAAATGAATCACTCAGTCTAAATCATTTGGTTTGAAATGCTACCGATTTCCCAAACTACTGTTTTGCCTCTTACTTGCTATTGCCTATATGCTCCAAGTGCTTCGAGGCATTTGGTTTTTCTTCTATGGTGCTTACCAGATGGTTTTCTCAAAGTAAGAATTATCAGCCTAGACTCACAAATGGCTATCAGACAATAGCATCACTCAGCTATCTCAAGTGAAACCCATTCATTTTGCCATCTTAAAGCAACTTGCATTTTGCATCCAAAGATATTTAAAAATTTACTTTTCACCTTTTCTTTTTCTTCTGCTACACCCTAATTCTTATTACTGCTTACAATGAAACATGCAGCTAGTAATACAAACAAGCATTTCCCTAGTGATTTGCATTGTCACAGGAAAAGCCACAAGATACTGAAGTTTATAGAACAATAAAAATACCACCTACCCATGTATATTCCTTACATGTTCATCTACTTTTTAAATGTAAGGCTAATGGAACAACAAGGTTTCTTGTATTTTTCTGCCTGCAAGTTTTGTTTATATAGTAAAAGAGAAATACATGCAATCTTTCTGTCCTCCAACACACCTTTATGTGAGCTATAGCATCAATCTGACTGCAGTGTCCAGATGGGGCAGCCCCTACTATGACTCTAAGAAGACCTGCTGATTCTGGACATCTCAGAGTCACCACTCATACAATGCATAGTGAATGCAAGTGTATTTTTGTCTATGAAACATAAGACAGAAGCGTACAAGCCCTATTAGGTGTAACCTTGATAGAGCTTTCACTCAGTTAATACTATGGCAAAATTAATAAAAAGGGGGGAAATAATTGCAGTACTGTTCACAAAGGAATAATAGATGATCTTTTCACACTACTAATTTGCCTTGCTACCTCTACTAACAGCCTCTGAATTCTACCTAACTGTACTCCTTCGTTCCTTTGCCAGAGTACATTGTCATGTCTGCTTCTTCGGCTGTCTTTTTTGCTCTTCTCCGCGCATTCACTGACAAAGGATGAAAGGCTGAAGTACGAAGAAACGCAAACTGCGTTATAGGAAGTCTTCAGACAACTCAAATTAGCCAGTTGGCTGTGGAAATCTTTCCTTCTATGTTATTCCATTACCGAGGAAGAAAAGGGTTTGTACAGATACGGTCAAACTTAGCATTTGTACAAAATGGCTACGATTTCTGTCTGCGGAAACACTGACTTTTCCTCTTATCTCATTCTGTTATTTCCAGACCTCTTTCTAAGGTAATAAAAACGAATTATAGCAATTAAATTTTCCTTTTTTTTTTTTTTTTTGTTTTGTTTTTTATTTTTCTCCATACATAGTTCCTATTTGGGATTTAAATTTACCGAACAGTACTTCTATTGCTGGGACCCTCAGATACAAACTTTGAGGACATTTCTCTCAGTTCTTGAGGTTCAGCCATTCATGTTCTCTACATGTCTGAAAACAGGACAACTTCTCATCTGTGGTTGGGGTATCCAGAACTGAGCAAAACTTTGGGGTAGCATTTACTTTGGCAGCTTCATATCATTGATGGAAACTTTTGCCATCATCTTTCTGATACTATGAAACAAACGAAAATATTCATAGAAAATGCTAATGTAGACGCAACAGGAAAACTATCTGCCTTCCACCTCTGCCTTCTGGAAACTTTGTGCATATCCTATGCATAATGCTTTTTAGTATTAATATCCGATCTGTTCAACATACTATCAGCATGTTCAATGATCTTTTGGTTTCTTATTGTCTTCCAACACAGTCTGAGGGTCTGTCTTTCAACATATTATCAGATTCAAATTATGGGACATAATACATATTCATGCATGATTTTCTCAGGTTTATATTCGGTGTTATCTTTCTGCTGTAAAAAAGAGCTACATATCTTATTAAAGGTTATCACACATATTTATACAATTTGATCCACATATGAGGAATGCCATAAATATTCTTTGCATAAATTATTCTGACCTCTAAAATAAGAATTTACATTTTATCCAGGCAGCCTAGAATAGTTTATTTTCCATTGGTATATACATGAACACTTATGTTGATTTTCTATCCAGAAGTTTTTCATGTTGTTCTGTTGTGACTTGTCTGTCATTTATTTGTCATCAATATAATGTTTTAGGAATTGATTTCCAATGTGCAGCTGCAGCTGCAGCACAAAGGAAGTACTTTTACATCAAAATTAACCTGGAGGAAAGACAATGTGATAAAAATACAGTTGCAAAATTATTTTATTGTTTTTCATACTACCAGGAAAATATCTAATGACATTCAACTATTTGTCACCACTGGATGTGGTTCTGAGCAACCTGATCCAGTTGAAGACGTCCCTGCTCATTGCAGGGGGGTCAGACTGGATGATCTTTGAAGGTCCCTTCCAACCCAAACTGTTCTGTAGTTTTATGATTCTCTGACTCCCGAGCAGGGATTCCCATGCTGCCCCAGCAGACCCCATGCTGGAGCAGTTATTTCCTGCAGCCACGGGACAGGACCACAGCAGAGCAGATGTCCAGGATATGCCCTGGAGGAAGCTGCAGCCTGAGGAGAACCCCATGGAGAAGCAGGCTCCTGGTGGGAGAGAAGCTCACACAGAAGCAGGTTTTCTGGCATGAGCTATGGCCTCTGGAGGAACCATGCTGGAGGAGTCTGTTCCTGATGGATTATATCCCATGGAGAGGACCCATGCTGGAGCAGTTACTGAAGAACTGCAGCCTGTGGGAAGGATTCATGCTGGATCAGTTAATGAAGGACTTTATCCTGTCGAAGGGCTCCATGCTGGAACCCAGGAACAGAGTGAGAAGCAGGGAGCAGCAGAATCTAACTGTTATGAACTTGCCACAACCCCTATTCCCCCTCCCTCTGCACTACTCAGGTAGGGAAGCGGGAGGCAGAACAGTTGGGAACAAAGGAATGAAGTTGAGCCTGTGAAGGAGGGGGTCGGGGTAAGGTGGTGTAGTTTTGTGTTTATTTCTCACCATCCTAATCTGTTTTTAATGAGCAATAAATTGAATAAATCTTCCCCAAATTGAGTGTTTTACCCATGGTGATAATTGGTAAGAAATCTCCCTGTTTTCCTCCTCACACATGAACTTTTCCATGTTTTTTCCTCTTGTCCTGTTGAGGAGTGGAAGTTAGAGAGTAGCTGGGACGGCATCTAACAGCCAGCCAAGGTCAACACAACATGCTTTCAAAAGCAGTTAAAAATTACTGTCACTCAAAAACTTCTCTCTCATTCTGAGGCCATAAACTCAATATCCTTTTCAGACAAAAAAAAATTCCCTTTCCTAGAAAGTGTCAATATTATTTAAGGTAATAACAAGACTTCTCTATGCACACTCCAGCTAATGCATGAGTCCAGTATTTCCACTGGATTTTGACAAGTGTTCACAATATTAAGGTATCAGGAAATTTGAACCTTATTTACGTACAAGTTATTTTCAAGGGTAAGAATAAGAGCATGATCCTTTTACCAAATATTTCTAACATCACCACAGCTAGAAGAGTAGCTGAAATTACATTGGTAATAATGTGAATTTAATGCTTTTCTTCCTTCACCCTATGGGTAAAGGTTCAAGAATTAGCTTTCACATTTTAATTTGGTATATTTGTGTGGTTATTGGAACAAACTTTCTAATGTATGAATTCTTAAATTTGAAAATATATTATTAAGTTGGGGAGGGTGAAATCATTTACACAGAAATTATAGATTTTATAAAGGACACTAGTTAATAAATTTTAAAAGTCACTGTAGGTTATGCTCAAAGCAATAGTTCTATAAACTTCAAGGTTTTTCACATTATTATTGAAAGAACTGTCAACAGTGACTCAGTATTTTTATATTTCATTCATTACACACCACAACACTGTGTGATTAAACTTAAAATGAAGAAAATGCTTTTTGATTGATTTACAGTAAATTTAATCTTTGATTAACATTCCAGAAGGAGGAAAAACAAATGAACATGCTATAAATCATGCTAATGATGATCATAATGATAATTGAGAATGTTCTTAGAATAGATAATATAATGAAGGCATCAACACTTTATGTAGATATTCCCCCCTGTAGGTTTTATAACAGGCTGAAGAATCTTTAACTTATTTTTGAAAAACTGGATTGGATTTTAAAACCTTTCTGACATAAAAGAAAAAAGGAAAATATTCCCTTGCAAATTTTTAATTTACATTAATTACGATGCTGCTTTGTTCCTTGCCTCTTTCTGTGTATGTATGTGCTTTCATTTTCCTGGCCACTAGGTTTTGCATTTACTAATAATAAATCTTCCCCCATTGGCTGATAAAAATCTAAAAGCCCAAACCTCTCTTTTTCATATAACTTTAGGCTCTCTTGTTTTATTTGCCACTGTCTGTAAATTGTGGTCACAGCTGAATAATCACTCTAAAGTTACCAGCAACAGATGTGGAGCTGGTATTCCAAGCAGAGGAAAAGAGAAACTGTATGGGGATTTCAGTTTAATTGGTCATGAAATCACCTAAAAACTTCTAGAAGTCATTACTGAGGTATGACTTTAAAAAAAATCCCTCACTATATACAGACCAATGATTTCGTTAAAAAAACAAAGAAATGCTCTCTGTGCCTCCAGTGATCTGCAAATGAAAGCTTGAGAACTACATCTTAAATGAAATGGACACGATGTACATAAACCTTTCTTTTCTAGATCATTGATAGGAATATGAGAATATAAAATGGTGGGTAATGGTTCATTATGAGATGAATATCATACATAATAAAGTAATTCCAATTCAGATTGTGCATCTGGGCCCAATCACAATTTGGTCAGAAGATCTGTTCTGAAGTGGGAAAGAAAAAAAAGGACATAATAGTTAGGCACTTAACAGCAGGATTTTAACAGTATTTAGCTTCTGCCTGTCATGACAATTAGTAAGAGTGAGCCATCTAGCAGCCCATGAAAAAAACCTCAGCTCTCAACTTCCACCAAATTTCAGAGAGACACCACTCCTGTATCTGAAAGCTGAAACCTAGTCTCTCCTTGTTCTCGTGGATTGTCTTCTGCATTCTCTTAGTTATCAGCTATTCTTTATCAACACTCACCCTTCCTGCTCTGAAAGTTTAAATGTAACAAAAACCCCACAAAGCTGTTCTTGGGCACCTAATACTTTATTAAATAGTCAGGTCCATGTATCCTAGAAGCCCTATTAAGTTTTCACACATAAGGACTTTTTTCTATGTCCTCTCCTCTCATAACATCCCTGCATAAGCCTTCCTGCTTGCAGATGTAGTTTTTTCTGCTCATTAACTGAATGATTCTCAGCTCTTTAAAGTGCAGATGCTCTCCACTAGGCCATGCAGTCTTAATGGAGAAGCAACTCATCAGCTTCTGGTACAGCTGTGTTAATCAGGCAGGGTGTGAACTGCAGCTCAAAGGGAAGAGTGAAGCACTTCCACAGGCAGCCTTCCCCAGAAAAGTCTTTTGACTCTAGCTATCTGGATTTGGTTAATGGGGAAATACTACAAAGTAAAGGCTGTGGGTTGAGTTTCATCTCTCTCTGCTTAGTGTTCTTGGTGGGGTTAAAGCAAACTGACTTCCGCTACTAGAGGCTTGTGGCACCAATTCTTCTTAACGTAAGTGTCTATAACCTTTCTAACAGAATCTAATCCAAAGGCAATGCTCTTGTTGCTTTCAAAACACAGTTTTGAAAGGATTGTTGCTGTGGGTTCTTTTTATCTGCAAGCTTCTTATTTGAAACACTTCATCTAGGAGATGGGATAACTGGCCTCAAGTTTCGTATGTGAATTCAATCCTAAAGTTCCTATCATGTAGGTGCCTGTGTTAAGCATGAGGCTTTAAGCTCACCTGAGGGAAAAGAGGGCTGTTACTCCTTTTATGTGTCTTCTATCTTTCTCTTATCCTCTTCCAATGCCTTCAGAAGAGTTATAAGGTTTGGATCTGCAGGCAGGTGAGTGTGGGATGCACATGCTTTGAAAAGAGGAAATTAATGCTAGAGTTGTAACTTGTGCTTTTGGACTCTAACTCAGGACTGACTTTTAGAGGTGATTTGGTTATTTACAACCATTTCTAAGGTGAGGCAGTGACCTCAGTCATGTAAAGTCTTTAATACCTCTCCTAGCTGAATAGCACCTTCTGTCCCTGGGTTTTGTGTCCATCTCTGTGTGCACCTGTATCTTTTAGACATGATATAAAGTGACAACTGGTACCAAATGGTATTGACAGGCCTTTATTGAACTTAATTACTCTTCAGAGACTGGCATGAATCAATCCTTGTAAAATTCATCTGTCAGTGTACAATTTGCTAGCTTTAGTATCGAGTAAATGGAGGGAAGCTTCTTTGGGGAAGGAGCAATTCCTTCATTCTACCAGCAACCCTTTATTTCTTCTTAAATTATTGATGGACTTTGTTCAAGTGGAAATTATCATAAACATTTACCAGTTAACATAATAAAAATAAAGATGAGAAAACTCTACCGTGACATTTAGTTTGGCTCTATTCTGCGGTGTAGTAAGTACCCTGAACTCCCATAAGTTAGTTGTCAGTATGAAAGTCGGTGTGTAGTGAGGTAGTATTAAAAATCTTACGGTGTTTTGGGTGAGGGTTTTGTTGGTTTGAGATGATTTGGGGTTTTTTTCTGTGCTGGTTACACAAAGCTATGAAATTGTACTTTGTTTATGGTAACTGTAAGTATTGTGAATCTCGAAAATAGCAAGTTATGAGCTTTACAGAAAAACAACGAATAGGTTAACACACATTATGTTAATGACAAAGGAAGCATTTTTCTGATTTGCAGCCTTCCTCATGAACTCCAGCAAAAATCTTTCAGTAGGTTAGGGAAAATAGTATAGATACCAGCCATTGGTAACATCATGCTTTTTAGTTAGAATCCTTTCACATTCCTTGCTCTAAACCAGTGTTTCTCAAGCTGAGGATGTTTACTGAAGGCAGATTCTTATTCTTCCTCTCAGTTTAATGTGGCATGTGTTTTCTCCATCTGGAATCGTGGCATTTGTCAGAGGCTTCCCTGAACAACTGCACCCAGAGTGTGGTCATCAGTGGAACGAAGTTGGGGGCTTCCTTCAGAAACTTACAAGAGCCCTGTTGTTGATGTCAACATAAGCAAATCAATGTTCTGAACTTGTGACATAGTCTCTGAGGAAAGATAATGACATTACAAAATGACAGCTGGAACAGACAGTGAGCTACACAGAGGGCTGAGAAAGGAAAATGCGTAATGAACAACAGAATTTACCTTGGTAGTGAGTGTTTTTAAGCTCTGGTTACTGTTCGTAACATCCTGACCTTGCTATCAACATGTCTCCTCACTTTATTTCAATAAAATGTTTAGCAAAAGATTGTAATCCGTCCAATCCCATGGGTAATAAAACCAGATAGAATGTTGAGCTCTTTTTAAGGCTGAATATTAAAACATCCTCTTCATTTATATAGGCTTTTTTATGAGGTCTTTTTTCCTTTTTCTTTAAGAAAATGGCTTAGTTTGACTCCGTTCAGCAAAGATACCAAACCCATGATGTAACCTAAAATATGATACATTAATGTGGTGACTTATGAATATGGTAGATATTGATCTGATCCTGAACATCCAGCACCACTTCACAGTAAGACTTAGAAAATTTCCAGTTCAAATGCATTTTAAGTTCTCTGCCTATCCCTAACATTACCTATCGCAGCAATCTTTTAAAAAACTACCTAAACAATTTTGGGGTTTACCATATTATGCCCAAAAGCTGGGAGAAACGATATTGTGCCAGGAAAACTAAGTCCTAGTAAAATAAAGAAAAAAGGCTGGTAATTTGAAAGACACAATTTCTCTTCAAAAGATGTATACATCCTCTCACATTGGTTGCTAAATTTATTCAGTGAAGTGTGATTTTGGGTCATCTTTGAAGCAATTTGTGGGTAATGTGTTTCAGTTCCTTCCTGTCTTCATATTTTGTCTTATTTAATAGGAACTGCTTTTGCATTTATACTTCATTCTTATCACATGGCCAGCCCATCACTGCTTGGCCTCTGTAAGTAAGGCTTCCGCTGATGTGCAGTCAGTGTGCTAAAACTTCCATTTCTATTCAGACCAATTGTTAAACCAATTCATTTGGAGGTGTCTTCTAAAATCACTAACGTTTTTCTCTGCTCCCCTCCATTCTTACCAGAAGGCTGTTCCACTTCTGATGGTTAAGACCTATCTTCTAAATACCAGTTAAACCTGAAGGACTTTTTCACAAGCAATATGCTCCCAGGATTTTTTTTGTCTATCCTGTCCTTTTGTCTTCTGTGGGTTGGTTGTGTTGGGTGTTGATTTTTATTTTGTTTTTTATTAATCCTCCTACAACTTCTGCTCTAAAGAGCAATATCCTCTCTTGTTTCCCGTTGCTAGGCTACACAACTCATGCTCATTTAAGATACGTTTACATGGCATAAAACAGTACCATGTAGAAATGCCCAAGCTAGATTGCTTTGAGGTAGTTTGGGGTACTGAAAGCGCTGTTGCC
Organism: Strigops habroptila; assembly: GCF_004027225.2. Lineage (NCBI taxonomy): Eukaryota > Metazoa > Chordata > Aves > Psittaciformes > Psittacidae > Strigops > Strigops habroptila. The sequence goes on from NC_044278.2 coordinate 5,607,607, forward strand.
ACAATAGTGTTATGTTCTACCTAAGCTAAATTATCCCTCAGAGAAATGATTTCTTCTAGCTAATGATTCAGCTGTGTGGTTCGGTTGATATGCTGGAGGGAAAGGATGCCACCCAGAGGGACCTTGACATGCTTGTGAGGTGGGCTGATGCCAACTTTATGAAGTTTAACCAAGCCAAGTACAATGTCCTACACCTGGGTCGGGGCAATCCCAGGCACTGCTACAGGTTGGGCAGAGAAGAGATTCAGAGCAGCCCTGCAGAGAAGGACTTGGAGGTGTTGGTTGATGAGAAGCTTAACATGAGCCAGCAGTGTGCGCTTGCAGCCCAGAAAGCCAACCGTATCCTGGGCCGCATCAAAAGAAGCGTGACCAGCAGGTCGAAGGAGGTGATCCTGCCCCTCTGTTCTGCTCTCATGAGATCTCACTTGGAGTACTGTGTACAGTTCTGGTGTCCTCAACATAAAAAGAACATGGAGCTGTTGGAGCAAGTCCAGAGGAGGCCACGAGGATGACAAGAGGGCTGGAGCACCTCCCATATGAAGACAGGCTGAGAGAGTTGGGGCTGTTCAGCCTGGAGAAGGCTGCGTGGAGACCTCAGAGCAGCCTTCCAGTATCTGAAGGGGGTCTATAAGGATGCGGTGGAGGGACTCTTCCTTATGGACTGTAGTGGTAGGACAAGGTGTAATGGGTTCAAACTTAAACAGGGGAAGTTTAGATTAGATATAAGGAAGAAGTTCTTTACAGTGAGGGTGGTGAGGCACTGGAATGGGTTGCCCAAGGAAGTTGTGAATAATCCATCCCTGGCGGTGTTCAAGGCCAGGCTGGACAGAGCCTTGGGTGACATGGTTTAGTGTGAGGTGTCCCTGCCCATGGCAGGGGGGGTGGAACTAACCAACCATAACTATTCTATGATTCTACATATATAAATTATCACAGTTGTTCGTGTATGATGGTGATTTGCATCTGTAGATACTCTGCACATCTACTTGTAGACCTTCTTGTAACTTGTTCCAGTTTGACATTTTTTGTCTTGAACTCTTAACTTATAATTAACAGCATCCACTAAAACTGGCGGCTGCTTTTTACTCCATCTCTTGCTGGAGAGTAAAGCTCCAGACGGTCTTTCAACCACAGGTTAAAGAATCTAAGGCTTTATGTGTTTGTCTTCTTTCATGTGTGCATATACCTTACTATGAGGTTCCTTTTCAGAGTTAGCTCTTTTTATGAAAATATCAGTAAAATTTCCTCAAAGTGTTCTTCGGGAGTTTGGAGTATATGAGGACTGATTAAGCCCTTCTGAATCTTTTCAACAATGCACCAAACAGAATTCAAGATTACAGGAAGGATTTTAAGGATTTTAAAAATTTGCTTACGTTCTCCAACCTCAATAGCTACTAGCTAAGCTTTTTCCAGCAATGCATTAAGCAGCACAAGTAAACATCTGGCATTCGTGTAATTCTGCCATTTTTCTTCACAGCAAAAAAGCATGCGAAGTGTTACTACAGAAATATTTTAGGTTATTTATTTCTTTTTTTAATACACTTATCCCTATTTATGTATTTAATTACTAAGTAAGGAGAAAAAGTTTGCACTTAAAGGACAGTGGGATTTTTGATGTTCTGTGAAGACAGATTTTGAAATAATTATAGATATTCTGTGCAGAATATCTATGAGAAGATGGTACAAAGAGAATATTTTAGATAATGCAAAGAGAAAATATGTATTTAAAGATACGTTACGCAAGTCTTAGTGGCATTCTCTTTGTGATCCAGAGAGGCACAATGTTATCTTTGTTCATGACAAAATGACTTGTACCTATATGATTATAAACTCAACAATACTAATGCAATCCTATCCAGCTGAGCGCATGAAACATACATTACTACTATAAACAAGATTGCCTTATAAATGAGAAGTAATGGTCTGAAATGGGCCGTAGGTGATTTGAGGAAAACCACTTTGAATGGTAACCACAGAGGAAGTCCACATTCACAACTGGACAATTCTGACCATAAGTTCAAGCTTTTAAATCTTGCCATACTGCAGAATTCTCGAAGGATTTTCCACTAATAGTGCTGGCTTGCCAGCAAACTTCTTGCATCTCAGCATGGCGCGGCCTGAGTCAATTGCTAGTTTCTCATCTGGATAACAGTGAAAACCTGTCGTGCACCCAGACAGGAAGTTTTCTGGGGTCTGAGAAGGGCAGAGCAAAGAATCCTTACAGAAATCCCGTAAAACAAACTTGGAAGAAATCTTAAAGAGGTTACATTTCAGTTTCAGCCCCACGGCAGAATCAGGTCTTCCTACGTTATTCCTGATGCATATTTATCTAGCTTGTTCTAAATATAATAATGGAAATTCTGCTGCCTCCCCAGGCAATCTCTTCCAAGTACGTAGCCATCTGTAGCGCTATGCACTTCACCTGGAAGTCCCTTCTTGCTGTTAAACTGCTTCCCTTGTCTTCACCAGGTATGAAGAAGTGTTTATTCTCTCCTACTTAATACTTCAATGTATATAAGGTAGAAAAGGTGTTATCACATCTTCCTTCAGTCTTTGTTAAACCTAATAATATAATTTCCTTTCAGCCTCAATCATGCTTGTTACTTTTCCTAAAATTCCCTCCCCTCCATGATCCCAATTGGTCCATACTTTTCTTGCATCCCACTGCCTAAAAATGGAACAGTGCTTGCTTTGAAGATTTAGCAGCACCTAATGCCACTGAGGAATTCCTCCATGTGTCTTGTAGCCTACTACTGTACTTTATATTTTCCAGTATAGCAATGGAAAAGAGGAGAGAGACTTGATCACTTTGGATTTTTATTTTCTGGGACATCATTCAGACAACATTAAATGGAAGATTTTATTTCCAAGTAACTCGTCACAACATTTTCTGAAAAACATATTTCAGATTGTTTTTAAATCTGCACATAGACTAAAATATTTTTGGAAAGCTGTGATCAACAGGAACTACCTGTTTCATTTATGATGCCTTCTATATTTTTTGATCCATCTTGAGCAAAAATACAGTGTGTTAAGAGATTTCACAGCACAGTCCTAGAAATACTTTATTTAAGGGGTTCTAAGGTTAGGCCTAACTACCATATCTTTGAAAGACACTGGATGCTGTTAGGAAAATGGATTCCCATATAACAACATAGTTAGTAGAGAAGCTCTATTAAAATTCATAGTAATTCAGAGTGGCATGGCTAGCTTCACCATATTAAAAGTTATACTGTGTATTGTCACCACCTAGTAGTTAATTACATTCCATAGAGCCTGCAGCATCACAGGCTCAAAAACTGAGGTGTATTACAGGTTGACATCTTGACTGTGCCCCTCTTGTGCCCTCTTTTAGCATGCTGTGTCAGTCTTTTGAGTTTTTCATTCAAAAGAAGAAAAAAATGGGTCGGGGAGGGGGGGAGCAAAACCTCTCCATAATTCAGTTGCATAAGATACAAACTGCTTTGTGTTGGAAACATAACCTGCTTCTGTAGACAGGATCTCAAAGTAAAAAGCTTACATTTCTCTCCTCTTTCCTTTTCCCCGCCTTTCCCTGCTCACCCCTTCTAGTGGAATGCCAGAAATAATGACTTGATGTTTGGCTTTTGTGAGTCACGGCCTTGGGAGCAGAAGTGCCATAATTATCTCATTGCTACTATCACAGCTTTGTAAATATTAAATGCAAAAAACAATGTTTCAATAGCTTTGAGGTTTTGACACTTACTGAGAAAAGCCAGGGAGTTCATAGTTAATGTTTCCTCTCTTTAAGTTAATTTTTTCAGTGTTTTTAGTACACTTCTGCTTTATAAGCCATAGATTCTCATTACTAGTAGAATAAGCTTCTGGAAGTCTACCTCTGTACTGCTGATTTCAGTCTATTGTCAATGTACTAAAGGATTCACCTACTGGAAAGGATCCTCTGATTAGCTTCACTGCATGCCACCTATGTAATCAGACTTCTAAGACCTAGAATAAGCCTTCACACCTGCTCATATAATAAGGTTAGGTGAGTATGTACCCTGGCTTCAGCAGCAATGGAAGGAAAGATGAGATTATTGTTGAGCCCCTATCGTTTACTTCTTGGAAAGGTGCATGTTAACAGCTGTATTAATGTGTTACTAGAAAATGAGAAGTGGAGAAAACAGAACTTTACAGGTTTATCTAAATTTATTCTATCCATGATTGGGGAAAAAATGTGATTATTTGTAATCACAAATAGAAGAATTTAGTAGTATTGCTACTTGGGGAATGGCTGTTGTTCTGTGCCCACCCCAGTTTCAATGGCCTCTGTGGGTGTTGCACAGTACGTGTTCCCTTCAAATGTGATGAATTCCATTCAGAAATATTCACCATGACGAATATTACAGCCAGGTGTAGAGACACCTGTAGAGACATCTGTGGTAGCCCAAGAAGGAGTATATTAGGAACCACTTTTGATACCTAAGGCTTTCAGGGTATAATTCTCTGCTTGCTCTTCTGGTTTTATACTGAAGCACAGGCACTACTCCTTGGTATGCTTTCATACGAAGAGCTTGAATGTGGATGCATCCTGGAGTCTAAATAACTAAATTACTTTAAAAAGTGCTAAGTGATATCCTTAGGCAAGGAAAAAGAGCTGAGGAAGAGATACTCCTTTTCTACTTTGAGCACTTCTGTTTAATCAAAGGTTAATTCTGAAGGATTATGTTGTCTTTATTTGTTATATGTAATTTGTGTGTTTAGAAAAGATTAGGACAAATGTTTAGTTTATTATTAAAATGTTTTACATGGAACATTATAATGCACTTCATCCTTAACCAACTAAATAGTTGTTAACAAAGTACTTCTTCTGAGACAAAACAAGTAAAATTAACTACAACATAAGGTCCCAAAATGTGTTTGGGACCCAAAACTGGTCTACCAAAATGTTTTCATCTATGGTATTTTGGTATTTGTAGTTAGTCCTAAACTACATTTTCTATTCTAGACTAACCAGATCACAATTCATATTTTTGCAGTTCAGCATAGTGGAAATAAGGGTTTTTATGGATGTTTCAATCTTCCCTTTGTATTGCAAACACTTGTTTACTTTTCAGTATTACTTCTGGTCTTTAAAATCTAGCAGACACCTACCCAGAGGTGTCTTTTAATACCAGTCTTTAGAGCATGCAACAGAATACGAACTTGACTGAAAAATCTAGCTGACAAAACAACAGTGCCAAACCCACCTATTTTTGCATGACATCTTGCAAAACATTAGATTCATTAAAAAGGAGATGTATGTTTGCCAAGGATTTTTACAAACAAATACCCCAAAATATTAATGATTTTATTTAATCTAAAGCATTTACAGATCTTGGAAGAAAAACATTTTTGTTCCTTTTTTTTGGGGGGGGGGCAGTGGTTCTGTTTTCTATACTAGTGATTTCATCTTTTGTTCTTTCTCTGTGTTTTCTTAATTGCAGCTTATTAGAATTGCTTTCACTATGTGGCCTTACTTGCCTAAGAAAATGACAAATGTCTTTACTACATGGGCAGAGGAAGTGGAGGGAAACACCAAACCAAACACCTCAAACACTTCTTTAGCGTTTAATTTAGTTGTAGTTGAGGGTGAGGGAGTGACACAGACTGTTAACTGGCTCAAAGCAGAGAGCAGATAAGAACACCAAAGGAAGCTATAACAACTTCTCCAGTTCAAATACATGAAACTTCTATTTCGAGCTAAACTATGGAGGGTTGTTCATGAAAAAGCCAAGAATAAATCTGTTAAGCTTGTTGTACAATCGTGAGGTAGTATATTTTGAAGATTAATCTTCAAAAACACAGACTGATTAATTAAGGAATCTCTTTTAGGTCTTCCAGGATCATTTTGCAGAATAACAGAGGAGTAAACAATTAAGTATAAAGCAGCGCACAAGTGTATAAGCTGTTTAAGATTACTGAGTTTGGGAATGACTTAATTTGAAGTGGGTTTTCCATCTATCTTGAAACACAGAGAGGAGTGACATACTATTCCCGTTTAATTTGAATTTGCATGGCTGCACTACTTCTTGAAAAGTAATCAAAATGGCATTTAGAAATACTCCCTGATATTTATTTAATTCGGAAAAAAAAGAATCTAATGAATTCTGCTAAAGCATATCAGAACTGGCTAGGACACTGTGGGAGTTAATGAATTCCACATTTGCCTTCCATTGTGTTTAGTGTGGCAGTAGCAGCTTGCAGAGGATAACTGCTTGACGGTCTGAGATGATAACCACATGGATGAGGCCAAAGAATGCGGCTCTAACAGCTGCCAGGGTTGGATCTCCTTTCTGACGGTTGCGTAAGAACTTCCTGAATTGAATATGTAAATGTGGATGTGTTACTTCTCTGCATTTAATACGTAATACAAATTGGAGCTGTTAGTATGATGAGGTTTTTGAGAGTGGGCCTGTGAGAATCTGTAAGTGACACCTCAATGTCCAAAAAGCCCTGGTTATATTTCCCCTTCCTACAGCTCCCTCCTCTCTACAACTCTCTCCTCCCACAACTGAGGACGTGCCCAAAGTTTGTGAGTTATATCATGAAGTTTGGAGGGGAAACAACAGCAAAGTCATGGGAGATGCCAGAGGAGGAAGGGGTCTTGCTCATCTTTACTCTTCAGAGGTTAGTGCAAGAGAAATCTTCCTCTAACCTGCATTTTCAGTTTAGCTTCTCTAAAAATGGAGTCTTGTTTCTGTTTTACTATATTTGGTTTGGTTTGGGGTTTTTTTTCTCTTTCTCTGGGAAACCAATATGTCTAAGTCCATTTACAGCTTACTCCCACTTTCTTCCCTTGCTTACAGAACACAAATATAATATGTGGAAATCATCCTTCCTGAAGGCTTCTATTTCTTTATTAACCCATGAAGATTATAATCCTTCTATTTCAAAAGGCCCTTCATTGCCAGAACTGCTATGCTACTTAAAGTCTCATAAGAGCTTTTCCATGTATATACATTTTATAAAACTCATATCTAGTTTGATATTAACTTCCTACTACCACTGGATATGACACTGTGAAGGTGCATGATATATGTAATGGGATTTTGCAAGGAAGAGAGATCATTTGGATAAAGTTTGCATAGCTCTTCTTAGGTTTACACATGTATTTAAATTTATTAAAATGATCCTTTGCTATGTGGCACAGGATGCTCTGGTGTCTAAGAATTTTACTGGAACAAAGATTCTACCTCTAAAACCTAATTGCACAGAATCTTATTTATGTGAGTGCTTAGTCAGTAGAAAGAGTCCAAGAAGAACGGATCACATGAAAATTTTATTAACCTAAAATTCTCTGGAACTGAATAAGGTAATAATTTCTTGCAGTACCCTCATAGTTACTTTGCAGAGTTCCTAGCTTAATTTTAGTATTCTAAAATAAGTATTAACAACCCATCTGATTAAAAATAATTTTTATTTATTCTTCCCTATTTTTATCTGCTCTGATGAATCTTGGTACTTTACCTCCTTTCCAAGAGAAAAATTGGAGCATTTTAGGAATGAAGGGTTTTTTAGCTCTGTTGCCATAAAACAGATACTTTTCTACAAAATGACAATATTCCATCCTGCATTCTTTTACATCTCATTCCGACTTACTGCAGGTAGTAAAGGGGAAATTAAGAGTTATTTAAGTCAGTCACCAAGAGCTTAGACAGGCGTGAACTCTAACTTATACTTAGAAAGTGGGAATTTTATTATGTTGGATGCTGAAAACAACTTCCAAAATTAGGGCAAATACGTAGAGGTAATGTCACAGTGCATCGCCAATTTTCACAGTGATAGCTTTTGAGTAATTCTACAAGCAAATTTGCTAGTTAAAATGAGTTTTATTTTTCCATTTGCAAGCTTTTTTTGTTGTGGGGTTTTCGTTTTTCTTTTTTTCTGTTTTTTGTGTGCAGTCTCCTGAAGCAGTGAATCTATGTAATTGAATCTATATAAAACCATGCGGCATGTAACCAAGAATCTGTGGACCCTTGGGTGCCACCCAGAAGAAAGGCCAAATATATGCTCAGTTTTGGCAACCTGTTCACTTCTGGTCATTGGATGCTGCTTCTGCCTCTCCCTCTCGATGCCACCTTTCCGTCTAGCCTGTGTAAGCGAAATAGGGCATCTGCAATGTCTTATACTACTCCCCATGTGACATGCTCCATCTAATAGAGAGAGACACCCAGCTTGGTAGACCTTATATAATCAATTACATGTATAGTAAGAAGTCTGTCTGGCATGTGGAAGACAAATTTATCTCTAAAACTCATTCCCTTTCTCCTTCCTTACCCTGGGGCTGGGCCAGTCATGCTTAATTCTTTTTAACATGCACAAATCCACTTCTTGCAAGATACAACTGTTGTCTTTTTAGACATAGTAATGCCTCCTGCACATAAATATTAATTATATTGCTTGCCTCCCAGAGAAATAGAAGCTTTTTTCCTTGTCTTCTGGCAAGTCAGTGGCATGTTTCAGTGTAAAAGATCTCACACTTGGCTTAGAGTGTATTGGCCTTTTTGGTGAGCAGACTCCATGTCGTATCAAACATGCTCATGGCCCAAGTACAGATTTGATACTGATTCTCTGCTGAAACCAGAAGAAACAATGATTAAAAGCACATTTGGGGATGACTTCCTAGTGGCTTTTTCCTCAGCATACTGCAACAAAAATCTCTGAACTACAAATTATTTTTCAGCTCTGAAAGAAAAGCAAGATTTCTGTATCCCAGATGTCTCTTCCTTCTCCTCCCTCATCTGCAGTTGTACAAAAATGTTTGTTTTCTTTAATGGAGGCAAAAAGCTTAATTATTCGTATTGGGAGTAGGGGGTGTTTCACTGAAAGCAACTTATTTCTCCTGTCTTGACTGTAACATTGGTATAGGCAGCAGGCATTGCATGGCAGTGCTACTGATAATTCTCCCCAGATGGAGAATTATCAGAATGGGATCAATAATTTTGCTGTCACAGGGCCCCAAGCACGCTGCCCCCTGCTATGTGGAGGCCAAAGTCAGTTCCAACCCTTAGCGGAGCTGCGGTGAGGAGGGAGAGCCGGCAGCTGAGGACTGGAGCCGGCAGCGGCACCCGGGGCGGAAAGGCTGTGACCCAGCCTGGGACTGCAGGACCGGGCTGGGAGCAACGGAGATAAGGGCGGGCACCACGCTTCCTGCGCCTCCCGGGAGCGGCACAGCCCACGCCATGCCCCGGGATGTGGCGTTTTGATGCCCTTTGGAACAAGGCTGAAAGGCCAGACCCGGGAGAAGCGTTAGGTCTGACATGCTGTTTGTCCTTAAATCACTGCACGGAGCGGGGAATTACAACCCCGAGTCAAAAGAGCTGTGAAAGTTTTGGCGGCATAGGGCTGGTGCTGAGCTCCAAAGAGGAACAAAGCGCTCTGCTTCCCGACCGTCGGTGTTCCCGGCGGGAACAGCGCTACCCGGAGGTGCGATAACCGCGAAGGTGCGGGCTCCGCCGCGTCCCTGCTTCGAGTCAGCGCCGGGCGGGTGTCCGTGGCGTGTGTGTGCGGTATCCTCCCCGCTCAGCGGGTGCGTTTGCCGCCCCTGCGATGGTCGGTCCGTCTGTCATGCAGCAGGTAGAGCCCTCGAGGAGCGCCCAGGCCCGCACTTCTCCACGTTCCCTATCGCGGAATGGAGCCACTGAACGCCGGAAGCTGCGGCGGACTGCGGGCTGGTAAGTGAGGCACTTACCAACCCAGCCAGAGTTAATCATACCGTCATTTTCTCCACTAAAAGGTCAGTTTTAGGTGAATTGGACGCCTGTGTGTGCTTGCAGAAGAACGTCGGATGTCTACCCTAAATTGAGGCTTGTGGTTACATGCGTGTAACTTTTGGCCTTGGTGTTTGACTCCGTTATTTTGCGTTTATGGGTTTGGGGAAACTTGTTTTTGAGTCGTGTTTTATACCTTTTACTCAGCGCCGGCTTATTTATGTCCCTTAAGCTTTTTGTTGCAGAAGACTTCTTGCAGGTTTTAAACAAATGGGGCAGGGGAGTAAAAACAATCTCTGCAAAGACGACACGTACCAGTGTCCGTTCTCTCAAGTTTCTTTGCAGTGGTGCACAATAAAACTCACCACCAAAGTGTGTTTTTGTAAGCTGAAGGTGATTAGCCTTCATGTTTTAAACAAAAACCCAACTACAACATAAAACCAACAACAAGCCAACAACCAACCAGAGCTCCTTAGTAAGAGATCAAGAAAAGGAGCAGAGAAGCAAGAATTACCTGATCAAAGATGATGGGACAGTTCTGATTCCTTTCAAGCAGAGGGAGATGACAAAGGCGTAGGCAGAACCAGCAGAACTAAATCAGGGCTCTGATCACTCACCCTTTTAATATTTAAAAATTGTAGGTACTCATCTGAAGAGTTTGGATTGGACCTAAAACACTAAAAATACTCTACTCATTGACTAACAAGAGAGAGCCTTGACATTTAGATCAATTTGAAAATTACAGCTCAGGATTTATCTTGTGTATGTTTAAAACATTAGCAAACCAAATTTATCCAGACCTGGTAAAGAAATCACGAAACTGGGGAAAGCATTTTTATGTTTTGTTAACTGTGCATCTGACAGTAAAGGGAAACCATCCTTTGAGAACAAAATTAAATATAAACCAGCAGTCACTTTCTGACACTCAGAAAATCACATTTAGTGTCATCGATGCTAAGATTAGCAAAATGTCCCTTAATATGTTAGTATTCAGAGAGTAAGTTTCCCCTTTTACATTAGGTACAGTACAAAATCATCCCTTGTCCATTGCTCTTCTTAATCTTCTTTTTTTTCTCTATCTTACCTACAAAAGCATCTTTATTAATAGTACTATAGAAGTTTAGCCAGCAGGATTTCTTAGATCTTTTAATAACCCTCTGAATTTAAGCCTTCCTACTTTCTTTGTATGATCTACCAAGTCCAGAAACTTTAAGGTTGGTCTAACTTTACTGAAAGCCTTCCTTTTTTGCTTTGACCACCCTATAAGAATGAATATCTCATAAGGGAAAAAAGTGCTTCTTTCCTGCCTGATTAAGCTGTGCACAAAATCTGTATTTGTCACTAGCAATAGTGTCAAAGTGAGATCTGTTGCTGGCTAGTGGGCTTGTTCCTCTCATTCTTGGAAGTTTGCTGGGAAACAAAATGGGAATACTTTTTAATTGTCAAAATCTAACACTTGCTCTAACATGGTATTTCTCTAGAGTAGACCTAGAAGTCAGAAAGGGAAAAATCACCAATAAGTATTAGAAGTAAGGATGTATTTTCAAATAAGAAGTATGTCTTAATTTCAGAAACTATAAATAAACATGGTATTCAAATATAAAAAGTAATCTTGAATTTGGTTTAACAATTGGAATAAACTGTAGACTTTGTATCTTAATGACTTCCTTTTAATGACTGTTCTAATTGTATGGATGCATAGGCAATAATAGCCTTGGAGGTGAAAAATTAATCTTTGAATGGCATTTGTTGTTATTTTCTTAATAGATATATTGATGTACTCCGCTACAGGTTACCTGCCTCACTCCTTACCCTATAGAATAGCCCATGCTGCTTGCCGCTGGCATCAGTGTCTCTGAGGCATTTTGTGCTGGTTGGTTCTGACCTCATTCTTTTCAGATGGCAAGAGGTCTGAAAGGACAGCCTGGGTGCTGATCTTATTACCAGTCTTTTCTCACATGTAAGGAGGTAAAAGACTCAGAGCCTCCTTTTGTTTCCTGGTGACTGCAGCATCTGCAGCGGTACCCCTGGCTGCGCTGCTGGGCAGAGGGTTCTGCTGTTCTCTAGTGTGGCTCCCCTTTTGTCCTGGAGCCTGCCATGCAGCCACTCTGCTGCTCTCCTGGCAGCACCCTGTATTTGCTTTTTTGCTGCTCCCTTCCCGTGCTAGGCTCAGGAGGTAGTGCTGTGACAGCGCTTCGTCTGTTGCATTCACAGACAGCTCCACAAGTCCAGGAGTTTGACAGGTCTTCTCTTATAAAAGCTTTGGAGAGACTCCGGAATAGAAACATATGTACTGTTATACTGTAATGTCACTGTTCGGGTCTTAGGGTTATGTCTGACCTTTTCCTTGTTCTAAAGGTATCATGTTTTCATGTGGAGCTGTGATTGCCCTTGCTGGTCTTTTTGCTATTGTTCACAGCTGTCCTTTTGCATACAGTAAGGGACCACTGTGGGAAGCACAGTTTTGGGTACCAGTAGTATCACATGGTGAGGGCAAAATTATTTGTCTACAGTCATATTAAAAAAGATGGAGATGTAAGAGATGAGACTGCAGCTGAACTACCTATATTTGTCTTACCTTGACTGAATCTGGGGGTCTGGGCAGAAATAGGAAATGGCCATCAAGAATATGGCAGGAATAGTGGAATAATAATCCTCTTTACAGATTGTATTTTAATTTAAATCGTGGTGTGCTAAGTAGTACTGTAGGTCGTAATAAAAGTAGATCAGAAACCTTGTTTTTCAGACTCCATACTGAGTATATTAGTCTGTTCATTCTTTACTTGTTACTGAGAAACAGCATTTGGGCTCCTCTTTGCGTGTTATCCAAACAGATGAACTGGTTTCTTGAAATTGATGGATTTAAAACTTTGTCTGTTTCTGATAATATTAGCTCATTTCTTGCATGTTGTTGCTCTGAAGAAAGTGCAACACTGATTTTTAAGTTTTTACTTTTATCTACCTGCGTAGCTAAATTTTCACCAAACTGCTATAAATCCTTAGAATTGCATGCCTGTTTTTATACATTCTGTTATCTCACTAAAAATAATAGCTTTTCCTTTGAATACTGGCATCACTAGAACTGCTTCAACTATGCAAAAAAAAAAAAAGAGATTATTTTACTGGTTTGCCTGTGGTGAAATAGCTATGGATAACGGCTCCTAAAAATTATCTGGTATGTGCAGAGATGTTGGGCAGGCTTTCTGATGGTTTGTGGAGGAGAAAACTGCTGTAGATCATATACACCGTATTATCTGTGTATGATATAATAAGAATAAGAACATAAGTTAGGTTTGGGTCCAAACTATCAAGACTTGAGGTATTGCAGCTGTTAACAACCACAGGCTAAACTAGCAAAATACCAAGCAGTCTTTTCCTTTCAATTGTAAACCATTTATACTGTGGCTGTGCTAAAAAAAGCTACTCTGCACACGTGCCTCTCCCTAACCCTTCATTCAGCTCACTTTACTAGCGCAGGAAAATGGTAAATAGAGTTCTAAGTGTGGCTGAAAGCAGAGAGGTTCTGTTGTTATATTTGAATGACAACAGTTAAAGCTACTTTTCTTCCTGAGAAAATGACAGAGAATCAAAGGCCTGAAAAAAAGGAAGAGAAATAACCAAGTTTACCTGGGGTTTACTGTGCCTGTGCATGAGTGTTGTGCCAGGCGCCCTCAGCCATACGGGGTGGAGGGGCTGCAGGGAGATGGGTGGCCATAGAGGTTTAATGGCACAAGTTTCCCCTGGTCTAGGAGAGGAAAGGTGTTTGCTCCAGTGTTTGATTTCTTATGCTTTTTTTCTCAGTATCGGGGTCTGTGATTAGAAGTATGTGTTAATTGGGAGCAAGTTAAATAAAGTAAAAATTGCCTAAGTTGAGACCATGTTAATAGTTAAAGCTTTTGAATTTTTATGCTTTCTCTTTGATTTCTTTGTGTATATACTTAACAGAATTAGAAACTTGGTCAGCAGTGAAATTGTCTTCTTCTCAACTCATACCATTTAAGAAACAAGAATGTCTTATAGTTACAGCAGCTGGCAGAAGAGTGACTGTTAAATTGATCTACTCCAATTGATTGATAGATTTTTATTTTATTTTGAAAACTCATGAACTACTTGTAGCTATTATTTATTGTATCTGAAAATGCATGTGGCTGAGTACTGATGGAGGAACTTTTCCACTAGCAGATAAAATCTTGTTGTTCATGAGTTACACTGTTCTGTCAGATTTTTGTCTGCTTTTGTGATTTTTGTGTTAAGTTGCAGAGAAGAAGTGTGGTGTAATGAAAATGTTTCCTTTTCCAAGAGTTTAAAACAGGCCTGCTTCATCCCAGGGCACTTCCACCATCCCTGGAAGTGTTCACAAACAGTGTAGATGAGGTCCTCAGGGACATGGGTTAGTGGTGGTCTTGGCAGTCCTGCGGTAGTGGTTGGACTTGATGGTCTTAAAGGTCATTTCCAACCTGGTTGATTCTATGATTCCCAAATATTGGTGTAAAATTCTTTGTGGACATCTCCAAACTATCAAAACTAGTTTTTCAAAAGCTTTTAATAAAGAAAGAAAAAGCAAGAAAGGGGGTATGGGGAGAAGAATTGTACTACTGTTAATCGTGAGCTGTGCTTAGGTTAGCTCTTTGAGCTTAAAAGCAGACTTCTTGTAGATTTAAGCTTATGACATGAGGCTGACCTTTCACAGCATACAATGAGGCATGGCTTAGTCTAATGCCACCATCAGTTTTTGTTTACCTCTTACCTTTCCTTGAATGTGCTTATTTCTGGCCTCCCTCCTCCCCAGTCCAACAGGTTGCCTTTAAATTTGGGAATAAAGGGCGAGAGGAGTGTGATAGGTTGTCATTGGGCAATGCTGAGCTGCTTTCAGTTCACAGTTTTAGTGATGTGAACTTGACTTGTGATGGACTGGAGAATCCACCCTGAAGTCCTCGAATACGGCCTCAAAAGTGATTTTAAGGAAGTTATTTGTAGGGATGGGAATCCCAAATTGTCATTCTAGGTGTCTCTGAAAGCTTAGCCTTGCTACTTAAGTGAACTTTAGTTTAATCATGAAACAAATTACAAATGACTTTTCTGTCTCGTCTGCTTGCCCTCCTGGCTTTGTCTATTAGAATGAATGAGCAGAGACTATACTAAAACTGGGAAATGTTTGGAGATGCATTTACAGTCAAAGGTAGATAACTGCTTTCTGAAATATTGAGGTCAAATGGGATACCTTTTAGCTTATCTTTCTCCTGCCTTTTGGTGAGTAGACTTCTTTCTTAAAAGCACAAATATGAAAAAGACCTGTTTTCCTTATGCAAACTTATGGCTATTTTGGGTTGACTTTCTAGATCATTGTTCTGGAACTCGTGGAGAAATAAATTAATCAAGCTACATGCTGGGATAATTAGGAATGTCTTTTGCTATATGGCAGTAGTGACTGAGCAGTTGCATTATGTGACTTATGGAATATTTACAGAGGTAATTCAAGAGAAAGCAAATAAGTAGCCTTAAGAAACTGTTATGATGAGGTATAAAGCTCTCTACTTAAAATTTTTTACCCAAAAATGGCTTTTTGATGTCATCTTCAAAGCTCCTAAGCCAGTACAAAGCTTTTACTGGAAAGTTCCTACCAGAAGAAAATAACTTTTAAAACAGGTCTTAGAAGCTGAGGTATCTGGCTTTAGAAAGGCAAAGACAACAATTCAGAATCCTTTGCCTGGTAGTAGAAAGCTCAAAGGCTATCATAACATGAAAACATTAGTGACAGATTCTGAGAAGTAACTCTTCAGTATGGTGGGTGATCCTAAAGATTTACAATGAAGAGCACAGCAGCGTTCTGTCCTCTAGAAAATCTATTATGTTTCTGAGCACAACTGGAAAGCATCTGAGATTACTGCAAGGATTTTTTTCTTCCCTTCCTCACCTGACAGTGCTCTTATAATTAGCATATTTTAAAGAGTATTGCCAAAATGCATTTCATATACTGTATTCTAATGAAACACTTATATGAGCTCAGGGGCCAAGTAAACCATTAGAGAGAACTTACTTAAATGTTCACTTGGGTGAAGAAAGATGTAAGACAATCTTTATCATAGCCTCCGCACAACCCACAGCAGCAGCAAAGTAGGTATGCATAATGTGCTGTCATCATGATGTGCTGTCATCAGTTATCTGCATCTTTCTTATTTTTTTGATGGTAGGTATTCTATGGATTATTTAGATATTGCAGATAAGTTACAGTATGAAAGACTAGTCCTGGCATCAATTCACTTTGCAGGATTATAAGATTTAACAGAAAAAGCTCATTAGTCTCTGGTTATCTACACTATCAAGACAAAATTTCCAGTAACTACACCTCCCTACAAGTAAAATCACATAATTATGCTTCGATACAAGTTGTGCCCTCAAACATCCCTATCCTGATTTTGTTCATAGTATCAACCAAGACGTGAAAAGGGGTGAAGGTGATAATTTTGGAAAACATGATGGTGTATTTTTGAGTATGTGGACTAGACTACCTGGATCTTTCTTTCACTGACCACAATTGGAGCTCTAACCCTGGACGACAATGGGACTTCAGTATATAATGCTTGTCTTTTTATAAAAAGATGCACACGCTGCTGATTTAAGCAAATCTTTAGAATCAGTGAGGTCCTGGCTTCATTTTTACCTGAGGAGCAAGGATGCTCCATGTAATATAGCAGTTAAATAAAACGCTGCTCTTGGGAAACAAACTGCTGAAAAAAATAAGCATTCTTCATACGAATAACTGACTAAGGGGATTAATAAAACTTAATGGAGCAAGAGCAGAAGGAAAGTTTTTTGCCACCACTTTGCAGGAGTTGAGTGATATTTTCAAAGTGGGAGAAGTTTTATATGACTTAGTATCTGTGTTTAAGGCCTGTGATGGTACAGCAGTTAGTAGGGAATGAGGAGAGAATAAGCAAAGAAATGAAATTAAAAGTAGGGAGTAGTAATTTGTGTTTCTTTTGATTTAAGACCAAACCAAGTAATTAAAGGCCTAAGCATCTGAGACATATGGTAGCAGTATAAAGGAAGAGGCTTGTGATAAGTGGTGACAATTCCTGTATTCCCCATTTAATATTCGTGTTTAGGAGAAGGCTTATGATGCTGCCCTGTGGTTTGATTTTTTTTTTTTTGCGCTTATGCGAGATTGTGATTCCAAAATAGACATTTTTGTTTTGTTTTCTTTTCTTTTGAATTCGTAGCACTTGAACTGCTCGAAGAGCACCCCCAAAAGACCTGCCTGCTCACAGTTACCTCCGCTTAATAGTTTAGATGCAACTCTTTAAGCTCTGGCAAAAATGATAGTATAACACTCTGTCAAAGCACATAGTTAACAACCAGTGCTACAATTAACACATCCAACCATTTCTCTGTTTCCCTATGTGAGTGGGAATTGTGAATCCTACAGACTTCCCTGACTGCTGTTAAAAGAACCCAAAGATCTTAGTTTGCCTTTGCTCATAATCCTTATCACATAACTAAACAGAGTTAGTTTTAGCCGCTGAGGTGAATGATCATGACTTCATGATGCAAGTTAAGCTACAGTGTGAATGGCATTGTACTGACAAACACATCAATTGCAGGTGTCAACACATTTGATGTAGTTGCTCCCAGTGTCCTATCCCTGTAAGAGAAGCAAAATGCGTTTTGGCAATACTCTTTAAAG